>NC_142773.1:20715131-21915131 GCF_988280905.1 Pimephales promelas
GAAATTTGAAAACAGTTTAATATTTGTACCTTAATATTTTTGTGAAAGATGTGATAACATTTTTTTCAGGACTTTCAGAAAGTTAAAAAGAACACAATTTATTTGAAATGGAAATCTTTTGCTACATTATAAATGTCTTCACTGATCAATTTAATGCATTGTGCAGAATAAAATAGTGTATATCGTACCGTAGTGTAAATCAAGTTTTGAGTTATGTGGCATTATGTAAGAATTTTGATACGGAAAATCAAATGTAATGGTGCACTCTGACTACCTGTGGGAATGTTACTAATTTAAATAAAAGTTTTTTGGACATTTTCCTGTCTCAAGATTCAGTGTGCTTTGCCTTTAAGAAACAGTCCCTTCGCATGTAAACTGAAGAACAGTGGTTTTGCTGTCAAGTCGAATATAGCCTCCCTCATACTTTAATAAGAGCCAATTTACAAAGCCTGCATTGCATTGTGACAGATTCATGAAACAATCTGTGCTAAAAATGTGCCGCAAAATTTTTTAAAAATTTGGCCATCTTTCCTAACACTGGGATCTTTCTGAAGAATATGGAGAGCAGCAGGCAGCACACACAGCCAGAAAAAAAAAATACTGAACTTTCACACATTTTACTGTTATTTTCTCTGGTGTTTAGCAATAATAGGATCCATCATGCTTTCCGCTGATTACCAAACCATGACTGGCCTACCAAAGTATCTGATCTCCCAATAGGAGACACTAAATCAATGACATCGGATTTTGGTCGGAAGTCAAACGTTCATTTTTATAGCTTAGCTTCAATTAATTATTTTTGTGTACTCGACAGTTTTAAAATGTAGAATGTAGAAACACGACCATCAAAATTAAGGCTGCACAATTAATCAAAATAAAACTGAAATCACGATATGATATGGCAGTGATATCAAATAATAAAATAGATAAATGAGATGCATGTTTCAAGAGTTATTATTATTATTATAATTTTATAGTCATACTAATATCTCAATTTTTTGTTAAAAATGTGCAGCCTTACAAACAAGCAGAGCAAACCTGGAGCTTTATGAAGCATCAGAACAATTGCAATTACATTTTCATCCCAAAATATATATTTATTTTTGAATAATTTCTAAGGCTGTCAAACGATTAATCGCGATTAATCGCGTCCAAAATAAAAGTTTGTGTTTACATAATATATGTGGGTGCACTGTGTATAATTATTTAAAATATATAAATAAATACACACATATGCATGTATATTTAAGAAAAAAATATGATTTATATATATAAAATATTTATATTTATATATAATATAAATTATATATCAATACAGTACATACATGAAAAAAAATCTTAAATATATACAAGCATGTGTGTGTATATATATATATATAAAATAATTATATACAGTGCACCCACATATATTATATAAACACAAACTTTTGTTTTTGGATGCGATTAATCGTTTGACAGCCCTAATAATTTCATGATATATGGGAATGTGGATTATTACTGTCCCAACCTGTTCTTGTCGCTCTAGCCAGCAGTCCACCATGGGATGATTGGCGCTGAGTGAGGAACGGGCCTTCTCACGCTGAAACTCTTTCTGATTGGACCACTTCCCAGCATCACGAGGAAGACTACGATATGTGTCAACACTTTGGCCCTAAAGAGAGAGTGACAAAGATATATAGAATATTATCATATTCTTAGCTCCCTGTTTGATTCTCTTCTCAGGAAACTGTTGTAAAGAAATATATAATAATTATAATAATAATCCAAATATAGATGGAAGGTCAGATTACAATTTAATATACTAGTAACACACATTTTTTTTGGTACTGCGCTGATAGATAAGAAGAAAAGGCAGTAAATCAATGGCTAATACTCCAGAGGAATAACGGAGATGAGAGGGAGAGTGAGTGAGCGAGTGAAATCCATAACTCATTGTCTGGAGAGTTTTATGACTAGCATTGACATAAGCATTACTCTGCTAAAAGGAGAGAAGACAGAGAAATGATGGTCACATCAGCAAACGCATTAAATGAACTCACACACGCACACAATAAATTTAACAAACAGCAGCACAACATTCTCTGCAGTCACATGGCTTGTTTTATAGAGCTCATACCGTTTGTGAAACGTGGGGTTGTGAACCCTTCAGCAATGACAGTAAATATTCATAGAGTTGTCATAAAGGGTGATGTGACCTCTGCCACTAAAGATGACAGATTTATCGGATATGATCTGAGAAACGACACCAGCAGGAACCCAATGGCCTCAAAAGCAGCAAACATTTACTACCTACCTCTAGATATCTTGACAACCCGTGTATGAACATTAATAAGCACCAGAGATGAGCATTAAAGAGGTAGTTTACACAAAATACTATGGCTTCATTTACCCTCATGTCGTTCCACATAAAAGAAGATATTTTGAACAATGTTTGACTGTTTTCTCTATACAATGAAAGTAAATGGGGTCCAAAACAACAATGGGGCCAACTGACTTTCAATGTATGGACAAAAAAAACAACAACACTGAAGAGTATTTCAAAATATCTTCTTTCGAACAAGAATGTCTTATGATATGAGGGTGAAATAATGATGACAGAGTTGTAATTTTTGGGTAAACTATCCCTTTAAAAGGCCTGTTTACACCAAGGACGAGAACTATAACAATGAATAACCGTTTTAAGAAATGAAGAGTTTGGTTCCAAAACGCAATAAATCCATTTTGACGAATTTGAGTAAAACTGTGTTTTCTTTACCAAGAAAGTGGGAAAATGAAAACATTTACAGTGCGTGCCTAAAACAAACAGGATGATATTGTTCTTGGTGTGAACAGGCCGTAAGTTATTCATGTTCTCCACAGCCGCTTCATACCTTTCTTTCTAGGCTGTTGGTGCCGGTGGAGAAACGTGGTTTGAGGAAGCCAGCGGTGGTGGACCAACGTGTGGGGTTTTTTCTGGAAGGTTCTTCAGGTTGCGCGCTCGACTCGGAGAAAGACATCGCTGTCAGGTTCAACATCGCCGGGTCGCTACTGCGACGAACATGCAAAGGCATGTCTGTGAGAGAAAGGAGACCAATGAGTGACACAAAAAGCCAAAACTTCCACAGAAGTGGCTCATATCAAAGTTTCAAAGACCTAGACTAAACTATCAGATTGTGTTTCTGTCTCTTACTGGTTCGAAGTGTGGATGTGGTGACCTCTATCTCGCTGTGGGGCAGGTACGGCTGGAAGGCAGATAGAGGGGTGGAGGTGGACGGCTCTCCAGAGAAGATCTCAGGCGACTGTGTGCCTGTGGAACTCGCGCTGGTGCCATCACCTCCGACATGAGGCTCTTGTTCTTCAAACACCGCAACCAACTGCATAGAGAAACACAGAGACGGAAAGAGTGAGAATGATGCGTTTACATTTAAGAGAGTTAAAAGTAAACTTAACAATAAGGATGGTCCTTTTCTCCAAACTCAGTGAGAGAAATTTTTCAGGCCAGTCACTTCTTGTTGTCTCATATCAGTGTTGCGTTTCCACTGAAAATCATATAAAATAATAGACAGGAGCTTTTCAATCTTAGAAAATAGTATCGATCCCAGAACGGCGTTCAGACAGTTCAGAAGTTCGCTGAACTTAATACAGTTCAGATCACTCAGCACGTTGTTCGTGGTTCGACTTGTCGTGACTGTTTTCCAAGATGGCTCCTGCCTGTATACGCGAAGTGAACTGTCTTCATAAAGTATCTTCTTATTAATCGGTCTGTACACTTACAAAGTTCTCAATGCTTCGTTTTGCATGTATGGACTCTCACTATGTTACTGTGTTAGTGTGGGGCTATTTTGAGCCTTGTTAGTGGTATAAACTCGCGATTTCTTTTTACTTAGTTAATGCCCCGATTACTAGCGTTAAACGCTAAACAGTTTTAAGAGATAAAACTCTTGACATTCGATTATCATGAAAACAAATCTCAGAGAATGGTTGATTTGGTACCAATGTTTTATTAGACCAAAAGGTTCATTTTGCGCCAGAGTTCTCCTTTATATATTTGGTTTTCTGTGATGTATACTGCACTGTAAAAATATTGTTGGTTTAAAGGGATACTCCACCGGGTTTTCATATTAAGCTATGTTATTCCCTTAATTAAGACGAGCTGATGCATACCTCTCTCGTCTCAGTGTGTGCACTCTATCGCTCTGTATTGCCGCAAAACTATGTTAGCACTTAGCTTAGCCCAGTGGATTAAATATGGGCCCAAAAGAGAAGCGACCAAACACTTCCTCGTTTTCCCTATTTAAACACAGTTACTCGATTAGTGTAACTCGACCTAGGCTGGTGACACAAAATAAAACGTTGTGTTTTTCTAAGCGTTTAAAATTGATGACTATATTGTATGGCGGAATACCATAAAAAGTGCTTTAGAGCACTTCAACTTGGCGCAATAATACCTTCACTCGTGAAAAGTCCTCTTACCGGCTCCCGCTTAACTTGAAAAATGAAGTAACCTGGTTGCCTTAAAATTTTAAGTTGATTGAACTGGAAAAAGTGAGTTACTACAATGAAGGATATTGATTTAATCATCAGAAACTCAAAATAATAAGTTATCTGAACTAAAATTATTTAAGTTGATTTGACAAAAGAAAAAAATGTTGTGATAACAAATCTTGAAAATATTTGTTTTACAGTGTGCTTATTTGTCACTAAAATAATGTTGTAATGATATTAACAAATGAGTTTTGACATGTGAAATACCATAATTTTCCAACAAAAGTGTGTTATAGCTATATAGTTTCTAGATTGTTACAAAGTTTCTATTTACAAAATAAAAAAATGTTGGTAACACTTTACAATAAGGTTCAATTTGTTAATATTAGTTAAAGAATTTGGTATCATGAACTAATAATGGAAATAAATTAGATTAAATAATATTTTATTAATCTTATTCATGTTTATTAATAATGCATTAACTAATGTTCATTTATACAACATGTGACTGAAGACTATGTGACTGATGCTAAAAATTCAGCTTTGCATTACAGGAATAAATTACTTTAAAAAATATTAAATTAGAAAATTGTAATACTTTTTTTTACAATATTATTGTTATTACTATAACGACATTTTTGAACGATCCGCACATGTTTATCAATGTGACTTATCTTATGATGTTGTCAGTAAGAACCAATAGGAGCAGTTGTCATTAACTGAGATGCATTATGTGAAGTTTAATATGAAAGACAAGTGCCTTATGCTCAATGGTCTCATATCATACATCAAAATAATGACCACCAGCTTTTGACAATATAGTGCTTATAAAAACTTGATTACTCCTGACCACAGGGAGTCATGCAACTTTATGAAGTCTGAAGAGAGCTTCAGCATGTGTGTGTGGTGTCCTCATTTAGAGCAGGACACTCATCACCGTGTCCCTCAAAACACTCAAGTATTTGGGACAGAAGGAAACATCTCAGCTACAAAGTGAACATCTGGTCTCAGTTATGTATGTGTGTGTGTGTCAACATGAATGATAATGCTTCCAGCACTGGTTCAGTTGGTGGGTTGAAATGGTTGGACACACCCTGTGCATTTGAGGCTTTGACTGACTGATAGAGGTACGGGACCAATCACAGGAGAGCTGTTGAAGGGCACATTACCCAGAATCCACTGGGATGGTCCCCCCTTTGAGGCTTTTTGTGAGTACGTTTTGCAATCCAATCTTGGATGTGGGAAATCAAGCACTAAAATGTGCGTGCGTACGTCCTTTCTGCATTTCTTTAAGATGATTGCTAATGTCTGTCAGAAAATGAATGTTAATGTCTGTTTTGTGTATCATTTTTTGAGAAGGACGGTCTGGATTCTCTCAAACATGACACTTCTGGAACTGCACTCAAGGGAACCATTTGAGCGCGTATACATTATATGTATATTTATAGCTTTGCATTGTTAGCTTTATATGACCAGCAGTCAGTAAGGCTTCCAGTGTTTCACAGCAGATCTTCTGCAGCCAGAGGTTCAAACACACACACACACACACACACACACACACAAACCCATTTACCTGTGACACACGTTCCCAAGAGACAGATCTGCTCACAGCACTTTTGAGGCTTAAACACTAAAGCTTCTCTCTCTCTCTCTCTCTCTCTCTCTCTCTCTCTCACACACACACACACATTTCTAAATGGGGACACATCATAGATTTCTCGTGTTTATATACAGTCAATTATAAATATTACAGACAAACTATAAAAGTGTAAAAATAAAAAGAACAATCTACTTTATGTAATACAAATGAGGACACCCTAAATGTCCCCAAAGGTTTTGCCAGATTTACACACACACACACATGATATTTTCCCCACTGTAAAAACAAAAGGGCAGTGTAGAGAAGAAAAGGAGAGATGGAAAAAGAATAGAGATGAAGGGGAAAGATATATGAAGATGTGAATCATGTCTTTAGCTGCACTGTGTGTGTGTGTGTGTGTGTGTTTCTTGCTGCTTCAAACACTCTAGACCGCAACGAACTTTAACATTACAAATAACACTGCAGTGCTGTTATTCATAAGGGTTGAGTAATTCTTTACTGGTTACCAAAACAAACATGACACCTCATGTATTACTGATATATACACGGACACACACTCTCTCTTGCTCACACACACACACACACACACACAGTAGCATTACAGCTGGATAAGAACAGGAGCGTTGAGAAATCCCTCCATGTGTTTCACAATGGCTCTAAAAACAAGAACTCACTGACCCAAATCGCATCTTAAACATCTTCCACAAACACTTGAGGTCAACAGCGGTCCGTGTGAGCCAAGTGTGCTGACAGGAAGTTCCCAGGAGAACATTTGTATACTTCCTGTGTGGATATTCCTTTCCTGTCTTTAAAAGGTTGTGATCTTTGAGCTTCCCAATCTGTTGAACCCATCTCACTCCGACACACACACACACTCTGACCTATAGCTTAGTTTACACATAACTGACCATATGAGTCTGAACCCGACCAAAGGATAGGAGACCACAGTTCATCTTCAGCTGGACAGTTACAGCAGTAAAATCTGGTTGGATGAACAATTTTCAAAGCAACTGTAAAAAGCCAATACACACCCACACACGTTGGGTTTCCATGTTTTATGGGAACTTTCCATAATGATTTTTATACTGAACAAATATTTGATCACCTACCCCTAAACCAACCCATTACAAAAACTTTTCCGCATTTGTACATTTTCAGAAAAAAAATAGTTCGAATAACGGCCAGTACACACCCCGGGACGAATATTAGCGCGTGTATTCGTCAGTGTTTTTCAACACTGAAAAAAAAACGAACCCGAGGCGTTTTTAAAAAAAAAATGACGCTTTTACGCGTGACGTTTTACACATTGGTGTGAACACTCACATTGGCGCCCTTTGTTTAGTCACGAGGTGTTAAACTTCGGCAAATAACGCGCGCGAAATTTGTCGCGGTGTGAACAGGCCTTAAAGGCCCGTTCACACCAGGACGAATATCAGCGCGCGTATTCGTCAGCGTTTTTCAGCACGTTTTTTTGTGTTCACACCCAAGCGATTTTCGCTGACGATGAGCCAAGTGAACATGCAAATTCGAACACGTGAGCAAAAGCGGCAATTTCATTGGTCGGATAGTTTTTGACGCAGCACATCAAACTGAAAAAATGAACCTGAGGCGTTTCTAAAAAAAAATGACGCTTTTACACGTCGGTGTGAACACTCACATTGGCGCCCTTTGTTTAGTCACGAGGCGTTAAACATCGGTGTGAACAGGCCTTAAGATTTAAAAGCCGTTTTCCTCATGGGGAAAAAATAAAAATGTCCATACAAGGTCAAAAATTATTGGTTTAACTATCTTTGTGGGGACATTTGATCACACAAACACTCACTTGTTTGCTCGCTCAAAATTTTGATTCGCTCAGTGTGCAAGACAAGCCATTATTATTCTTTGTCCATTTTCCTAAAGGAGAACTTTCAAATGTGTCTATATCAACAAACCACAACCAAGCCAGATCCCTAAACCATGTAAACCCACTGTCACTGTTAACACGGTCTCTCGTGGCCCTCAAGAGGCCTGTTGCTAATGGAAACCGGTTTGTGTTTGAGACGGCCAAACCAGCTCACTGAACTTAGAGGATTCGTTCCCCCAAACATGAATAAGTTGTCATCAGTCGCTCACCCTCATGTCATTCAAACCCGAATGACTTTCATTCATCTTCGAAAAACACATTCTCAAACATCAAGAAAACATGCTTGAGCTTCCGTTTACCACAACTGATGTGTGTGTTGAGGGATGTTAATATGTGAATAAAAGCCTTCAATTTGTTCATCGTATAAAGTGGTCGAGTCCCTCAAGAAAATTTGGACTAAACCGGTCAATTCATTTAGATTAGTTTTACGATCCCTTTATACACGTTTTGAAGGGTCAAAGTGTCAGTTGCGTATAGCCGTCAATGGAGGGACAGAAAACTCTGATTGAAATATCTTCATTTTTTGGGTTTTGAAGATGAATGAAAGTCTTACGAGTTTGGAACGACTTGAGGGTTAGTAAATCATGACTTTTGTGATCATCACGAGGTTTATAAACTAAACTTAATGATAACATCTATGCAATGATTCACTGGTCATTGGTGGCAGGGTAAATCCTCGGTCACACTCTGCATGAACACACACACGTAACGGATCATGTGGTCAGAAGTGAATGCAACACACCCGGCAGCACCAATTCACAAACACTTCCTGTTAAGACGCCACCACTCACACACTTCCTTAAGCATTGAAGAAAACATCCACACAAATACACCATCTGACCAGAAGCTGCACGTTTAGACGCTTGAACGTCCTGTTATAACTGACGACCGCTTCCCGTCCGCGGGAGGACGTTATCACAGAAGGGGGCATTAAAGAGCTTTTGTGTTGCTTAATACCGGACAGAGGGCCAAACATGAGTACTGACATTGTTTTAAAACAAGCAATGTTGATTAAAGTAAAGAAAGAGTGGAGAGAGAGATGCATGTCTAGGCAATCACAGCTGAATCGTTGGTGCCCTCTACTGTCTTCTAGCGGAACTACTTTTCGTGTTTTTCTTTTTGTGGTGGCCAATAAAGTTTGATTTACACAGAAACAGTTTTTTAAGTTAAAAAAAAAACACACAAAAAAACAAAAAACAAAATGTGTTTGCAGTAAGGCACTTACAAATTAAATATATGGGGCAAGGCATTGCACCAAAATACATGTTAAATAATAAAAATACATAGGCATAAAACTGAAAAATCTTGTCAATATGAAGCTGATGTGATAAAATTGCTTATCAATCTAGTCAAGTAAAATGTAAAAACCTTTTCCATTTTTTTTCAAATACCAACATTTCATATGGTACATGCAGGGACGTGGGAACTATATTGTGAGGGGGGAGAGGGCCTTTTTAGTGTAGGTAGGCCTAGAGTAGGCTGTGTTATGTATCCTGATTGACTTTATGATTAGTTAAATCTGTTTTGCACATGCGTCACCACAGAGTTAACCATTTCAGACAGTACGGGATAGCCTGTCTCGTTCACTTCAAGTCTGTGGGCGTTACGCACAGCTCATTGTGGCCGCTCCAATCTACCTTTATTGAAATCTAACCTAGAGTAATTGACAGAATTACACAAAAATATTTAGCTAACTAAAAGTTAAAGATATTTAATAAAACTCAAGAGATGGTGGATGTGTGAAATTTCATGATTTATTTCTAAAAAATATTTTGTCACCTAAAATTTAAAGATTTTTTTGTCAGGCATGCATGTTCCCTCATATTAAATATAAAACGCATGTGGAATGATATTCTTCCAATGCTTGGACTCCTTTATTAATGGAGTAGCCTATATAAACAGACGTTTCAATATATTGGTAGGCCTATTAAATGCATTTTCTGTGAATTTATATTTCAAGTTTAGACTGCAAATGCCGAAATGCGCGCTCATTGGTCCATCAGTGCTTGTGTCAACATATATCGGAAAACAGTTGGAATGGGTCAGACATAATTCTGACCACTTATTAAGATTTGTTTTTAGTGAATGCCATTTTGTATAAATTGTATCTTCATTTCAATCAATGTTTTCATCAACAAATTGACTGGATTAATAAACAGAAGCAAATATAGACAATATAATTAGGAAACGGAGGCGCCTGGCGCGTCAACTGGAGCACGTCTCATAACTGAACCGAAAACTGACAGAAAACACTAGTTTATTAATAAACAATTCAAATGTTTAATGCATAACCCTTACTCCGTCGGGCGGCCGACGTCTTTGGGTACATGCAAAGAGAAAGTAACAGATCACAAAGAAATATTCACCCACAAGAATCACACCATTAATGCAAAAAACTGATTGTTTTCTGTGGTAAACATACTATTTTAATATACAACATTAAAAAGAAAAACCCTAACATATATGTTTTTAAAAATGTACTATTTATGAATAATTTATATTTATTTAATAATTAGTTTATATACACACACACACACACACACACATATATATATATATACACACACACACACACATATATATATATATATATAATATATATAGCATGATATAATTAATTTCTATAATTTATACATAATTCATGAATATTATCAGTTGGGAAAAAAATTTGTCGCTTAAAACGTGTTTTGCGTTTTTTATTTTTATAGAAAGTTTCTTTGAAAAAGACATTTTTGTAAAATTATACAGGTCTTTTGACCAATTTATGCATCATTGCTGAATAAAAGTATTAGTTATTACAAAAAACAAAAGAAAACAAAACAAACTACTTAATACCCTTACTGACCCCAAACTTTTGAACATAAATTTGTACATTTTTATTTCTGGCGACTGCATCTAGGCTTCAGAATTCATGAAAGATCTGCAAAAACTATCTTGGTGGACAAAACGTGTAAGTATCATAAACTTTAAAAAAATAAAAAAAAAAAATAAAAAAAGAAGAAGAAAAGAAAAAATTGGGTTTTTGTCAAGGAAACCAGTGCTGGATGGCCCACAGTGACATCATACCTGTCCTGCACCACTCTACTGGAAACACTCAAACAAGCATGACTTTTGCATCACTCAAAAGACGACGACAAATAAAATAAAAATTACCACACTAATTTTACTTTACGTTGTGGATATCTAATGTTATTAACTTACTAAAATAAAATCTAAAATTCTCAAACTAAAATATTAAATAAAAAGTCAAAAGCAAAAAACAAAAACTTTTAGTCCCAGAGAAAAAGCTACAGAAAACATTTGTTTTGGACAAATAGAAAAAATAAAATACAAGTAAATTAAGAATATGAAAGGATAAAAACCCTGCTCTAGGTGTGTACCTGTGTGTTTCGCCTGAAATGGACATTTGTTTACAACAGACCATTACACAAAAAATAGTCATGGACTGTTAATATTAACCAGTCCCAGTCCACATTTCAGCACACACATGCGAGTTTCTGTGCTTTTGTGTAATTGCAGGTCGAGTGAGTCACACTAAGCCACATTAAAGCGGTATTGTAGCACTTCCTGTTTGTGGACAGTGTTTCCTGTGACCGCAGGTGCAGTGTGTGAGTCATTCAGTTAATCTGTGTGAGATACCAGGATGTGACAATCACTGGCTGACAGAAAGGCTGGCCTTTTTATGTTAAGACTAGACACTCTCAGCACTAAATGTGTGAGCATAACTCTGATGGCATGATCTCGCACTCCTTCATGCACTAGATGTTGTGAAGTGTCTTTTATTTCACACAGAGAACTAAAATAAGGCACACACGCCCAGACACACCCACCACACCAAACACACAACTACATTCTAGCAAAGTGTCTGTGGTCTCGGTAAGCCGATATCATCTGTTCTGGGTCAGCAACATGTCGAAATGTGGAATAGACAGCGCACTGCGTGCGTTTGGCCAGAGGGGGGCAGACATTCACTTAAACACAAAGCCAGAACACTAAATCCCTTCTGGCTATTTCAATTATTCATTCATTTTGTTTATTAAATGTTTGCAACTGCTCATTTTAAAGACTCTGAATAACCAATAATAGATGCACAAATATAAAAGTTCTGTCTGATATCAATGTAATAATGAGCCACTTTTTACTCTTAGTCAATTTTACTTATATTTTAACATTGTACATGTACTACTTTTATCAAAATGTATATTTCAAATAAACTTTCTATTTATAAAAAACAAAAATATTAAGAAGCACAATATTTGTTCCACTGATAATAATAATTGTTATAAAAAATCGTACCGACCCAAATGTATTTATTTATTACTTAATAGTATGTATTAATGCATAATTGATTTAAATGGAACTAAACTAACTAAAATTAATTGTTTTAAATGTTTTATATTTTAAAATAATATAATAACATTTTATGAATAATTATAAATCCCTGTTTAACAATTTTATTGTTATATTTTTCATATATTGAGGGACCCAATCCATAGGAATGTAGAAAACATCAAGAACATCCTAGAGACTATTATTAATAAAATAATAATATTCATCAAATAACATAAATTAATTTTCTACATTATTTTGTGAAAAGATAAAATCAATTGTGAAAACAAAAATCAACAAGTGTTATTAAATTATTATAATTTTTCAGGATAACCTTTAAGTTAATCTAAATGTAAAAATAGGGTAAATAATCATGTTTATATCCAATATTTAGTGGAACAGTGTGATGTATTGTTAAAAAACTCTATCAGGTTAATAATCAATATTGTACCGATATATCATGCATATTTACTTATAATGCCTCAGATTAAGATACCAAGTTCCACACAGAATCTGCACTTATTGTCCTTTGTTCGGTTTTGCATCAGTTCATGTGTGGGCTTTAAGGAATCATCTGAATATGGTAATTATGGTAACCTGTTAAGTGGAACTGAGAGTTCTTTACTCCTACTGGTGAAGCTGAAGGCAAGATAACTCAATTTTTGCAAAACAAACACACAAAAGGAGAGAGAAATGTGTAGAATTGTCTCATTTCTCATGGTCGTGGTTGAAAGTGATGCCTCAGTCGAAAGACTCAGCCCAGGAGTTTAGAGCAGTGTGTGGATGTGTTAGGGAGTCCATTCTCAAATTAGGTCATGGTTATTGGGAGACAAGAGTCATCCGAAACCTGTAACTAAAATACATACTACTAAACCAACACACACACAGGAGCGCTGCCTGTTTTAGAAGAGAATGTGAGCAGTGTGTGTGTGTGAGAATGCGTGTCTCACTCGGTCTTTGTCATCAGCCACATCAGAGAGAACATCATCCAGGTCCAGAATTCCTCCATCGCCGTGCTCCAGTCGGTACACCTGAACCCAGTACTCTTCACCCTGAGAGAAAGACAGAGAGAACATTTTCAACTTTTGATTGACTCGAACTTAAGTGAAAGTATTCACACCCTTAAACACACACACAGACTCCATCAGATTAAGGACACTCTAATCAATGAGGAAGAGCACACACACACATAATGAGGGTTTAACTAATCAGGATAATGCACCTGAATCTAGACCATCACCCAGACAGAACAACACACACGGGTCATCATTAGAACCACTCTACACAACACACCCACACACACACACACACACACAGAGAGAGAAGAGAGCAACTGAAGTTCAATGTCACAGAGAACTATTGGACAGCAACATCTGTCAATCAAATGAAACACATTTTCCAGTAAGGAGCCTGTAATAAAAAACAAAACAAAAATAAATAAGTAATATTTAATAATAAAATCATATTTTATATAAATAAAAACAATATATAATAATAAAAATGATAATAATAATAAAAATATATATATATAATTTTCAATAACAAAATTCATAATATTTTTAGGGCTGTCAAACGATTAATCGCGACTAATTGCATCCAAAATTAAAGTTTGTGTTTACATCATAAATGTGGGTGCACTGTGTATAATTATTGTATATATATAAATACACACACATGCTTGTATATATTTAAGAAATATTTTCATGTTACTGTATATAGATTTATATATAATTTATATTATATATAAATTTAAATATTTTACATATAAATAATATTTTTTTCTTAAATATACATGCATGTGTGTATATATATATATATATATATATACAAAATAATTATACACAGTGCACCCACATATATTATGTAAACACAAACTTTTATTTTGGATGCAATTAATCGCGATTAATCTTTTGACAGCCCTAAATATTTTATATAAATAATAGTATACATGGATGTATTTGTAAAAAATATGAATTTAATATTACTTGTATATTGATAATTATTATTACTATTATTACTATTATTACTACTACTATTTAATGAATAAGTATTATTATAATCATATTTTATATAAATAATAAGTATAATGATTACACATTTTCAATAGTAAAAATTTATATTTTATATAAATAATCATTTATTACTATTTTTATTACTATATTTATTTTAAACATTAAATGAGGCATATAACTGCAGTGACCAAAAAAATCATAGAGACCATTATTGATATAATTATAATCCCCAATAATTTATCAACCACCCAGAACTTTGCGCTCATCTGAACAGATCTATCTGGTCATTCCCAAATTTAAATATAAAAAGTTTGGAGGCCGGTCATTTGCTGTCCAGGGCCCTAAACTGTGGAACGCTTTACCAACATTCCTAAGAAGCATCACTGTGCTGGGTGCTTTTAAATCACAGTTAAAAACATATATGTTCAGACAAGCTTTTAACATGTAATCTTCAACTCTGGCTTATTTTTGTGTTTTGTTTTGTTCTTCCCCTTTTTTTTCTGTTGTCTATTGATGCTTTTACTGGAAAGCGCCTTGTGCACCTTTTGGCTGTTGTAAGGCGCTATACAAATAAAATTTGATTGATTGATTGAATAATAATAATCCTCATAATAATATCAACAATTTAAATAAAATTAATACAAATTAACACAAGTAAAAATAATAATAAGTATTGGGCAAAAATCTGTGTAGTGCTGGGTGAGTCAACTTTTTGGTCCATTTTGCTGGAAGAGAATATTTTAAATTCACATCTGAAAAGCTTATGGAGAAAACATGAAAGCCACAAAACTCAATAATTTGATTTGATGAGGTGTTTAAGATGCGGAGAACAGAAATCGTGCACATCTGTAGCACAAATGGCACAGGTGTAATGTGCCAAAGTTTCAGTTTCATCACAGAGTCAAAACCATATACAATAAATAAGTAAACGATTCGTTTTGCTAGCCAATCAAAAGTCATGATGTCACAACGTAACAAGGTTATGAACCAATCAGCGCTGACTCTACCTTCTTAGCCCAGCCCTTTTCCTCCCTGAGTCTCTTCTGCAGAGAGAAGTGGTGCTTCCACATCTCCAAACATCACACTCTATCTTTCTGTGTCCTTCTCCTCATTCCTTCCATCCTCTCAGCTGAGAAGCAGACAGTCCTAAACGAGGACGCGTTCAGTAACGTGAGAAGTTCACTCTCAGAAAGACCCGTACGTGTGTAAGCTGAGAGCATTGTGCCTTTGAAGACAAGTAAGTGTATCTGATACGGGAGAGTCCATGTCTTATTGAGCATCCGAGGAGGAGACACATGTACACAGCAACCGGATATTCAAACTTACTTTACACTGTTTGTGTGGGTGTATATGTGTGTGATGTTTATTAATGCTTTGGTAATGTAATCCCTCACTTATGATGCTAATAAAGCTTCGTAAAATCTCCAGACAGGGAAAGCACACGTCAGCTAACTCAAACAAGGGAACGTCAGTCTCCTCCACCAACAGAGAGCAAAGTGTTTCCATGAGAAAGAGTCTTTATAAAGTCACTCTTTTCAATAAACTGGCTCTCTTTCTGCAGGATACAGGAAATAAGAGTCATTTAACAGTGCAAACTCACACACACTCATGTTCGACTTAATGAGTGTTTACTCTAGAGAGGCATGCGGGCGCCTGAAATATTTCAGAATGCGTCTTTACCGTTGTTTGTCACATTTTGAAACAAAAAATGCCATGTATTTCGCAGAGTTATGACAACAGGCAGCATATGATTATATATATATATATATATATATATATATATATTTATATACAGTATATACATACAATCAAATACACAGGGCTGTGCGATTAATGGAAATCATAATAAAAACAAGATGTAAAAGCATGACTTTTCTGTCAGTGCTTTCTCACCTTAATCTAGTGCGAGAACAGAAAAGAGTGGGTTTACTGTTACCACATGGAGGAAAGCACAGAAACAGGGAAGGTGAATTCAGGACAGGATAAGGACTTGGCCAAAAATAACTAATATGCGTGGTTTGGGAATATTTTGGATACAGGAGAGATGATGTAGTATCATCCCAGTGCCAGGTAACATGCAGGATCTGTCGTTGAAGCAAAACAGAGAAGGGCCCGTTCAGACAGAACGCATTGTTGCGCTTAAAAACACGAGACGAAAAGAAGAACTTCTTTTACAGCCGCGGAGAACACAGCGTAACTGTGAGTGATGTCAGTCTAGCGTGTTTACAAAGGCACATTCGGAACCAAAAATTGATAATACAGGCATTTGTAAACTGAAAAACAGAAGAAAAAAATAGTTAATAGTAGGCATTAATAAACAAATATCATCAAAAAGTAGTAGTAGTAAATGCCTTAATTTGATTCTTTGACGTGATCCTATAACGTTCAATTAGAAATTCTATACAAGATTCAAATAAAATTGACTGGAGATTGATTTGAATCATTTAAAAAAAAGATTCATTTTAATAAGATTCAACAGGAAAGGAGATTTGAGAAGAGATTCATTTTAGTTGCAGATTTGATTCAGGAAAAAAACTTTCAACTGATAAACTTAAATTTAAGAATATATTTCATGAGATTCGAGAAGTGATGGGTCTAATCCCAGCGATGTACTAAAAACAGAAACGCTTTTCATTTGAGTTTGACAACATTGTTGAAACTATCCCCATTCACACGGATCCACGAAAATGGCTAAAAATGCTGTATTATTCATGCCAGGCCAGTAGGTGATGATGTCACTGTAATGAAACACTAGTCTGAACATGTAATACGCATGCCCATGCCATCAACGTTTTCACAAACTCACGTTTTTGTAGTTTACATGGAGCAGATAATGGAAACGCTTGCAAAAACCTGCACTTTGACACTCATTTTCCCCCAAAAAAACTGCTGTCTGTCGTGTAAATTAACTGCCAAAACGCATTAAAAGGTTTTCCATATGTAGTTGAAAGCAATTCAACTAACTCCCTCATAAAAAAATTAAATAATTAAATAAAGTACAGTCCAATGGTCATTGCAGGACAGAGAGAATCTCTTTCAGCTTCAGTCTATATACGTGGCTGGAATTAGTTGTTCCGATCGGGGGGGAAATTAAAAGCATAAATATCAAGATTACACACTGAATATTGTGAAAACGCAATTAATCCCAAACCTGCACTTAAAAATAAAGGTTCTTTATAGGCATCTATGGTTCCACGAAGAACCTTTAACATCCACGACGGCACTTTTCCATTCCACAAAGCATTCTTTATAGTGGATAGAGGTCCTTTACACAAATACAAAAAGGGATCTTTTCAGAATTGATCACTGAAAGGATTTTTTTGGGGGGAACCAATGATACTTCTTTTGCATCACTGCAAACAAAAACCTTTTTGGAAGCTTTATTTTTAAGAGTGTACAATAAAATCTGTAGTAAAGTATTTCCCATCATCATCATAATAATGAATATACCACCTTGTGTTTGCAGGTTCAGTTTAATAATAAAATAAATTGTGTCCTTGTTATCTTGATTTGGGTGTTTTTTCACAGTGAATCCTTTAAACAATTAATTAAACTTACCAACCAAGGCTTAAAACACCTTGAAAATCGCTTTCGGATCTCTGAACCTTTGGCCCACTCTCCCCGTCATACACCAGCACAGTGAAGCAAATCCCTGTAGCACAGCTGCACTCTTACATAACCCACACACAATGTGTCTGATGTTTTCACATTTCTGCATTTTATTCTTTCATTCCGTCTTTCTTTGTTCAATGTTTTAGAACAGATGACAATGAATGAACCCATAAACTCGCTCTCCATCCGAGCTGCTCTTACCCAGAACGCACATACACACACAGTCAAACTCATTTCAGCTAGACTCAATTAAGTCACATCCATTAATGCCTCGTCTAAGTCAGTTAAAAATAGAACGTCCGTTAACACTCATCTGTCTTCAGCTGGATCCGCAGGCAGAAGGACAGACTCACAGAATGGCTGTTAACCTTGTAAAACCAGTCACAGGCTCAGCACAGAAACATCAGTCCAGCAGAGGGACAGCTCAATCAAAAATGATAAATCTGTCATTATCTAAATAGGTTGAACAAAACACAAATGACTTTTTTTTCTCCCATGGAACACAAAATGGCATGTAAGAATATCCCAGTCACTTAAAGTGGTTCACTTTTAAAAAAACTTTTGCTGATAATTTACTCACCACCGTGTCCTCCAAGATGTCCATGTCTTTCTTTCTTCAGTCGAAAAGAAATTAAGATTTTTGATGAAAACATTCCAGGATTTCTCCATATAATGGACTTCAATGGGAACCAAACGGTTCAACGTCCAAATGAGAGTTTCAGTGCAAACTGCAAACTGTTGAAAGGGCTTTAAACAATTCCAGACGATGAAAAAGGGTCTTATCAAGCCAAACGATCGCTCATTTAAAAAATAAATAACAAAGTTTAAGTTTTATAAGCTCAAATGCTCGCCTTGCTCTGTTCTGTGATGCGCGTTTCATTACTCTCCTGTTCGAACTCGTTTATCAAAATGAACGAATCTTTTCCCGAGTCAATTCGTTCATTTTGTTTGTTGAATGAGCCAAATGACACGAAAAAAGATTTGTTAATTTTGATGAACGAGTTCGAACAGGAGAGCCACGAACATGCATCACAGAACAGAGCAAGGCGAGCATTTGAGCACATAAAACTTAAACTTTATTTATTTATTTTTTTAATGAGTGATTGTTTCGCTTGATAATACCCTTATTCATCGTCTGGAATCGTTTAAAGCCCTTTCAACAGTTTACAGTTTGCACTGAAACTGTCTTTTTGGACCTTGAAACGTTTGGTTCCCATTAAAGTGCATTATATGGAGAAAATCCTGGAATGTTTTCATCAAAAACCTTAATTTATTTTCAACTGAAGAAAGAAAGACATGGAAATCTTGGAGGACATGAGGGTGAGTAAATTATCAGCAAATTTTTTTTTTAAAAAGTGAACTACTGCTTTAATAAATGTGAATGAGGAGTGGGAATGTCAAGCTTCAAAAAAAGACCCAAGAGCACCTTATTAGCCATTGAATTATGCGTTATTGTTACATTTTGTGTGAAGAAGAAAATTCAAGTCGTTATTTACTGAAAATCTTGATCAAGCACAGTCATTTTTTGCAAAAACTTCATTAGTAGCAAAACAAGGACACTCGCAATTGGTGTAAATATTTTCATCAAATAAACATTTCAAAAGCCTACGGTATATTTCACCGTACAGACAAACCGATAAAAAAATCTTCACAATTTTGTCAACAAAAATTAAAAATAAACACTAAAAACTAAAAGCAATTGTTTTAAAAGTGAATTTAGACATCGCAATATTATATTGTACAGTATGAAAAATGAACATTAATTTTGAGATCTGCAAATTATTTGTGTTTTTAAAACTTCAAATAAGCAGCAGATGACAAAAAAAGTCATCTACATGTAAAAACATGGAGGGAAACATTGAGCTCGCACAATTAAATCAACTGACATGGCATCCCGATTCAAAAAGTATCTGAAGAGCATACCAATATAAACGAAGGTTTCATATAAAAAACAGAAAAATGGGATAAACCTGGGACATACAAGTGCCCCTAAAGCTGACGAAACACCTGTATATACACTGAATCCTGTATGTTTATACAAACACTTGAAGCTGCTTATAGCAGAAATCTGCCGTCTTTGACTATTCCAGCGACATTAGAGCTGATGTTTTAAATATCGTGACAAAGATCTTACAGACACGACCATATAAAGACACAATCCCTCCACCTCTCCCTCTCTCTCGCGCACACACACACACAGCGGGAGATTCACACAAATGCAAAAACTGTGCTGCTAAAAGCCGTCTCCTGAGGAATAAGTCCTTGGTGAGCTTCATGCAGCCTGAAATACCCCTCTGTGGATCTCATGCTATTCAGAATAGCTTGGCACCCAGATAAACAACTTGCACAAACACACACACACACTGTTCACTTGTATGGACAGGCTTTGCCACTCTTTTGGGGACAAAGCTCTGAATATTTACCCAAAAGAACAGCATAAACAGTCAAAACTAATAACAAATGTTCATAATCGGACAAAATAAAGCCTTGTTTTATATCTGCAAATTACAATAAGCGTTTTAGTTATAGTCAGTTCACACTGATACATACTAACACCATAATATGTTAGTAATCCTAGCTTATTGCAAAAAAAATGGAAATGGGAATTACTGGCAATAACATACAGTATATTAAAAGTAATATGTGTATTTCCTAAACAGAAGGTGCAGGGTCCTTCTGACATTTACACCTAAACAGACACTGAATGTTTGACAACTAACCAACTGAATCACGTGGGTCAGTGCTGCCCATCGATAATGTGTGACTGTCCCTTTAAGAAGCATTGAACCAATGAACTCATTCGTGTATATGACCCACAGCGGTACTGAGAACTTTACACCACAGTTGTGTCCACACTGTTATTTTACAGGCATTTGCATTTTCATTTATGTCAGTTGTTTTCTGTGGGGTTTACTACACAATTTTACAATTGTGACTTGCAGTAATATCAAGAATGCCCTGAAGTACAGAAAGAGGATCCATACATGTCACAACTCTGTCCATAAATTCACCCAATTCTTCACATTAGATCGGAGATGATCTTTCTGTAAATGTACCAAAAATGTACCTATACGTCAATGTTTTGAAAGTTTTGTAGCACAGGCCACAGAATTGTAGTAAAGTCTGTTACCGTCTCTGAAAACAACCACAAATAGTTCATCAGTTCAAAATGTACAGAAACTGAAACAATATAATGTTCCACAGAGGGCACACAAAATACAAATAACAAGAAAAGTTTTTTCAAACAACATTTTTTATTTATTTAACTAAACCCCTGGTCAGAGCCTGACTCCACCCACTGGTAATATTTCAAAAATGCTGAAAAAGTGGCCACACCCCAGTGGAGATTATAGCTCGTCAAGTGTTGAAAATTGTATATAGTGTTTGAACAAACGTGTCAGAAAAAGTACACTTTCCACACGGTCCCTTACTCGCGTCTCCGTCAAGAGCAAGCTTTCCCGGCGAAACTCACATTGCGGCGGCTTTTGAGGGACAGTGCTTATTATATAGAGCGAAGTCATATTTGGCTAAGTCGTTTAGGAGGTAATTGCCATTTTTCAATGAATGTCTGGTGAATATCAAAAACAAAACTAACTTTTCCCCGCTTAGAAGCTGCGTGGAGTGTACACAACACACACAACACAATATAACTATATTGTACATGCTACAGAAAACATAACAGCAAACATTATTAATATTACTTACAGATTGTGATTCGAAGGAGGACGAACCTGATCCACATACACTGGATTGCAAATATTACTCGAACTCTGACCACTGATTCTTCACATGCTCGTCCCTGGACAATGGAAACAAGTGGCTGAACTGTCTTTGCAATGTAAAACACAGCGTCTTCTCGACATGATGCGATTCAGCTGAAGTATTTGAATGTGTTCTAGACGTCACTTCAAGTCTGCGCGCGCAGTTGTTGGGAGCGGCCAATGACCTATCTACGTCACGACGAAACTGCTAATGACTTGTTTCAAAAACAATTCATTTCATAGACTCAGAGTCGACTCTCACTTTTGAAAGACAATAACTTTATATACGGTGCACTTTCAGATATAAATCTTTGTTTTCATTCCCTTAGAGCTATATTCCACACTACATGAACAGTCATTGTCAAAAATCCATGATAGGTGCTCTTTAACATTACTGGTTAGGTTTAGGTGCAAGTACTTATTTTTAAACGCAAAAAAGCATTACCTGGACATTTTCTTTCCAAACTGCCACAATACGTAGAACAACCAACTTAATAAAATGCTGCCAGATTAACGCTCATTTGTTTAGCATAAAACTGAACATGCTTGTTAGCGCAACACAATATTTAACAGAAATGTTGCCACAGTGTTTTCTGAGCCGAGAGTTACTCCAAAGAAAGTTTAGCAAGAGGCTGAGGGCTTCTTTCCACAGGGAACATACTAACACTGTTTTCCAAAATACATCTAGTACACCAACAGCATCATTCCCTGTGGAGAAATCTAGGATTCAGTAGAAATAGGAGGATCAAACCCCACCCCCACCCCAAACAAGAGGAAGCCAATCACAACTCAAGGTCAAGATTTTCCTACGCCAAAAAACATTACAAAAACAACATTAAAAACATAAACTGACAGCTGTTTTCAATCCACACTTATAGGTTATACTTTAGCCTTTACTTTTTTTCCCCCTTTTATAAAGCAATAAGAACAAATACAAGCTTTGTGGTAAGACAAAACCTCTGGTGGCCTGGAGCACAGAGCCTAGTTGTGTCAGGAGGATTGGGAATCACCTAGAACACCATGCTACTGAGACCTGGGCCTCGTAGGTTACCTGTTAAAGCTGAATGGATGGACGGACTGACATATAGAAACATTTATACAAAATAAATATTTTTACTGTATGCTATTAATAAAATTGATTGTTTCACATCAAATGTCATAGTTTTAGCACTGAACATTGAATAAATATAGCAGTGGTTCAGCAACTTTCTTCAGGGTTTTCATATCACTTTTCTTAAATGAGAGAAGAACATGCTAATTGTGAATAGATAAGATGTCTAAAAAGCACATCTAATAATTTTCATTTCATCTCATAATTTTCAAAACCTTAATTTAATCAATGATTTAAAATCGAATCAATAATATATACATTCCATTCCATTAAATAACATTAAGCAAGTCTCAAGTTTCAAGTTCTCAAAACCAAACCGTTTAAAAAAAAAAGTTGTATAACAAAAATCATAGGGCTACAGAAACTACAGAAACAATTCTTTACATTTTAAATGTTATATCAAATATTAATAGGGATTTGAAACGATTAATCACATCCAAAATAAAAGTTTGTGTTTATATAATATATGAGTGTGTAGTGCGTATAATTATTTTGTATATATAAAAACACACACATGCATGTATATATTTAAGAAACTATATACTTTATATATATTTATACAAAATTAATATTATACATAAATATAAATATTTGATATATTAATAACACATTTTTCTTAAATATATACATGCATATGTGTGTATTTATTTATACAAAATAATTATACACACTATATATCATGTAAACAAAAACTTTTATTTTGGATGCGATTAATCGCGATTTAAACATTTCACAGCCCTAAATATTATGTCCAATTTAAACACAAATTACAATAACATCTTCATACACATACTAAAATGAAGAAATTTATGATGGTGGGTATATAATAAATAAATCACAATTAACAATGAACTCAAAAAAATTAGAGCTCCTCCCAGTCATATTCAGATCACAACTTATTTTTTTATGCATCTGCTTTTGAAACAATTCAGTGGCTTCTGGCTGTGATTACTACATCTATAGGAGTCAAAATCTGCTGAGCGGAAAATAAATGTAACAAATCATGTAAAAAAGATTGTTACAGTATCGATTTTAGATCTAATATTCCAGGGATTAACTATATTTGCTGTTTGGGTGATTATAAAATGTGCTGAAGACTTTAAAAACGCTTCTTGTGTAGTTAGTTCATTAAAAGTATTTTATGGAATTATGAAGTTTATTTGGTGGCCGAGTCATTTGTTGAATTTTGAAAATCAAGGTCGTTTTGATGCACAAAGTTGTTGTTTTTTTATCTAATAAATCACTAATAACAAAAATCTTTTTTAACCCAGGCATGAAAATGCAGATCCTGTTGTAAACAATAGTGAAATCACTTTTAACAACTGTTGTTCCATTAATACCATTCATCAGTTTTTTTCTCATGGACCTTTTCCCACGCTGACCTGAACTCACTTGACTCACTGAATGAGGGAAATATGCCGTACCTCCCTCTGCGTTCACATGTATAGAAATCCAATATTCTACTAAACGCTTGATCAATTTCTGTCTCATTATACATGCATTTCTCAAACAGCATGTCAACAAAAAGATTTCAAGCTAAAAGAAAAAGCACCATAATACAAAAAAGACAGTCAGAAAGAATCCACTTCTATAGGCACAGCTGCTGCATGAATGAACACTTGCGTCCGAAAACCTGCCAACACACAGCAACAGACCAGAGGAGTGATCAGCTGGGATAGCTCAATTTCATATACAAGATTACATTAAATACTCTTGTTTTCAGTTTGACGCCTTTCCATATTTCTTTTGTAAATCTGTTGACATATTTTAGGTCACTGTGATCCAAACAGGGATTATAGGGCCCATCCAATACAGCACACATACACACAGACTAATAATAACCCTTAAAATGTAAAACATACAGAGATTATAAACAGACAGGAATAATGTGTGCTGGTGCTCTGATGGATAATAATCCCAGACAACAAACCGAACCCCACAGTCTCACACAGAACATCTCTGTTTGTGTGTTTGATAAAAAGAGCGGCTGAAAGAAAGAAAGGAAAAAAAAAAAGGCGAGCTGAATGTAGTTAAAGAGTAGCATAGGTATTGGGGGAAAGCAATGAAAAGAGTGACAATATAACAGAACCAAGGACACTGCAGATCACACATTCACAAACACCGTCCCTGTTTCTGCCTGTTTTTCTCTCTCAGAGCACAGACAACGTTTTTAATTATTCACATGACTCTATTTCCTGCATGTGATAAACTAGTACAAATGGACATCAGCATATCAGCTCCATCACAACAGCACTCCACTTCCCTGTAATAAAGCAACATCACACAACGACAATCCACACACCATCACAATTTCAGCTAAATGATCTCAACAACACCCCAAACATGCCACATCATCATACTGACTTTAGTTTCCCCTCATAATAACAACACTCCAAATCAGCATAATATCAGCTAATTATCATAACAACGCTCCACACCTCACACACAAGGGCTCAACGAGAAGGGCTCAATGACCCCCCCCCCCCCCCACACACACACACACACACACACACACACATATATGTATATGTATATAGCATTAAGCTTTGAATTGATAGAAAACCTGCAGTATTTTCGAATTGCCATGCTTTCCACCCTCATATCCCCCTGAGACGAGAGATTGATTGTATTTTTTGTCTGGAAAAAAATCCTTCGATGCCGCAAAAATCTGGGGATTTTTTTTGGCCAGAGGCTGAAGACTACAGCCAATAGGGGCTGTTGCCACATTTTTTCAACCCACCCATAGAGGAGGGTGGGATCTCACTCACAGAATGAACACATAGTGTCAGCCATCTTGTTTTTGGAAGCTAAGCTAGCAGGCTCTTGTTCTGTTGAAAAAGCTGAGTAGAAGGGGTTACAATCCTCTTTTTCCCGGACAGATTTTACTGTCGAGATCGAACAAAATTTCCTGGATTCAACTTTTGCTTTCTGCAGTCGCCATTCATTGTTTACATGCACAGCTTTTGTTTCAATCTAACTGAATTCATTCCGATTGGTGAATCTGAATGTAGTGTTTACATGAACGCTAAACAAGCGATCGGTTGATGTGTGTTTTATCATTGCTAAGAAAATTCCCGCTCCTCCGTTAGAGATACGAGACCGGTGCGTCTCACTGGTGTCGCTCGTTGGTAATCACGCCACCAGCCTCGCGTCATTCTCCCGCGGCCCTCAGCCTCGTCCTGCTCGCCACAGTAAACATAATGAATGGTGACTGTAGAACTCAAAAGCCAAATCCGACATTTTGGACGATTTTGAAACACATTTTTGGGCAAACTCATCATGGCGACTCACTAGTAGCCTAGACTTGTTGTTTAGCTAATGCGCTCTGTTACTGGTAGGCATGGCCTCCTAGGGCAGCGAAGCAAGTGCATTCTGGGAGTTGTTGTCCTTCATCCATATAAGCCAAAAATACATTTTCTGGCTTTCTCAGTCTAGAAAGCTCCAAATTCAAAAATAATGTCACCTTTCTTCTACATAAATGACCCATTTTAAATACACATTCAGAGGTGAATTATCCCTTTAACAAATTAAACCTGATTGTAAAGTGTTAGGCTACCAAAATGATAAAATAATTTACCATTGTATCCATTTCAACCATAGCTTTAATTATAGCCTAGTAGAGCTACAATGTAATCTCAAGACAGCTGTAAATTAAGCATTTTGGCTGGGAAATACAACGATTTATCATTTATGAATCATCCTAACTGATGCGTCTATGACTTTCAGAAATTCTTTATATTTTTGAAAAAGCCTCTTATATAGCCAGCAAGTTATTTTAGCATTGGTGACATTTTTATCAGTGACAATTTTCAATATACTGATCACAATTCCAATTGTTTACGTTTTCAGCCAAGGACAATTGATAGTTGGCTCAAACTTCTCAGAGGCCATCCTTAACTCAGATTTGCCATAACAATAACACTCCATAAGAATTTAATAACTGCTCGTCTCAATAAAACTCTATATCATTATGACAAAACTCTACATCATCACAGCGCAACAGCCAGCAGATGTTCTCTTTAATAGCAAACAAAGTGGCAATAACTTTCATTTAACACTGAATCTTTCACACAAACACACTCACAGATGGCTAGCACTGTAAATACATGTAAACTATTCTGCTCATCCGCTACTAAAGGAGAAAATTATTTATTCATGTGAACAAACATGCTTTTGTCTCTCTCACTCCTGCTTCTTCATATCGAGCTGAATCTCTAGGCCTCGGAACATTTAACTTTAAAATCTGCGTATTGAATGCTATTACACTAAGTGCTGCTGATTCTGAATCCTGATTTCCCACCGGCGCAAATCTGACTTTAAGGTATTCTGGGAGATCAACTAGTCCAAATGGTCCAAGCTGGACACACATCTACTGAATAAATATTCTTGGATCCAATCGCAACAAAGTTAAATACAGATTAAATACAAATTAATGCTTTGAATTAAAGTTATAAAACTAATTCAGTCAAGAGCAGAGAGTGATTTTCTTTGTCATTTCTTATTTTATTAAAGGGTCATGAATCCCAAAACCAAATTTTCTGAGATTTTAACAGAGGTATGTGTGTTGAACACCATTGAAGACAATGTTAGCATCTGTTAGATTTAATAGTAGGGTTAAAATGGTTACATTTAAAAACTAAAATGGGTTTAAAATCTTCATCGTGGCTGAAGATTCGTTGCACTGCGAGTTTGTTGATGACTCATCGGTGTCTCATAATTATTAATGAGATTGAGTTTTCATATGAGAGAAGACACTCTCTTAATTATTCATGACACCACGTGGATCTTTCCAATGACAGACATGTAAAAATTGTTTGTAGTTGTTTGTAGAAGTGAAGAATGGTGGACTTCGCCTTGTTGACAACCAATCCAAGTTGCGTCTTGCAAGTGATGCGGTATCCCGAGGACATTTCTATCCATTCAGAGGTGTGTATGTGTATGCGTGTCTATTTAATGGAGATAATAGAGATGACAGATTTAACATGACAGCGGGACTGCTGTCACTTTAAGAGTTTATGCACGGATCCAATATACTGTTAGCCTACATAACATTCATTATCTTTCTCAACTATTTAACATTCCAAAACTGACTGTGTTTAACAGAATACTTGTCAAGACGTCATTTTGACATAATTTTGTGTGTATTTGACCGTTTAGGCGTGTATCTGAAGCTCTAAGTATAGTTCGCTTATGCACGTTCCACTGCATATGCAGGAAAGGAAGGTGCACGAGACGGAATGCGGCAGTGGCACAATAATCGACGTCGATTATCTTGTTTTCATATCCGTTGGTAGGCAAAAACGAAAATCAATTATGGTATATAATGGTGTTGACACAGAAACGCATAAATTCGAGTCTGAGGAACTCTGCATAGCCGTAAGGAACGCGTTGATGATGTGTGACCGAATGCAATGATTGGACGAAAATTATTTGGTCCTGAGACTTCCACAGAAGAAATAATGTACATGTTTTAATATTTACATCACTTCTACTATTGATTGCTATCAGGACGTGAAGAGAGTTTCAACCAGTATAACAAAAAGTGGTTAAAAGAAATTGCCTACCCTACCTTTAACTAAGAAAGAAAGAAAAAAAATCACACCATTTCAGCATGATAGCATCCATGAGGGGGTCAACCCATTATGTAAAATAAAACAACATTTTCTATTAGTCTGACTGACACTGCTTGTCTATGACATGTCTTGTGATATTATTAAGCCCTGTTCATTTTGTGTATGTAAAAACTTTAAATTTGCTATGTAGAGAGAGAGAGAGAGAGAGAGAGAGAGAGAGAGAGAAGCTAGGCTACCTCAAACGCCCCAAACAGACGCAAACTTTTTTTAATCAACGAAGCTGAACGTCCAGAACTAGGCGCGCGGACAGTGGGCTCTGTCTCGCGCTACACAGACAGCTTTGTTGGTTCCTCAACGACAGCGTTGCGGTTTTGTCGCGTCGCTCTCTCCAAGTATAAAAATGTTGTAACCAGGTTTAAACGGTGCCAACCGTGTATAAGTCATATCACAGTGATCACTGTTAGCCTAGCTGCAGCAGCAGCAGCTCTCATTAACTCATTGTAACAAAGCGCAGGACTCACATGAGAAAAGTTCTCATGACTATTTTATTTTTCATTAGAAAAAGCATAAGGACGCGTCAGCTGCAGCAACCCGCCATGTAAACAAAAAGTCAAAGTACATGATATTGCACCCTGGTAAATTATGTAATTTCTCAAGGGTCCCAAAGTAGGGCAATAACATCTGAAACGTGGAGTAAACTTCGCTCTCTCTTATATTAGGCTACTTAATTTCTGCCCTATTTCTTACTGGTTACTAGCAATCTGCTGTAGGCATAAAGAACAAAGAAGACGACCCAACGCATTAAAAGAGGGTAAAAACGCATAAAGCCTTAACGTTATTCATTTGTGAATACATCCGTTCTTTAGTGTAGTTGAAGTGTCCGGACTGTCCCAATCCCTTCCCCCGCTCACTTACTCCGTCTCTACACCGCCATATTTGCAGCCCTCACCGGCGCAACTATGTTTCCAAAGGACAATCAGATGATACACTGAAACAGCAGCTCACCTTAGCGATCGCTCTCCTGTACCGCATCGCGGCCTGCTGAACGAGCCAGTGCACTTTAATGTTGCCATCTCCGCAAGGAACCACGACTCGAGTTCTTCCAAAACACACCGTCACTTTCATAGTTCCAACTCTCCTTAGACCTTCCGAATCCAAGGGAAACTCGGGATCAAAGGCTCCAGTGCCCTGATGCCCAGATCATTAATAATCTTTGGTTCAGCACCTTGACGGGTTACTGTAAGTTACAATCGGTACCCGTTTAGTTTCATCGCGGCGGTCGGGCGCTGTGTAGCGGTGTATGACCACCTGTTTAGTGTTTGGGATCTGTGTACGGGAACCCCGCCGTGTTCAGTCGGTTCGGGAGCAACGAAAACGAGCTTCTCGCGCCCTCTGGCGGTGGTAAATGTCACTGCATGTACTTGTAATGACAACATAAAGTGTTGTTTTCATTCTTTGTTTGTTTGTTTTTTTCTCAGTTGTTTGCAGCTTTTGAAAAGTTTAGAAAACATGTTTTAGGACCTGACATATATAGTGAAACATGCTAATATCAATTTGTGAGGGTTGGGTTGGGTCAGGTTTAAGTCAGGGGTCGTCGCATTTAGTAGATGCAGAAATGCAATCACATTCTCTTAAAAATCAAATGACCTTCAGATTCTAGTAAAACCTCAAATAATGTCTTTTAGACAATTATTGCTCAATTAACAACCTCTCGAAATAATAGAGTTGTATGAAACGAACCTGCAGCATATAAATAACTATTAACAGGGATTTAAGATTTCACGCCCACTTGAGAGAGAATAATGACTTGACTTAGAATTGGCCTTGAAAAGACTTATGAAAACAATAAAACACTCAAGTATGCCAGCATGGAGAGATAAAACGAAAATAAAATAAAATTAAGGATTAAGTTAGTCAATTTAATAATTTAAACATGAAAAAAATTAAGTAAATCACTTTATATGGACAGATTAATATAGATAACATTTGTACTTTATTGTAAAGTTTTGCTTTTGCTTGAGTTTTCTGAAAGGCGCCATATAAAATAAACGTATTATTTGTATTATTATTATTATATATGTGTATCAATCTGTCCATTTAAAAAGTGATTTATTTATTTACATTTTTATGTTTAGATTTTATTTATTTTTTTATTTTTTTATTTTTTTATGAATTATTTATCATTTTTATTTATTTGTTTGTTTAAAAATGCATTGATTCATTCAATTATTTTGTTTATTTTAAAATATGAATTAAGTTTGAATGTGTTTAAAACTTAACTCATATTCTAAAATAAAATAAATGCCATTTGCTTTTCTTTGTCATTTTATTTCCTTTTTTTTTTTAATGCTGTAGGCTAAACTTATTGCTTCATTTTATTTTTAAATATCACTCCTATCATTTGTCAGTGTCAGCATGTGGACATTAGCTTCCAGACATGCGGACAATTGTGTGTGTGTGTGTGTGTGTGTGTGTGTGTCTGTGTGTATACACATTTAACTTTCTGCTTGTATGACAAAGCTGTACTAAAATAGAAACATGGGAACACAAAAAACACACTCAGGGCCTGATTCAGATTAAGTTCTACACACCCAGTTGAGGGAAGCTTTAGAGGAACAGCTGCAGGATTAGGTCCGCATGCTTTGATCTACGTCTGAGGCATGATGACCAGATGCTCTCGATCCATTACTAAAGAACTGAAGTACTGAAGCAGAGAACCGTTCTACCAACCCTCTGCCTGTCAGTCCTGTGAGTTTCTGTCTGCATGTTTAAAGCCATGAAGTTTTATCAGAGGTGGAGTCTACAGTGACTCATCATTTATGGATGAGCATCTGCTTTTCGCTGACATAGTCAGTGCCTCCTCCTGTTTTTCAGTTATCAGGTGGTGTCCAGTCCAACAAATTTGGCAAATAGTTTACAACAAATGCAATCAACACTAACCTGTGAGTTCTTTGCACAACATGCTACATTGCAACCTCAAAGTGTCAATCGCTTGCAACAAACAACTAAATCTATCTATCTATCTATCTATCTATCTATCTATCTATCTATCTATCTATCTATCTATCTATCTATCTATCTATCTATCTATCTATCTATCTATCTATCTATCTATCTATCTATCTATCTATCTATCTATCTATCTATCTATCTATCTGTCTGTCTGTCTGTCTGTCTGTCTGTCTGTCTGTCTGTCTGTCTGTCTGTCTGTCTGTCTGTCTGTCTATCTATCTATCTATCTATCTATCTATCTGTCTGTCTGTCTTGTCTGTCTGTCTGTCTGTCTGTCTCTCTGTCTGTCTGTCTGTTTATTTATAGCTTTCTGTCTGTGTAACATTACACATCATATTACATCAACCGAGAAATGACGTCGTTCTTCTAGCGCAAGGTGGCGCTACTTCATCAAACTTCTTACTGTGATTTATATTTTATTTAAAAACATTTAAGATTATTTTTAATAACTGAAATATTATACATTTTATATTTTTATTTTTAGATTTTAAGTTATTTATTGATCTTTATGTAGGCTAAGTCTGATGAGTCTGGATCACTGCTCGTTATTAAATTCGATTCATTTTTATTCTAAAAGTCTCAGATACATTACTTCATTATGGAAATAAATTCATTTTAATGAATAGGACAGTTTATGGCATTTGGTGAGTGACAGCGGCCTTTTGGCGCCTAGGCTCCGCCCAGCATGTATGTGTTTGTTTGTGTGTGTGTGTGTGTGTGTGTGTGTTGTCGGGGCCTCCGGCTGGATAGTTCACATTTCACAGGCGCATCATCAGGGCTGACGTGGGCTCTACGTGTGCAGCGAGTCGGGCTTCCTCTTCACCCGTAACGAGTGACGAGACTCTACGTAAAACTCGGGTAAGTTATTGTTGGCATGTCGATCTGCTGCCACTGGAGTGAAGAGTATCTGGAGATGAGCGCAGACGAACATGACATGTAGGCTAGCTGCTGTTAAATTAGTTTATCAAATCTAATATGTGCGCGAGGCGAAGCTGTTCCAAGTTTAAAGAGCGCTACTGTTAAAAATAAAATAAAACTGCAAACAACGCGCAGGTTTCATATTCTGAATGTTTTAGACTATTCGTCTGAATTAAGCTGAAACATATTTTAACTACGAAAGCAAATAAATTCAGGTTTGGCGATATTAAAAATTAAATAAGGCTGTGGAGAATGACGCAGCTTGATCCAGGAATGTTCCAGTAGCCTATAACAGTAGCCTACACAGCTTGCCTAAAAAACTTAAAAAGGTTGCAAGTTGCTTTACTGCTGTATTCATTTGCGAGCCCATGAATGTTTCAAATGTATGTCATATCCTCGTGCCACCGCTTGCTGTTACATAAGCGCGAGCTGTTCAAAGTTTGCGCGCGTTTGTTTCTGTCAGAAGAAACAGAAGAGAACGCTGACATAATACCACAGCCATAAATCGACATGAAGACGCAATCTCAATAAACTAGCCTACTAAAGCAATCGAGTAAAATATATTTCCTCATAAACTGTACGAGTCTGCTTTTGTATAATAATTAGAAGTGTGTGCACTGGTCAAGAAGCAGAGACAATAAGGAAGTGCAGTGCACGCGGCCGTTAGAGCGCGCTCGTTCCTGTGTGCCTGACGTGAAATGTTTATTACCCATCAAAAAAAAAAAACTACTGTTAAATTACATAAGCCATTTTTTACATATTATTTTTATATATATATATATTAAATATTTGTTTTTATGTTTACCTGCAGCAATTTAATTCTTGCAGTGTTGAATGGAATTTAATTTGTTTTCCCTTCAAGTTCTTTAGATATTATTGAAGCTTTTGCCGCCTCAACCCCCCCCCCCCCCCCCCCCCCAAAAAAAAAAAGAGGCTTAAAATTGCCAACACTGTCAGGTGAAACATCCAATGTGGATTCTAAAAAAACAAAACAAAAAACATGAACATATCAACACAAACACTCACTAATAGGCTACCAAAAAGTTGTATTGCCTTAAATCTTGGACCACTGGATTGCCAAACCTTTGGCTGAAATGATGGATTATTGAATCAAATGCAATTTGGGCTGTTTAAAATCTTGTGACATATGACTCTTCTACAGAGCGCTGACTGTGCATTTCCTCTCTGCTCTGTTGCTAGGCCGATCGCCATGGAAACTGCAACCATAGCGCAACAGGAAGCCAGTGCAACTCAGAAAATAACAAGTGAGATACAGTCAGATTCTGACTCACTCACACAGGTAGGCTACAGATATGACGCCTGTTTCATTTAATATATAAAGATCAAGCCAAACTGAACTCAAATACATGAATGTTTGAATAAACTAGGGAAAGTGTATGAATGAAGCATTTATATACCATTTTATTATGTACTATTGTACTCCCAAAGTGCTTTATCATATCAGGAGTCTCTCCTCATCATATTAATAACATGGTATTACCATAAAAAAAAAAACATGGTATTATTTTGATAGTGTCCAAAAACATGATAATATCCTGGTACTTGATGTGTGTTGATAGACAGCAATATTTACAGATTAAATTAAAAAAAAAAAAGACATTGAGCAAAAATTGTGCAAAATGTGACTTTATTGTATTTAAAATATGTTATTTTTGTATTATTTATACACTATTAAAGTATTAATATTTGCATTACTCAACTTTATATTGTTTGTTTTAATTTTAGTTCGAGGTTTAGATTTTTTATGTGCTTTTGCACATTAAACACACTTTTTATGTTTTTATTTAGCTTTATTTTTACAATTTTAGTATTTCTAATCAAACTTATTTTATTTTACTTAGTTGCTTATTGTAGTTAAGGTAGTTGTTTTCGTAGAATTGATCAAATATTTTTATTTTTATTTATTAATAATAATAATATTAATTAATTATTATTATTAATTATTATTTTTTATTTAATTTCACTTTTAATTAAATTAATTGTGAAAGATATTTTTAGTTACAGTTCCGCCAAAGTTGACAATTCTGTCATCATTACTCACCCTAAAGTTGTTCCAAACCTGTGTGAGTTTGTTTTTTCTGTTGAACACAAAATAACATATTTTAAAGAATTAAACAGTTGTAGGTCAATGACTTCCATAAGAAAAAAAAAATAGGTAACACTTTAGTTTAGGGTCCAATTCTCACTGTTAACTAGTTGCTTATAAGCATGAATATTACTAAGATATTGGCTGATTATTAGTACTTATAAAGCATATATCAATGCCTAATTCTGCATGACCATATTCTACATCCCTTAATCCTACCCAATACCTAAACTTAATGTAACTACCTTACTAATCATTAATAAGCAGTCATTAGGAGTTTACTGAGGCACAAGTCATAGTTAGTTAATAATGAGAATTGAACCCTAATCTAAAGTGTGACCAAAAAATACCATGGAAGTCAATGGATACCTCTTTTATGTTCAACAGAAGAAAGAAACTCACACTGGTTTGGAACAACTTGAGGGTGAGTAAATGATAGAATTGAACAAAACACTGGGTTAAACAGCCTCAGACATGTCTTACCTCTCTGTCTGTCTCTCTCAGGTGAACGAAGGTGTAGCTGTGGTGTCATTACCTAATGGACAGCCACTACAAGTGCAGGGAGTCATTCAGTCAACACAGCCCTCTGTTATACAGTCACCTCAGATACAAACTGTGCAGGTACACACATACAGGTTTTTTATATGTAATACATTTGAACAGGGCTGGTGTAAATATAAGCCTTAGGAAAAGTTACCATCTACACAGTCCACACTTATTAAACCATAATGTGTGCTGTTCTGTGAGCTCAATTCAAGCACAATCCTGTTATTCATTTACCAGTTCCTTCACCTGGAGAGACTGACCAATCACATTGCAGGCAGTTAGAGCTGTAGCCAATCACAGGGGACATTTACTCATCCTGGGATCAATGGGATGAAGGAGAAGCAGATTGACATAGTAACAAGAAGAGTGAGAGTAGCTGTATAGAGCAGTAATGAGATTTGTGTGAGAGTCAATGCAACTGATCTTCTTGGTCACACACACACACACACACACACACGCACACACAAAGCCCACGTCAGACAAAACAAATCTGCTCAGGAGAAGATAGAAGACTCATGGTCACTTGGCACAATTGTAATAGTGACACACATGTAAAATACATATTTGATCAAGCACTAAAAATGGATTTTGAAAGAATATCCTCTTTTTTCATTCAGTGAAGCTGTAAAATGATAATAAAGCGTTCTATATAGTCTGTATGACTGCTGAGCTAATACTAATGATTTGCGTTAGGAAGGCTAATTTGGCATTAAGGCGAGGACATATGCGTGTTTGAATGTTTTTAGGTAGCTTCTGATACTGCCGGTCCGGGTACAACTCCATCAGATTCTCAGAAGAGGAGGGAGATTCTGTCCAGACGCCCGTCTTATAGGTGAGATCCATTCTTGAACAACAGTGTTGTTTTAGCATTATTCATAAACTATTTTAGTATCTTTTACTTTTATATTTTCAGTTTAAGTTTTAGTCATTTTAACGTGCTTGTGTCATTTTTATTCATTTTAAAAAAATAATTAAAATTAATTCATTTTTATTACATTATCATATTCAATAACATGCTAAAACTATTACTATTTCAAGAATTGTCGAATTTCAGTTACTAACGAAAAGGCAACATTTCTGATTTTAATTTACATTTTTTGTTAGGTCAAAATGTTTCATCTATCTATAATAGATTTTTTCAACTAATTTGAATTACCGAAAATTGTTTGTAATAGTATAAGTTCAGTTAACACACTGAACCAATCAGATATCTCAAAACTTGATATTATTTATTTCAACCCTGGATTCAACAACAACAAATACTCCAAACTTAATAATATCCAGAAACACGCACACATAATAGTTCTCGTCTGAATTGTTGACATTTTGTGACAGAAACTGACATGTACATTGTCAGATAAAGATGTTTTAATTTAAATGTATTTTCAGGAAAATTCTTAATGAGTTGTCATCAGATGTACCTGCTGTGCCAAAGATCGAGGAAGAGGAGAGAGTTGAGGAAGAAGCCCCGCCCACCTCTAGTGTTGCTACGGTGACGGCACCATCTTCAGTCTACCAGACCAGCTCTGGGCAATACAGTACGTCTGACTTCATTGCTCAAATAATTATCTCATTATGCGGCATGACGTGTGAATTTAAGTTATTATTACCCTTAAAATTAAAGGGTTTTGTTGTTCATCAGCCCTTTCTTACGAAACAGCACGTTAGATATTGCACAAATATTGCCCAAATTTAAATGTCTTCCAAATGTCAAGTTGTCATTACCAAGACACTGATGGGTTATGGTGTATTGGTTTATGTCAAGTTGTCATTACCAAGACACTGACGGGTTATGGTGTATTGGTTTATGTCAAGTTTTCATTACCAAGACACTGACAGGTTATGGTGTATTGGTTTACAGTATGTAAAGTTGTCATTACCAAGACACTGACGGGTTATGGTGTATTGGTTTACAGTATGTCAAGTTGTCATTACCAAGACACTGACGGGTTATGGTGTATTGGTTTACAGTATGTCAAGTTGTCATTACCAAGACACTGACGGGTTATGGTGTATTGGTTTACAGTATGTCAAGTTGTCATTACCAAGACACTGACGGGTTATGGTGTATTGGTTTATGTCAAGTTTTCATTACCAAGACACTGACAGGTTATGGTGTATTGGTTTACAGTATGTAAAGTTGTCATTACCAAGACACTGACGGGTTATGGTGTATTGGTTTACAGTATGTCAAGTTGTCATTACCAAGACACTGACGGGTTATGGTGTATTGCTTTATGTCAAGTTGTCATTACCAAGACACAGACAGGTTATGGTGTATTGCTTTATGTCAAGTTGTCATTACCAAGACACTGACAGGTTATGGTGTATTGGTTTATGTCAAGTTGTCATTACCAAGACACTGACGGGTTATGTTGTATTGGTTTATGTCAAGTTGTCATTACCAAGACACTGACGGGTTATGGTGTATTGGTTTATGTCAAGTTGTCATTACCAAGACACTGACTGATTATGGTGTATGGTGATGTATTGGTTTAGTGTTACCCACTTGGGATTTGTCATAGCAAGTGTTTGGGAAATTAAAGATAAACTGTATTTTTGTTTTGTGTCTTTGCAGTAGCATTCACTCAGGGTGGAGCAATACAGCTGACCGGCCCTGGAGGAGAGGCCTTGCAAGGGGTTCAGGCTCTGACTCTTCCCAGCCCTGCCACACCCCAGCCCGGGGCCACTATCCTGCAGTACGGCTCCCAGCCTGGAGACCCTGGCCAACAGCTACTGCTAAGTGCTGGACAGGTGCTCGTTCAGGGTAAGACACTGGAACTTTTATGAACTTTTATGACTGGATCTTTAAATGCTTTAATCTGAACCACATTACTTCTCTTTTGATGTCAGTCAGACAGAAAGAAACAGAAAGACAGAAACCACTTTTGAATAAGAAACTTCTAAAATAAGAAACATCTAAACTCGTCAAAACTATGCAAAACACAACAAGTGTATTGGTTAGTACACTCATTTAAACACCATACACACACCAGTCCTGAACATTTGACTGCACATACAATTTCTGACATATTGATACAGCTTTAAACAATCATTATGCAACGGAATGGTCTACGGGACATACATTAAGCCTTTAAAGCTGCAGTCCGCAGTTTTTCCTCTTTGTCACCATCTCTGTTCGAAATCTGTAATTGCAGTTATTCACGGAATTATTAACTTTGTCAGTTGTACATCAGCATGAAACAGCGCGGATGTTTTATTTTAAGGGTTCAAGTCATTTTACTGAAAACAATAAAAATACTTAGAAAGACTTAGAGAAAATGGCATGTTGTGAATGAAGTGTTCATCTAACATTTTTTCCCTCAAAGTGACTATAATGTTTTTTGTGTTTGTTAGCTGAAATAAAAGTAACTAAGAATAAATGTTTTATACTTTGGTCCTGGTAAAATTGTAATATTTACAAAGAGTTGGAACATTTAAACTCCTGCAGCTCTGAGCAGAAGAGATCATGAGAATAGATACATTGTTTCAAAAGATTTCAGACCTATTGAAACAGAGATATACATGAAGATATTCATCTATGTAAACAGAGTAATATGACGACTGTGTGTGTGTGTGTGTGTATGACCATTTCAGATGCCTGTAGTGTTATGAGGTGAAATGGGCACAGTATCCTTTTGTTTGCTGCAATGCTTCTGCGTCATCATGTTCTAAAAATACATACTCAATAACGTATCCCTCCTTCTCTTGTCTTCTTCCCTTCTCTTTTACCATGAACTTTTCTTTTCAATTCTGTGCAGTTGCAGTCTTGTTAGAAATCAGTTTTAATGTTCCTCAGGCCATGATTTCAAGAATAGAAGTTTAATCACAAACCTAGTGTCTTTCTCTCAGTCTCTCTCTCTCTCTCACACACACACACACATCGTGGGTGCGGGGAGGGCATTCTCAAGAGAGAGTGTGTTATTTCCCTGTGAGACTGCCGTGATGTCATAGTGATGTCAATGCCCTTAATAGTAACCTGTAATCTGACTGAGAGAGAGAGAGAATGACGAAGGGAGAGAGAGAGGGAGAGAGAGGAAGGGAGGGTTAATGGCAAAACATTAAGTGTCACAACTCAAACTAAGACAGTCAGAAAGAGTGTATGAGAGAGAGAAAGTCACTCAGTGAACCGGCTGAAAGGAAGAGAGAGCTTTAAGAGGAAATACAGAAGATAGTGCTCAAAAGACAATCACAACTGGATTACTACAGCATAGAGATGGCAGTGACCGGGGAAGAGACCGAGTCAGGTGAGAGATGTGCGTGTGTGTGTGTGTTTTATGAGGGAAAAGTCAGTGATGCTGAAGTGCCTGTATTTTGTCATTTGGTAAATAAGCTAGTTGCATGATGAAATAGACATTGCTTTGTATTGTTTTTTGAGTGAATATCGGTAGTTAAACTTAGCCTTTTACTAGTACATTTAAATAATGTGGTGTAATAAATAAAATGATCTATAAATTCCATGTAGTTCTTTAATGTAAGTATATAATAATAATGGATGTATAATATTAATTGTAATTATATTTATAAATATTGTAATCATTATAAACATATAAAACTAAACAATAATAATTTACATTTTTCATATGGAGTGATGACTGCAGAAAATGTCAACAATCTCAAAAGTAATCAATGTAGTGAATATAATATTAGATTATTTATTTAATATAGGGAATATTACAATCCTGCAACACTGATAAAAATGAACAGAAGTTATATCATGTGCGAAAGTTTGTAAACACTTTGAGAAAGTGGGACATCGGACTGTGGGATATTGACACTTTTGCATGTAGTTGAAACTTTCTTCTCAGTCGTAAACACTCATTGACATGCTCCTGTTTTACGAAATCAGGCTGCAAATCTGCCGGTCTATTCACACACATGAATCATTGAGAGAAAGAGAGAGGCAGACAAAAGCAGAGAGAGAATGAGGGGGGAGGAAGGGAGGAGCTTTCTGTTTGACGTCAGTCTGTTTCCTGGAAGCCTGCCGAAGCCGAGACGGAGAGAGAGAGAGAGAGAAGGGGGGAGGGAGTGAATGGGCCGGGGGTTTGGGCAACGACGCACACAGTGACATCAGCAGTTTGTCACATTGTCTGATAACAAGCGCACACACACACACACACACACACACATCCACGTTAAGTCAAGGCATATCCAGTTTGTTGAAGGACGTTTACTGCTGGGAACATTGACTGATAGCTGCATTAAAACTCTCTGTTCTGCACCAGTGACCTTATACTTAGATTTGGGGTTTTGAATGTTACTTCAGGTACTTTTAATGTTGTTTGTGTGGGTGGATGTGAAAGTTTTTATATAACTGCTTGTTTGTTGTTATTGTTTTGGATTTATTACATAAACTAATGAGTCCAATTAGACCTGCTCTTTTAAGCCTGGTTACAATAGAAGTCAAAGCTGATTGGTTATTTGCAGTTTCATGTGCCTCTTTATTAGTCGGCTAAAGTGTCAAAAAAAAAAGAATTATTTTTTTTATTTTCTCAAGATAACAACTTACTTTATGGGCTCTGTTTGCTTTCATATGTTTGGAAATTAATAGTAATAATAATGAGAAATGATTAATAATTATAAACAAATTGATTTTACACTATTTTTTTTTTATTACACACAGATAAAACATTTTTCAGATTAAACCAGAACTAGAATTGCAAAAATAATGATGATTATTATTATTACATAGGCCTACTGCTTTCTCAAGATAACAACAATTGTGATTTCTGTTTGTTTCCATATGTTTGGAAATAATAATAATTAATAAAATTAATAATAGTAATTGTTGGTGTTGTTTAGTATATATAGACCTATACACTTAATTATGCAATAAATTAAACTACTTATAATTTAATATGAAATTATGCACTTAATCTTTTATTTTTTATTTATTTGGGGTCTTAGCTCAAGTCCATATATCTATGATCTATGCACTACATTTTCCATTTATTTGCAGATGAAACCATAACCAGAATTGCACAAATAATGATGATTATCATTATATTTTCACGAAATAATAATACAATTAATAAATAAAATTATTATTATCAATAATACAGAATTATACACTTATATATAGTTGTAAATGCTAACATAAACTAACCATGAACAATATTTTTTTTTATATCAAAATCAGTTTAATTTCTAAATATATTATTGTACATTTTAGTTTCTAATGCATTAATGTTAACATTAATAGAAATGAACATTAACTTTGATTAAGATTATGTAAATATATTATTCATTGCTAGTTCATGTTGTCAACTATTGTGTTAATAGTTGTGTTAATTGTGTTTATAGTTCCAATTTCATTGTAAATCAATAATACAACCAAACTTTAAAATGTTACCCTTTCATCTGTCAAAATTTCTAATGCATTTTGGTGTATTTGTGCATGTAGCTGCCACAGGAGACATGCCAGCGTATCAGATCCGCTCCCCGTCGTCCGGGTTACCACCAGGTGTCGTCATGGCAGCGTCGCCGGGGGCAATGCACAGCCCACAGCCAAATGCAGAGGAGGCCACACGCAAGAGGGAAGTCCGCCTGATGAAGAACAGGTATGACACACCTGAGTTTCAATGTGTGCATGTGCTTCAACTCGTGCACTTTCTTTTAGGGGGCTTAACTATCTCTTTAAGCCTGCTCGTGTTTGACCTTTTATTTGCGTGTTGTAGGGAGGCGGCGCGCGAGTGTCGCCGAAAGAAGAAAGAATATGTCAAGTGTTTGGAGAATCGCGTCGCTGTGCTGGAAAACCAGAACAAGACTCTCATAGAGGAGCTCAAAGCTCTCAAAGACATCTACTGCCACAAGCCAGAATAGCCCTCACAAACACTGCGCAAGGACTGTGTGATACACAAACTACCTGTCTCCTCTCTTCTTCTGTCGCACCGCCTGGATTTGATCGTTTTCGCTCGTTTGTTTAGCCAAATGTTTTTTTATAAGAAGTTGCTAACGTTGCTTTGAGGATGCTGAGGTCTTCTGCTGTCTGCAGTTTATCCTCTTTCTCTCTCACACACACACACATTTTAAGATTGGCATATATTATTCCTCTTCTCTGTGTTGCGAAAAAACTGGAACTCTTCATTGATATGTGTGGAAAATGTATGTGCTTTACTTTAAGTTGAACTCAAGAAATGCAAAGATCATTTAGTAGATGTTCACTGGTTGCACACTGCTCACGTAGGCAGCATGTTAACAGTTTTGGCGCATAAATTTGGAGAAAATACGCTGCAAGCCCATTTGAAGCAACATAAAATAATGGAGTGATATACTTATTAACTGTTTGATGCAGGTTACATTTGTAGTAGATGTTTATTGGATGTATGTTGGGTCCTTTTCCTCATGTAAATTAGATTTCAATCACATTTGTACATTTCAATATTTATTTTATAATATGGTTTATTAATAAATAAATAAGTTAATGTAGTACCCCAGAAATCACTATATTTTCTGTATAGATTCCAGATTCAGGTCATGCTGTTTATGTGTGCAGTGTGAAACACAAGTTTCCACATAGTAGTTTTTAAATCTGTGAAATTATGTGTGTTAGATGGATTAAACTGTTTTAAGTTGTTAATTAGCAGTCATGAGCTCATGGCTGAATGTAACAGTGACACATAACTTCGCCAAGAAACGTGACATAATGTTGATGATTGCATGGTGACATGGTGCTTAAAGGGATAGTTCACCCGAATATGTTGTGTGCACTATTTTTCTTCTGTGGAAAACAAAAGATGATTTTTTTTGTTTAAATGTCACATTGCTGTTGTTTTTTGACCATGCAACCAAAGTGGTGTCCAATGTTTTTGACCCTGTTGTTGTTCTTCAAAATATACTCTTGTTTTCCACAAAAGAAAGTCATACAGGTTTAGAATGACATGAGGGTTAGGTATGTTAAATGATGGCAGAAATTTTAAAATCTCTTTTAGACGGCTCTTAACTCCCTTTATTTATATTATATCACACAGATTTACTTTTATTCATTCAGCACACTTTTATTCAAAAAGTGTACAAATAAGAAAAAACATAAGCACAAGCACACCTCTGTCAATTGCCTCATGTCTGTAATTTAAAGTGTTTGTTAATATGCAGACAAACTATAATTTAGTAGGTTTGGTTTGATCCATTTGTTGGTTGATTGCTCTGTTTGTTTGAGCATCCCAAAATAGCAACATTGGATCAACCAATGGAGTGAGTTTGAGGCGGAGCTACCCATTTGAAAATATTATTTTTATATATATATAGGCTATATATAGCCTATCTGTGCTCCGATTGATAAAATGTGAGGAACAGTACATTTTGCATGGTGAAGGAAGGACAGTGGTGTAACATTATGAATTGTGGATGTTACTTACATGTAGGTGAATGTCACAAAAATTGCTTTTGATGTAATATTATATATTATCTCAGTACTAGTGAATTTCTTTTTCATTGTTTATTATAATATTAGAAGTGAAGTATGGAAGTAAAGAGCTATTTATGAGTAATATAAGTGCTAGTTCTTTAAGTCAGACAGGTGGCACTAACTCATATTTCAGCTGTTGGGATAGCTATGTGTGTGTGTGTGTGTGTGTGTGTGTGTGTGTGTGTGTGTGTGTATCTTCTGTTTATCAGATTGCTAGTCATCATGACTTCATCTTCACTTACAGCCAATCATGTTTCTGTGTTTTGACGCTGTTCTATTTTATGTAGTCTGGTCAGAAAATGGATTTGGTTTGATATATAAATAATAGATTATGTTTTCAATTAACCTCTTAATTAGACTCTTATTGATTGATGTTAATATAACATCAAGATTGTATGCCCTGCCTTTCTTTAACACTGTACAGAGCGCTGACATCTATTTTTAATAAAATATTTTTGTAAATGTATCTTCCCTCATGGTCAAACCTGAATTTGTGTACAGGTCTTTTTAGGGTGTTGTTTTTTTAACTAGCTGTATATTAAAACAGTATGACTGTCCCAGTTTAGATAAGTTTGTGAAATCCTAAAAAAAATATTTGCGCATACTTAATGTATTTTTGAACAGATCCCTGAGTGTGACCTTCAAGATTAAGAATTTGTTTTATCTGAACATGCTGAACAAGTACACATTCTTAACCAGAAGTGTGGTTGGTCTGGTCTGTTTGCTATTTTAGCAGGGAGATTAGCTTGCTAACCAGCTAAACTGCATTAACACCAGCTGGGCCTAACTGGGAAGCAGTTTAAACCATCCAGCAAAAACTTATTCTGCTTTGGTTCAGACAGGTATCTCAAAACTAATAAAACTAAAATATTTCAGCATACTTGTTTCTGTTTGTTTGTCTTTACACGTATAGTCAATGTATAGCTAAAGCATCTTTATCTGTTTTTAGCTTTATCTGAAGGTCGAATATGAGTGGGTTTTTTTATACTTTTGTAATCAGCACGAAGTGATGTTTTTTGAATATTGCATTACTTGAGGACGGGCTGGGCGCTAGAATGTGCTGTGTCATGCGTTTGGGCACAGACAGGATAAACATGGAAAATTCCACAGTGTGTTAGAGCGCTCTCTACTGGAACGCGATAGTTTTACAAGCTCGAAAACTGTGTTCCTGTACGACACTGTCATCTAGTGGACGTTAACTACAAGGCAAGCCGGTTTTACATTTATTATTAAAAAATATATATTAAAATGATACTAGTGAGTATTCTTAAACTAATAGTATACGTGATCCAAATACCAGTAGTATTTAAATAGTAGGCCTACATCACAACTGTATTCTTTAAATCATACCATATCAATCCCAATGCATAAACATTTAATTCTTTCAAGAGTTAGAAAGATATCAAATTAGCTCTCTGTAGAGCTTTGCACTCTTGCACTGTCTGCCCGGGTCTGTCTATTATGGTGTTCTTACAGTTGACATAATAACCTGTTTATAGGCTACATGTTTCTTTACCGTAAATAGCCAGTAGCACCATTGCAGTACACGAGATCCAGGGGGCGGAGTCGGATCCAGATCTGAGGGGTGGAGTTGGGTAGGTTTAGGGGTGGGTTTAGGTATCAGGGGCTCAGGGGCAGAAGCAGGAAGCGCCGGAGTTCGGAGAAAACGAAATTCAAGCAGTTGTACACGACCTCTCTACACAACAAAATGGCAGACGCCTGTATTTTATGGTCTCGGGATACATTTAACTGTTCAATCTGTCTGGATCTACTGAAGAATCCAGTGACCATTCCCTGTGGACACAGTTACTGTATGAACTGTATCACAGGCTGCTGGGATCAGGACGATCAGAAGGGAGTCTACAGCTGCCCTCAGTGCAGGCAGACCTTCACTACAAGACCTGTTTTAGGTAAAAACACCATGCTGGCTGAAGTGGTGGAGAAACTCAAGATGACAAAACTACAAGCTCGTCCTGCTCAGTGTTACACTGAATCTGGAGATGTGGAGTGTGACGTCTGTACTGGGCACAAAAACAAAGCCATCAAGTCCTGTCTGGTGTGTCTGAACTCTTACTGTCAAAATCATCTGGAACAACATGAGATTTTCTTCAAAAGTAAGAGACACAATCTAATGGACGCCACTGGACGACTTCAGGAGATGATCTGCCCTCAACATGACAAACTGCTGGAGATTTACTGTCGTACTGATCAACACTGTATATGTTATCTGTGTATGGTGGATGAACACAAAAACCATGACACTGTTTCAGCTGCAGCAGAGAGGACTGACAAACAGGTATGATTTGAATTGCCTTATAACAGCTATATAAATGAATGTCATTATACAAAAAAACAAAAACAATATAAAGATTCTTTGCAGCTATTTAGGTTTGTGAAAATATTACTGTAAACTCACACAAAATTGTACGTTATATTAGCATGCAGTAATATAAGGTGGGGATTATTTGTCATTCCTGCAGAGAAAATTGGGTGAGATGCAAAGAAAATTCCAGCAGAGAATCGAGGAGAAACTGAAGGAGCTTGAGGAGCTGAGAGAGGCTGTAGAGACTCACAAGGTGAGTTTAGAGCAGAAGAACTGCTGGAAGAGCTGTTTCACACTCAGTTAGGACTCTCCTCCAGTCAGTCTACTGTGAGGAGCCAGTGCTGGAGCTCTTTCAGTCCCCCTGAAGCCCACTGTGGGGAACAGGCTGTGTGAGGGACCAGTGAGAGCTGAGTGAATGGACTGGTTCTAATGCGTGTGTGTGTGTGTGTGTGTGTCCTAACAGCGCTCAGCACAGGCAGCAGTGGAGGAGAGTGAGAGCATCTTTACTGAGCTGATCCGCTCCATTGAGAGAAGGCGCTCTGAGGTGACACAGCTGATCAGAGAACAGGAAAAGACTGCAGTGAGTCGAGCTGAAGAACGACTAGAGCAACTGGAGCAGGAGATCGAGGATCTGAGGAAGAGAGACACTGAGATGGAGCAGCTTTCACACACAGACGATCACATTCATTTCATCCAGGTAACAAAGATCTAACAAACAGGACAGTGTCTTTAGGAAGGGAAGAGATTGTGTTTTCTATCAAATGTTTCTGTGTCTTTAGCTGGTGTTTTTATTGTGTCTGTGTAGAGTTTCCAGTCTCTCTCAGTCCCTCCTGGATCTACAGACTCAGCCATCAGTTCTCGTCTCACTTTTGAGGATGTTGGTAAATCTGTGTCTCATCTGAGAGAGAAACTGGAGCATTTATGCAAAAAGCAAATAGAAAAGATATCTGCCAAAGGTAAAACACTAATTCATCCTTTTATGAGAGAAAATATTTATGTGATATTTGTATAAATAACAGTATGTGACATTGTTTTGATAGTTTCTCTTTATACAACATGTGAATTATAATAAAGATCTGTTGGTTTCCATAGTAACATGCTTTGAGATTATTCCTACCCCTGAACCCAAGACCAGGGAGGAGTTCCTTCAGTGTAAGTCTCTATTAACAAACAAACATACTGAAACTAAACAAGTTTTAACCCACTCTATAATACAATTGCTGAATAAACTCCATATAAAACATAAAATGAACACAAACATCAGTTCCTCAATACAAATTCTTATTTCACATGAGACTGTACTCAAATCAGTGAAATAGTCAACAAAATGAAATGAAAGTAATTGTATTATTAGCCTTATTTATTTATATCCAATCCAATCCAATCCAAGTTTATTTCTATAGCACATTTTATAAACAGGAAGTTTCCAAAGTGCTGCACAGATGATTCATACATCCAGATCAATTAGCATATAATAAAAACAAATAACAAAATAAAAACATCTCAGTCTAAGAATACAGTAAAATAATAACAGACATCAAAAAGACCACACAACTCACGCAGGATTAAAAGCCAAGGAATAAAAATGTGTCTTTAGACGAGACTTAAAACTCTCAACCGTCGAGGCATTTCGAACATGGAGGGGCAAAGAGTTCCAAAGTTTTGGTCCCACCACAGAGAAAGCCCTGTCCCCTCGAGTTTTGAGTCTTGTCTTAGGAACAGCGAGCTGGAACTGGCTCTCCGACCTCAGTGACCTAGCTGGTGCATAAATTTGAATGAGGTCCGCAATATATGTTGGGGCCAGTCCATTTACAGCTTTAAAAACAAACAATAAGATCTTAAAATCAATCCTAAAACGAACAGGAAGCCAGTGCAATGAGGCGAGAATTGGCGTTATGTGTGTGCGTTTTTTGGTTCCTGTTAAAAGTCGTGCTGCAGAATTTTGGACTAACTGTAATCGTGAAAGTGCGTTTTGATTTATACCAGTATAGAGTGCATTACAGTAGTCTAATCGAGATGAAATAAAAGCATGTATAGCTTGTTCAAAACTGTTAAAAGACAAGAACGGTTTAACTTTAGCTAAAAGGCGAAGATGAAAAAAACAGGATTTCACAACTGCATTTATTTGTTTATCAAATTTAAAATCACTGTCAATTTTAACCCCCAGATTAGTAATAACAGGATGCACAAAGTCATTTAGGCTGCCAAAATCTATCATGGGGTTTGTGGGGCCAAAAAGCATGATCTCGGTTTTACTCTCATTTAATTTTAAAAAATTTCGTGCTAACCATGCTTTGACAATATGCTTTATCAATTACACACACACAACTTTATGTTGTCAATAACAGTGAGACTACTTCTAATTGAGAACCTGCTCACTGTTGCCTGCACTTTCATTTCACTTTTACTCTCCATTAAAAATGAAAGTAAATCTTTTAAGTACAAGTATTATTTTAATGATTGAAATACTGAATTACATGTTGATTATATGCTCTGTCTCAATCAGATTCTCATCAACTCACTGTGGATTTAAATACAGTGAATGAAAAACTGGAACTGTCTGAGGGGAACAGAGTGATTAAATACACTGACAAAGTCCAGCAGTATCCTGATCATCCAGACAGATTTGATTTTTGGGAGCAGGTGTTGTGTCGAGAGAGTGTGTGTGGACGCTGTTACTGGGAGGTTGAGCGGAGTGGAGAGGTGGATATATCAGTGTCATATCAGAGCATCAGAAGGAAGCGAGAGGGAAATGAATGTAGATTTGGATGCAATGATCAGTCCTGGAATTTGTCCTGCTATGGCTCCAGTTGCTCATTTTGGCATAAAAACAAACAGACTGAACTCCCTGTAGTCTCCAGCTCATGTAGAATAGGAGTGTATGTGGATCACAGAGCAGGAAATCTGTCCTTCTACAGCGTCTCTGACACAATGACCCTCATTCACAGAGTCCACACCACATTCACTCAGCCGCTCTATCCTGGGTTTGAGTTCCACTCACAATCAAAATTGAAACTGTGTGAATTATAAATATAACACAGAGATTTTACAAATAAAATTAGCTTATAAATTTGATCTCTATGATAAATCAGCAACTGTGAGACACTAAAGTCTTTTATTTTCTAATCAATACTGAACTTCTCTCATTAAAATAACATGGCGGATAATACTTTTATTTATTTTTTAATTAAAGATCTTCTCGCTTTAATGATGACAGTTGAGTATAATAAGTAATTCATTTATATGAATGTTGCCATTGAGAGACAACACAAATAATATGTCACTGTATTGTCTTCACACGTACAGGAGTGTGTACGTCGTTGTAAAAAGGGTTTTATAAAATCTCTCGGACTAAGCAGAACTGAATAATACCCGACTGTATCCCACTGCAAGTTTTTAGATTTCACACATGCATATTCTTGTATTGTATGTGTTCTATTACAATAAAATATACCCCTTAATTTTTCAAGAGAGCAGGAAAAGTATACAATTATTTTTTATATATATTTGTTATATTATCAAGTGGTTTGGTTTTGATTTATTGTTGTCATATATGACCTAGACAAAAACTGTAATCTGTAATCTGTAATCCACTGTTAACTAGAGCTAGTCTCCTTTGGTGAACCAGTTTAAAAAAATGTATATTTCTATATCAAAGAATATTTTACTTGATCAGCCTTATTAGGAGTAATAAAATCTCTCTGCACTTGTGAGTGTTTGTTTCTCCTGATTTATTTTGTTTTACCACAGGAAGCACTCTGTAACTCTGGGTACAGTTCACTCAATAAATATGCCCTGACAAGGCAATTCCCTCAAGTCTCTCATTCTTTTAGCTTCTTCTTTGCATGACTGCATATCTACCAACTCCTCTTTGGTTTGATATAAGCAATACAGTGGTTAAATTAGTTAATATCTTCCTCTCTTCAAATAAATCAAATAAATGTTCCAGATGTTACTGCCACCAAGCTTTAGGGACATAATACTTGTTAGGTTTGTGTCATGTTTGATCTGTTTGAGATTGAGTTGGTTTCGCACTGTTTTCTGATACTGTTTCCTTTGGTCCTGCTTCTGGTTAGTTTCTTACTCATTAGTTCATTGATTTAGTCACACCTGTCCTGTTTTAGGCATGATTAGTTTTTGTATAGCTAGCCATCGGTTTGTACATTATTTTCATTGTGGTTTGAATGTGGTTGTTCTGTCTAGTCCTTTGTAATTTCTAACATAACACTATCTAGAGTAAATGATCAATAGTGCTTGACATTTGTGCCCGCTACTGTACAGTATACAGGCCACCAGGGCACTAAACAGACTATCAAAGAATTTGCTGATTTTCTATCAGAGTTAGTGCTGGCTGCAGATAAAGTCCTAATTTGTGATGATTTTAATGGCTCGTTTCCACTGAGCGGTACGGTACAGTACGGTATGTAATTATTTGTGCTTCCACTGTCAAAATACCGAACTGTACCATACTACTTTTTGGGTACCCTTTCATTGGGGTACCTAGCACAGTGCAGAGCCATTGAAAAACAGAATTACGACACTCCCATAGACTGCCATGGGAACTTTGGAACTCGTGGAGCAGCCGATAGTTCCAAGCACTGATAGTTCCAGCACTGAACCCCATTCATTTTCAGTGTTTCCGAAGTACGCTCGCTGGTAAGTTGATAAAATTACTGTGTTTTTGACATTTGAACGCATTAGCCGACCTCTCATGAATCTAGTCAGTAGTTGTAGTTTATGTAGCCAACTTGTTTGCCATGTGCCCCTTTAAATTTTCTAGAATCAGAATCAAAGCAGATTATGACTTCTCTAGGTTGTACTTCCTCAATCCACCATAGAGCCCATAAAATTGTCATTAATTCAGCAGTGAGAACAGGGCTTTCATTAGAAATACGCTGACCAATTTCCAACCCTAGCTGCTCCACATATATTCCAAATCCAGCTCTCCCACTAACTGGATCTCTAGATCCATCTGTAAAAACAATCACTAGTTGAATTAAGATATTCCTCTGTTTTTGGTGCCACCTCCCACTTATCTTTTTCCTAAAGAAAACCAAACTCAATATTAATTTCAGGCAGCACCCCATATAGGTAATAGCCTAGGTAACCAACTTGTGTGCTATACAATACCACCCTGATCCATGCTCATCTTCCCTGCCCACTGATTTACTATGACAAAAAATGTATTGTATCTATTAGCTCCAGCAACCTCTTGCAACAGACACCTTGCTGGGAAGGTATGATTACACCCACTAAGTTTTACCCTGTACTGCAACTCTAAGTTAATACGTCTTAACCATAAGGGCATTTCTCCCATTTCAATGAGTAGGGCAGGCACTGGGGAAGTTCTGAAGGCCCCACAGCAAAGCCTCAAAGCTCTTGCCTGCACCACATACAACCTAGCCAGAAGAGTTTTGGAAGCAGATCTGATCCATACACAAAGCACCCATAATCTAGAGCTGATCTTAGCATGGCCTGAAAAATTAGCAGCATCGTCTCCCCATTAGCCCCCCACTCACACTCAACCAGACTTCTCATTACATTACAAACTTTTTCACACTTCAACACAATTTTACCAACATACACAACATGGATGGGGAGCTCTATGCCAGAGGAACTCTGTAAAAGGAGAACTCGGATCAGCAGGGCCAAGGTCGATCTTTTTTGCTTCTAAGGAAAACACGCACTGCCCTCTGTTTTTTTTTCTGATTTTTTTTTTTTCGACAATAAACTGCAGCACCCCACTAGGGGTGGATGCGCTGGCCCAAAACTCTACTGTACGTGTTTCTGCCGGAAGACCTGATACAGCCCACTCTGGACAGAGTGCATCAGGAGAGTCTGTCACTAATTTTAGTGGCCCCGCGCTGGCCAACGAAAACAACATGGTACGCATGCATCATGACGTTGCTGACAGGGACACCTTGGTGTCTTCCCCAATGCAGGGACCTGGGGAATCTATGGGTCTACCCGCTGAGAGGAAGAATCTAATGGCAGTAGGTCTCCCAATTAATGTTGTTGCCACAATACAAAGTGCTAGGGCACCGTCAACGAGGGGGCTTTACGCATGAAAATGGTGGATATTTGAACACTGGTGCAGACAAAAGTCATTATTATCATGTCAATGACCCATTGCAGGAATATTAACTTTTCTGCAGGAATTGTTTGAGGAAGGTTGCTCACATTCCACACTAAAAGTTTACTTAGTGGCCAATTTGGCCTGTCACAAGGGTATTAATGGGGCCACGCTGAGTGCGTTACGAAGTCGATGGTACCATCATGAGACCTGACTGTGGTTTTGGAGGCTATGTGTGCAGGGGCGGAGCTACATGGTGGCCAGGGGGGGCCACGGCCACCATTGGTCAAGGCTCGGCCCCCCTGCCGGCCCCCCCTCCCAACCTCACGGGAAAATAAATTTAATAATAATAAAAAATAAAAATAAAAACTCCAGTAACGGTCTAAAAGGAAGCTGAAATGTATGCATTTTTTAATCAAGTCATTGATTTGTCACTTGTTGGGTCTCGCCCCCATCAACAGTGCGAGACATAACGTGCCTGCATTCTGACAGCGCTTGGGCTGTTTACACCTGGCCACTTCGCGTTTTCTCAGATCGGATAGCTATCTGATTTATCAAAACGATTCCACCTGGTCACATAAATGTGTTTTTGCAAAATGGATATAAATCCGATCTTCAATTCCCGCGTTATATAGGCTACAGATAATGAAGTGCACGTCACCGAAAGCAACAGATGAGTTGGATTTTATTGATCATCGGCTAATTTCAAAATCAGCAAAGACGATGATAAGAGAGAGCGGCAACAGAACTGGTAAGATCATTTCGTTTCTTTACTTTTAATGAAGATGGTAGTGTTAATCGTCTGCGACTTACTTTCACTTTGATTTGCGATAGATTGCGGCGCGTTGGCTTGCGTTCAGCCGCTCATCTGATCTGAGGTGATGATGAGCGTCGCAGTAGGGTCGTCATATCTGACTAAAATAGCATGACATGTAGCCTGTAACACGCTCTCACGCGTTTCTTTTTTTTTTTTTTTTTTTTTTTTAGCATTTTTGGGAGTATTAACATTTACATATGTGGTTTCAAGAACAAGATGCATTTACACTTGTCCAGTTTCGTCTGGAATGCGGCCCAGACCACCTCCTGAAGTGGTTTGAGTGATCGGATTCAAATCCGTCTCGAATGCGTTTCGGGGGGCATTTACACCAGGTCTTTTCACGATCTGATAGCTATCCGATCACAGAAAACGCATGAAGTGGCCAGGTGTAAACGGCCCATAGGGTTCTTTAATCAACTCCGAAGAACATTTTATGCTAAAAAAGGTTCAAAACTGACAAGAAAGAACCCTTTTGGCTCAAAGGTTTTTTAAAGGCTATTATTCATTAATATATTACATTATTCTGCAACATTTGTAGTTGTTATTAAATTATTGTTTATTAAACTGTTGTAGTAGCCTAACTTAATATCACATTTTAATCATGCAGATTTTTAGAGGATAAAAAGTGAAATGGCACTCTTCGTCTGATATTGATTAATTACATTTTTTAACCACCATATATTGAATTTTGTAATCATTCACATGCATTGCATTTTAAGGGTTCCAAATACGTAACGCTTAGAACCTTTTAAGGTTTAATCAATTAGACATTATTAGTGTCATAAGGGAGTTCAATCCATTGTTTATGGCCTGACGAGCCGCGTGTGAGTTTTAGTAGTAGTTTTTGACAATCAAGTGCCACCCCAAATAAAAGACTGGCACAAGCTGGCCCCCCCAGAAATAATGTCCTGGCTACGCCCCTGTATGTGTGAACCTCCATTTTAGCCCATAGAATCATTAAATCTAAGAATGCTGCGCTGTCAGCAGCCTACAGCTTACATCCGAACGCGGTGCATACACACCAAAACTCATGTCAGGGGCAAATGTGCTCTCCTTCGAGCTGCCAGCTCTGTCAAACCTCTCGATCGAAAATGTCAGTTTTGTCGAGTATCCTCATAAGAGCAGACTGAGCAGTCTTAAGAGAGTTAAATAAAGTCTTAAATGAAAGAGTTGTGAGAGAATGAGGCGTGTGTGAGACCCACATCTCTGTCAGCAGTGGCTGGTTTTAAAGAGACATGTAGCCAATTTAAAGCTTTCTGTAATGAAAGTGGTAACACTTTACAATAAGGTTCGTTTGTTAACATTAGTTAACTACATTAGTTAATATGAACTAATAATGAATAGCACATATACAGCATTTGTTAATCTTTGTTAATGTTATTTTCAACATTTACTAATACTTGATTAAAATCTTGTTAACATTAGTTAATGCACCGTGAACTAACATGAACAAACAATGAACAGCTGTATTTTCATGAACTAACATTAACAAAGATTAACAAATGCCGTAACAAATGTATTGCTCATGGTTATTGCATGTTAGTAAATACATTAACTAATGTTAACTAATGAACCTTATTGTAAAGTGTTACCATGAAAGTTAATCATAGAACAAAGGGAACTGAGAAAATCACACAATTTGTAACTTTGATAATACTTTATATATAATTTAAAAATGTATGAAATGCAAACTGTGTGATAACTTTATTAAATTTCTGTAGACCTATTTCCTACCTGTTAAACAAATATTTAAAATATAGCCTACTGTCTTTGTGTTGTTTATACATTCATTTGGAGATTTTTGATTACACTATAAAATAATGGCGTGTTTAATGGCGATTCATCGTGATCAATCACAGAAAAAAAGTGTGATTAATGTAGTTATTTTTTTCAATCGATAAAAATTAATAAAAAATGTTCAACTGTTTAATTGTAAAAGCATGTTTATTTTTATAGAATATAATGTATTTATTTATGTTAATATCTGCGCAATTAATGTCTATTAATTTAGCCAACCACACACATCGTGTCTTGTCGAATGTTGTTGTTCACTCTGACCGCTAGATGACAGAATTGCTACTACTTTAATATTTAAACGGAGGAATGAGAGCGCATATTTGCCTCGGCTACTTTGATAAAAAGCTACAAAACATTGTTTAAAACATGTGCAAGGATTACATCGTATTAGAGCTGTTCTTGTCGAAATGAATACTGAATGACTGTCCGGTTCGCTCTGCAGGAATGTTTCAACGGAAACGCCTGAAAACACAAGCACCTGTTCCTGCATTTGCAGCGTGTTCGTTTCTATAGCAACGCCTAACACTACGTCAAGCCATGGTCCGTAGTAAGTGCTTTATTGTTTATGTGAAGACTATATTTTTATTAATTGTTTTGTAATTGATCAGTTATATATTATATGCATCTTTAAATAAATAATATTTCATCCCAAATAAACTCTAATGGGATTTTTGTTTTGTTTTTGCGGTGTAGCTAACTACTCTCTCTCTTCTGTTCAGTCAGTGAGGATCTGATCCGCCGCAGAGCAGAACACAATAATGGTGAGATCTTCTCTCTGGAGGAGGTTTCCCTCCATCAGCAGGACATCGAGAGGATCGAGCACATCCACAAATGGTGCAAAGACCTCAAAATCCTCTACTTACAAAACAACCTCATCCCTAAAATAGGTAATCTGACATCACTGTACATATCAGTGGGAACACAAATGGCCGTTCATAGTCTAACGTTAACTTTGTTTCTGCAGAAAATGTGGGCAGACTAAAGAAACTGGAATATTTAAATCTGGCACTGAACAACATCGAAGTCATTGAGAATTTAGAAGGTGGCAGAATGTTTCATTGATTTTATTTTCATTAGGCTATCAACTTATTGCCAACAATTTATATATTAATTTACTTAATTTTAGCAGTATATCTACATAGATTTATCATTTTAAAATGTATTATGTCTTTTTTAATGGTTTTGTTTGAAAGCATGGTGTGTTTCGTTGCAAATATTCTCTAACCAGAAGATACTGCATGGCTTTTGTTTCACTCCAGTTCATGTACTTTATATGCGCATAGTAAATTTGAATTTTTTTTGTTTGTAGGCTGCGAGAGCTTACAGAAACTAGACCTGACGGTGAATTTCGTGGGAAAGCTAAGCAGTGTGGAGTCTCTGAAGCAGAACCTTCATCTCAGAGAGCTCTACCTGGTGGGAAACCCCTGTGCTGATTTTCAGGGATACAGACAGTATGTGGTGGCAGTTCTGCCTCAACTACAGGTACTGCACAGTAGAAAGACATTTTTAGCCTTGTTCAATCAATGAATCAGTGGCGTGCAGTGGTGTTCTGAAATAAGACAAAGTCTTATTTTTAATATTTTATATATAGGCTACTTAATATTTTATTTATATATATATAAATCAAATGTAAATTCATGTCCCAGTTACAGTTCCATTTAATTCTTTGTTTTTTATATTTACTATGTAATTAATGTTCTATTTATTAAAACCAAGTATAAATCTCATCAAGATGTTTTTTTTAAAGCATTTTTACATTTATTCCAAAATGTTCAAACTTATTTTCATCAGTTATCAAGCTTGGTAAATCACAGGCGAAGATTTAATTTAACCAAGCATATTCCTCACTAAAAAAAAAACCCCACAGTCATTAGGTTTTCAGTCAATTTCAAGTTTGATTTTGACGTGAGATAAAGCAGTGATATCTAAATGGCTGAAAGTTGTATTTACTTTTTAAGTAGTCTTCCTAAACAGCATCATTTTGTTCATTTAAAGATTCGCGAACACGCACGAAAACATTTTATCGCACAAACCATAACCAATCATAGCGCGATGGATGCATTGCCTTCACCTGACTTTCCCCATTCATTCTCAATTACCCCCCACCAAAACCGCTGCATGGTTTAGGGCATCTTGGTTCACATATCAAATACACAAATCTTAAAACAGAAGGCAACGGGCCCTGTGGTTGTTGCTGTTGGACAGTGTTGCTTTAGAAAAACAAGTGATTTATACAGTTATTTTGAGGAGACATTGCCTCCCTTGTTTCCTCGTAGGAAACGCCCCTGGAATGAATGATTGTCTTTTGTGCTTTGCAGTGGTTGGACGGGAAAGAAATTGGTCGAGCTGAGCGTATCCGGGCCCTGCAGGAACTGGATGAAGTCAGGGGACATGTTTTAGAGCAGGAGGCGGAGTATTTAGAGAAGAGAGAGAAGCAGAAGAGGAGTGGTTTGAAAGAAACATCAGCCATAGAAAAGCAGGAGCATCCTCAAATAAACCAGTGAGTGTCTTTAACAGAGCGGAGGTTTGGATAACTGAATTTGGGAGGGCCAAAAGACAATTTGGGTTGCATGAGATGAACTTTAACAGACTGCACCCTGAAAATGACCTTTTAGAAATTAATTTGAGCAAATTAACCACATTAAAATCAGGGTGTAATTCATACAGTGGAAGGTGCATACAAATTTCATACTTATTCACCCCAATAACCCCCTTAGTAAAGCTTCTTTAAGAATGAAGCACCTGATATTTTGAGGATTTTTCTGTGAATGTGAACGTACTATGACGTTTGGGATTAAACAGTGAGGGTTATCTGCTTTGTGCCTGCCCTGTCCTGTGAGTTGTTCCCTTTCATGAGACTTAACTGTAATGATTTCTCACAGATCGCTCTCTGAGAACCAAAATGTGACCTATCAAAATCCAGAATCAAGCTCTAAGGCTCACACAGACGCAGAAGATAAGGAGAGGGAATTCTGGGAAAAGCCATGCGCATTCACCCCAGAATCCAGGCTCGAGACCCATCGCCATCTGGAGGATAAGAGGAGGGCCAATGAGAAAGAGAGGTACTTTGATAACTAAGAAGGGGGTTAAATCACTGTAATGGTCTCTATATCTAATTATCACTGTGATGCCATTTCACCATCTTTACATTTTTATGAGATACAAAGAGAGAAAGACATTAAGCTTTTGAATGTTTTTGCTGTAGACGCCTTCACTTATAGCAGTCAATTGTTTCTACAGGGAGAAGCCTAAAACAAAAACCCCCAGAACTCTGATCACTGCAAACGGACGAGTGCTGAACGTCAACGAACCAAAGTACACACAAACACACACAATCCTGTGCCATATATTTGACTATCAGTCTACAATATAGATTATTCTGTTCAAAAACTGTTTAGACAGGACGAGACCTTCGAATTGACGTGTAAAGCAAACAACCAGATTTGAGAATATGTAATTTGTTTGCTGATACGTTTTTCAAACAATACCAAAAGTTATTCCTTTGTACCTAAAAAAAGGTTGGAAATGTTAAAGGCACAGTCTGGTACTTTAAACCTTGACTTTGTGTCCTAGTGGACAGATAAAACCTTTTTACTCATACTGTCAGAAATTAATTTTGAATTTCTAATCTGAAAGGGTCAGGACTCATGTAAGTTTATTTAAACATTAAACGTTCATAATTTGAAATTGGGCATTGCGTTACCATGGAAATGGTGCTGATTAACCTTTAAAAAGACCTTGGGGTTCCTCCCTCTAGTGGGCAGTTTCATTTTTCCAAATGTATACAATTTACTGCAAAATTTTAATCATCAAATATTTTTTCTAATCTGTTGCATATTTACACTGTTTTGTAATAGAAGTGATACTGTGACAGAAATGTATTTGGATGCATTCCCCTGTCACAGGGGAATGCATCCAAATCATTTCAGTAGTGTATGGGTGTCACTGGTGGCTATTTTTGTGATATCAACTTCAAATTTGAAACACAACTTGTATAGACCTATAGCTTTTATTACATAACAATTCCAAAGCATGTCCATTTTAGTAAAATATATATTTTGTATAAAATTTCTTTCACTTCAGCAATAATCTGCAGAGTGTCTGTAGAAACCAACTGTAGGTCTGTACTCCAAATTGTTTATTAATTACAACCATTACAGCTCAGTGTATTTTCAAGTCAATGCTTAAAAAGGGGGTGAAAGTTAACAGGTTAAAAGAAACAAGCCAAAAATCGAATGGAGAAAATACAAAATGCAAATATCCAAACACTGGTGTGCATGAGGTCATGGTTCACTGAAGGAATACATACAGGAATACATACTAGGGCATACAAGTCATAAAAGCACTGAAAACATAATTCTATTTATAGTGAGAATCAACAACATGTAAGATGGCTGAACTAGGACACAGAAAAAAAAAAATCCTATATCATAAATCACTCCAAGCAGCGACACGAATAAGGTCACACACCACATACTACAGTAACGTTTGAGTTTGAATATAATTCAAACTGATCTCTGTCTGCAAGGTTGGACTTCAGCCTTACTGAAGATGAGAACAACTGCATGGTTCTGGATTTACACGTTTACAGGTACAGATACACTCGCCACAAAATAACCCAGTCATGATTTAGCAACTTTGAGCATATTTGGTCGTCATTTAGTAACTTTTCTCCTAACAGCGCACACACTCACATTGCTCTCTTCTGTGCTGTAGGCACATGGACACCTCCCTGCTGGACGTGGATGTTCAGCCAACATATGTTAGAGTGACCGTCAAAGGAAAGGTAGACTATCCATCTCTCTTTCTCTCTTTCCATCTTTCTCTCACTCACATCTGATGAGTTTGACCTTTAAAGCTGATTAGTCAGCAGTAAATCTACACTCTTTATTCTGCCTCATTTCCCCGTTATACCAGCACAAAGTTACGGCTCTCGCCTCACCACACCCCAGTACGTGTGTGTGACTCTCATTATAGATGGATATGAGTTTGTGACTAGTTATAATGTAGTTCACCTTTATAATGGCAAGTGCTTGGAACCCCCACATTAATAAAAGTGTATGTGTGTGTGCAGGTCTTCCAGCTGGTTTTGCCTGCAGAAGTAACACCGGACAACAGCAAAGCACAGAGATCCCAAACCACCGGCCACCTGCTCCTCACCCTGCCTCTGGTACAGCTCACTACACTTCTCAAACACCTGATGTCTTTGAACATCATTTCCATTCCAGATTTCATATATATAGGGGGGTTATTCCCTCAGTGACAACAATGAAATCTAATGATCTTTTCCAAACTAAAAATATCATTAAAGGTGGGGTATGCGATTTGCAAAACGGCCGGCAGATTTTGAAAAATATACAACTCATAAGGTTCAACCTTCTCTCCTCCAACGCTGGCCCTGACTCCACCCATTCGAAAAACATGGACGCGCAATCAAGCTCGAGCGAAAACTCAGATGCATAAATACAATCGCTCACATCAGCTTCCTCCCCAAACAGGTTGTTTAGCTAGCAAGGTCAACATATGCCTAGACTATAACGTTAGAACAGCTACAATTCTCAAGCGCATATCGTCAGTAAAGGCAGTTCTTGAAAATGATTGGCTGGAGGTTTTCGAGTCCTGCCCACAGATTCCACAGATGATTAAATTGCTTAATTTTCATTTCAGTGCTTCTAATTTACAGCCAGCAAGTGGGTTACGAATACGATTTCAAGTGATTTTGAAAAAAAAATGATCAAAAAAGAAAATCACCTTCCCCACCTTTAAGGTTATATTCAGCATGAACTTAAGCAAGAGGAATCTCATCAAATATAATGTTAAAATTATCCCTTTAAATTTAATCCCAGAAGTGTGCCATAATATAGTTAGCTGAGAAAGTTGAAGAAATGTTCTGTGGTGTGACGCGTTGTACATTTAAAATTAATTATTGTATGCAAATATATAATCAAAAATGTTGCAAGATGGAAAAAATGGTGACCATTCACAGCACTTAAAATACAAACTTTTTCTTATATATTCATGTACACTAGCTCACCATGACTGCATTTACTTACAGTGAAAACAGTAATAGGCTACTGTGAAATATTCTGACGATTTTAAATACCTGTTATTAGTTTTTATTAGTGACTCCCGGTCGAAGGCTTGTATGCCGAAACGCGTCTGAGTGTTTTTAGTGTTGATTATGACCAAGCCATAGTAATAAAGGCTTTTTAACTTTTCTAAAGAGAGTGCCTTGGATGTTCCTGTTTATTGTTATATGTTTTTTCCTATCCAAAGAGCACCTCAAACTTATTCACTTGAGTCCAGGAAGCGCTTCTCTACAGACATTTGTTTATATTAGTTTTTATATATTTTAAATTTAAATTTATTGTAAATTTGTACATTTATTCCTGTGATGCAATGCTGAATTTTTAGCAGCCATTACTCCAGTCTTCAGTGTCAACTACCCACTTAAAGTGCAGTCAAACTGGAATGGGAACCTGAAAAAACGTTGCACAAAGGTGCCTGCTAACAAGTTTTTTTAGTAGATACGTTTTTGTATGCATATCTAGACTGTTTACAATTAGCCTGTGCCTTAAAATATATCTGATATATTTGTGTTTATTTTCTAGGCACATGGAGAGATAAAACCAAAGAAACCCACAGTAAGGCCGACCAGTGTTACCAGTAACCAGAATACAAAGAAAGAGACCAGGTAATTCAGTTACAGCTGCCCGTCACATACACACATCTGTATTCATGTCTTAATATTATGATCTTGGTCTTTATACCACTCCAGACCTAAATAAATGTAACCTTGGTCAGTGTCAGGGTTAGTTTTTAATCTTGGTTCACATATCAAATACACAAATCTTAAAACAGAATTCTGCTAAATAATGTATGTATTCCACTAAAAAAGAAAAATCTGTCATTCATATGACGTGATGGTGAGTGAGATGGTGGCAGTGTTTTAATTTCTGGTTGAACTATCCATTTAAGATGACAAGAATCGAAGTTGTGTCCTTGAGCAAAACACTCAACTGCAGGTAACTCTGGGGAAACTGAGCTTCTTATTAGGAATATGGCTTTAGAGCCAAGTTTGCTAAAAGACTAAATTGCAATATATACACACATACACGCTTATCTGTCTTATAATTGATCTCTCTTTATGGACCTCCCTCTCATCCTCTAGTTTTATCTCTGCAGTTCACCGCAGCAGGTCTTGTGATGTTCACTTTCAAACAGAAAAATCCCTTGTGTGTGTGTGCACGCACGTCTAATGGGTCTTAATGCATGTTTGCATTAACCCGTGTGGCTGTGGAATTAGTTCGATGACTTAAGGTTTCATTCCATTGTGCGACCATGTGTCTGTGTGTCCTTCAGTCGCTTTATCAGCACAGTAATTGAACACCAGGGTATAACATTAAAGACCTAATAAAAATGCAAATAAGATGCAAATAAGCCCGTTACTGTCATTCCGCTCACAAACACATACACTTCTGCTCTGACATCATCCTGATGGATGACATAATCTGAACCTGATTATTACTCCTGACCTCCTGACACACTGAGAGGTCAGATGCTCTTGCTCTCACATACACAAGCACTCATGTTATTATTTACTGAGACTCTCAGGTCACACACAGTAACACACCTGTGTTTGTGTTCCTGCCCCTGAGGAAATCATTGCCCTTTCTGTAAATCATCTGTGTGTGTGATAATGTACCCGCCGAGGCACTGATTGGCTCTGAAAGTACAATATAATTGCGCACTATCTGTAATTCAGATTCCAATCTGGTTGCAGTTTCCGCACTAATTAAATTTTCAGTGATGCATTCTTAAACCATGAAAGAGGTGCAAGTCGAGATAAAAAGAGGGGTTCTAATAGTCAAGTCAAGTCTACTATATTATTATTATTGTGTAGTCAAACAATTAAGCAGAAATTGCTTGTACTAGCACAGTTTAAATAAAGCCCTGGTGTGTGTTGAAGACAAAAGCCTTTCAGTTTGAGTCCACAGCATGTCAGGGCGGATTTATCTGTTATTTTGATGGGTGGGGCTTCATACTGGGATTTGTATTTCTATGCAAGTACAACATGATGATGTTGTCAGCCTACCTCACTGCTTACTACTTTTCAAGCAGTGACTAAACATGAGCCCTTTCTCAATAGCTGGGTTTCAGTCACGTGATTATGATGACGCGCGGAATTCAGATAGAGGGGAGGGAGTGAAGAGCGCAATGGACGAGATGGAGGAAAGTCCGTACTGTACTACTTTACACGCAATTACAAGAGAAAGAAATAAACAAAAAATCAAACATATGTTGGACGTGATCCTTACATTATGAAGAGGAGCAATTTTTCAACTGAATTGAAATATTTTCCAGCCACCGAGGAGGTAGATATCAGCAACTACCTCGTCTTACAGACATACTTTGACTTTACAAAGTTCGGAAACGTTACACGTTATACAAACAGTCACTTAAGTTATATTAACTCACATTTGAGTTGCTAACATTACACACACGGGCATTTTCCCATTCGGCTCCTTTAATAGGTTTGCAAGCTGTTTTTCGATCAATTTGTTTGCATTTCCCCCCCTTATGAACAACAACTTTTGGTACACGATAAAAACTCCTTGTGGTTTGATCGATTCAAGTAACCATAAATGACTCAAAACATAGGCATTTTGAGTTTGTTATAGTGCTTTCTAAATACAGCAAATCACTTCCTGCCCTCCATTTGTATTTCGAGACGTCATATGATGTCATATGAAAACAAGCTATATAGGCAGTCTTGTCTGTTCTCGTGGACTACTAGTGCAGCCCATTCGCACCCCCAAGGCGTCACCTAACCCCCAAGGCGTCACCTAACCTTGGGAAGCATTTGACCATGCTTCAATATCTGACGTTTTAGGCGCCCTTTAGCGTCGTTTAGATGACGCCCTAGGATCGCGTGTACCCTACCCCCACCCCATACCTAAACCTAACCGCGTCCTCTAACTGACGCTTTCCTTTAGCGTCAGTTAGATGACGCCGTAGGATCGCGTCATGTAAGTGACGCTAAAGGGCGCCTAAAACGTCAAATATTGAAGCATGGTCAAAGGTGACGCCTTGGGGTGAGAATGTGTTGACTAGTGAAACTTCATCATTCGCTGCCCAAGTACAGTTCCAATTCAAAGTTCACAACTAGCCAAGTACAGTTCAGATCTCTGGGTGTGTTCTTGCTCTACCCATTTTATCGAGGATGCATCAAGAGGTAACTTGTGCAAACTTGAGATAGCCATATTTAAAAAAAAAAAAAGTTTGTTTAAAGCTCAAATCTGCGGTTCATTCTGGGCACTTAACACTCATGCACCTCGGCTTGTCCGTCTAAAATTTGCCACTGATGTTTCTATAATTGCAAAATACCCCTCATTTGTTATTGTTTTCTCCTACACAGCCTGTTATGTCTGAAAAGTCGTTTTCGTTTTTTAGAGGTTTATAGGATTATGCAGTCTATTATGTAACTTTTTTTCTTTAGAATATGTTTCACTAGCCTGACGTCGTCATACTCAGCCAGGTCTCATCCCAAGGCGTCATATATGTGACAAAATTGCGTCTACATCTGACGTACATGGCACCTTTTAGCGTCAATATGAAACGCAGATATATATGGGCCAGAAAGTGCCTCCTAGTGGTCTAACCCTAACACTACCCCAGACCTAAACATACCCATAAATGAAGCGTGTTATATTGACGCGAAACGGTGCCATGTGCATCGGATTTAGACGCAATTTCAAAAGCGTCACCTATATGATGCCCTAGGATGAGATTGCGTTGTCATACTCGGATTCTAGTCAGAATGTGAGTCTGATACTGCTCCATTGGGCTGTGATTATGGGGCGTGTTTTAACCGAACCAGGAAAAAAATTTCTCTGCCTTCAATTGGATTGACAAATGCCTTGATTGCGGTTCTCTGTTCCTCTTTTAAAATGAATGCGGGGTCTATGGCTGAATCTACACATCTAAAATCTTCACCTTTGTTGTAAACGATTTCAACCCAAGCGCTCTTTGGTGACGTGGATGATTACGTTACCGTTGATCATCTGTCCATCATTGTATAAAGCCCGCCCTGGCAATTTGATTGGTCTGAACATCTTTGGTTCGGGCTTCACAATGGATCAAGTCCAGACCGAACTTCCCATCCTCAAATGTTGTGGGCAGGGATAAGTTCGGCTGGCATCCAGGCTAGGTGTACTGATGAATCACAATAAGAAATTATTCATGAAGTACCCAGGGTCAAATTTGTCATATAGAGTGTGTCTTTGTGTTGGATGGGATTTAGCAAAGAGCAGGTGGGGACCAATTGACCAATTTTGCAGGGATAGTGCTGACTGAACAGTTAGACAAAAGTTATAGAGTAATACATTCTTAAAATACAAAGAAACGCCAATCTCAGACAGATCTGCCTCTCTACAGGACAGCGCCAGGGCGTGAATTATTGGAGGTGGATCCCGGTCTGGCTGGGAGTCTGGCCAACATTGTTTCCAAAGGAAAGGAGTCTTCCCACAAGCCCCTGCAACTCTCACAGCCTCACCAGCATTGTGGCATCGAGGAGAGGCCAGTGTCAAAGGACTTTTTAGATGATCCAGAAGTGCCTCCACTTATGTGAACAAGACAGAGAGAGAGAGACTATGATATGAAATGACACAGCAAGTAAGCAGAAGCGTAATCTCCCGCTCTGCTGAGCCTGTGGAACTGCGTGATGAAATAATGTGAGATATATTTAGCACTCTTCGTTAGACGTATAGTTAAGCAGATGAGTAATTGTCAGTCTCATTAAAGCTTGCTGAATATTTCACTGCTACAGATCCTTCACTTTCAGTGTGTTCTCTCTCTCTCTCTCAATCATGCACACTTACTCAGATACTCATTTATTGACTTACAGTCATGTCTGTCTGATATAAAGGAGGAGATCTAATCTGAATGCGGGCATCAAAACTAAATCGCTCCCATTAAGATTAATGAAGCTGCCTGCAATAAAAATACAGCTGTTTTGTTCAGTTGACTCTATTTTTGACGTGTTGCACAAATGATTTGTTTTTTATAAGTTATTGTTTTTCTCAATCCATCTAAAATTAATACAATATCATAGACTGTAAAAAAGGATGGACGACATGTCTTCACTTCACTCTAAAAATGTTTTAATTACATTTTTAAACCAACGTTGGGTTTGTCCATATTTGACCCAAAGTTGGGTTAAAACAACCCTGCATTTTTAGTGTGTTTCTGTAGAAAAATGAAACCATTGATTACGTAATTCATTCGCTCAGCAAAGCTGTCAATCATGATGTTATCCTGTTTCAATAACCACAATCTAAAACCAAACTTATTGGGATAATGGAAATCTTGTTTCCACCCAAATTTGCTTCAAATATGGACAAACCCAAATGTTGGGTTAAAATGTTATAACTTCAACTTTCACTTTCAACTGTAATTTTTTTTAAACATTTGGGTTTGTCCATATTTGACCCAAATTTGGGTTGAAACTACCCAGAATTTTTTACAGTGTGGATTTTTGAAGTTTGCCGACCCATTCGACTACATGGAAAGAGCGGGGTTTATGACCTATGCAGCAGCCAACCACAATGTTTTGGCTTCAGTTTTCAGGATGTGTGCAAGTATATTGCTTGCCATGTTTCTGGCCTCTGGCCTACCAATTTAAATGTGTCATTTGTTTCTAACTAATATAGTCATAGCATCATTGCAATTAAAATGATTTCACTTTTCTAAAATAGGCCATGCAAAGTGAACTTTTAATAGACCTTGTTATTCACAGAAGCACCAACTTTGATTTTTAAAGGGAATGAAAGCGAGGGTGTGATCTCTTCAGTGGGTTATATTGTTAATTGATGAGTTCTTGGGTTGTTCTGCTGACGAAATGCTGCAAAAAATAACTTTCGAAGAGATTTCAGTAAACAAAAAAACCCAGACAATATGAGCGGTGGAAAATTATACATGAGCTAAGAGCTTGACGGGTTTTTTTTATGTTAATTTTTTTTTTTTTTTTTTTACAGTGGATGCCATTAAAAATATAGTAGGCTGCCTCACAGCCTCGCTTTCATTCCTGTCATAACGCTGCTATGCCAATTAGTTTCCATTTAAAAAATAAACAACCAAAGCCGATTAGACTGTGGTTAGTAAGCATTATGAGGTGACCGTTTTGAGTTTTTTGTTTCAGCATAACGCATTCAATTAAACAATAGCGACAGTAAAGACATTTTACATTTTACATTGTTAATTTTTTCTTTTTTTTAAATGAATGCTGTTCTTTTGAAGTTTCTATTCATCAAAAGTTCTTGTAGGTAAATACTGTTTTGTGTGTGTGTTTGTGCGCCGAAGAGGTCAGATGTGTAATTGCCAACGGATGAGCTCATTTCTCTGCAATATTTCTATTTTCAGGAAAGCAAGAAGATATACTCACCCTATATAGTTCACACAAGGTCAAACACACCTCACAGTACACAGACTTTCTTTACAGCTCACACTCAGGGTCAGCAGCAGCAGGTATGTACCTTTCCTCAGTGTATAAGTAGATTGTGCCTGGGTCTTTTCCCCTGCTTCTTTATGTGTGTATGAGTGAATTATCATAATGTGCAGATGCTGTGCTAGTTTCATTTCCACCTTTATTAAAAACTCCTATCAGCAGATGAGTCATTTACACTAGTGCTGACATTTAAACAGCCCTGTGCTGGTCTGCACTAAATCTTATAAAAGCCATTTCAGAGACGCTTCAATGGAGTAAACAGATTACACTTCAACGAGCTGTATTTAGAGATTATTTTAATTCATTCCTTTCAGGCTAACCAGATTCTATAAAAATACAGTTGGGGCCAAATGTCTTAGCTCTTAACATTTCCTTTACAAATCATTTTATCAGCACAACCATTTAAGTGAAAAGTTTCATTGGAAATTTAACACGAACGTCTCTTGCCTTAAAGGTGCAGTAAGTGATGTCTGAGAAACACTTGATATTTGAAATCAAGCCAAACAAACACACCCCTCCCTTAATTGCTCTGCCCCCAAAATGCACAAAAATGTGTCTCTGCTTGATATACAGCCACCGATAAACATAATCGGTTTTAATGAGAAAGAAAAAACAAACAAAAAACTATACGAGTGTGGATTAGAACTCGGGACCTCTGTCATGCTTGGTAAAAGTTCTGCCACTGGACCATTAAAGTGCATGTATATCATTGTCGGATCTATGTATTTCTTCATGTGAAATTTCTCGCCACCAACACATTTTAGATCTCATTAAACGACAAATTAAACTCAATGTACTATTTAAATCGTTTGCTGGACACCGGTATGTTATTGTACATAGGTGTACATCTCATTTGTTTCATCACCACCCCACACTTAATTATGCTCCAAATGTACTACTTATTGTCCCTAATGCATCCAATTGGAATTTTAGGTTCCTGAAACTGTTGCGAATGAATAAAACATGATGATTTAACCCAGCAGCTGGACATAGACTGAATTATTCGCCCCTTGTCACCCTGACCAGGGATGGATTACTGACTGGGCCATTGCCCAGGGGCCCTTGACAACCAGAAGCCCGGGGGGCCCTGGGGTTCAAGGCCACGCAATCCCATTCAGAAAACCCATTAACAATGAAAACAAATGTTTATTAATTCTGTAATATATGGGTCCAATAGCCTACACAAGGCCTCTTAAACAAGACTCTTGGACTCTGAGGGCTCCCTGGAATGTGAAAATGAAGGCCAAATCCTCTTATAGAACTATTGTCACTATTTAAGTATTGGAAAAATAACTATTTATTATTATATTATAACTGCCCATTTTCCCTAAGCTGAAGTGAGACTGCATTTTTTAACGGCCTCATTTGTATAATGTTTTATTGCCTAATTATAAATGATCCAACAAAATGGGCCCAAAGAGAGCAATAGAGTATGTTTTTGCATAGTTATTAAATTTAAACTGTAAAAAGTAAAAGCGTACACCCTTCACTCTACAGTTGTTTGAACGACTGTCAAAGACGCACCTTCAAATAAAAAAGTAGATATTCAAATATATTGCTTGATATTTGATATCCGTTCAAATTTGATTTTTCTCTAAAGTGACAGCCCTAATGAGGGGTGGACCTCAGTTCTTCTAGATCCAGGGGCAAGAAAAGTTTTCTACATTTTAAAGTTAAATGCATTAATCTTTTAGAGTTATAAAAGAGCTCAAAACCATGTTCAGCAGGCAGCCTATGAATATAAATCATTAGAAAGGATTGTTTGAAAAAAAAAAAAAAAATCCGTCCCTGACCCTGACAAAGATGCTCTCTTTTCTTTCCCTCCTCCCGTTTCGTCAGCTCCCCCGGCTCTGCTGTTCCTCCAATCTCTGACAAGGAGAAGATGCCGTCTTCTCTGACTTTCCAAGAGCCTAACTTTAAAGTTAGTACATTTTTGATGATACTTCACTTTTATTGATCGGTTTGTCTTTTTCATCCCAGCGTCACTCTTCTCTCTCTCTCTCTCTCCATTTCTTTCTGTAGCTGTAGGATCCTGCATGCTCTCCCGAGGGATGTGTATGTCAGAGCGTTGTGTCACTGGCAGACTCTCTGAGCTGAACTATGGCCACTCTGTGAAGCTCTAAGGTTAACGGCATCTCAGCTGTTTGACATCCTGAGCACTTAAATTTATGGCTTATAAATCATACAAATTTACGGCTGTAATCTGGTTGTGCTCATAGAATGAGGATTTAAGAAAGCCTACATCTACTTCAACTGCTTCATCCCAAAAGAGAATTGGGCCTGGATTTGGATTGATATGCATGACTGGATAAGCAGAGTATAGAGAAAGCCAAAGATAAAGAGATTCATGATTGTGCTTTGATTTACAAGTATGTTCCCATGATGCACTGCAGCACTGGGGTCACCTTAGAATGTCCCACAAAGCTGTGCATTTAAAGGGTAAGTTCACCCAAAAATGGAAATTCTTTCAGTAATTGACCCTTCGCTACGCCACGCGCGAAAACCGCCACTGGCCAATCGTGTTTTAGCAACCGTAACTAGGCACGGGAGGTCTGGCAAGCTTTCGAGCGAGGGTAACATGCCGAACCATTGTGTGTATGGATTGTGCAAATCTGATACCCGGTATCCTTAAAGTTTGGACGGGTAAATGGATTTTTTTTCCTTCACGAAAATCTAAAAGCCGAGGGGAGAAATGATGGGCGTGATCAAGCAGTGGGAGACCCCATTCACAACTAAATGTCGACATGATTAACAAAAACACCTATTGCTTGGAAATATTGACGGTTCTTTGTTCATAATGCATATATTTTAACGTAAAATAAGACGTTTAAAGACAAGACGGAGGCTCGCTGACATACTTTAAAAAATATTTCAGTATTTCGTTAATCGACGGCCTACTACCCCTATAGGTAACTTGAACCCAATCCGATCGCGGCTCTCTCTGTGTTTGTGTTATTTCCACAAGATTTATGCATAAGCTGTTTGGGTTAGGTAAAAAAAATATTATTCATGATTTGTAATCACAACATTTTTTCTTTTGTCAAATCAACTTAGATAATTTATGTAGTTCAGATAACATAATATTTTGAGTTTCTGGTGATTAAATTAATCTCCTTCATTGTATCAACTCAATTTTTCCATTTCAATGAACTTAAAATTTTAAGTCAACCAGGTTACTTATTTTTTCAAGTTAAACCAACAATATTTTTTTTACAGATTATTTTCACATTTCACTTACCCTGCTGTGCACAAACATAGCTGTTCCTCAATTTGTGTGTTTCCCATTTGAACGGTCAGCGTATGAGGCGCTGCTGCTTGTGCTGGGCTTTAGCTTCAATTTTTAGGAAATTATTCTCTCATCGGTTGCATATTATGTCGTGGATATATACCTCGAATGGAATACTGCAGTCCCTTTAGTCTGTGCTCTCTCAGATATTTCACATGTTGGCCAAAAATGACAAATTATCTCATTTTGAATGTCTGACACCGGTGCATTCACACTGTAATAGATGTGCCAGCCACGAAAGCTTGACAGGCGTAGCAACAGTAACTAGGGAGGGCGGGGCTTAGCAAAGGGTCAATTACTCACCCTCATGTCGTTCCAAGCCCGTAAGACTTTCGTTCATCTTCGCAACACATTAAGATATTTTTAATTAAATCTGAGAGCTGGATCACTCCTCCATAGGCTTCTATTGTAAATGAAACTTGCCAGGCCAGAAAAGTTAGTAAAGACATTGTTAAAATAGTCCAAGTACAGCTCAGCTCAACCATAATTTTATCAAGCGATGGGAATACTTTTTGAGCGCAACCCCCCTCAACTCTTTATTTTCTTCTCTGTGGGCCTCTGAGTGAGTTAACGTGTGACAGCGCAGCGCTTCTGTGTTTAACAGCACTTTTCAGTATTTAAGTTAAAAATGTGAATATACACTGCTTTGGATGTATGTGTGTGTGTGTGTGTGTGTGTGTGTGAAAGAGAGAGTTCAGCAGCCATCTTGACTAGCCCTGTATAATGCATCTGAATTCAGCAGAGAGCGGTTAGATACTCCCACCGCATTAGAGTCTAAACAACACCTAACAACGAGGTTAAAAAAAGCATGCATGGAAAACAATCAACTTTAGATAAGACAGCATGCATACTGTAAAACCAGTGTTGAATATTCTCATCTGCTCTGATTTGTGAGATTTGAAACCTAAGAAACTTTATTCTCAGAAATAGTGTAAATCTCATGATAAATGAAATCCTGAGAAATGCTTCACTGTGGGATTGTCGGATTCGGTTTCAGAGAGTGCTTTGTTGCAGTGTTTCCCAACCTTTTTTGTCTTTTGTACCTCCACAACCCCAAACAGTATAAAGACTACAACACTAAACTAAAAAATGTGTTTCTGTATACATCATATTATTCAGAATATTAGTTGCCACTTTCATTGATATTTACAGTATAAATACAGTATTTACTGTACACAGACAGTATATTTACTTTAAATGAATAGTAAATATGATAAGCATATTTAGTATAAGTAAATGATAAACATGAGATAAAAAGAAACCTTGTTACGTTTAGTAAATTTTGTGGTGCTTTTATCCTGTCATTCTTTACATGCACAAATACAAGGCGTCTGCAGGTTCAGGTCTGTCAGTATTAGAATTGAGCAGAAATTAGAGAGGGGCTTCTGGGACATGAGATGTGGTGAAAGAAGGAATTTACACAGCAAAGCAAAGAGAGTATGCAACAAGGGAGGGGGAGATGTCACTGCAACAGTCTATGCTGAGTAGACTTATGTGCAGTTCTGGCACTGCGGGTTTGTACAGTATATAGCTCTTAGTTTTTATCATTTTTAAACTGAAAAGGCCTATACTGATGTTTCATTTTCTTCCATATAGACTAGCTTTCTGATTGGATGACAGCCACAGTCTGACATATACAATAGGGGATATTTACTCACGGTTTGGTTTTTATCACAGTTTTAGGTAGTAAAACTACAAGCAACTACAAGTACTAAAACTACAAGCAACAGCACCAAGTAAATACAATAGAGCAAAGACACAAATAAAATAAACAGCGCTTTTAAGGTTATTTAGGTATCTAACGGTAGTTTTCAGGTACAGAAACTGAATAAAGTAATCAATTGTAAAACAACATATCTTCAATGTATAAATTAAATAAAATAAAGTTATTATTTTTAAAGTTACAAAAGGTTTCCAGTCAAGAGCAGGAAGTGTTTGTTTTTTTTTCACACTTACATACAATTAGAGTGGATAAGGTTAAATGCGTATTTGGCGTGCTGTCCGGGGGGAGGGCTCCGAGTTCGGAGTTTGGCCCAAACCCAGAATACTCCCCCCTATGTAAGTGTTTAGGACTAGAAGTGTGGAGAAGGGGCGGTGGAGGGATGCTGCAATACTATCAATGGAGTGAGGTGAGATTGCTGAATCTATATATACACCTCTTATCATTGATTGCTGGGTGCACTCCACTCGTGTGAATTAACTGAATGTGTTCCTCCCAAGCTTTGTTCAACATGTTGTTTGATTAACATTAAAAACATAGACACCAGGAATATTAGGCTGCAGTTACTTTAAGACATAATGCACATTCTTTTACCGAGAACAGACCCCTAGTGCGTCAGGTACATAAAAATAATTACTATTCTTTGCTTTTTCTTCTTTTTTTTTTTTTTGCTATTTATAATAATTAAAGATACTCTATAATGGCAAAATGACAAATTAGGTCAAATTAAACATGGTATTAGATTTAAATGAAAGTACTGATATCTTTATCAAAATAAACTTTGGTAGTGAACTAGCAAAGTGTCCACTATTGTGCAGAATATCAGCAGATGCAGGTATTGTACGCCTACTGTTTCATGAGCAATGCACAATAACAGAAGAATGGTCTTAAAAATAAATGTTTCATAGGGTTTTCCAGTGATGTCTTAGAAGATCAATTTGCCCCCCCCCCAAAAAAAAAAAAAATCAATGATCAAATCTCAAAATAACCATTTTTTTTTAGAATGAAGATCATTTTAATAACTTTTTTCCCCCACCATAAATAACCTTTTGTGCAATGATGTTAAAGGTTCTTCAAGTAGCCTAACCATTGCTGTATAAACTAAAGTCTGATTATTTAACGTGCACTTTGTGACACTGATTATGTTAAGATTACCAATCCACACGAGAGGAAGGGGAATGCAATCTTTTGCTGTGTGATTCATGTGCAAGCATCTCGAGCAGCCTCTTCGTGGTTTTGGGTTGCGATGGCATCCACAATAATGCATTGACAGGGGGGGCGCAGAGATGCTATGTCAGTAGTGTGTCACGTGCCCACAAGCTCTCTGTCTCGCGCCACCGTCTGAGCCTCCTCCCTTATATCAACCAGCAACGGCAGCACACTGGATCAATTCGGATCAGCAATCATGCGGCCGCGCGGAGAATACGGTAAGGCAGCTGTGTATGTGTGTGTGTGTACAGCTGACAGCAGAACCGCCATTATATTTATGCTTTCAGACATCGTTGTGTGTTGCTCATCCCGCGGTCGGCTGAAGGCACGAGCTGAGGAGATGCAATTGTTGCGGGTGAACCAGATGCTCTTTGTCAGCGCTGTTGAGCCAGTCGGCATTTAGCTATTACCGCAGATTTTCCATTTAACCAGGCATTTGTGATAAGATGGGAGTCACAATGATGAATCAAAGGATTCCAGTTCCGATTCCTTTACGGTTCCATTATCTATTCTTTTAGTAGGCTATTCTCGCGGAAAATATAGCCTATTTGGGAAAAAAGGTGAAATCTTATTGCATGATGACTCTGGACAGTTTCAAATGATGACAATTCCTAAATATTTTTAAAGTATAGGACATACAGCTACTTTATAACAAATGTTCACTGACTAGGCTACTTCTTGTCGTCCGATTGCGTTAGGATGCTACATAAAATACTAAAAAACAAAAATGTTATTAATTAATTATTTTTTTTTTACTGAAGTAGCTACCATCTATTACATAGGCCTACCTCATATTGTGTATCACATGTTGTCATGCCAAAAGTAGCCATATCAATAGGCTACTACAGCAATAACAGCTCTTGTTTCGTCACCAGTTTCATATGACAGATGTTGCAATAGCCTACCGTGTTCAGAATGTGAATCAGATGATTTCAGCATCCGCTCCGATTAATAAAAGTATTTTATTCCTAAAATTAATCGGCTCGTAAGAGTCATTCCTTCGGGAATCGGATCACACTCGAGCTGTGTGTTTTTGATTCACTTAGAAGAACCGGGTTGGGAGTCAGAGTATACACTCGTACAGTCGTGGTACAGTCGAGAACTGTTCAGTCAAGTGTTCGTGTGTGCGTTTGAGAGATTTGAATGTTTTTTTCAATCCACAGCTCATCCTCGCGCCTCCCTCCCTGAACGAGGTCCTTAAATGACCCACGGCAACTAAGGAGCTCGCGCTTTCCCTGTCCGGATCATGGCATGCGCCCCATCCCGGACTTCCACACGCGCGGCGCCGAGGCTCGAGAGCAGTGAACATGGGGATCAGGTCCAGAAATGCCACTAACGCCGCCGAGGATTCACGCGAGCGGAAGAGCGCGCTGGCCGGAGACCTGGAGCAGTGCGCGGGGCAGGAACGGGACGGCGCGCTGCTTCTCGTCGGTTCGGTCCGGGAATCGGACTTCAAACGGGGCTCACAGAACATCGGTCTGCTCGCCAAGACGCCCCTGGGCTACACGCGTCCTGTGAAGAGGAATAATATCAGGACGCGACGGATCCAAACCCTCATCTACGACGCGCTCGAGAGACCACGAGGATGGGCGCTGCTTTACCACGCGTTTGTGTAAGTGGACCCGATTCATTTCACACCCAGAAGCGCCCACACACAGAGGGATCAGCCCAGTTAATTATACATTACAACAATTCAGTTTAATCCAATTTATTTGTACAGCCCTTTTTCATTGTTCCAGCAGCAGCCCCCTTAAAGGCAAAGACAACCTAATAAGATTCATAATAACTGATAAATTACCCAAATAAAGAGATGAAATTGAATGCAAATACATAAAAATCCAATTTATGCCTTTACTGAATCTTGGCTGGAATTGATGTACACAAAGATGTAACCAAATACTCAATATCAGGGGAGCAAACTTAAAAGTAAACCTCTTACTGGTTCAACACTAATCTGAATATTGAGGTTCTCCGTAATGTTTATGATGGTGTCCTCTGGTTTCAACTGAATAATAACTGTTTACGTTTGTCTTTTGATTATCATTGAATCGTTATTTTCCTGTTTATCTCTGCAAAGCTGCTTTAAAACAATGTGTATGCTGTAGAAATAAAGGTGGCTGTGTAGAGAGCGACAGCTTGCCTTTTAATAAGCAGGACAGCTGTGTTTCGATCACACTCTTAGTTTTGTAGTGAGCACTTTGTAGTGTATAATGTGCGCCCATTTGTGCTGGAGCTGTCCATGGTGCTGAGGCACAGCACAACCTCCAACTGCTACCGCCAGATTTGAGTGACCAGAAATCAAATCACTTATAGCTTTCTAGCTGCTGTTTGTTGTAGTATAACAGCTCCATACGCTCACCGTAGAGCCAGAGATACTGCCTGTTATCATCGTGGCGCTGAGATAAGGACACTGTGTGCTGCTGTGACACCGAAGTAAAGAGCTTGACAAAGTGCACAGGTCTGTGGAGCTGTCCGTGGTCCTGATACATGTATCGGTTGAGCGATTATACAGAAGTAACAGCATAGACAATGCATAAGTGATCCTTATCTTAGAAAAGCAAGAATGTTAATGTTGGTTAAGTGGAAATTGTTTTTTTGTAAGGCATTAGAGTGCAGATGAACAACTTCCTTTGAATCCCCAAGCTTGACACTAAACCTCTGTTGCCTACTCACACACAAACACACATTATTCATGGCCCATTTTCTATCCAGTGCTCTTAATGCCAGGATATGGATCGGTATCTGCATCTCATGAACACATATTTTCTCCAGTGTGTCTGTGGTTTCTCAGACTGAATCAGGGCTTTTAACCAGGCCCTCATGTGAGGTATTCCACACCATGTTAATGTGGATAATTGATTAAGAAATGCTTTATTTGCTGAAAAGTGTTGTGTGGTGAGTGTGGTGTGTGTGTCTGAATGTGTTTATTTTGTAACAATTTGTTGTTAATAATTCAACTTGCCCCCACGCTGCCTGACCAGTGTATCTAGAGGAAGGGATTCAATTAAGTTGTATTGGGTGGGGCCGTCCTATTATTCTGTTGGTCAACTTATGCTTTTTCTAATCCCGTTCTCTGCAGAGCATTGTAAAAACGAAAGTAGTCTAAAATAGGGTTTACTCTTTTAAAGATTTAATAATAATTATACTGTAAACGTACACACCAACACACGTATATAGGCCTACAGTACATACAGTATATAATTGCATAGTATTTATTTAGTATAGTATTTCTACAGCATATATTTATAGTATATAGTTATAATTCATTTTTATATATTAATTGATGTTTTGAGTCATTAAACATTTGATTCTCAGGCTGCACCTCTAGAGACGTAATTAGCTTTATTGCAGGATGGGTGAGCCCACTATTGGTAACTTCCTGCAGTTAATTGCCTTAGTTGTTCCCATAGCAATGGGGTGCTTACGGACGATAGGCTGATGTGAGAAAAAAGGTTACACTTTATTTTAAGCTGTCGGTAGTTGCGTTTCCATTACAGATTTGCGCAAAAGTTTTGCGATATTTTCTAAATGTCGATAAAAAATTATTGCCAAATGGCGACGTTTCCATTAACCAATGTTATGCGACTAAAACGTAATTTTTACGTACAGCATATCCCAGCCACCACACTAACTAATGATTTTTAATGGAAGAAGTTATTAAAGGAGAACTCCGGCGCAAAATGAACCTTTGGTCTAATAAAACATCGGTACCTAGTCAACCGTTCTCTGAGATTTGTTTTCATAATAATTGAATGTAAAGAGTTTTTTCTCAAAAAACTGTTTAGCGTATAATGCTAGTATATGGGGGCATTTAATAAGTATAAATCGGTCTTATTAATCGGTCTGTACACTTACAAAGTTCTCAATGCTTCATTTTGTATGTAGGGACCCTCATTATGTTACTGTGTTAGTGTGGGGCTATTTTGAGCCATGTTAGTGGTAACTAGCGATTTCTTTTTACTTATTATATGCCCCCATTTACTAGCGTTATACACTAAACAGTTTTTAGAGATAAAAATCTTCACATTCGATTATCATGAAAACAAATCTCAGAGAACGGTTGACTAGGTACCGATGTTTTATTAGACCAAATGTTGATTTTGCATCAGAGTTCTCCTTTAAAGTGCTTGTTATCCAAGCATTAATGGCAAGGAAATCCCCTTATACTGGGGAGCAGCCACATAAGAGAAGTTTTTCTCTCCAATCTGTTTCAAGATCTTGATAAATTGTGGCATTTATTTGTTGTTTATAATCCAGTATGCCTGTAATACTTTGGATCCATCTGGATCCAACTCCTCCCCCTGGATTTCATGTTCTCCAGCTCCAATTTGAAGGGTAATGGAAACAAGGCTATTGTTACAGTGCAATTATATATTTTAGTACTGGGTCATATTAATTAACAACATGTACTTACTATAGGGTAAGAGTATGATTAGGGCTTGGTTGAGGTTTAGTTGCTTGTAATTATATTTTATTGTTATTACTATGTAAGTACATGTAACAGAAGTACCAAGGACACTGTAAAGAAAAAAGTGTTACCAAGAAACTTATATCAGGCCAACACACTCTTTACTTCTCTGTCTCATATTGGGGGACGTTTACTCGACACCTTTTTATTCGTTTTGGCCGTACACAACAACAGAATTTTGGGGGTCTGAAAATGCAAAGGTTTGAAAACAGGTTTCACAGTGGAAGTTATAGGCCTACGTCACAAAAAAACTGAAGACCGGAAATACGTCTTTTAGTAGGGATACGGCTCTTTCAGTTAGCTTTTAGTTTTTACAATTGTGGAGTCTGACAGATACCGCTAGACCAAATCTCTCCGCAACCTGCCTGAAGTCACATATGATGCTGTGGTTCGGATGGTAAATGAAAACTCTCAAGTGGGAAAGTATGAAAGCTGAGGTATGGCTGTCTACGTCCTGATGCAGAGCAACCGTACAGCTGCGGGTAGCTCTAGCCGTTCGCCAGTAAGGTAAACATTTCTATGCTAACAGCGAGTTAAACCAATCAGCAGACGTTGCTGCTACGCTATAGGGCCCATTTAATGCTCAGCAGCGCCCCCTTTGATGTAGGCTCAATGCAATTTTAACTACCCAGGAATTCTTGCGAAATGCCAATCAGAAAACAGATGGGATTTTGGTCACGGCTGTAACACATGAATATTTAATTATAATTAAGATAATTTAGAGAATTAAGAGAATATTTAAGTATCATTATGGTTTTTATGACATTGGCGTACATTTTACCAGTTACTTACAGTTTATACAAATATCATCAACCAATGGTTGATATCTCTTACATCTGAGCTAGTAAAAATAATACGATCGCGCTATGATTCATTACATAAATAGAATCGAATGTCATGGCTTTACTGAGTCATATAAACGTAGTATGAATATTGAGACCTATGCAGTTTTCATAAACTCATTTTCATTTTGTGTTAAAATTGAGAGTTATGTACAACTGCATTATCATTTACATAACCATGACATCTGTTCAAATGCCCAGGTGGCATACAATTATATAACTGTAAAAGCAGGTTGTGTAGTTCACATGGACATAAGGATTTAAAATAAATCCTGTTTTCAATACTAAAGACTGTAATTTTTTTGAATGATATTTGTGATATTTTTCCAATAAAGGGACTGATGAGATGACCTTTAAGTTTATTCAGCTCTGTATGGAGAGGGATAAGGCCTTCACAGGCATGAGGAATGCATCTGAGTGCAAAAATATGATATCTCTGCATGGAAAGACTTCTTGCAAAAACGAAAGTAAAAACAATAACAACAATCGGCAGCATATCGACCCGCTGTCCAACAACAACCAGACCTTCTTTCTGTTTCCGGCGTGACGATCGAGTCTGTCCCAATGCGCCCTCACAGACTCGCGTTAAGGGCCCTATTAGGTCTGCACTACATGACTTCACCGAAGTGTGGACTCTGAGGAAGTCCACAAGACCGGAGTGTGCCATTTGGGACAGGGCCTTCGTTTCTCCAGGTTTCATTTCAAAAACCTTCGTTTCTCAAACTCGTAGCTCGTGGTCAGTCTACCTCAGATGGTTTAGACATTAGGGCTGATAATCTAAATCCTTATCGAGAAATACTGTTGACCGGAAGTTCTGTATCCCTACTCCGCATTCCGGAAGCAGGAAGTGTGACATAGGCCTATTGAAAACAATAGCGTTATTGTCTCTGTGTAAACTACATGTGGTAAGTGTCTAGTGTATAAGTGCGTAGTGTTTCTTTACAAAGTGACATCGCCAACTACTAGCCTGGCATGTATAATACAGCGTTTTTAGTAGTTTCCGCTGATCCGTGTGAACAGGGATCATTTTGACAACGTTATTGTCTGTTCGCAAAAAAAAAAAAAAAAAAACGTTTTTAGTATATCATTATTGTGTAAATGTACCCTAGTTTGAAAAGTTGTTTCTGACAAGAAAAAAACTGGATTTAAACATACATAGGAAATAAACGATTGGGTGAGCGAGGGTGGGGGTTGCTTGTGGAGAATAGAATAGAATCAAGTAGAATAGTGTATAGAATGTAGCAATAGTAGTATGGGATCAGCGGTGCTGCTTAGCTCAGTAAAAAAGGAGAGGTTTTGGGTTTCACGCATCCATTATACTTGCTCTTTAAAATTTGACAGGATGTGATTTTCAGCATTGAGTTCTCACTTTGCCTTTGGCTATCGATTTGTGACCACCATGTACAACAGGGAATTTCAAAGGATTTCTTTCTCTGAATGCAGGAATTCTTTGATCTATATCTCAGGTGTCCTACTTTTCTTGAACAATGAGATTTATCTTGTTTGAGGTGTCAGGTTGAAGCTGATTTACTCCGAACAGTTAAGACAGTATTATGAAGAGTCGCTTGCTTAATTAAACTTGCCATGCGCTTCATTAAATGAGTTTTGGAAAGGTGTCAGGTCATGTATGAATAATGGTTGAAGCAGACTTAGGTCAGGGCAATGATGATTAAGTTATACCACGGACGCTCTCATGATGTTACCTTGAATATTTGATATCAAAAACTTGTGCTGCCGCAGCTGGACTGTGTTGTACGGTCTGGTCATCTTGTGGGTAACAGGGGCCAAGGCTTCTGGCTGCACTCTTGGCAAGAATCTCTAAGTGGAATTTGATACTGGCAGCTGAATCACACTTACACTGGGAGTTCGGCAAATACATAATGTGAGAATTTATGGATGATGAATAATATAACAAGCAGCAGCATTTTAGAATGGGGTGGGGGCAGCAGCTCATTGGTTAAAGATCTGAGCTAGTATCTGAAGGTTGATGCTGTGATTCATGAAGTGGAGAGCTACTGAGATCCTCCATCACAGTTTCGCCCTTGAGCAAAGCACTTAACCGCAGGTTGCTCTGGGTGGGCCTCTCCTGTCATAAATATACTGTAAGTTGCTTTGGCTAAGAAAGTGTCAGCTGAATGACTAATAAAATAGCGTGTTGGATGGATTCAAGAGGGCCTGTGAGGAGTGAGTTGCAGCAAACCAGTCTAGCAGAAGGTAATCTTCAAGTAAGGCTGCAGGAGAGTGTGGTTGTCGCAATGCATCGATAACTGAAGGTCAGGTGGACATCTAGAACGATTTCTAGGGTTTGCTCTCACCTGGTGGGGATGACTTGTGACCTTCAACCCATAGAGAGAGAGAGCATGTGAGGGAGGTTTGGACTGGTTCTGAGAGGAGCTCACTGTCATATTGATTCATAGCTTTCAACAGCAAACAGAACCGTCCACCCCTATTCCTCACGCGAAGGTGATCCCACCTAATCCATTCTCTCCATTGATCCAGCAGTTATCATAATTAGAACAAATGTATGCCTAAAGTAATAGTCTCCACATTAATATAACAAACCCTTAGGTCTAAATGTGTTATTTTATTGGACATGTGATTTTTTTTTTATTATTTAAATAAAATGTATTTATTTAAAAAAAAAAATGTTTGCCACAATTCCACTCAGATACTGAACTTGTTTTATGTTTATATTTAGGAATAAACTTTTTTTTTAAAGATCTTGCCTCCTGCTTCAATGTAGTTTGCTACTTTTTGTTAGTAGTAGTGTGTAAAAATACATTTTAAAAGAGTAATTTTACTGTACTTGTGAAACTTGTGTCACGGTGTGGTGTTGGAGAAAGACAAGGCGAATAGACAAAAGTTCCAATATAAACTTCTATAAGCTTCAGGGTGTATACAGACAGGCAGGTTACAAACAAGCCGTTTCTCAATACCAAGTACGCAAACTTCGGACTTGCGTCTTTGGTAGTTCAGACTTGCCAAGTACGACTCAGGAGAACAAACTCCCGAAGACGAGAGGACACATGTCTGGGACAGAGCGTACTTGATCGTGTCACTCAGCAGTCTGGCTACAATAAAATGAAATATGCTACAACTCTGCCTCTTTTCATCAACAATAAAACGAAATATGTTATAAAACACCACTCTGCCTCCATTTCATTTAAAAAAAATCTTAAACATATTTGGCCATGTGGTTCTAATAATATATAGCGCTGGGTGCCGGTGAAGGCTTGGATCTCACAACTCCGAAAACGTCAAATACATTTTTCAGATAGGTGCTATCTTTATAAATAAACCACAGATTTGAGATTTAAACAACCACATTCTCGCCTGAAACACTCTTAAAATTACATTTCATGACACAATAACAGTAGTATTTTGGTATTAAGCGGATTTTCTCCTCTCCTATTGACGCTTGCTGGTTGACGGCGTTTTTGAGGCGTAAAAACGCAAAAAAATGAAGCCACCCTCCAGAATGGAAATCTTAAAAACGCTCCACCGCCGCATTAAAAACGCAAAAGTCTGCTCGACAGTGAAGGTTGTACGCAGGCGCGTGGACTTGTTGTAATATTGTTGTAATATGCACTCCTAGCCGCCTGAAGTGCATACTACATTGAATTTCACAAACTTTTGCGTCACCAATTTGCACGCGGATTTCCCAAACAAAACGCTCGTCTAAACGCGGAATAAAAAGTGATGACGCAACGCCACTTTTGCGTTTTCTCTTCAGAATCGTTTCCGTGTAAACATAGCCTAAATACAGATACCAATGAACACTAACGAGGTGAGGACAGATGACACGGATGATGAAGACGATGAACAGGTGTGTAATGAGGGAGTGAGTTCAGGTATGGAGACGAGAGGGATTCTGGGAAGTGTAGTGAAGACGAAGACAGGACGGCGCAGACGAAGACTGCTGCTCATAATTTACTAGTATAGTGAGGTTCATTTAAAAATGCTTTTTTAAAATGCATAAATATCAAATTACATACTTTTATTTATAATAGATACATTGTCAAACAGTGTTGGTGCATTAAGTAACGCGAGTTTCGTAATCAGATTACTTTTTCAACTAAAGTAACGGTTTACTTTTACATTTACAAGAAAATATCTGTTACTTTTTCAAATAAGGATTGCAAGTTACTTTGTTTTCCCATGTATTAACTAACATCTGTCCTGTCCCCCCATGCTGAGAGAAAAGACGTGTGCGCTGTGTAAAACACAACATTTATTATAGTTATAGACTAAATGTGAGCGTGCATTTACTCACCGTACATGCACAAAAACATATTCAGCATTCCTCAAAATGAATAAAAACAGTGAAATGCTAACTCTATGAATAATACTATGAATAATACGCAAACCCACAATAATTAAATGTTATAGAACACAAATGCTTTATGTATTTAATTTATCTCTGCTGCTGACCTTATAATAACCAAGTTTATTTTTCTCTCTTTTTTATTGCTGAAGTAAAAAAAGTGTGTCCTATTCTTTAGCAATCCAGATTGGATCACAGCTGAAAGATTAGTATGAGCTACGGCCTCTACTGTTCAAGCGTGAATTTGCATTTCCTTCAGCCTGAGGCTTATTCATTTCACGTTTGGTGTGAAAAGGCCTTTATATTTTCCAAAAATAGATTTATTAAAAAACAAACAAGCCCAACCCAGATGAGAAAAAGTAAGGGAAGGCATTACTTCCCATAAAAAAAATAACCCAATTAGTTACTTTTTCAGAGAGTAATGCCATAGTGCATTACTTTTAAAAGTAACTTTCCCCAACACTGTTGCTGCTAAGGTCTCTCGGCTGGCTACTTGACATTTGTAGGGTATTCTAGATAGTTTGCTTGGATGTTGTACACTGTAAAAAAATAATGTTAATTTTAATGATAAAAGAAAAAGACTAGAGTGAAAATGCTAGTGTTGGTTAACAGAAGGTTTCCATATATACGGTAAATAACTGTGATAGATCTCTTGCTGTAAAATACTGTTAAATTTAATGTTTTTGAAATTGAAAAAGTACAACTCATTGTATAATTTAGAGTGAACAAACATAAATTGACATTCCCACAATTCCCTGTATGACACATCACATTTTATGAATTTTTGTTGAAATTACTATGGTTCCTTATAATTTTTTTTGTGTGTGTGTACATTTGTGGTTTTATGTGACATTTAATGTTGTTAAATTAATGTTTATTGCATTTTTTAAATTTCATGTGTGTTAACTGTTTGTGTGAATGACACTGTGCAGCTTCTTTATATAAGTATTAACCTTCTTATGGAAGAGCTTTGTTTGATCATGTGACTCTCTGCTATGATGATTGTTGGTTGTCAGTGAATTACAACGGTACAAAACAGATATCAATAGTTCAATGGGTTGGCAAATTAACATAATATCAGATAAAGAAATACGGTTTATTACTGTAAATTTTAAGTTAAGTCTGTATAGCCAATAACACTGCTACCGTATTTTTGACGGTAAAGTTCTGGCAACCACAGCTGCCGTTTTTTTTTTTTTACCGTAAAAATTACGTTTTTATTTTTTATAGTGAGTCGCTAGATTGCTAGGGTCTTTTGGCAGGTTTCTAGGTGTTGCTACGGACATGTAACTGGTCACTGGGGTGTTAGTTACTTGCTGGGCATTTCTAGGGTTATGGTTGGTTACTAAATATTTCTAGGCCATTCCAGCTGGTTGATAGGGGGATCTGGCTTCAGATCAGCTAAGCATAATGAGGGACTGGTAAGTGAGTGAGTTCAAGCTCCTTGTGTCTAAGCAGCAGTTTTGCAGTGGGTTAAACCTGGAAACATTAACAGCAAACGCAGTATCACCTCACACATTTGCAGTAGGTGCAAAATCTCCTCCTCCCTAAACTGCACTACCCAGCATTCTACGGCCACATGGTGATTCCTCACCTCTAGCTGGCCTTCTCTGCAAGTGTGTGTGTGGGTGTGAGTGTGACCTTCCCAGTCAGATAAAAGGTTAAAGGACTTGTTTGTTTGTTTTTTTCAGAGTAAGATGAAATCCATTTATGTCATGTATGTACAGCTCTAGGCCAATGTACTCTGTCTCTTTCACTAATACACACATTCGCAATGTGGAGGTGCAAATATGTTTGTGTGTGTGCACTCTCTGCGGTTCTGTAATTCACAGTTCATTTTATCACAGCAGGTTGTTGTGTTACTTGGTGAGAATGGAAAGGCGTGCTGTCAGAGTGGGAAATCCATCTGTAGATGTGTGTGTGTGAGTGTGTGTGTTATGCAGATATGTGCCAACAAAATAATGTTTCCTTCTTTTTGCTTAGCAAACTTGCTTCATCAACTGAATTAAAGATGCTGGAGCAGGTTGACGCCACATGACCCGGCATGATGCTCGTATGAGCACTTTCCCTGCATTTCTTCTCCTCGTTTAATGTTTTTTCTCTTCTGTAGGCCTACCTATAAATAAAAGTGACAAGAATGCAGCAAAAAGGCATATATAACCATAATTGTTTGCAATGACTCCAATTGTAAAATTGAATTTTGGCTTTCTCATGTAATCTGGTCCATAATGGAGAAGCAAGACAGATCCTCACCGTAGTGCGTCATTGGTATTAAGTAAATGTTGCCTGAATCGAGCAGGATTTTTTTTGCAAAAGACGAGGCCATAATGAGCAATAAAATGTCACTTTGCCGAAAAGTCTTTAGCCAAATATGGTGCGTGTATTATACATTTTTATTCCAAAATGGTTAGACAGCATTTATAGTGCAGATGAATTAGATGTAGCCTCCGATTAAAATTAAATGAAATTCATGTTCAATATTAATTGTACATTTAAGGATATTTACTCACTAACATGTTATCCCTAACCTGCATGAAAGCCTTTCTTCTGTGTAAGATAAAAGATGATATTTTAAAAGTCAGTTGTGTCAAAACAACATTGGAACCTATTGATTGGAACCTATTGATTTTTTTTTTTGAAAAACACATTTTTCAAAATATCGTCTTTGTGTCCCACAGAAGAAAGGTACAGGTTTGAATACATGAGGGTGAGACGTGAGTACTGTTTTTTTATTGTTGTTGTTGTTGAACTATGCCTTTAATATTTTACACACTACCAAGGCTTGACATTAACACTCACCAAAAGTGGATGTATTGCAGTGGTGGCGTGCAACACAGTCACTCCTACTAGCCATTTTGACGGGTTGAATTTTATACACTATTCTATAGTCCAATCTAGTGTTGTCGAAAATGTAGATTTTTCAACACATATCGATACTGAAATATCTGAAACTCTTCCAGAGGATGCACAATACCTGCTGCGCATTCTCGCTCTCTCATCTCTCTGACTGCAAGTTGACGCACCAATCCGCTTCCAATCCCTTTTACATTCTTAATTCATTTGCTCCGGATGAATATTGTTGGTGTTACAGGGCTTGAATTTCGGCGAGGGATTGCACGCTTTGAGCATAATTTTACTCATTCCCTCAGATTTTGTGTTTACACCCAAAGTGTGTGCACATAAAGACAAGTATAATGGCAAAAACAGTATAATGGGTCCGCGAGTCAGGTCTTAAAGTGACAACAGACTAATATACCAGCTGCCAAATTATGAGATGATAAATCAATGCCAAAATTGTGGCCAGTGAAATTCCAAGTGGCTATTAACTTTGGAAAACTGCTAGCCACAGCGGCTGGTGAGCAAAAAAAGTAAATGTCAAGCCGTGTAGATATGTATATAACATATGGGGTATTTTCAGAAACTTATATTATAAATATATATATTATGAGTCTCTGAAATTTGATGGAGTTTTATGTCATTTAATTAGGGGATTCACCGAAATGAAGATTCTGGGCCTAAAACAAAAATTCTGGATGCACTTGGACAGATAATTTATTAATATTAAATATCAATATATTATTCTTTATTTGGTTCAATGCATTGAGATTTAGCAGATTTATTTGTTGACCAATTGTACAAATGATGTATAGTCCTACAAAGTTGTTATTATCAGAGCATGTTAGCAGAGCGCAGCTTGGAGCGGATCAGTGAACGAGAGGGTAGCGTCATTTTAACCAGCGTTGCAGCTAAAAAACAAAAATGCCATTTTCTGCCGATAATTTTCGGCAGCCAAAATTTCGGTGCATCCCTAAATTTTGTATAATTAATTCAAATTTTAGTAAATGTTAGAAACCTTAAACAGAACTTCTATGAAGTTATGTTATTAATCATTTTGTTGTTGTGTCAAACTAATGACTTGAATTTCTTTGATTTGCAATTCAGTAAATTTGTCTTCCTTTTAAAGACCCCCTGTGGTGAAAATCAAGTTTTTAAAGTTTTTATGTGGTGTTTTTAATATGCTTTAAGACAAACCATGCGCAAAGTCATCGGGCAAAACTATTTCGGAGTATTTCCTTCTTAAATCTGCATTGAACCAAAGACAGTCTCGAAAACGAGGTTTGAAACTGCCCCTGCTTCCCACCATCTCAAACATGCAACCAATCCCGTCAATGTGTTAGGCGGGGCTTTTCTCTATAGGCTTTCTAAGATGTTTAACATGTTTCTAAGGATGCTGATTTTTAGAAGGCAGCTGTCTGACTCTTAGAAGGTGCATTTTAATTTGTACCCTACAATGTACCCTATGCTGAATGAAGCAAGGCTGTTGAGGTATATTTAAGCTATTTTAAGGCATGAAGAAATTATTTTCACAGAATTCTTTTTAATTGACTGCAGGGGGACTTTAAATGTTGAAGTTTGCCCAACGCTGGTGTCCGTTAACATTTAATTAATGCGGAAAGCAAACTCCTAAAGACACATCAATAGAGCTCACTGTACAGGTGAATGTAACCTGCTGAATACAGAATTTGAAAGGAAGCATAAAATGATCTACCACTGATTGATCTTGCTGAGTTTAATGAGGCCATGAGCGCCAGCACTGCCGTCAACACACATACACGCACACACACACACACAGACACACATCTGCCTGAGTCAGGTCTGTCTGGGTAAAAGAGTCCCCAAATGTACTGGACAAACAACCAGGTCCGATTCCCTCATGGCTCGGAATCTTTGCTCTTTGCCTACTCTGTCAGAATGACTTGCAGTAAGTCTAATATGCTGCTTGTCATGGGAAAGAGGTGGTCATTCAGCAGACCTTTTTATCCAAAGCAGCTTACAGCACACTTACTACAGGGACAATCTCCCTGGTGCCTTGCTCAGAAGCACAGCGCTGATTGGTCATGAGTCATTCCTCTTTCTGGCTTTAAGTTGTACATGGCATCACCTTTCTAGAGAAGTTCTGTACTGTAAAGTACTGGTTATGTACTAGTGAATATGGTAAAAAAAAAAAGTGAGCGGCTTGATGTAAGGCCATCAAAGGCTTTCTTCCTGTTAGGAGCTCTTTATTAGATCTATTCTGTATTAGATCTGTTCTTTTCGTCCATACATTTAAGCTAAAAGCACTGCTTTATATTTTAATCGTATCCTGGTTTTGCTTCAGGACACAGATTGGACAGCTTATCCAATAAGGCTGGGCAAAAAAAAAAAGATTTTTTGATGAATGTGGTTGATTCAAAATTGATTCTTAACGGTCACGATTTGATTTTTCCCATATTCAGCGCTCGCGGTGCTGCGTCTTGTCTCACTGCACTAGGAAAACGTCAAGCGCTGCAGGCGTCGATACCATAGACAGTATAAGAAGTGGACAGAGCCATCTCATTGGAACTCCATTGATACAAGCGATTTTTTAGCACTTCCGTTCCTGACGCGCAGACTCAAACTGACTCAGACAGAGCTTGACGACGTAGATGTGACGTGAGCAACACGTCTTCTAGTGGCTGTGGCATGAGAAATCTGAATCATTCCCTTCCAAAACTCGCAGAGCCGGAGAGTGTGAGTAGGAGCTGTCCATGAGCTAGGAGCAGGAGAAACTTTTGCTAGGTATTCTGATTAATTATTTTGTCATTTTGCCTCCACGTTTCCCCGATTGCCCGCGAGCTTCTCCTCCTGTCCATACGGTAATCTCTCTACTGTGCGACAGAGAGTCGCCTGGTTATGACGCAATCGTTAACCTACTTTTACAATAAAACTGCTTCTACGGGGCCATAAGATAAGCTACAAGGTAATGGAGCATTTTATACATTGTCGTGTTTCTTTAGAAATAAATAATGGACAAATGGAGTCTTCAAACGCCTCAGATGTAAAGTTATTCACTGTCAAAGTGACGCCAAAATGAATGGGAGTCAATGGAAATGCTAACGCAAGTGAAGTTCTGCTACAAGATGGCAGCTCCCGCGAGGCTTTAATTTCCGGTCGATGGATTACCCACTTGGTCGATACACACTCACGTTTAGGAGTCGGGATATGACGGAAGATTCACTTGCACAATCGGGCCAGCATTGCATCGTAACTAACGTTTATCATTTTCACGTCTTTTTACGTTTTTAAGAACAATTTTTTAAGAACGATGCTGTTGTGTCGTTCAGTCCTCATGGTTTATGATTATAGAGTATAGAAAATCCCCAAAACTTTAAAGTTAAATCAACTTTGGGAAAAAACAAAAAATAAAACAAGGTTAAATATCAGGATGGAGAGAGCTTCGCGACAAACTTGGACTTGATCTGTCCACGGAGACTCCACTCTTGCTTGTGTTTTAATAGACAGTACTTTGCACTTTGTTTGTACTTCAGTAACACTTTTTATCAAGTCTGGTGACCAATCTATGGCAGTGAAATGAAGTATGTGTCGCACAAAAATATTTAGCCATTACTCGCAAATACTGTGGGTTTGTTCAAATGTGCTTTTAGTACGAGAAACGTGAAAGATTATGTGTATTTTCAGTAAACTTTAGTCAGATGCATTTACATTGTCACTGTGCCTCAGATGCAATCAACTGAAACAGTGTCTTTAAAGGTGTGAACCAAATGGCTCATACAGGTGTATGACCTATAAACTGATAAGTGTGAATGACAAAGACAGAGTAGATACGTAGCAGGGTAGATCGATCTCCTGCGGGAGGCCCTAATAGCTTTCTATTGTTTGTTGCCCATTTGTCTTCATGTGTAAAGTTCTCACAGACAGAACATTGGGTTAAGATTGTTGAAGGGTGTATGCTAACATCGCTGCTGAAGGACTGTGCTACACTACTACCTTCAATAAACTCTTCTCCCCAGTCCCACAAGAACTCTGGTCAAGCTTACTTATTTTATGTATTGGAGAAATCTAATACATTGGCGAGCCACCCAAACCACTGCTCAGCCAAATACAGCAAAATAGAACAATGTGTAAAACTGCTCAGCATGAATTAAACTACCAAATAGTCACATATCAGTAACAGGCTAATATCGCATTTAATTTCACGCTCCTGGCAGCTAATTCATCTCAATGACATAACATAGTGTCATCAAACGTACAGCTAATACAATCTCATCCTCATACATCTCTGGATGGTGAAAACGACACATCCCATCATTCCACTCTCCTTCATTGCTTCATCTTTGTTAGTTTTGAAAATGTGACCTCTGTCGGCAAAAAAAATTACATATTGTAGCTTTAAAGCTACACTGTGTAACTCTTTTAGTTTATTCTTAGCTAAAAACACGTAGTTCTTTCAAAAATATATGTGCTCGTTAATGTATATTTACTTCGTTCAAGTAATAAAGTATTCTCATGAGTGTATAAAAATATGCCATTGAAAATACATACGGGTAAGGGGTTCTAATGTCATTCGCCATGTTCCCCCTCCATCTTGAAAGTACATTAGCCAAAGAGGGACATAGCCATTACTTCAAGCTTCGCCTTTTGCGTTTACGTTTGAGTTAACACTCATAGACGAGGTCGAACTGGAAGCCATGTTAATCTTGGACTACATTGGCCACCGTAGGAGTTAAAACGAAATCGGAATTGAGAAGAACAGAAACTAATATTCACTGGATGGTCATATACCTTTTCACCGCAAGATGGGGGTAAAAATCACACAGTGTAGCTTTAAAGTGCCCCTATTATGCTATTTTAAATGCTTCTAATTTTGTTTAGGAAATCTCCTACAACAGGTTTACATGCATCCATGGTCAAAAACACATTTTCTCAGAAAATATACATTGTACCTTTTGTCTCACAGTGTCTGAAACAGTTTGATAATGGATTTGGTCTCCATAAAACAGCATTTACAGCCCAAACCAAACCCTGCAGGCCTCTGCTACAGCTATAGTGTTTGAGGGCGGCTCAAAGTAGAAGTTGTTTGTAGGCAGCCAATGAAGACCGTAGGCAACCTTTATGCAAATTTGTTACAAACCAACATTGGTTTGTGCAGGAAGTAAGACTGGAATTGCTGACAACTCGTTTCAGGCAGTTCAGAATCGATTTGGGAGACAAGTCCATTGATTGTGACTTGTTGATTCACAAACAGCTATATTACAGACTACAAGAAATGTAATATACAAAAGCATAATAGAGGCACTTTAATCAAACGAATCGGCCCCACAATTTGCAAAATTATGAACACAGCATGGGCTGAATAGGAAATTGACAATTGGTTTTATGCTCTTCGTTGGCAGCCAATAATTCAAGCTCAAACCATGTTTATCACTGATCACGAGTTCACTGAAGAGTTTGTCTTGAAGAACATTGACCATTGATCTTTTAAAAACAGCTGTTAATGCATTTTCCCAAATCAAACAGAAGCATTTACATGTGGTTTATAGAGTAGATTTATTTTGATATAAAAAGAGGATCTTTCAGTGCATTTGTATTTTTCCTCTCTCTCCATTTGCTATGGCTGCTTTACTGTCTCCTCAAGCACAAAGTCATGTGACATGTTACCACGGTAACATCTCCTTGTGCCGCGGAGGAGGGCTGCTCAACTGTCCGCCGATGAACATACACATTTCTAGCATATTTACACCACTCGCTCCCCTCACCGCACAGACAAACTTACACGGATTTCTAATTTAAGCAGTTGCTGTGCAACCAAAAGCAAACAAAAATAAGAGAGTAAGTGTCAAAGTGCATGTGAGTGTGCATGTTTGTGTACTGTATGTGCGTGATAGTGTGTTGTGAGCACATGTGTTTTATTTTCTATGCATGACACAGGGATGTTCCACCACTTCTGTTGCTCAGCAACTGTCCCAAATTAGAACCACAGCTAAATGTGAACAAACAGATTATGACTACCCAAGGAAAACCCAGGAAGTGTGTGACTTACATGACACCTTATGTGCAAATGAATGTGTAACTCTATTGGTTTGGTATGTTCTTTAGTGATTCTGGTGCCTTAGGCTAGTTATAATATGTCATGCCCTGAAGGGAACAAGTACCTTTGTTGATAATATTTTGTGACAATACTATTTGAATATATTTGCTAATAAATAAAATGAATACTTTACATATTAAATATATAATTTATATAGCACAATGGAAACTCGGTTACAGTTTTTTTCAGAATTCTTTGATAAATAGAGTTCAAAAGAACAGACTTATTTGAAGTAGAAATCTTTTGTAACATTATCTTACGAAGTGTCTTTACCTTCACGTTTTTTCAATTTTTGAAAATGACTGTTCATGTAGTGTGGAATATAGCTCTAAGGGAATGAAAACATCCTGCAAAGATTTATATCTGAAAAGTGCACCGTATATAAAGTTATTGTCTTTCAAAAGTGAGAGTCGACTCTGAGTCTATGAAATGAATTGTTTTTGAAACGAGTCATTAGCTGTTACATCGTGACGTAGAGAGGTCAGTGGCCGCTCCCAATAACTGCGCGCGCAGACTTGAAGTGACGTCTAGAACACATTCAAATACTTCAGCTGAATCGCATCATGTCGAGAAGATGCTGTGTTTTACATTGCAAAGACAGTTCAGCCACTTGTTTCTATTGTCCAGCGACGAGCATGTGAAGAATCAGTGGTCAGAGGTCATATTTGCAACAAGTAATATTTGCAATCCAGTGTATATGGATCAGGTTCGTCCTCCTCCGAATCACAATCTGTAAGTAATATTAATAATGTTTGCTGTTATGTTTTCTGTAGCATGTACAATATAGTTATATTGTGTTGTGTGTGTTGTGTACACTCCACGCAGCTTCTAAGCGGGGAAAAGTTAGCTTTGTTTTTGATATTCACCAGACATTCATTGAAAAATGGCAATTACCTCCTAAACGACTTGCCAAATATGACTTCGCTCTAGTATATAATAAGCACTGTCCCTCAAAAGCCGCTGCAATGTAAGTTTCGCCGGGAAAGCTTGCTCTTGACGGAGACGTGAGTAAGGGACCGTGTGGAAAGTGTACTTTTTCTGACACGTTTGTTCAAACACTATATACAATTTTCAACACTTGACAAGCTATAATCTATGGCCGTTCCGTTGCCGACAGTCTCTGCCTATGGTTTAACAATAACAACTGACTGGGTCATTTGACCAATCGCCGCAGATTTGCGTCACTCAAAGGAGGTGTTTGGGAAAATGAATCGTTGAACGAATCATTTGGGAGTCGTTGAGCAAATCAGTTAAAAATAAATGCATATTATAAGACAAATAAGGTGTTTTTTTATCCTTGCATGCACGTTAAACTGTTTTTGGGAACTCCTAAAACAAAAATAGGAACATTTCAAATGCTATGATAGGGGCTCTTTAATGTGTCGTTGCTGAATACATTTTTTTAACTTTTTGACCATAAAGTTTAACAGTAGACAGTTTTTACATTATTATTTTATGTTTACTAGAAAAATTCACAGAATACCCATATAAGCAAGCTCACAATTCTGACTTTTTTCTTGCAATTGCGAGTTTACTGTATATCTCAACTTTATTTCTCAGAATTGTGACGTAAACTCATTATTGTGAGGTATAAAGTCCAATCCTGTGGGAAAATTATATCACAATTGCAAGTTTATACCTCTATTTAAAAATAAAAACTTAAAAAAAAATTTTATCTCAAAAATAGATAAAAAGTTGTGAGATAAAAAAAATCGCAATTACCTTTTTTATAATTTATTCTTAATTTAAATTGACATACTTCTGTCACGGACAACAGTCCGTGAGGCATGCGTGGTTCAAATGAGTTTCATTCCGCTTTTGGCACATAAACATTATCAAACATTTATCAAACTCTTGATATCGTTTTATTCAGAAAAAATTATATCACGAATCACGATAACTATTGTTATCGTTTTATTGCCCAGCCCTATTCACTCCAAAGCTCATACATGTTCACAACAGTTAAAGAAAATTCCAAAACAACTGAAGAAAAGTTTCACTTTGGAAAGGGTTACAAAGTCATTGAACCACAGTGCAAGCCATTACTTTTAAATAGAGTACTAGTGTATATTCCCAGAAGTGGTTGACCGGACGAAATTTCTTAAGAGTACAACACCACCTCATCCGGGAAGTCTCAGAAGATCCCAGCACAACTGCATGCATCTTAAGCATTAGCTCAGGTCAGGATTTAAATCATCATCTGAATGGATGAAAATTTGAAAAGAAACAAAATGAAAGTTTTAGAGTGGCCTAGTTAAAGATCTGAGTTGAATACTATAGAAAGGATGCGTCAGGATGTGAAAAGAGCAGTTCATCCTCGAAAACCAATTTTTTTTCAGGGTTATAAGAGAGAGTTCTTCAAAGAAGAATGAGCTGAGATTAATCAACTGAAACGAACAAAGGTGGTGTTTAGTTGTTAAGTTATTGCAGCAAAGTGTTGTCCAACCAGATATTTGGTTTAATATTATGGCTTGTTTTGGTGCTGATTTTATTTTTTAATTTGCATTTTTTACGGAAGAATCAATTCGTTTTTGGATTGTGAACCACCTTTTGGCTTGTGAATGCACATGCTTCATTCTTTATGCTCTGGTCTCCAGTGAGAGCTGTAATCTGCTGTTCCCTGAAATCAACAGAGAAAAACTGAGCTTTTAACATCCACCTCACTAATAACCTCTAATGGGGCTACATGTCTCTCTCTGGCTCCTTTTCTTTTCTTCACAAGTACTACAGAATAGTTCCCTTTCAATCGATAACGTCAGATGTAGTCAACTCTCAACTGAATGGGGATCGTGTCAGAGAACCCATGTTCTTCGAGTTCTATTAAACGAGCCAAATGGAATTGGTGTGCGTGATTCGCATCACAGTCCATCCCCGCGGCGTAAATACGGAAGTGGATGCGCGCACTAGTTGCCTTTCGCTTCGGAGTCGATTGAATTGATGTCTCTGAAGAGTGCTGTTGACTGTTGCTGATATTATATCGCCATGTTGAGATTGAGACTCGACTTTGTCCCCATTACCATACCCCACTCCTGGGATGGGTGATCGGAGGATAGTAATGGATGTCTCGCCCGGTAACCATTCCCTGTGGGCTCCTCACTCCTCCATCACACTGCAGCCGATAGAATTCCTGTTGAGCATGCTAGTCCCTCTGTAATGGACCGACCATCTGTTTCAATGGAGGTTCCTCTACCTGCTCATTGCCGAGGGCGCTCCCTGGCCACTGCTCCTGCTGGGCCTCTGCCGCAGCCTCCAGCCAGGCCTCAACATGAAGCAGGCCACAGTAGGGATGACCAGCCCCCTCCAGGCGCTGCCAAGACATCGGGATTTGTCAACTTTGTGCATGTCCACTTCCGACGCAGTTCAACAATGGTTGAGACGAAAGCTATATATGTCACTGCTCTGTTCCACTTTGTAAATCTAACCAACAACGCCAACCCTACTTAAGTTTTCATGGATTCCCGACTGAATTGAGTATAAGGAAGAAGTGGATTAAAACTTTAAAATAAAACTTTTTCTTTGTGTTATACTTTTACAATATATCTTCATTATATATTTTATATTTATACATTTTGCATTGTTGTTGTTTTTTTGGAAAGCACTTTGATTCACTTTGAAAAAGGGCTGTAAAGGGCTGTATAAATAAATATTGATTGATTGATTGATTGATTGATTGATTGATTGATTGATTGATTGAAAACAAGGTAGCACGTTTATTTGCAGCCGGCACTTTAGTGAATCAGACTAATTTACCAGGGATGACCTATAAATAAACTTAGTGTAGTCTGTCATCAGTTCGCCAGTGAGATCGGTAATTCAACGGATGTGGCAGTGCACAAAGATCACTGAATCCGGAAGTGCTACGTATCAGCGTGATAATCCCCTATTGCATACGCAACCAGGAGATTCACTGTAGTTCCCACTAAGCATGCTTAGGGGCAGAGCTGTAAGGATGTGTGTATGTGTGTGCTATATTATAAAGGTTGATGTGTCCTGTTATGACTCACCTCATAAATTGATGCTCCCATTACAGCCAATATGCCCTCAACATCAATCAAACAGCCAAGTACACACTCTCTCTCACACACACTCACACACACACACACACACACACACACACACACACACACACACACACACACACACACACACTGGGTTTTCATGTTTTAAACGAGACATTCCATAGGCGTAATGAACACTTTCTGGACTTTTATATTTTCAAAAAAACATTACTTAATATGATTTATAAGCTGCTTTCCTCATGGAGACCAAAAAATGTCGTTATTCACTTCAGTTCAATATTAGTGCCGATGTTGCAAAATTCATAATTTATGAAGTGAAGTCGTATATAGTGTTGTGCAGAAAATCATTTTTTAATTTTAAATGTCTGTACAGGCAAAGTAAATAAAACAATAGAAGGCTACTTAAAAGTAGTAGTAGTAGTAGTAGTAGTAGTAACACTGATCATGTTTACCACATACAATATGCATACTCATATAATTAATATCCTTGCCACTGCTTGCGATGGTCTTAGAATGTTATGGTGTCAAGTTCAAATCTGCACAGCTGTCTCCATTTAGCTGACTATGAAAATATCCCAGATTTGACTGTTTCCTCTTACCAACTGAATCACTATTGATTGGTGTGGATTGCTCTCCCTCACCATCCTCTATTCAACAAACATCTCTAACAATTCTGTAGTTCTTTGTAAACAGCAATGACTGGGGTCATTTTTCTAACAATCCAATTTTCCTTGATTCTATTAGATAAAAGTGTTTGATATACTGTGGAAACATGCAGTAACTTTTGCTCAAAACGTCCTCATCAATCCAAAAAGAGCGTTCATTGAAACTAAGCAGCAAAAACAACTCATTATGTGTCCACAGCTTTCTGACGTCAGACTAATGAATGTATCAACACCCACACGACTGCCAACCGTTGCACATCAATGATGCCTGTCACGTGATAGATCATCTGATAGATAAAGACGATAAAACATGGCTATGAGACGACTGCTTCACCCAACGGCTCAACATGAATCACTTCACAACACCCCTAGCAACCACTCTTGGAAACGTAAACATATGTTCTCATTGATATTGTTCATTGAAGCTTATAGAGTAATGTGAGAGATCGAACAAACGATGCCACGTACGCACGCAGCTTAGAGGGAACATTGGTTCCAGCCTATACACGGTGCCAGTAGCGGAGACAGCCTCCGTGCTAACGCGCCCGCTGTGTCACTTCCTGGATGCTTGGAAAGCTATCCCAGGGATTTCGCCGTGGTTTGAATCACAAGTTTGAATCTGTCCTGCTTTGCATCTTGATTATAATATATATTTGATATAGTATATAATATATTACATAATATGAATATAATTTATTTATTTTTACATATTTATTTAGTTCGTTTTTTATAAAGCTGCATCTTTTCTTAATACCCGATTTATTAACAACATTAATTGTCCAGCAATTGTCCAGAGTCATGTTATTTTATAGTTTTGTGTAAAGAAAATCCTACATACTTCAACTGAGACAGAGAGAGGTATGACCATTAAAGGTTATTAGTATGATGATGCTAAAAGCTTTCACTGGAGACCAGATGCTGAGCATGTACCCGTGTGTGTGTGTGTGTGTGTGTGTGTGAGACGAATATTTGTAACCATGGAAACAGCACAGATATAACCTACAAATTCGAAACCATAGTAACTGCCAACAGGTCAACTGACGAATAGAGCGAGGACGATAAAGGAAATATTGAGTCTGCATATGTGTGGATGCCACACAATACATGTACTGTAGATTCCAGACGTATCAGCACAAGACTGTATAAAAAGGAATCTTAGGACTTAATCACACACACAATTCCTCAGTCACTTGCATACACAAATAAATACACACCAATATATATTAAATAAATAAAATGGTTGTGTTTCTGTGTTTGATCACAAAAGAAGATATTTTGAAGAATGTTGAGAACCAGACAGTTGACTGACTCCCATTGGCTTCCATTGTATTTTCTTTTTTACTATGGAAGTCAAAAGTGTCCAACAACCATCTGGTTACCAACATTCTTCAACAGAAGAAAGAAACTCATACAGGTTTGGAACAGCAAGAGAGTGAGTAAATGATGACAAAATGTACATTTTTGGCCTGTTCACACCAATGTCAAGTCAAGTCATCCTCATTTATATAGCGTTTTTAACAATGTAGATTGTTTCAAAGCACCTTTATAGTGATAAACATATAATTTAAGATAACAGAGATTGGTTTGGTTTTATAGCGGTTCTTGAATAATGTTATTTTCCAGCTTCCTGGTTCTGGTAAGAACTCGAGCTGCTGCGTTTTGAACCAGCTGTAGTTTGTTTATTAAGTGTACAGGGCAACCACCCAGTAGAGCATTACTTTAATCTAGCCTTGAGGTCATGAACGCATGAACTAACTGTTCCGCATTTGTCAATGAGAGCATATGGCGTAATTTAGATATATTTTTAAGATGGAAAAATGTGGTTTTACAGATAATAGATACGTGACTTTTTCAAATGAAAGATTGGTATCAAAGAGCACACCCAGGCTCCTAACTGACGAGTGTTTGAGCCATCAAGTGTTAGAGAGTATTCTAGGTTAATACGTGAGGAGGTTTTTTGTACAATAATTAGAATCTTTGTTTTTTTCAGAATTTAGTTGTAGTCATCCAATTACTAGTCATTTTATATCAGCTATGCATTCTGTTAATTTTGTGAATTACAGTAGTAAGTTGTAATGACAATAACTATAAGGATAACAGTATAGTATAATATATTTTATCTATCACTATATCTTTAAGGATAAGATATAGTTATAGATAAAAATAGATATAGATAAAAATATTTCTAAATATAAAACAGCCCCCAGAGTCCACACCATAAGACATGCTAGGATGAATCATTTACAGTAAGGATGTATTTTTATTTCATGCTGGCTTTAAGATGTTATTTGCTGAAAAGGGTCCCCTTCACTCTAACTCTAGTATGCCATATTTATTATGATGCACCATTTTTGTCCTTATTAAACAACATAGGTTTCTTAAGACATGATGGTGAGTAAATGATGACAGAATTTTAAGATTTCATTTTCAATTTAAATACTCACATTTGGGCCTAAGACTCGTAATTAAATACCCAATAAACAAGCACAGCGTGTGTCATTGCATGGCTTGAAATCCAGGGAGGAAATGGAATGAGAATCCTATACAGTAGCACCAGGTTTCTATTTACCTGTCGTAAAAAATTAAGCTTGTAAATCTTGCCAGCTCAGCATCTGGATGTGTGTGGTGGGACATATCCAATATCTCTCTCTCTCTAATGCAGAGCAGTACATTCACCAGCCCCCTCTGCTGGTAAAACGATATCATGATTGTCTATATCTAAAGGTTGCTGGTCTTTCCCGGAAAACATGATTATATCATGACTCAGCTTAGGTATCCATAACAGGGGCGTAGAATTTAGTAGGGACGCTAGGGACGTCCAGTGTGATAAAGATATATCCAGTGACACTGATATGTCTCTAACAATAATATTGATGTCCCCGTCCCCACCAATTTCAAGATATATATATATATATATATATATATACGTGCTTTTTAACTAGTTTATTGATAGTGACAGTAAATAAAGAGTATGTGTGACAGGAAGTGACACGAATTTAATCTTTTGGTCTAAGGTCATGCTCACTCTCTGTTTTTTTTTTTTTATCTCTAGGTTTCTGATTGTTTTGGGATGTCTGATTCTGTCTATTTTAACAACGTTCAAAGAGCATGAGGAAGATTCGGCTCACTGGCTTGTGATTCTGGTGAGTGTGTTTTTTTTGTTCATGGTCAGTTCAGTTTGAGTGTGTGAGACTGAATGATTGAGAGGAAAATGACTGAATGTTTCTCTCACCTGTAGGAAACATTTACAATCTTTATTTTTGGGGGTGAGTTTGCTTTGAGGATATGGGCCGCCGGCTGCTGCTGCCGATATAAGGGCTGGAGAGGACGGCTCAAATTCGCCCGCAAACCGCTGTGTGTCCTGGGTGAGTAAAACACACTTACCCAAATTAACAAGGGAACACACACAAATGTAGGAACGAATGCACATACAGTACAAACGTTTTTAAATGAATGAATACTTTCATTCAGCAAAGACACATTAAATTGATCAAAAATTACAGTAAAGACATTAATGATGTTACAAAAGATTTCTGTTTCAATTAAACGCTGTTCTTTTGAACTTTCTATTAATCAAAGAACCCTGGAAAGAGTATCACAGTTTGCACAAAAATATTAGGCAGCACAACTTTTTTCAACTTTGATAATAAGAAGAAGAGTTTCTTCATATTCGAATGATTTCTGATCATGTGACACTGAAGGCTGGAGTAATGATACTGAATGAATTGCTTTTCCATCACAGAACTAAATTAATTTTACTGTATTTTTAAATCAAATAAATGCTGCCGTAAGAGACTTGTATATCCCCCTGTGCACTACGAGTACTCTCTATGTTCTCAGATATCTTTGTGCTGATCGCTTCGGTGCCGGTGGTTGCCGTACGTAACCAGGGAAATGTGTTGGCCACGTCGCTGCGCAGTCTGCGCTTTCTGCAGATCCTTCGGATGCTACGAATGGACCGTCGTGGAGGCACCTGGAAACTGCTGGGATCTGCAATATACACTCACAGCAAGGTATCCGCACACTTGATGTGATGTACACAAACGCATGTCCAGCTCGTTTAAATCATGTCAAGCGCGCTCATATAAGCCGATGGAGTCGGCAATGTACACAGATTGCAAAGCAAACACACTCATCTCTAGAAAACTGCTATGGTCTGCAATACACACACACACATACAAAGTATATACGTAAGCACAAACAAACGCATATCAGTGTCTTGAGAAGTTTGATATCAGTACCACAGACAATACAACTGTGTGTGTTTTCTGGCTGGTGTGTGTGGTCAGGAGCTGATCACAGCGTGGTACATTGGCTTCCTGTCATTGATCCTGGCATCCTTCCTGGTGTACCTGGTTGAGAAGGATGACCTCACCACCGAGCTAACAGACATTGACGGCCCCTCCCCGACACCAGCCACGCAGGACTTTGACACCTATGCAGATGCCCTCTGGTGGGGACTGGTGAGAATTACACACGGCATTCACATGCATTCATAACTTTTTGAGAATTAAGAAATGAGAATGCCTCTCAAATTAATTTCAAATTCTGAGAGCAAACAGAATGCAGAATATGAATTGTAACAGTTCTTCAAACGGAGCACATGTGCTCGTATTTGAAACATTTAGGAGTGCATAAAGAATTGAAGGGTCACAATGAAAATGTATCAAATACGTTCATAAAGTGACACAAGAAGTAATTTACACACAAAATGATTTAAGATTTAACTGATAATTAAGACTTTTGTTATAGACCTTATGTAGCCCCGCCCCTTTTCAGTGCTGCGCTCGTTGTCTTTTGACTTCCGGTCTGTATTTTCACAGCGATCTTGCATAGGAATGAATGAACTGCTCGTAAAAAAATTCCCGGTCGACATTTGTTAAGACGTCTGCTTTACAATGCTTATGATAAACATTACAATGCTCATGATAACTTTTGTTAACTCTACAATAAGTAAATCCACTTCACCAGCTAATTACTCCTCGACAGCGATGCCATAGAAATATACAGAACTGGAAGTTCAAAGACAATATTCTAAAGATGACGGCGCCCACGTTTCTCTGGTGCATAAGGTCTATAGCTTTGACCTTAAAGTAAAAAATAAATAAATAAATAAAAAGATTGGAGACCTACTTTTTATTTGCACACTAAAAACAGTGCTGGGTGGACTATTTACAAATTGTAGCCGGTTACTGATTCCAAATTACATGACAATAATTGTAGTCAGTAACATAATACATTACATTGTACATTTAAGGTAGTATAATTCAGACTACTTTTTTAAATACTTTTAATAAGATAATCTTGTACCATATTGATATAAAAATACAAAGAGAAAGAAAATGTATTCCATTCTTTGTTATAAACAACATTTTGTCAGGGTTTTACAGACATAATGGAACTGCAGGGGGTTCATGAGTTTAATAAAAAAAAAAAACTAATTAATTAAATTAATGCAGTGATCAATTGAGGTGTGGCTCTCAGTTTTTAGTGATAGTCACATGACTAGTGCAATTCCACAAACTTGGAAGACCTTATGAACGTATATAAGCAGTGAACTATTGTTTAGAAAAGAACATTTTAATGATAAAAATATAGTAGTAGGGAAAATCAATGAAATATGAATAATTTACTTCCATTGTGAGAATAACATGTAATCATATGTAATCATTAAAAAAAGTAACTGCAGTCTGATTATGAGTATTTTAAAATGTAATATAATTGAAGTACTTCTTTTTTGGAATCATGTGTGTTTATTGACAACAGAACAGCGTGTAGTGAGAACATGGGTACAAAGTAATGGAGACCGGTGTAGTAGATTATTATTGTGTGTGTCCGGCCCGCCGCTGCTTCAGAATCGGGTCGGGGCACGCACAACAATAGCTTTGGCTAGCGAAAACACTGGTTCTCTTCTGGTTTACCGATTTTTGTCGACTTTCGTCGGGATAGTGAGGGTAGGGGACGGATCGGGTCACTATGAATCTGTGGGGGGGGGGGGTCATGTCCCCCCCGTCCCCAGTGCCATCTGCGCCCTTGTATTACGTAATCCAGATTACATTTAATAAGTTACTTACAAGCACTGCTCCTAAATAATTTTACAGTTAGCACACATCTATTATTAGTCACGACTGTGAATTAAATGCTTACACTGCCATGCCCTGCATGTGGAAGGAAGTAAAAATGAATATGAATTGAAATAAAAAGAAATTCTTGTAACACAACCCTTTAAAGAAAAATAAGAGTCAAAAGTGTGATGTGATGGCTACTTTAAAGTTTGTACGAAACCTGCATCAATTCTTTTGAAGAGTGAATGTATGAAAACTCCACAAAAATAAATTTGTATAAAAAAACATGCTTACTCTTGACATTTCTAAGCACCTATTCAGTGATTTTATCTGCTATGGTAAACATGTATAAAAGCTTTCCTCCATGTTGAGAAGCTAAAGTCGATTTATTAGAAACGGAACCATCGTGGTTTTTTTTTTATTACATTTTTTTAAATGTAAGGTAATTCCATTTGCATCTCCATTAACACTACCATTCGTGAAGGTTTTACATCAGTTCCATTAGTACTACTGATTGTGATGGTTTTACAGCAGCTCCTTTCCTGACGTTAACGACAGCTCCATTAATACTACCCTTTTAATGGTTACACAACTCAAGTACCTTGATAGCCTCTTAGCCATGCTAGCCTTTATCACACTGATGATATATGATTTACAGATCACCTTGACAACCATTGGTTACGGTGACAAGACCCCAAAGACATGGGCAGGACGTCTTTTGGCCGGGACCTTCGCTCTTATCGGTGTGTCGTTCTTTGCTCTTCCAGCCGTGAGTACAGCTCAACATTTACACCATGGCCCTGTTTACACCTGGTATTAAGTTTTGGTCGATCGAAAAACCAAGGAGACGAGGGAGACACGTTCCCCTATTTAAACCGTCTCTTTTGTCCACTTTCGACCACTTCTGTCCTGATTTCTTTGAAGGGATTGTCTATGGGCGTGTAAATGTATGTTTTTTCAGATCTTTTGATCTAATGGACAAAATAAGTACAGTAAGTTGTAAGCTGTATGTGTCTGATCCACTAAAGGGAACCAACTCATAAAGGTCATTTGTTTTGGAATCAAATGGACTACACTGCTCTCGCTGTATGTTTTGCGCTGTAGAAACCTAAAATCATTTGGTTTGTGTTTTTAAAAAAATACATGGAAACTGTTTCTTGGTTCAGTATGATAGTGGTATATTTCAAAAACAGCCTAAGTGTATCTGGTTATGTTTGTAGGGGATTCTTGGTTCTGGACTGGCTCTGAAAGTGCAGGAACAGCACAGGCAGAAACACTTTGAGAAACGCAGACATCCTGCAGCTTCACTAATACAGGTAACCAGAAACATGCCATTGGCTATAAACTAACATTAGCAGTAAGTGTACCATTCCTCAATGGCACATTTGCTTAACGTTCACTGTTTATTACTGTTTTCAGGCTGCATGGAGATACTACTCCACCAACCCCGTCAGAGATGATCTCATCGCCACATGGAGATTCTATGAGACTGTGATCTCTCTGCCATGCTTCAGGTATCATACACATACACTACATCTCTCACATTAAATTTCATTTGAATATCTTAGTATGTTGTATGTCTTATTTTAGTTTGCTTAACTTTATGTTTGTCTTTATCATTATTTCTGTATTTTTATAATTTTGGTGAATACATACTCATGATTTCACTTGTGTTATTCTCATGATTTCTGCCATCTCTTTAATGTTCATTTGTTATGTTTATGTCCATATGTGTGTTTGTCTGCATGCAGAGACAGCATCATCTAGAGGTCAACTACAGGTTACTGTGAGGTACTCACACTTGTGTGTGAACAATTTACTATTCATAATGAAAAAAAAAAAACGCTTTCCTGAACAGCAGATGGGATTAAAACAACAACAATAAAAATATTTGTAATAAATTAGCCCTATTCAATCATATTCAAATCTCATTGTGTGAAATAAAATTTCAGTAGTGAAAACTGGTGCTTTTTTGATAATTTACATATTAACACACATTAGGCCATAATTACTAAACAGGGTAAATTAGTGTGAGAGCACAATCCCATAACAGCGTTGATGAGAGTGGAAAGTTTTGCAGGTGATTTACTGACAATGCGCACATTAAATTTTCACAATGACCAACGCAATCTATTAGAGTAGAGCAGATTAGCATCTGGTTTAAGACATGCTTTTTGGGCATTAAATAATGGTGCAAAACTACCAGTAAATTGACTAGTGCAAACCTTAGTAAATCGCGTTGTGTGATTCATTTACATTCTCTCCTCCCATAAATTTTGGGAAAGGGAAACTCTTACAAATGCATATGCAATAAGGTCAGACTCAGCCACAAGAATAACTATATGTATATAGATGTATACGTGAATATTCGGTTTATTTGTGAATGAAGTTTTTTTGTTGATGTTGTCACAAGAGTTATCTCAAACTAAATGTTTGTCTTGTTCCTGTCATCTGCAGGAAGGACCCTCTTGAAGTTATGGCTAGGTAAGTCCCTCTCTCTCTCTGTCTTTCTCATTGCCTGTGTCTCTCGCTCACTGTTTTAACGATTTACAGTATCTCTGTGAAGTGTGAGATTAATGAGTCTGTGAAATGTGTTTCCTTAAATAACTCCTAATAACCACCACCTCCATTAATTCAGTGCCAAAGGCATAATGACCAGCAGTGCGTTTCTGTGTGTGTGTTCGTTTCTTAGTTCGGGGACATATGGACAGTAGTGCTATATGTGATATTACAGAGTCCATTAGAAAAGAGTGAATTATGGATCACTGATAGATGATGGTGTCAGAGCCGAGCGAGGGAGAGGACTTGCGAGTGTGTGTGGGAGAATTTAATGGACGGCTGGATCTGTGACGTCCGTGTCACTAAGGAAAATGATGGGAAGTGTTATTATCGGTCTAAGCATGATGAGCCTTGACAAAGATGGATTGCGTATACAATAATCATGAGCATCAGTTGTCCTTGACCTGGACACTGGCCTGACGGACCGTTTATTAAAAGACGGGAGATTTACTGAAAGAAACAGTGGGAGAGTTGGAATGAGTGCTGTGCTTGTTTGTGTTGCCTGACCCGAGACCTGTAATCCATGTTCAATCCAGATCAGAGATCAGATTACACATTAATACTGCTAATACATAGTGCAAAACACTCACCTACGCAAACATTCACATACGCAAGACTAGTTGGCTCGGAAGCTTGTAGCCTGACATTCTCACTGTCAGTGACCTACCAAACAAGTCCAACACATTTGCTTTTTTATTATGACAAGGACTTATCATTCACTTCTATTACTTTTTGTACCATTTTATCTACCTAAGGTTGTGAATCAAGAACTAGTTTCTCCTTTTCTTGATGTTTGGTTTGGTAACTGTTCTTGAGTGTTTTGATACAATACAAAGACAATAAACAGACAACACAGCTTTCTAGCATTGTGCACATAGTGGAGTGTAGTCCAATTTTGGAACAAACGACTCTTATGAACTGATTCTTATTAGCGAATCTGTCAAAATGATTCACTTAAGTCCGTGTAATTATTGAGTGATTGTTAATATGACAACATGTAGTTAAATACACATTCTAAACAGAGTTTTGTTGTAATAAAAGTAACTTTTAAAGGAAAATTTTGCAAAGAACAAAGTTTCTTGGGGAATGCATAAAAGTTAAAATCACTGAAATATATATATTTTTTCTCCCATCTCATTTTTTCCATCACAACGTTCCATTAGGGGCTCTGTACCAAAGTATTGTATTGTTTAGCATTTATGATTAGTTGAGACTAATTATTGATTAAGATCACTTTTAAAAAAACATTCAGTAAAAGAATCAATAATATATATTTTTAAGTGAAATCAGAATTTCGTATGATTTCCTTTTTTATATATCCGTTAAACTGAACCTTTACACAAACCTTTCTACAGGTTTGCATTTTCATTAAAAGTTTATTTAGTATGTAGAAGATTTCAGATCTCAGTGAACATTTTGTCCCCAAAATGTAAGCAAAGCCTGACCTTCTGGTACACACACACACACACACACACACACACACACACACACACACACACACACACACACACACACACACACAAAGGCAAAGGCAAATAGCTGGGAAACCTGCAGCCTGACATTATCAATGACCTACTAAAACAAGTCCAAAATGGAGAAACTGGATCATACACGCACTGTTAAGTAGCTCTTGATATTTTGCTCCATTCATTCGTTCATGTGAAATCTATGCGTTGATTCTCTTCCTGTCTGTTCTCAAGCTTTCACTGCTTTTCTGTATGTCCAATAAGCTCCTCTCTACAACACACACACACACTGTAAACACACAGAGTCATTTTTCAATCATTAAAACCCTCTCAGACAGTTTGAATCGAGTGTAGACAGATTGTGTTTTGTGTGTGTGTGTGGGAAAGTGTTGTATCAGTAACTGGTTGGTAATCAGCTGTAATTGTGGAGCATTTTAAGATTTTTCAGTCCCTCTCACCACTTCAATCTTCTTCTTTTCACTGTACTCAAGAGATACTGTGTGTGCTGCAGTGCAAAGTCTGTATATGTTTGTGTGTGTGTGTGTGTGTGTGTGTGTGCCCATCCTTGGGGACCCTTCACAGTAGAATGCCCTGCGTTGTTTCTTTGGAAGGGTTTAGTTTCTCCTGCAGGCAGAGTTTGTGTGTGTGTGTGTGTGTGTGTGTGTGGCCGTGGCCGCATTAAGACAGATGCTTATAGGGTCCTGCACACCTATGCATAGACCTACTGCTTACATACACACTTATATTAAACTAGAAAAGTAAGGTTTGTCAAGATACACCTTGATGTTTGCTCTACAGCCTCAACGGCCCACTTAATTAAAAGATCTACTGTAATAAACATCATTCAAAAGTTTGGGGTCTGTAAGATTTTTTAATGTTTTTTGAAAGAAAGATTTTATGTTTGATCAAAAATACATTAAAACATTAATAATCTTATAATAATAGTATTACAATTTAAAATAACTGTTTCCTATTTTGATATGCTGTGTTTTTAAATACATTTTATTCCTGTAATGACAAAGCCAAATTTTCTGCATCCTTACTCCCGTCTTCAGTGTCACGTGATCCTTCAGAAATCATTATAATATAATATTTTGCTGCTCAGAAACATTTATTATTATTACCAATGTTGAAAACAGGTGTGTTTAATATTTTTGTGCACATTTTGTCAGGATTCTTTGATGAAAAGAAAGCTCAAAAGAAGCATTTATTTGAAATAGAAATTGTATGTGAAATTATATACATATTCACTATTAATCCATTTAATGCAGCCTTGCTAAATAATACTATTTTTTAAAACTTTTGAAATGGAAATATCTTTTATTTTGTGATTTTTTTTTTAACTAGACTTGTAGACTAGTACTGTACGACGCTATCATCATCATCATCATCATCCATTCTTCTCCCATTTCAAACAGAGAAAAAGAGATTTTTTTTGTCTTTTGAGAATACACAATTAGAATTACAAAATGATAAGCATAATAAATAAAAAATAATCTGTTATTCTGTATTTTCATCAGTCAGAAATTGAGTTTGTTGGAACGCGTGCGGCTGTCGACACCGAGACCATCAACAGTAAGAGCCCGTGTGATGATGCCCGCTGCGAATCCTGAAAGCGTGTCGGGAAACTGCGGGCTGGCGGAGGCGATTGAGGAGAGTCCATCAAGAGAGGGCAAACCAGGAGGGTTCAGTAACAGAGAGCGATTCAGAACTGCTTTCAGAATGAAGGCCTACTCCCTGAGACAGAGTTCAGAGGGTACGACACACACACACACACACACATATATATATATATACACACACTCACACAAACAATCTTAGAAATATGTACACTATAATAATAGATAAAATACAGTAAGTTTGTATAACCCTGTTTATATAAGTTTGTAACCCTGACCTGGTTTTGGTGTTTGATTGTAGATACAGGTGGTCTTCCTGACCCCACCCCTGAGGAGAAGGGCTTCCCACCTGACATACTGTTGGAGGAGATGATTCCAACTCTCAAATTAGTAATAAGAGCACTGCGGTATACAAATATCGTCTTATTTTGTCTACTGCTAAACAGTCCAAGTGTACACTACCGTTAAAAATTTTAGGGCCAGTAAGTTCTTTTAAAGAATTTAGTATTTTCCTTCAGCAAGAATGCATCAACTTGATATTGTTTGGATCACTATACTTATATTAAAAAATGTGGAAGACATTTATAATGTTACAAAAGATTTCTATTTGTTCTTTCTAACATTCTATTCATCAAGAATCCTAAAAAAAAACTATCCCTTTTTTTTTTTACAAACAATATTTTTCAACTGATGAAAATGCGATTTTTTTTCTTGAGCTTTTTCAGTTTTTTTCATGATACATCATATTCAGATGATGTATCATGTGACACTGAAGACTTCTACAGTACAGGTTAATATATATTCAAATAAAAAACAGTTATTTTTAATTACAATGTCACATCACTTAAAACTTTTGAACAGCAGTGTACATGCAAACACTAAGCGAAACTCAAGATTTTAGGATTTTAAATTTAATTTGTGTGTTGTGTTGAAGGATCATAATGTTCCTGTTGAGTAAGAAGCGTTTTAAGGAGACTCTGAGGCCGTATGATGTAAAGGACGTGATTGAGCAGTATTCTGCAGGACATCTGGACATGCTTACCAGAATCAAATATCTACAGACACGGTAACGCACACACATTTAAAACATACTCATATTTTTAAAGAAATATTCTATAAAGTTATGTTGTTGTTGTTTTTTCATTTCAAATTGTTCACTTGCGTCATTTAAACTGAAATATATATTCTTATTTTTATATTGTGTAAAAGACAAAACAAAAACAATCTAATATTTGTTTTTGTTTCATCTTCAGAATAGATATGATTCTGACACCTGGACCGCCTCTCACTCCAAAACACAAGAAACCCCAGAAACCACCTTTTCCGTACCCCTCACAGCAGTCACCTAGGTAAAATCACACCTAAAAATACTTCAAGGAATATAACAACATTATTATTAACTTTTAACTCTTTTTTAAAAAAAAGTTGTCAGCCAGCTCCAGCATTTTCGATCATCTTCACAAAAATTTCATGGCCCCAGGAATATTTTGTTGTGAGAATGTCTGAACATACAGCATACCAAAGGAAAGACAAGAGCCTCTGCTTTTAAAAAAAATACTATATATACACGTGTGTGTGTGTATATACTGTATATACAGTGTATATATATATATATATATATTCTTTTTTTTTTTTTTTTTTCTAAGTTGTGAGTAAAGTGGGTAAGATTATTTAAAAAAAAACATTTTGGACAAAAATCCAGAGATTCTGTCCTCTTTCAGAAGATGCATTATAGAGCCATCTACCATATAATGGTGAAAACACAGATTGGTGGGGGAGAATTGTGTCATAAATCATGTTATTAAACATTCCATAAATCCATGTTATGCATTATGGCCTATATTGTTGCTGAATTTTTGATGTTTTAAAAATGTATGTATGAACTCTTTCATTCAGATTTACTTTCTTTCTGACTTTTTCCTCTCAGACATGAGTCATATCTTGCCAAAGCAAGCCTGCCAGATCCTGAAGACCAAAGCATGATGGGTAGATTTGTGCGAGTCGAGAGACAGGTACTCACTCACTCTGACAGCTCGTTTTGTGCCTTAATGAATTGTTTGGCTAAACTTTGTCGCACCACCCTCACAGGTGGAAGACATGGAGAAGAAACTGGATTTCCTGGTGGATATGCATATGCAACATGATGTCACGGGCCCCGGCCACATGGCCATGGAGCGCTGCGACCCCACGTTGACCGTCAGCGTCGCAGGCGACCGCGTGTTCTGCAGCTACGGCCCGCCGCTGCACAATACACCGTATTACACGCAATCCAACACGCACCCACTGAGACCAACCGTCCTACCCATCAGCCCACTGCCAAGCCACTCCCCGTCCTCCAACGTCAGCCAATCAGGAGGCCACAGGGTGGGGACGCCGCTGTCAATGTTGTCGGTCACTCACGAGGAGCTGGAACGTTCGCCCAGTGGGTTCAGCATCTCCGCTGAGAAAGAGGAGGTCACGGGCAAGGCCTCGGGGTTAACGACGGGGTCGAGCTGGGGTCGCGATCGCCGATATTTAGCGGAGGGCGAGACAGATTCGGACTCTGATCCCTTTACCCCCAGCGGACCCATTGCACCCTCGTCCACCGGAGACGGGTTCCAATCCGATGGAGCGTGGGGAACACCACCCTAAAGACACACACACACTCTTTATAAAGACTACAGACTTTGTACAGCACAAAATGACACATAAAGACACAGACATAATAATACTCGTCATATCTAAATATGTATCCACTTCACGCTTTACCCCTGCAAAGTCGGGCTGCACGATATATTGAAATAAAATCGATATCGCAAAATGGTTTAGTGCGATTTTCAAATTTCATTTCATTAAATAAATACACATGCTACTTGCCAGCCCCGTCAAAAATAAAAACTTGATGGTTTACATTTAAAAATAAAGAAATTAAGACGTAAATATTAGTATTGTAATTTTACAGCAACAAAGAAAAAAAGTTGTAAGTCACCATGAAATCAAAATTGATAAATCTTATTATCAAATATTGCAGTATTTATTATAAATGATTTATCTGTGCACATCATTATTATTCATGTGACTCATAATCTTTAATCAAAATAACTTCACAACATCACTTCTCTGATGATGTGCTTACTGGCATGAGGGCGGGACAATAACCTGTCACTCACATGACATCACATCAACAGCAAACCATAACCATCAAATCAAGTCCAGCCCTACATTTTTATTTATTTATTTCACTCGGATATATATCACAACCGGGAATAAAAGTCTATCGCAACTTCTGTTTCATGCCGACCTTAATTTTAGAGTTTCAAAAAAATGTGTATTTGTATTAAATGGTCGATTTCTTATTTTAGTGTGCAACAGTTACAATATACATGTTTTGTTTAATATATTATTTAATAATAATCACAGCCAAAAATACGTATTATTATTATTGTACACTGAATAATACTGGTCAAAACAGTGGGAATGTGCCCTATGCAAACACTAGTGGAAAGATATATTTTTAAACTTATTTATTGAAAGCTGTTTGTGTTATTGTACTGAGTAAACCACTCAAATTTAAAAAGCGTTAAAAGGAATCATTTTACAGCTTTTTAAATGATTTCTATTTTGCACTCCCCAACAAAATCACTCTACTCATTCTAGAATAAATAATTCTTTCCAAATATAGCCATTTGGTGAACATCCCTATGTTCCAAATCCTTTCATATTGCAACATACAGCAGTAAAGGCAAATATCGCAATGTCATTTTTTTCCAATATCGTGCAGCCCTACTGCAAAGCAAAGAGCACTGCATGGAATGCATGCGTTTTATCTAGTGGTAGACACTGCACTTGGCAGATCGAGACTGTGTGGTTGTATTTGATTGGGAACTTTAAGGGAGGAGAACACAACAGATGCTATGCCATTTTTGTAAACATTTATTTTTCTATTTACATATCTTTTCATATGCATGGACTGCATGATTCATCCACGGAGCAGCTAAATGTATCGACGTCTCCTCCGGTTTGCACTTGCTTTCATTTTGAATACGAGAGAACGTTCGCGCTAGCTTCTTTCTCTGCACATGTTGAGCTTGTTTTTAGTTCCCTTTGCAGATTGTACAAATCTTTTTACTCTGGTCAGCATGAACTGCACTCTGGGATATATTGCATATTTTCCGCAGAATGAACGTCACCACTAGCTGTTTAAGGACCAAAAGCAAAGCCTCAGTTATCAATTCCTCAAGTGTCTGGCCTTAACCCAACCAATGAGCACATCCCATCTGTGAGCGGCACATAAAACTGCCAGCTCAAAAATATTGACACTGTAACGTAGGACCAACTTTCCCATTGCAACCACAGCTTTCTTAGGGTAAACCTACATCCATCACACAAATCATTCCAGGGAAAGACAGAACTTGACTGTGGGAACTTGGCACACTTTATTTAAGAATATTTTTTTTTTTTAACTCTGATCAGTTTATCTGTCAAATTACAGTAATTAGTAGTCACACTTACTGAATAAGTTTACTCCAAAAAATATACTTAGGTCTTCCAAAAGGTTTCACGTTGTTCAGATCCTGCGTAAATTCACTGTTCAAATGTGAATTTACATTAAATCAATTTAATCAACGTCAGTTCTTCCCTAGGTCAAGTGTTATTTAGGATCACTAAGATATTATTATAGTTTTTATTAATATTTTGAAATTGTTTTTATTTTTCTATTTTGAAACTTAGAAATGTTGCCTTTGCAACTAGCTGAAATAAAACACGTTTTTAAATATTTGATGTTATTTCGATAATGCTTATTTTATTTCAAGCAACAAATTTATTTTTTATTTTTTTATGGTTTTAGTTTTATTTAACTAACAACCCTGCCCCAAGGTTATTGGTTATACATATCTACTTCCCTTTAATATCTAATTATTTTAATTTATTTGTTTTACAATTGACAGTGTATAGATTTAATATCACTGTTTATTTAGTCTCTAATCAACCGAGTATGTCTAGATTTAGATCAATTTAAAGCAGATTAATCTGAGGTTCGGGTCATTTGTCAAGTCCAGTGTGAATTAAGTGTAGAGTCGAACAGCTGGTCAAGTTGTTCCAGTCAGGGTTGTCATAATTTCCATCGGCATCATTTGAAATAGTTTTATTCACCATCTCATTTACCTTTGACTCAAGGGACTTGATGCTCAGTAAATCTCCTTAAATTGCACAAATGTGAAATAATGCTACACATTAATTTAGGGTTTGAGAGATATTTAGTACATAAATACAGTAGCAGCTGTAAATCTGTAACAATCAAGACCATGAATTCAGAGAACAGAAGTCATAATCAATCCTTCAATCCTTTCCTTCTCTGTGTTTTTCTGCTTGCTAAAAGCCTAGGGTTATGATGAGGTCAAGGCAGTAATATGAGATTTAGTATGATGTTTGATACTTAAAGAGATAGTTCATCTTTTGAAAATGTGACTTTCTTCTGTGGACAAAAACTTAGATATTTTGTCCAAAATAAGAACGTTTTTGTATTTTGTATTCATGCATTCATACATTGTATTACATGCAATGAAAATCCAAAACTAGAGCCATGTGGGAAAAACAGTATGTGTATTGTGGCCATGAATTAACCATTTTTTCCCACGACTTACTAATACGTCAGCACTTTTAATAATTTATTCCTTAATTTTAAGTAACTCATTCACACGATATGATAATTTGATCCCTCGTTTTACTAAACCATGGCCACGTTGTAATAAATCGTTCCCTTGTTTTAGTTAAATCAAAACGACGGACCAAATTACTAAGTCGTGGGAACAAATTCTTAATTCGTGGCCACGACTGAATTAAAATGAGTGAACGATTTATTCATTCGTGACCACGATATATTTTGTCTGCATGTCATGTGCAGGGCTCTGTACAAAACAGACATATTTTCAAAATCTTTTTTGTGCTCTGCAATTTTTTATGTGACATTTGGCGAACTATCCCTTTAAATGTCCTGTAAACCTGCGATCATGTGACTTGACCCTGTTTCACGTTATCATCCCAGACTGAACACTGGCATCAATCCTTACATTTTATGCTGTGTTCATTGTCATGTTGCAATTACTGTAGTTAGACAAACTGTGACGCAGATCCTTATTTTGCCAAGTTAGACGTGTTCCTGAGTCAGCATATTATCTTGAGATGGTCCTCACTGCAGAACATGAAATCCACGGGGAGGAGTCAGATCCAGATCCAACTCCTCCCACCTTACATATACCTAAACCTACCCAGCTCCACCCCCTGATCCCTAAACCCACCAATAAACCTACCCAACTCCACCCCCTGATCCCTAAACCCACCCCTAAACCTACCCAACTCCACCCTCTGATCCCTAAACCTACCCAACTTCACCCCCTGATCCCTAAACCCACCCCTAAACCTACTCAACTCCACCCCTGATCCCTAAACCCACCCCTAAACCTACCCAACTCCACCTCCTGATCCCTAAACCCACCCAACTCCACCCCCTGGTCCCTAAACCCACCCCTAAACCTACCCAACTCCACCCTCTGATCCCTAAACCTACCCAACTTCACCCCCTGATCCCTAAACCCACCCCTAAACCTACTCAACTCCACCCCTGATCCCTAAACCCACCCCTAAACCTACCCAACTCCACCCCTGATCCCTAAACCTACCCAACTCCACCCCCTGATCCCTAAACCCACCCCTAAACCTACCCAACTCCACCCCCTGATCCCTAAACCCACCCCTAAACCTACTCAACTCCACCCCTGATCCCTAAACCCACCCCTAAACCTACCCAACTTCACCCCCTGATCCCTAAACCCACCCCTAAACCTACTCAACTCCACCCCTGATCCCCCCTAAACCTACTCAACTCCACCCCTGATCCCTAAACCCACCCCTAAACCTACTCAACTCCACCCCTGATCCCCCCTAAACCTACTCAACTCCACCCCTGATCCCTAAACCCACCCCTAAACCTACCCAACTCCACCCCTGATCCCTAAACCCACCCCTAAACCTACCCAACTCCACCCCCTGATCCCTAAACCCACCCCTAAACCTACCCAACTCCACCTCCTAATCCCTAAACCCACCCAACTCCACCCCTCAGATCTGGATCCGACTCCGCCCCCTAGATCTCCTGTACTAACAATGAGGTGCTACTGTTGATCTTGGAACAACATTCAGGAACAATGATCCAGGAACATTATGTATTTGGCGAAATCAAGTTCTGCACCTGTGACGTTCTACTCAGAGATGTTCATGTACTTGCTGGACTTGGACTATTAACGCCAAAAATGTATCTGCAGAGGTCATGTGGTACAAGTCAGAGCTCTCAGAAATTCTCATCTTACAAGTTTTGTATTTTGCGAGTTCTACAAGGACATGAATGAAGTCAGAATCACGTAATTCCAACATTGTGTGAACGCACCTAAACTCATGTTTGTGATCTCAAACGAAATCTATTTTAAACTAGTCACTAAAGCACAAGTGTCCACTGTTAACATGTACTGTTGTCCATTAGCATCCTAAACTAAACCTTTCAGTCACTTATCAGTCTAATAAACTGCCCATTATTTATCTCTCTTCATTTTCTCTCAGACTAAAAACTGTCAATTATTATCTCAGACCAAATACAGCTGCCCATTAGTATTATTATTACCTAACTGCAATGACTGCTATCTCTTTTCCTGTCTGACTATATTGACTGCTGTCTATCTATTCTGATGTACACAGAGACACTGCTGTTTATTGTTTGTGCCTTGGCCTTTTAGAGCACCAGTCCCTCTCTGCCACCCATTACGTTCTCTCCATCATGAATCAAACCTGCCATCATTTTGCTTTTTAGGCCATCCATAATCGTTTTGCTCTCAGTGGTATCAGTGAAGCGTCTGTTCATTTTACTAGGACCTATTCGGTTGTGTATTTTCCTTTTAAAGACCCAACAAAAGATGTTTTAGTTCTCTCTTCTTTTTGGTTTCAGACGAAATGATTTCACACTAGTGGCCTTCTAAGCTCTTATATTCATTCCAGTTTTGAATAATAATCTTTATTTACATTCTGGTCAAGGCCAGTTTTAATAGTTTGATTTGATGAGATAATATGCAAATGTTATGATGAACTTGATTTTTTATGTTAAATCTTCAAATTGCACCAGTTAGTAATAAAGTATATTAAAATAAATGTTGCCGTTTGTTCTTGTTTAATTATAAGTAGTTTATGTCTCTAAACAATGAACATGTGAAGTATTTTATTACAATTTGAAATTGTAATAAAATATAATGAAATTAATGAAATATATATATATATATATATATATATATATATATTTTAATTTTATGCATTATCTCCTAATTATTTTTTTAATCGATTGTAATTAATCATGAATAATTGCACCTACACTCTCAGAACAAAAGGTACAAAAGCAGTCACTAGGGCTGTACCTTTTCAAAAGGTACATTTTTGTACCCAAAAAAAGGCTGCATATTGGTACATTAGTGGTACATATTAGCACCTAAAATGTACGTATTAGCACTAAAATGTACATATTAACACTTAAAATGTACATATTAGCACCTAAAATGTACGTATTATCACTAAAATGTACATATTAACACTTAAAATGTACATATTAGCACCTAAAATGGACAAAAGTTTACAGCCCCAGTGACAGCTTTTGTACCTTTTTTTCTGAGAATGTAACATTTAAGTTAAACATTACAAATTTTTATATTGTAATAATTTCACATATCATTTCCAAATTAGAAACAACATATATAAACAGTATATATACACCACAGCATATTTTAAATAATTGATCTAACAGGTAGGAAATAGGCCTGTACAGAAAAATTATCAAACTTCACAATTTTCACTGCATAAATTATCATTTTAATGTAGATTAATCCTCATTAAAGGTACAACAATATGTAGGAATTTTTCGCCACAAGAGGACGCCGTTACCAAAAAAGGTGAAGCTTGATGACGCTATGGGTAGGCATCTCGAAAACGCACCGCTGATATTGATCCTCATTGTAGTTCTCCATTTTTGTCCCAAAGTCTGCTTGCCATGGTCCATAATGTTTGAACAAAACAACAACCGCGTGCAGCTAAACGTTACGCACTACGCAGTTGTCCACGTCTGTCGCCATGGTTACGTCATGGCATAAATTATATGCAGAATGGCAGTACGAGCGAAAACCGAGACATTGCGTCATTGGCAGGCAACATTTTTTTTCCGGGACGGCCACTCATTTAAAATTGGAATCAAAAAATCTACGGAGACTTTTGGGATATTGTAAGTACACAACTGCAGGAAATATATATCACACTGTGCAAGTGATTTTTGGATATTTTATTACAAAATTCCTAAATATTGTACCTTTAAAGCTACAAAAGTTACTCAGTCAAGAGCAGCGAGTGATTTTCTCTGACATATATCCGATGTCCTCACAACTCTTTACGGCCATTTTAGACTTTATTTAACTAATTTAAGACTGTGCTTACGAGGATACTCCACAGTTGGCTTTTTGTCATACTTTTGTGTGCTTTTGTCCGTTCAAGAAAGAAAATTCAATTCGTGTGAAGCAGCTTTCTGTTCTGTGTGTGTCTGTCACATAGACAGAAGATACACAGACAAATTGGAAATAAAGTACTTTTTTGCATCTTATCGGGCTTGAATAGTAGTTTAATAGCAGTTGAACGAATGATAGCGATCATATACTAATCATCATATACTGTAGTGCAGCCAATAAGTATGTGTGTGTGTGTGTATATATATAGAGAGCGAGATAGATAAAAAGTAAATAAATTAAGTGAAATTAAATAGAAAAATGTAAAACAGTAATGGGATTAAGCATCCAGTACTAATCATGATCACATTAAAAAAAAAAAATCAGCAGTTTCTGGTCACCAAAGAGCCTGAATTCAAGTGCAGTATAGAGTTACCATAACAGAATATAGGTGGAAATATTGTGCTGAACACAAGCAGATCTGTAAAGGGGTTGTTGTGGGAATGGCCCGCTGCCTAGTTCTTGGTCTCCAGGACAACAGAGTTTCCCATGCCTTGCTCTGTCCCAGAAACCATACGCTGCCAAACAGGACAGAGTGCATAAGAAGAGCAGGTTAGCAGCATATACAGGACATGTGATTTTCATGTTTAGAGAGAGGCCAAATGTGTGCGCAAGTGTCAAATTCAGTAGAGAGACAAGCTATACTATAATTTGGTCAAATGTCTACAACTATAGTGAAACGCCCAAAACTGGCTCTTTAGGATGTGTAAAATGATTGGAAATCACATTTGTATAAGAAAAACTGCATCTATGAAATGCATGTGTGTGGGTTTGCATAACTGTGTGTTACATTTAGCAGGAGGGAGAGAATCTATATCTGTGTGAGTTTCTTTGTGTATGAGAGAAAGAGAGAACGATTCTATATCTGTGAGAGTATCTGTGTGTGTGTGTGTGTGTGCTGGTTTGAGAGCAGGTCGTCTGTGTTTGCCAGCTGAGCTCAGGTGACACACTGGAGAGCTATTACAGCCTGCTGCCCTCTCCAGGGACCATGATGCCCTGCTGGTTCTGTGTGTGAGTGTGTGAGAGACAGCGGACAGCGAGCAGACGGCTGTCTGTGTCCTGCGGTGTTTGCGTCTCTCTTCTGCAGGTGAGTGTGGGGTTTTTATTTAGTTCACACTCTTCCTCACACACTCACCGTTTCAGCTTATGCACTTTGAAAATGTAGCTAATTTTAATGTCGTACACATGCTTTTTTGTTATGTATTAGTTTTATTATTTCGATATTTTTCTTTTTTTATGAACAGTGAAATTTTAGTTTGGATTAATAATTCGGTCTTTGTGGAAATTTTAAAAATGCAGTTAATTCATCTTTGTATATTTTTTATTGCACTGAATTAGTGTACTTAATACATAATACATTTATTTATTAATTTATTTTCCATTTTACTGAAAGAAACTAGGTTTAAGAAAAGGTTCAGGGAAAATGATTTCACAAATTTGTTGAAGGTAAATGTCTGCGTTCAGACCAACTTTACACACAGAAAAATCATGTTTTAAAGAAAAAATATTACTCTCCCTTCTCTCTCTCTCTCTCTCTCTCTCAGTTTGTGTTATAATTACAGCAGGCATTAAAAAGGTTAAATCTGATGGAACTGAAAGATTAAACATTTTGACGGTAACTGTTCCACACTGGCGTTAAAAGGATTTTTGTAGCTAAATTTCTCTAGAGGATTGAGCTGGTGCTGTTGTGCCGTTACTAATGAGGTCTTTCATCTTTAATGTTATTTGCTCATTTTAACTTGTGAACATCATGATCTGTGTAGAGAGTTAGAGAAGAGCCGCTGATAGAGGCTAATTGAGTTTGCAGTGACTGATCCACTCTCTGTGGAAATTAATTAGAATTGTGAAATCTTGTCAAACAAAGAGCCTTAGCTTTATTTCACAAATCCACATGCATGTCCACACCGGAGTCAGAAATCAACGAGGAGGCAAAAATAGAAGCAGCAACAACAATCTGATCTTTTCTGATCATTTCATTCCACTTTAATTATTTCTGAAAACTATTTTTAAAATGTATGTATAAGCAGTCGTTTTTGTCTTAGCATATCTTCTGCATTATTTATAGCTATTGCCTACTTGGTATTGAATGTTTGATGTTTTATAATTTCATATTATTAAAAAAAATATGCCAGCTTAAATTTAATAATAACCATGGAATTCTATTTTTATTATAGTTGTGGTAATATTTTGAATTAGCTTTTATTCATATATTTTTATTTTTCATCTTTATTTTAGTTAATTTTTTTTTTTGAATAATTCTGTTATGTGCTTTTGTCATGTATATATTGCTATATGGGTTTCATTTTTATTTAGTTTTTATTTTCATTTATTTTCAGTAAATTATTTTATTGCTTCAACCAATAACTGTAACTTTTAGCCCTCTAGTGGTTAAAAAACAAAACTGCATACATTTTGCAGAAGATCATTATTTTGGTTGTGCTTCGGCTCTGCCTGCGTGACTGTGCGGCCTTCACAATAGATAGGCTTATGCTTTACAATGAACTCTATTAAAGAGCTTTATCGTTTCAATAAAATACCTTACTCACCTGCTGTGTAATAAAATCACAATTTCTGCGCCTTAAAGCCAAGCCAGTGTTGTTTTTCTTTTTTACAAACTCTGTCATGTTGTCTTTTTGCCAGCAGACTCTTATCTGTTCTGTTTTTGTTTTTAACTGGTGATAATTCGGATATGACGAAACACACTCGAGCGAGTGACCTATGTATGCAATTTCCCGCGCGAAAAAAACATCCTGTCAGCCAGATCTAAAATATAAATCGGGGTAAAACAAAAACACGTTTTGGAAGAAGGATTGATGTATTGCCTCATTTAAATTTTGATCATTTTTAACACACACTCACACAAAAAACTTTCATAGTGAACCTTAAGGTGCTTTTCAGCTAATATTTATATTTAATTTTATTTAACAATGACGGTTAATAGTTAAAAATCAGTTAATAACCTTGGCTCACTGTGTATAATGTATGTTCTCATTACTATTAACACTTTTGTTGACTAGATATATGTAATTTATTAAGGTATGCGAAACAGGTGCATATATAGTCTACAATCTTTGAAAAGTTGTTGTTCATAGTTTCAGTGTTTTAAAAAAAACGTTTTTGCTTTGCAGAGATGGCTAATCTCAAACTAAAACATTGGATCAGCATCAGAATCTGCGCTGTCATAGTAGCTCTGTTCCTTATTTATGCACAAGGTTGGTAAATGAAGAATACAAATAAAAATACAAACATTGCATTCATTTATCTGCTAGTCAAGAGGTAAACAATATGTATGTTTCAGTTTTTTCTAGACAAAGCCAGTGGATGCAAACAGAAAAACGAGAGCTCCTGATGTCCACAGGTCAGAGACTTTTACATGGAGGACAAGTACCAATCAGAACGGGACACAGCTCTAGTACAACACACGGATACACATTTGAAAAAGCCATACAGAAGGCGTTTAACTGTTTATTAATCATTGCATGTACTGAATATTTAAAATGATTTTACTTTCTCAGGCCTAATGATTTGGTCAATGTGAAATGATAAATGTGGTGGAAACTGGTAATGAGGTTCAGCTGTGTGTGTGATTTAGGAGTAATTTACAGAGCATTAATGTTTTTGCCGATCGATAGCTGATAGGTATAAATAAGTATAATCTTCATTTACCCAGAGATCCCAGCAGAGGACATTGACCCTGCCTCTATAGATCTTACAGGACTCGTCAACACACTCATCAATTCTTCACAACCAGGTATCACAATATATACACACACATATTTATTTGGTTACGGGCACCATGTGTCTCAGGGGTATAAATGAAGGGCACATTAAAACCATTTGGAAACTTTACATCACGCTTTCATCATTAATTTAAAGTTTTTATTGTTTTACCTTTGTCTCAGACCGATACATTTAATTTTAAATTATGAAAATATTATTACATGTTAGAAACTATGCTAATCTAAACAAAGAATGATATAACATTTCAATATATATTTTGTGGGAAATTATTTATAGTATTACATATTAAATTATTTTAATTTTTAATTATGTTATAGGTATTAAATCATTGATTTTTGCATTTAGCCATTTTATTCCAAACATTTTACAGCACAGAATACTATTAAACGCAATACAACACTCAAGATGTGATTAAAAAGTCATGTTTCAGAAAAAACAATGATAAAAATGACAAATAACACGCATATATAGAAGCAAATGCACGTACACATCTCAAAGTGTTGTTTTTACGTGTGTTTTCAGGTTCACAGCATCTTTTCTCTTTACTCAGTGTGACGTCACACAGTTCACTCTCTCTCCACAAGCTCACGCTGCTGGTCTACAATAGTAACTACCCTTATCCAAATAACACTGTAACTACAGCACCAATATGACACAAATATGATGTAGTTCTGCGTGTTTGCAAGCATGTATCTGTGCATCATGTACACATGTGTGGGTGTGTGTAGTCTCAAACTTTCAGGACATTGAGAGCAGTTTATTTTCCTTGAGATACTGTTACTGTCTGACAAACAGGACCAATGACCTCACAGGTGAAAAACCTCCTTCGGTCGACCTTGATTGCTAATCTTATAATAATAATAATGATAATGAAATATATTTCTAAATCCCTTTCGTGTTTTCCAGATTTCACGGCTATTCTATTGGATGTAATGGGAAATTCCACCAGTTACCTGCAAGAACTATTTAAGTCCAACTCTATACTTTCAGGTAAAGCACCAACTATAATCACCTACACATTCCTGGATATAATATCATATGGAACCTCTGTTTGCCTCACTATTAATGTATTATAATGTTGTAGCACTGGTCCTTCTCACATAATATGCCATGCTCTCAGTGTCATTGTGTCTGTGTGGTCTTGGTAAACTCATAGTGGGGACAAAATGCAACCTTATATACGATTATAAAGCTTATAAATCATACTAAATGATGTTTTTTAAAGATGTAAATATGCAGAAGGTGATGGGTACGTTTAGGGGATAGAATATACAGTTTGAACAGTATAAAAATCATTATGTCAATGGAAAGTGCCCAATAAACATAAACCAGTAAACCCAACGTGTGTGTGTGTGTGTGTGTGTGTGTGTGTGTGTGTGTGTGTGTGTGTGTGTGTGTGTGTGTGTGTGTGTGTGCTTTTATCATTATTCCAGTAAGTCAGAAGAACAGCTCTGATTGCATATATATCTGTGTCATGGCTGGAAAGACAGGTGAGTTCTAGCATGAAGTGATTTGTAAGAGTTTATTCTAAATGTCACATGCGCCTTTTAATATTATACTGCAAAAAGTCATTTTCTTAAAGTGATAGTTCACCAAAAATGAAAATTCTGTTAGCATTTATGACCTTTCAAAACCATGACTTACTTTTACAAAAGCATACAGACAAGAGCAATCCAAAAGAAGAAGAATTAACTCTTCAAAGTAATGCATGACATTATTTGATTCGATTTTTTATTATTATTTTGTTAACTCACTTTTAAATGAATGCATTACATTTATTACTGACAATTATTCATGCTTTTAGCTACCTTTAATTTGTAATCTCCTTTTTTATTATCAAAATAAGTAAGAAAAACCTGAAACTAAAGTAAGGGCATGTGTTCAGACAGTGATTTGTCTCAGCTGTGGGATATGGGCTCAGTCACACCTTTGTTTAATCAGACCATCACTGAGGAAATACCCAGAGGTACACACACACACTTATATTTATCACTACAACAATTTAATAAATTGGAAACGTGCTGGTCAAATACTATGATTTCCCCCCCCCTGTAGGCAATATGACATTTCCAATGCTGCCGTTTGGTAAGTGAGTTCTAAGAGTGTCTGTTGTCAGCTATGATGCTACTGTCTATGCTGTGAAATAATTTTCTTTATGCAATGATATATGAACATTTAATGAGAATGCAAATCTTACCAGTCAGAACGTGTCTTACCCTTACAGTAGTGTGGCATGACCTTCCAAACAACAGTGACCTGGTGCTGTGGCCTAAAGCCAGTACAGATTCCTACAGGAGCAGAGGTATCTTGACTATTTAGGAGTTAAATCTGCAGATTTAAAGGTTTAAAGGGATGGTTCCCACTAAAATGACAATTAAGTCATAATTTACTCACCCTGGTGTTGTTCTAATGCTATATGCACTTCTTTCATTTATGGGCCACAAAAGGAGAATTTAAAAAAAATTATCCTGCTTGCACTCATTTATACTGTATAATGGCAGTGAATAGCAAGTATCACAGCATGCCCATGTCCAAGTGTCCTAGGGGTGTACAAATAGGGTGTGGCATTATATGGATCCGTGCGAGTGGGACAATTTTTTTTTATTCTCATTTTGTGATCCATAAAAGAATGAAAGGGCATACAGCATTAGAACAGCGCCAACGTAAGTAAATTATGACTTCATTTAATTTTTTGGGTGACCTATCCCTTTAGACTTTGCATTGACACTTACTGCCTTCTTAGCAAACACAGAATGTTCCCCTAATGTTAGTATTTGGTTGCCACTTGGTTATTTTTTGAGAACCAAAAACTTTGCAACCATAAAATAACGTTTCCCAAGTTATTTTAAAATAATCTAAAATAATTTAAATGGTTATTCTTAGATTCCTTCCCTAATGGTTATTTTTAGGTTATTATTTTGCAGCCAATAAAAAAATTGTTCCCAGAATTAATAAACAGTTAGTTTAAACTGTTTTGTGTAATTAACTGCTTGGTTCTTCCACTATTTCCACAGTGTCAACCAGCGACGAATCCAAAACAGTCTTGCCAACCACTTTCGCAACAATGACATCATCACCCCTTATTAGCTCGTCAGTAGCCCCTCCCACTACAGTCACTCTGACGACCACTGCTACTGTTTCTATGACAAACGCATCCACTAGCCATCTCACAACTGCTGTGATAACCCAGCCAAAAGCTGAAACCATGACAACACAGCCAACAAAATCACCACACGCGACTGTGACCACGGTAACCTCACAGACCATCGCTACCATGGTGACCGCAACAATTTCACAGCCAACTCAGAGACAAACAACCATGACAAGCATCCAGCAGCTTACTAAAGTATTGCATACAGAAAAACCAGGCAAGACCCTTCATCGACACACACACACTACACACACACACACTACACACACACAATGGAATCTGACAAGTTTGACCTTTTATTCTGTTAAAGCGGCAACCGCGACACAGTGGAGCCTTGGCACAGGCTGGCAGGGTTAATTTTATTGTTGCCATGACAATGATTTGATTTGAATGGAGTCAGACTGAGTCATTGATAGTATCCATAGCAACGGTCCATTATTTTCCCTGGAGATTGTTTTGATTTGGCTGGGTCAGGAAAGGTTAAAAGCACATTAAAAATCAATATACACACTTAAGTCTGTCTCATCGAGTCAACACACAAAGGCCACAGCATATGCGAGAGAGTTAAGAGAGAGAGAGAGGTGAATCATAGACAGCTGAACTGCTTACCTGTTGTCCATGTCAACAGCTCTCAATACAGGTGTCCCCATTCAGAGTGGGAGCCCTCAATGACCCTTGAGTAGACATTGATTCCTGCAAATTAAAATAGATATGACCACTAGATGGCACCAGAAGCTAATATAACATGCAGCTTTGTAGAGAGTACTGTGGCATAGCAGTCTGAGATTTCACCAAGTGCAACATGATCCTGGATCAACATTCCAATCAACCAATTAGATTTGAGGGGCAAGTTTACAGTTTATGTCAAGTTGGTTTACAACCAGAATTAGGTACACCTATATCAGTGTTATTCACCTATCATTTCCCTCTGATATTAGAGATAACATAAATTATGTGAAGGGTTAGGTTTAGGGGTAGGGATATGGTTAGCATTACGTTTTCGGACAGGAATGCTGTTCCAGGATCAAATATGTTGACCCAGGAACACGTCTAAAGACCCGTTCACACCAAGGACGATTTGGAAGATTGTTTCGCCTCCAGGGGTCACTAACCAATTACAATAACAAAGTCGTATATTAATGACGATCTTTAATGGATGAGTGAATACATTAATGTTTTTTTAAACTTGACTAGTATGAAGCAGGGCGCGATTGCTAGACGTAACTTACCAGCGCTAAACAACGCGAGTCCCGCGGATATAAAGGAATAAGGACATTTAATTCTACCGAACTACACGCAAGTGCTGAATTACTCACACAGGTCAGTTTATTAGAGGAATTAAACTTGAGGTAACTTAAGGTAACGCAGAGCTGTTTTACTTGCTCTAACGGTTAAAGTCCCCGTGAAATCAAAATTGAACCTATTTACTTTGTTAGCGCATATTACTAGTCTTGTGGTGAACAATTAATCCGTGCAAGTGAATATATATAAAAAAAATGTTTTACCTTAGTAATCTTTAATCAAAAACTGAAAAGTTACTTCCGGTCTGGAACGGTTTCTTTTTCTGATGACGTAGGTTTTACAGTTTGGGTGGGGAAACGCTTAACCACTCCCCTCAAACCGTTAGTTTGCTATGAGCGAGAGATGGAGAGGAGGAGCTCTAGAGTAAAACCCTGCCCTCTGTTCAATATTCCGTTTCACTTGGAAATACGTCACAGCACTGGAGAAAAATCGTTTGCAACTTCCGGTTCACGGGGACTTTAACGTTACACTATCAAACTAAAACTGCATTTGTGTGTGTTGGGTTGTTTGTTGGCTGAATGAGACTGAGGTAGATTAACGTTAACATTAGATAATAACATACAGATTCTAACTTTTCATCATCATGTTGATCTATATTGCTCACCTGTTTTGCTCAAGTAACATGCAGCACTCGCGTCTCTGTCAAGTCGAAGTTAGTCGCTGTTGATCTTCATTTTAGTCCTCTTGTCTCAAAGTCTGCTTGCCATGCTCATAATGTTTGAACAAAACTCTGCTAGGGACGCTCACGCGCTGTTGAGCTCGCATTTACGGGCATAACCGACCCAGTTGTCGACGTCTGTCGCCTTGTTTACTAGTGCAGTACGTACGAGGTCAAACCTGGCGGAAACCGGGGGTAACGCGGATATGACGTCATTGACTGGTGACTCCTCACCCCTGCCCACACGTCCCGTTTCCTTGGTTAAACAGCGCAATTTTCTCACGATTTACAAATAGTAGGCTATTAAACATTTGGGATATTGTAAGTAATCAACTAAACAAAATATATAACATTGGCCTAGTGGTTTTTGGATATTTTACTGCAAAAATCCTGCATATTGTACATTTAAGATAACAATAAAGATAGGCTATAGTTCTAAAATCATTCTCAATATTAAAGAATAGCAGACTCCTCACCACATCACAGCTGTAATGATAACAGCATCGAGGAACGATATCGTTGGAATATCGTCGGTATCCAGCCGAGAAACTATAAAACTATTGACAGACAATGGGAATCGATCCTGCTGTAACAAGCTTGAGCACAAAAGTGACAGACAGCATGCGCTTATTAATGTAAACAGAACAATATTGTCCGCTGCTAATATAGTTATCTTTAGTTATCATGCTTGGTGTGAATGGGCCTTTACTCAGCAAAATCAGGACATGTGGCATGGCAATAATTTCTGCACTACAGTGTCACTAATTAAAAACAAGTACACCTACAGTAGCTGCTGAGTATTATATTTACTTGAGTAATACTTCATATCTTTATTTTAACTTAAATACATAATTTTGTTTACTTTCTTCACCACAGCGGTAGGCTACAGATATTTTCTAATTCATACAATTTTTCTCACAATGAGTGATCATGAAGGCTTTGTGAGATTTTGTTTAGGCTTATTGCTCACACCAAGAATGATAAACATACTGTAACTCTAACTATAAATCTGCTTCCACAGCATGGGACGATGTTCTGTTTATCATATACACGCGCTGCAATTTTTTAGCTTTTTAAATTCGGGCGGATTCTATTTGGCTGTCAATGTTTTTATCATTCATCAGCTGGAAAAAATCCTTCTTAAAGTAATAACAAGATTTTGGTCTTCTTCAGTCGTTATGGTGTGGTGGACTTGCTTTTTTTCTCTTACAGAATTAGAACGATTATTAAAACTTTGTAGTTATCGTTCTGGGCTGCATCCGAAACCTTCCCAAAATCAGGCAATGACTTTGTAGGCAGCGTTTGTGTACGAATGTACCTCACCAAACTGATTTTGGATAGACTTTTGTGGCAACGTAAGGATCTATAGCACTAGTAATTTCTAGCTAGATATGACATTAAAAAGTGGGAAACGTTGATCAAAAACACAAAAAAATGGCCACCCGCAACCTTCAGACGCCATCTTTATTTTTATTTGCTTAACTGTCACAGACTAGAAAGCACAGGATTGTGGCATTTTAAAGGGAGCGAATGATACATCTATGCTGCCTTCAAAAATCGATCAGATGAAGGTATCGCAGGAGACAGGAATTGAAGCTAACGCTATCGTCCTTGGTGTGAACGGGCCTACATTAGTACCCTTCTATTTGTTGATAAAACAGACCTCCCCCAAACTCAAGTCATTGGTTGAGCTTAAATTGCTGTCTCGATGCTAAAAATGTTTGGATAGCAGACACATAATTCTTGTCCATTATTCTATTTGTCATGACTTTTTTCTTTGACAGGATGCCCATGGAGAATGGAGCTACTTCGTCAAGGAAGTGAAAAAGAGGACCTGAAAGAGACCCTTGAAGAGGAGCCGATCTGGGGCAGGGCGACTATCAGCTCAGTGAAGCTGCAGCCATGTGTGTTTGAGCTCTGCAAGTTTTACTCTCAGTGTGTGTGCAGAGGATTCAGTCACAGAGCAGTAGAGTTACGGAGGTACAGCTCTACACAACAACTCAATTATTCACTAGTCTTAAAACAGACATAAAAACGGAGATGCATGTTACAGAACACCTGCAAGTTACATATATAGATATTCAATAGGGTCCAAATGTCTGAAGTCATATTGACAGCCTGGGAATCAAAGTGTGTACATAAATGGATTTTTTTTAGTAAATAATACGCTTTTTCTAAGTCAATTATATATGCAAATTTGTGGCACTGACCACCATGTGACCTCCATTGTACAAAAGGTCAAATTGCCTTGCTTTCATGAAGCCTGAGTGCTGCTGTCATTAAGTTTATAAGGGGATAAACCAGAGCTGTGTCTGAAACCGCTCACTCGTTCACTCATTCACTAATCCCTATATAGTGTATGGCATTTGAGTGCACTATATCTGCAAGGAGTGAACGAGATGAAGTGAGTGAATTTGGACGCTGACGTTTACACTGTGCGTCGGAGAGTTGGAGCTGTCGCAGAAAAGGCTTCGTCACGCGTACTGATAAAACTCCTTTTATCTTACATTACCTACTTTATAAAATAATATTAACAACAATAACAATCATAATGACTTTATTTTGTAATTATACCTCCGTGCCAGCTTTGTAATTGTACATTAACTCTCACGTTCACAGATGACGTGTCGTCGAGCGCCCTCCGTCGACCGTTATTATGTTCAAAACGACGATTAACGGATATTTTTCAAATCCTCCACTGGATGTAATGTAATCTCTGGTTTAAACTTGCTCGCGCCGAACTTACATGCGCGCTCAGTTCTCTCCGCATTGGATTGTGGGAAATAGGGCTTCAGCGAGTGTACATCGAATGTACACTCGAATTCAGAGAGGATTGTGGGTAAAAGTAGTGAATGAATGTAGGGAATGATGTCGTTCACTCAGAATTCGGACACCACTACAAAATGGCCGACACCCGATATAGTGCACTATTTAGTGGATAGGGAGCGATTTCAGACACAGCTCGCATATTAAGACAATCTGAAATTCATTTTAATTTTTCAATTAATCTTCTCAAATGTTTATATTATATTTTAGAAAACTGTAAAACAGAAGTGAAAGTACTGACAGCATTAGTGATCTCAGACTTTCGGAACCTATGTCACAGTTTTGGTTACAAAATCAATAGTATCAGGCAGTAAGTATTTTAGCATATATCCTCAATAGTATTAATTGTATAAACAAGATGTTTGCTATTTTTTGTGCTCTACAGATACTGTGTGGACAGCCATCGCTGGTACGAGAGACATACAGCAGAGGTTTGCAGTCGAATGAGGAGAGTCACTTTTTCCAAAAGTGAGTTACACAGCGTCAACAAATCTAACCCTAACAGAGATCAAATCACAACATGCTATCATATAATAAAAAATATATAAATATATTATATTATCATACTAAAAATGTCATCACACACCTTCACTGAAAGTCCATTAAAATCAGCAACAGCAGCAGATTATTGAAAACCCTGCATTATTCCTTCTTCTAAAATTAGTTTAACCAAGTTTTATTCTTGTTTTCAGTGCAGTTGAAGTTTTAATATCCCTTAATCATTATTTGTGTGTTTCAGTGCAGTGAATTATTTAAAGCTATGGCTTTCTGTGGTTAAATCAGTGTGTGAGTGTTTACACAGGTCACTGTTAAAGACAGGCCTCATTAAAGAATCTGTACCTGCATGTGGATCTGAACTCATTAAAGTGTGTGTGTGCATGTGTGTATGTGTGATACAATGAAACACACTCTTCCTACAGGACTAATGATGTCTAAGGTCAGTCTTGATGGTGAAGAGTATTTTGCAGGATAAAGATAGAATAAGATGAAATAGGCTGCAGGCAGACTTGATTGTAGTGTGTCTCCAGCGGGGTAAACTGCTTAGTCGCTGAATAATCTCATGGCATTTGAGGCCACATACAGCTCAAGCATACAACCATTCTCAAATATCATTTTCAGCCATTCTCAATATCGTTTTCTGATGTCAGACATGAGCTGATTACACAGAAATGCACAGATACTACACCAGTCACCTAAGGGCAAATCCTACAGGAATATATACAGAGTTTGGAATCACTCCTGAAAGATCCTAATTGAATAAAATAAGAATAAAGTGTCCTACTGGATGAACTGGATTTCATTATTGAGTAACATATCTTGTATTGAAATAACGTTTTTCTACTGGACAGTTAAAGGGACTTACACAGGCAGCGTTTGTGTTTCACAATGAAACTGAACTGAGGCAGAGTAACGGTTAATTGATTTACAGCAAAACAGAGCAAGATTTGGTGATAAATAAGAGAATATTTACTTACTATGATAGTAATTTCTCGCTAGAAATGACATCGGGAGTGGGTAACGTTGGTCAAAAACATATATTTATACATAAATTGACAGCAAGCGCAACTTTCAGATGCCTTATTTCTTTTTCTAGCTAAACTAAAAAAATGGAAAGCATGGGATTGTGGGATATTAAAGGCAGCGAAAGATAGAACTGCTGGCTTAAGAAATCAATCAGATGAAGGTATCTCAAGGTATCCAGACAACATTGGATTCTGACGTGATGCCTTCCTGCCTTAGAATACTTCCTCCAAAGGCAGCATTTTTCAGTTTTCAGAATAGGATCAGAATGGGGAAGGTGATTTAAGCGACTTTGAATGTGGTATGGCGGTTGGTGCCAGACGGGCTGGTCGGAGCATTTCAGAAACTGCTGATCTACTGGGATTTTCTCACTCTCCAGGGTTTACAAAGAATGTCCAGAAAAAGAGCATATATCCAGTGAGTAGCAGTTCTGTGGTTGAAAATTGTCTTCTCAGAGGTCAGAGGACAATGGACAGATTGGTTCGAACTGCTATAAGGCAACAGTAACTCGTTACAACCGAGGTCTGCAAAAAAGCAATGTCAATAGAAAATTGGAAAAGCTTTGCCTGGTCGGATGCAACATTCAGATGTTGGGGTCAGAATTTGGTGCAAACAATATGAAAGCCTGGATCCATTTTGCCTTGTACCAATGGTTCAGGCTGGTGCTGGTAGTGTAATGGTGTGGGTGATATTTTCTTGGCACATTTGTTGGTCCCCTTAGTACCAAGCATACTACCCCCTTAGTAGAGCATTTTTTAAACGCCACAGCCTACCTGAGTATTGTTGCTGACCATGTCCATTCCTTTAAGACTGAGGATGTAAAGGGGACTGCAAATGTAAATTAGCCTTTGGCTAACTCTGGTACAATGCATCAAATGCTAACATTAATGTTCGAGATTGTACATGGTCCCTAATAAAAATAAATAAATAAAAAGAGAGTGTACCCATCTTCTGATGGCTAATTCCAACTAGATAACGCGAAATGTCAAATCATCTCAAACTAGTTTCTTGAAGATGACAATGAGTTCACTATACTCAAATGGCCTCCACAATCACCACATCTCAATTCGATAGAGAAGCTTTTGGATGTGAATGGGAGATTATTATCATGGATGTGCAGCCGACAAATCTGCAGAAACTGCATGATGCTAATGTATCATGTCAATATGGACCAAAATCTCTGAGGAATGTTTCCAGCGCCTTGTGGAATCTATGCTACTAAGACTTAAGGAAGTTCTGAGAGCAAAAGCAATGTGTAATAAAGTGGCCAGTTGAGTGTAGCTTGTTCAATAAAAATGCACTATGATTGGTTCTTAAAAATTTCACTTTGAAATTAATTTTTGATATGTTTTAGCTTACCTCAAGAGCATCCAAGATGTAGGTGTCTTTGTTTCCACAGTATTTTCAATTGTTGTCTATCAGTCATACAATGGAGATTTATGGGGCACACCTCAAAGAGCATGCACAGAGAAGTCCAAATTAAACATGATTTAATGACTCGTAAATGTAAGTACACATTGATGGCCTAAGACACAAAAGTTGACAAATATAGATGCAAATGTGCTAAAAAGTGACTGTCAAAAATTCATACCAGTTTTTTAAACATAGTTTGAAGCTAAATGTGACAAAATGTTGCTGTTATTTTCAGCATGAGCCGCTTTACAAACGGCGCCCCATAGTCATGGGGTTTCTTAGATTTCGCTTGAGACCGGTATAAGCATTCGCCCTATGCATTCGCCTCGATAGTAGTCGTGTCTCCTTCATTGCGTATTTTATCTTTTGAATATATGAAGAGTTCAGATGCAAAAGCCTCTAAGTGCCATTTGAAATTTTCTTCTAAAATGATCATTTTTATCAAGCTTGTATATTTAAGTTCAGTAATTTCACTTAAATGGCAATGAAGATTACCTATTAATTGTCATTTAAGTGAAATTACTGAACTTAAATATACAAGCTTGATAAAAATGGTCATTTTAGAAGAAAATTTCAAATGGCATTTAGAGGCTTTTGCATCTGAACTCTTCATATCCTTCCTGTAACCCATACTGTAACCCCTTGTGCATCGATCTGGAAGATATCGCTGAGGTATTGCTCCAGAAAAGGTCACTGACACGCATGTGACCATTTGTTTGACGGGCGTAGCAACGATAACTTGGGGGCGTGGCTTTTGCTAACGGTCAAATAAAAACGTTAGAAGGGTTCTTGGTGCAATCCACTGGTTGTTGATTTGAGCAGACGCACATACATATTGTTCAAGTCCGGTATGTATCATTAGAGAAGTTTGTTGTTTCAAAGTAAGATCAAGTTATCACATTTTGATTTAGTAAAAAAAATGATATTATGCAGGTTGTTAAAAGTTCATTTTTTAAAGTCCGCATAAAGGAGCACTCAAATCCTTATTTTACTTCCATAATGTAAAGTTATTCGATGAGAAAAAAATTATTAACAGGAATTTATTGGATTATTAAAAGAAGCCATTCCATGGTGATGTCAAGAAAGCTGTGTTAAAGATTACAAAAACAAACATATTTTGTACTGTAATATCATGCTGTGTTGAATCTTGCACTACAACTCAATTTTGAGTTCATGTTGAAGTAATTTACTAATACACAATCTCTTTCTCTCTCAGATCTGAAGCAGAAATGTCTGGCAAGAATGTGTGTGAAGATATAAGACAAGAACTGAGAATCATTTGCGGTGACAGACATCTGAACCATCTGAAATCCAGAATGTGTGTGTGTATGTGTGTGTGTGCGTAAGAGAGAGAAACGTGTTCTGTTAAACAATGAACTACATTAAAGCATCTCTGAATCTGAATAGTAGTGTGCAAATCTATAGTGTCGACATTGTACTTTGTCTCTCCTGTCCTGAACACGAATAAAACCAAACATATTTACCCATGTCTAATTTGTATTGTCTAACTACACCAACAAACACACTAAAATAACTTTGTGTTTAATGTGAAAAGTATTATAAAGGTCAATCAGTACTGAAAGGATTGCTAAAATTGGTTGAATACAGTGTCATTACAAATAGATTACATAATAATTATGTGTGCTGTGTATTCTTTTTTTGGAGTATTGCATCATTCACATCATGCTTAATTGAAACTAGAAACCCAGAGAATACAAAGAATCATTTACAACCCCCAGTTTCTGCTTGATCCTCACCTGAGTTCCTGTCACACACACATACACAATGGCTAGTTGTTTGAGGACCCCAGTTTTCAGTTGGGGTCAAGACCTTTACCCTGGATAAAAGAGAGGCATAGGTGTGTGTGAGAGATCCCACTTCATCTCTTCATGTGGGACCTGAAGCATATATAAAGAATGTGTACTTCCTGCAGCCCTGTTGCCATGATGACCACCCTGTTTTTTTGCCCTTTAACCTTTTAGAGTTTTCTAAATAAGGCTTTGTTCATTTTTGGGGATGTTTTCTCGTCTCTTAAACACACACCTGCATTAGAAGAGATTCTGAAGTGAAGAGTTTGGATGTCTGTGTGTCTCGTTGCTATAACTCTTGCTTTGGCTTTGACTGGCCACTGAATACTGGATGGTACAACTGATTCTTTTGTATCAGGATAAAGATGAGGCTGCTGTATTTTCTTCTCCTCTTCACCCTGCAGAAAGGTGAGAAAATGCAAACAATCTTCTGTCAGTAGTGAGATCATCACCCATGAAACCGACATTTAGATATATAATAATATATATATAATATAATTATTCTCAGTTTCTGTACTTTTTTTTTAATCAGCATATTTGAATGATTTCTGAAGGATCATGTGACACTGAAGACTGGAGTAATGATGCTGAAAATTCAGCTTTGCCTACCCAGGAATAAATTACATTCTAAAACATTAAAAAAGAAAACTTAATTTAAGATTTAATTATATATATATATATATATATATATATATATATATATATATATATATATATAATTTTTAAAAATTATATTTGGAGTTTTTGGAGCTTTGGGTTTGTAGCTTAACAAAATATTGATTTGTGAAATTGAGTGCATGTATAATTCTGGTGATTTTCAAATGTACAATATATTTTTTAAATTGTTAAAGAAGGATTTTTTTTAAACAATTTTATTACACTAAAGAGCGTATAGGGTCCCAGTTCCAAAGTACTGGATTATTTTCAATAACGGACAATAATAAACAAAAATCAAAACAAACAATGAAACAAAAAAAAGTGTGAGCAAGAAATATTTTTATTTAATTTGATTTCTTATTTGGGCAATCATTGCGTCTCTGCTGACACAATATAGACTTAACACTGCATTACGATTATATTAGCACTTTTTTTACAGTCCTGTTCCCATGTACATATGATGAACTATTATATTTATTACAATGACTGAGTAATAACTACTAGGTGGTACTAACACTGAACCCTAAACCTAACTTTAACCCATGTACTGTAGTTAATTTATAGAACTTACTCTTTCTTAGGTATGTAGCTACACGAAAGTGCACATACTGTAAAAGTGTGCAACCATTCAGTTTAGAAATTTATGGGGATAACATATGGGAATACAACAGCGTAATTTTTAAGACAAAGAAATGTGGAACATTTGTACTTTCTCTGTGCAGTTCATGGCACTGCAGTTTTCTGCCCAGAAACAAGTGACCTCAGTTCTGATGAGCTTCTGATTGGTGAGTGCATTCAACATAAACAAACAAATAAACAAGAGAAATTAGACGGAACATTTTTTATACAATTTAAAATAAATAATATTATAATAATACATAATAATAATACACACAAATCTTTATCTTTTAAAAATGTGTGTCGCACAGGTTGTCTGGGTGTGCGGTTCAGCTGGCTGTACTCCGTGTTTGATGACCTGCGGTCAGTGCTGGAGTTTGCGGTCAATCTGCGGTGTGAGACTGGACTCTGTCCCGCGGACATTCAGAACCACGGACATTACTGCAGCAACGCAAACACACGGGGCACCGCATACACACACACCCCGCCTGCCGACACACTCGACCGGTGAGAGCACACGCAGTGAGAGAGAGAGAGAAATGAGAAACGGATAAAATTAGACTCAGGAGGGGGTATAAAGATTTTAAATGGATGTATTAACTTCACAGTGGAGTCCACACTCACTTATTGCAGGCTCTGACCCCTCTTTTCTGCCTGTTGCAGTTGGGGAAGAGATTAAAAATTAAAACAGAGAGAGCAGTGACGTGTGTAAAAAAACAAACATGCACTTTATATTAATGTGCACGATATATTCATATAAATGCACACTTTTAAACATACATGAATATAAATGCCAACATATGCATGCCCCCGGGCAAGTATAGTATAATTATAGAGTGAGATGTTTTTTTCCTTTCATTATTCTTTTGGCCTATTATTCTATATTCTGTAAATCTGCTAAACTGTATAATGCTAAATACGTGCACATGAATAGAAAATTTAAATCAATGTGATTGTTTTTGTAGCTGTTGTCTTAACCACTGGAGATGTTCTCAAGAGCTACAGGACAGAAACTGCAGTCGCAGGACACCGATGTACAACAACTACACCTGCAGCTACAACTCCAGTTGTGGTACACGTAGTTTTAAAACATTTTCATTGCAGATTTTTACTTTTCAAAGAGCCTTAAAGGAAGATATGTCCATCAAGGAGCTAACATTTTGATTACTATCATTTATATGGGATGATTACACTGTTAGAAAAGAGTTAGCTGACCTCAGTTGTGTCTAACTTCTGCAGATACGTTGGATTTCTGTGAGGAAGGATTCTGCCATTGTGATTGGACAGTTATAGACTGCATCAGCTCCAACCATGCAGTCACAAAACAGGATGGGGATAACCAACCAATCACATCACAGACAGGTAACAGTCTTAAATCAGAGTACAAGTAACTACCTTTCAAAGTCACTAGATGTTCACAGTCCTAACAACAAACATACATGTCATAAATACATCACATGATGATGATAGCATAAAAAGTATCATAAAGTTTCGTCTCTTTTATGTTCCATTCAGTCCTTCTCATTGTTTTATCTTTATTTGTTCAATTCAATTCACATTTATTTGAATAGTGCTTTTCACAATACATATTGTTTCACAGCAACTTTACAGAAAATGAGGCAGTTATGTACGTTGACTCAGAGTTGGCGTCATCTGAAGTCCTTGGATTGGTGTCCTCTCTTCACAGGTGTTGAGTCATCCAAAATCTGTGTAAGAGGCTGGATCCAAACTGATGCTAGCACACAGTTTTGAGATGCATTATGTGAATGTCTGGCTAATGTGTCTTTAAACTAGATTCAGACTGGGAGAATATGTCTGAGCTCTGAGCATTATAGGGAAGGCTAAAACGCTCTACCTCCTTTTGTACCTAACTGACGTTGCCATTTTGTTAAAATGGGGGTATTATCCAAGTTAATGTCAGTAAATTGTGGAGTGCTGCAAAGGTCTTTTTAGGCAGTTTCAATATACATGCTGCCCCTTGCTCTACGTACTATCAAAAGTCCAGACTTTTGTGATTTTAAATAGTGTGATGGATTGTAGGGCGATTGAAGATCGGTTAAATACACAGGAGCTAAACCATTTAGGCCTTTTCTAAGTCAGTAGCAATAATACACTGTAAATGATTTCTGTTGTTTTCACAGGATTATACTGTTTTTCTCAACAGTTTCTTACTGTATAATCTATGTACAGTAAGTTACAGTAGATTTAGTTGTTTTCACAGTATTAAATTGTTTTTTCAACAGTTATGTACTGTGCACACAGTTGACAGTATGTTACTGTAGAATTGCAATGCATTCTGGGAAATTATCAGTTACTGTTAATCTAAATACAGCAGTGCAATTGACCGCGAAAAACACCACACACAGTTCCACGGGTAAAATTGCTAGCCTACTAATGTTATTCTTACATTTAAAATAAAAATGTAGCACTGGTTGACCATTAACAGTCATAATTTATGACATAATTTATGTCAGTGGGGTGTGCATGAGAGCATATTTGACTTTGGAAGAGTTTCTCTGTCGTGTCAGTGGTGCTGCTGTCTTTTCTGCCGACCTGCAACTTCTTCATCTGGTAAGTAATATAATGTGTATGCAAACGGATTCTAGCTAATAATAACTTATTTAGTTAAGTTATTTAGAATAGCTGACCACGATTTCTATATTCAATTTAATATATTCGACATTTTAATATAATATGTATATGATAGGCTACTCTAATGTAGCCATTTGGGATGTTACTGTAAATTCAAATACATTAGTACGAAATGACCGCGAAAAATAACCACAACAAGCTGCCATTTTATGAAGAACTCTTCAGTTCCCTTCCCTCTGTAAGAACACGCAGGCCGTGCATCGCGTCGCTGTCGGTCGGCAACGTTTTCGCCATACATCTGGTTAGTAATTCATATTTTTATGCAAACCATATGAGTTAACAGATTACCGTTAGAAAGAAGTGGCCGCGGAATGTTCGATAACGTCTGTATAAGTCAGACGCGGATTTCTTTTATGTTGATAGCCTTACTTGATTAAATGTGATTTTATTAACATATATTTCATATGTAACCTCTTATACGGTCAAAATGGTCTAATCATTTTGTTATTTACCACGTTAAGTCGGTGGAAGCGCCTGCACGTTCATTATTTTATGACTTACAGGGGTTAGGAATTGATAATCGATAAATGTATCCTGAAATCGGACATCCAAGGTTAGGATTCGGATTTATTGTTAAAAAATTAAAGTGCCGATTCCTCTTATTGATTTTTTCACGCTTATTTTCGTGTAAATCCTGACCTGGCGTTCTGCCATTATAACGTTACCTCAGTGATAAAGTTGGATCGCGGAAAGCGCCCAAGGTGTATGTGTGACATTTACAGTATTTGTTGTGGTCTTTGTTAATCTTTGGTTATCATTAACGACACATACACGAGGGAGTTAGCCTGGTGTTGAACACTTTACTAGCGAACTTAGAATCAACAACAACAAAAAAACCCCGGGTCATACCAACTACACAAACTGCCTGGGGGTGTTCCGGTAGGAACCATTCACTGCATATACTACAGTATTGTCGGCTATAATATCTTTTTTTTTTTTTTTTTTTTACTATGTGTAAACTGACATGTACTCATTTGAAGGGAACGATGCCTTGTCAATCTTTTTTTAAGTCATGTAACTTAGTATCACACAAGCAAGATTTAGCCTACGTTTTCACGTGATCGTAAATGAATTGATTTTAAACAACAGTCCAAACAAGATTTTAGTATTAAGTGAATTACACTTTAGACATCATTTTGTCTGTTTTTGCTGTTTAGCCAAAACAACAACAAAAACGTACTATATTTTAACTGTCTTGTCTGTTCTCCTTTTCCACAGGTGTGAGCTGTGCATGTTAAGAAGACCCCTATCCATCTTGACGACTGATGAATTGTAAATCTAATCTAATTTAATTATTCTATTTATCTAACTACTACTACTATACCTTGGTCCAGTACTGACCCACTGAGAACATTTTAAACGGATTTTTATCCATCTGTGAATTTTGTCTATCTGCAAGTTGTTTAGAATTGTTGTGTGAAAATAAACATTACAGTACAGTTTAAGGTTTAATTGCATAAAAGCTTGGATAGAAAACTTCCTATTGCAAAAGTTAGAACATAAGTCTGCATATAAATAATTATTGATATCCGTAATGCAAGTTTTTCATGGCACATGTGCATGATGAGGTTGTTTTGTGTTTTTTTTTTTTTTTTTTTAAAGGACACTGGATAACTTGTCATTTTGTTATACTCATCTGGATTGGTGGTTTACTCGTCAAAGCTTTTATAGTTTATAAGTTTATATGTGTCTCCCAGCCCTGCAAATCTGGTCCCTTAGATAGAAAGCAGCCAAAAACCCTTTAAAATCAGCAACTGACCAGTTAGACAGTCTATCTCAAACCAATAGACAATCTTAGACTAGTTTAAGCTGTTTTACCCCAGCAGGGAGTGGGTGGATGAGTTGTTATGAACTATCTTTCTAATAGATTGATCAGATAGCACCCCTTTAATCTTTTCTATTTTACCTGTTCATGATAATTTTTGCATGTATTTATGCATAATTGTTCATGATTGTCATGCATGATTTTTATTGTATTATATTACATTTTTATTATTAATGTATTTAATTGTATTAATGTATTTAAATGTATATTATGTAAATGTACTAATGTGTTTGAAAATACACAATAAACCTTGTGCAGTTAAAGCTTCAATTGTTCTTTTTTCTATTTCCCATTAACAGTTAAAATAATATTTCTACTGATTTTCTACAGGTTACACAGTAGCACTATAAAATAAATACAATAACATTTCATACTATACAGTATTATTAAAAATTAACAGTGTAATTCTGTACTTTAATATGGTAAGAAATTACAGTAAAATAATGTTATTTAATTTGCAGTATGCTTAACAGTACTGTAGTTAGTGTTACGGTAATTTTACTGTTAAATGAAATACAGCAAGTACTGGATAATTGTTGCCAGTAAGTTACTGTTAATTTGACAAGAAATTTTTTACAGTGTAGTAATCGATATGGGTAACCAGTGTAGAGATGATAACATTTTTATCATTTTACATTATTTTCTTGACCTGGTAAGAACTCTAGCAGCTGCATTTTGGATTAGCTTATTTAATGAGGATGCTGGACAACCACCAATAGTGCATTACAGTTATCCAGTCTTGAGGTCATGAATGCATGAACAGGTTTTATGTTGCATCGGAAATAGATAACATATTCAGTAGCTTAGCCATGTTTCTGAGGTGGAACCGTGGAAGAATGCGGTTTTTGTAACATATGAAATATAGTTTTCAAAAGACAAGTTGTTGTCTAATGTAACACCGAGGTTTTGTAGAGGTACAGGTAAGGTTTTTGGTCCAAAGTAATACCTCAGTCTTATCCAAATGTAATAGTTTTTTTTTTTTTTAGCAGAGTAGCGAAATAGCAGAGGGCCTAAAACAGATACTTGTAGCACTCCATAATTGACTGCCGTTAACTTGGATAATACCCTGTTTAAATAAACAAAGTGGTAACGGCGATCTAAACCACCTTAATGCCTGTCAGTGAATAGCATTGCAATCGATCTAAGAGTATGTTATGATCTATAGTGTCGAACGCAGCTCTAGAGTAAAACTAGTATTGAGATGCAGCCTTGGTCAGAAGCTAGAAGTAAGTTTTGTGACTTTAACACTAAGCGCAGTTTCTGTGTTATGATGGGGCCTGAATCCTGAATTAAGACCGATATATTAATTTGGTTTAAACCAAGTTTCTGTAAGGCACAGTACATCAACAGACTTTTTTTGTGAAATCACTCCCAGTCCACATTTCTTTGCATTTATATTTGCTTTTAAAATGTGTTTTATATACTTGATAAATTACTTGATTTTGAGTAACAATGAAGAGACCAGCCTACTTCCTGAGAGAGCGAGAGAGACAGAGACAGAGAGAGATTTAGATATCTTGCTGATCAATTAACAGTGTGGTTTGTGTTTCAGACAAGGTGGAGCTTTCTCCATCAGACATCGACATGGAAATCATGTTCTATGGTAATGCACATACAGGATTTGTTAATATAAACAAACATATTAATATAAATAAATAAATATAATATTTTTTAAATAAATATAAAACAAAATAAATAAATAAGTCTAAACCTTTTGTAATATATAAACTACCACTGAAAAGTTTGGGGTCAGTAATATTTAAAAAAAGAAATGAATATTTTTCTTTAGCATAAATTAATTAATCAAAAATAATAATAAATACATTTTATAATTTTATAAAATATTTTTAATTCAAAATGCTGTTTTATTTTTTTTTTCCTTTCTACTCAAAGAATCCTGCAAAAAATAATCATGGTTTCCACAACGATATCAAGCAGCACAACTGTTTTCAACATTGATAATAAGGAATCTTGAGCAGCAAATCAGTGTATTAGAATGATTTCTGAAGGATCATGTGACACTGAAGACTGGAGTAATGATACTTAAAATTCAGCTATATTTCAAAATATATTAAAATTGAGAAATAGAAAACTTTTTAAAATTGTAATATTATTTCACAATGCTACTGTATTTTCAAATAATCTAATAAATGCACAATTGATGAGTATATACTGTATAGAACTGGAATAAGTAATAACTTACTTTAGAAATATTATTATGAAATATAAGAACATGTGTGTACATGGTAAAAATCTAACTGGATTTTTATTTATTTATTTTTTTTTTTTTTTTGCATAAGAACATTTTCTGTGCAAATAAAAACATAGGATTTATTATTTTAAAAAATCATATACAAATACCTCCCTCTCTACAGGTGTAAATGGCACACTAAATGAGACTATGAGAAACTTCACCAATGAGTTGGTGCTGGTCAACAGCTCTCATAGCAGCAATACCCAGAGCACAAAGAACCCTGGGATATATCATTCAGGTAACATGCTTCACTGAACTTATATTTAGTCTTTTTTCTGTAGCCCAGAGGACGATTTCTCCTTCATATTGCAAGTTCTGGTAACCCGAGTAAGCCTTAGCCAGCTAGAATGCACTGATCTAAGCTGAACTTTATCTTTTGGTCCAGAGGAAGAAGAGAATGAAGCAGAGGAGAGCAAGATGGACATAAATTCAGAGAGTTATACAGTTCAGAAAAAGGAAGAGGAGCCAATAAAATATGAGGATGGGGTCTCCAATGGTAAGAGATAAGCTAAATGGAGTAACACCAACACCAAGATGCACTGTGTTGCTTTGTGCATTTTAAATAATTCACAAACAAATTCATCTCAGCTTGTAAATCAAAGACTTCTTGGAAATTCCAGCACACTCGCTGTTTACGGTTCAAAAACGCTTGATCAAATGATTCTAAATGAAGACAAGTCTTCAAATCCCACAGTTTGAGTTCAACTGAGGCTCTAAGCATTTATATTGCATTCATTTTTGCTGGCTTCTTCTAGTTCTTATAAGCAATTTAAAAGAAAGAAAGTCTATATAAAGTGGCTAAAGAAGTAAATTAACCAACAGCAAAAAGTAAACACCAAATATCTGCAACAAAACACATTTGGTACAATAATTATTCAAAACAATATAAATAAACTAATTAAATGGACAGGTATGTTTGGGCTGATATGGACTGGCGTTTTTTAAGAGATGTGTCAACTGTTTTTGTCTATATAATGAAATGATTAGTTTTACAATCTATGAACTTTTAGAAACGTCAAAATGGTAGTTGCGTAGCTGTCAATGGAGGCACAGAATTTACCCAGATTTCATTAGAAATATCTTGACTTATGAAAGTCTGGTTTGGAACGACATGAGGGTAAGTAATTACTGACCGAATTAAACGTTTTTGGGTGAACTAACCCTTTAAGACATATCCTGTGCTTCTACTTTCTGTATTTTAGTTACTTCTGTGCTGATAACAGAACATCTGGGCAGAGATAAAGAGGAAATCCTTACTACCCACAATGCAATGGAGTGGAGCACAAACAGTGAGCATGCCTTATTATACTGAAAACACATATGCAAAATACCTCATTAAAACAATTTCAGCATGTTTTCTGACTGTAATATTTTGGTTTTATGACAGATGAGCCGACTGTTAGCATAGCGCTAACCACAATAACAGAATCACAGACTGTCACAGACATACCAGATACATACACAAACACACACAGCCTGCACTATACACCCCACACAACATACACACACACTCACACACAATCTGACCATCATTCATCTGAGGACGACGAGAGTGATAAAGACACCTTTCATTTAGCTGCAAGCAAACCTGTCACGCACACACCTGCGCATAATACACACACCGTAAAACCTGTTACACATACTACAACTAATTACTCAAATGACATCGCTAAACCGTATGTCAGCCCACCTTTACACATCCTAACAGAGGAAAAGAGTGAGGAGTCAATGGAGGAGAGAGAAGAGGAGCAGGAAATGACAGAGAGGGACAAAGAAATAGAAAAACATTCAACACAAACCAATCAAAGGCCTTTTATAGTTTTGACCACACCCACTAAAATAACAGCCAATCAAAACTCACTTCACAAAACAACCTCGCCCACTGCTACTAATAAATACACAGTGGCTGCGACCACTTCTGTGCCACTTCCATCTATGAGAGGAAGTGGAGAGAGAGAGATAGGAGAGATGGAGAGAGAGAGTGAAGAAGATAAAGAGACAGAAAGAGAGAGTGATTTCATAGTAAACCCACCAAACAAGAGTCAGGAAAACAGCGCAGAAAATGACGACTTAACCACAACCAAACCGACAATTCGAACACAAGCCAACACGAAGCCATCTCAATCTAAAGAGGACGAAAGGCACAATATAGAAAGCAAGGAAGATCTACAAAGTGATGAAGAAGAGAAATCAGTCAATACCCAAACAACCACGATCCCATCCAGGGTCGGTGAGGTCAGTCCATACATGTGGATAATCCCAGCACAGTTCCTTAAACCTCCCATTGACAGTCCATCACCAAGACCAACGGTTTACGCAGCTGCAAAACCAACTAGAAACAACAAGACCACATCTACAGTTCACAAGCCTGTCAGCACACAGACCACAATATCAGGACATGCTGCTGTTGAAACCATCCCTCATCCCCTGAAACCTCCCCGTCCCGCCCTGGATCAGTTACCTTCATTGACCACTGTAACTGCTCACCAAGAGTCTGCTGAGGAAGAGGAGCAGGAGGAAGAGGAAGAAAAAGAGCCATCTGACAGCTCACAGGAATCAGAGAAAATCGGTAACTGTGACAATGCTCATCTGCAACTTCAATACAAACAAAATGATTTAGTCAAGCAGGATGTGTTCCTGGATCAACATCCTTATATCAACCAAACTTCATAACATCATGAAATCAGATGAAAATGATTGGTTGATGTTAATCCTGTTCCTGAAATCTAATTGGTTAACCCATTAAAGCCAGATCACACATCTGTGTGTGTTTACCCTTAGGCCGTGTGTCCACCAAAGCGTTTTTCCACGCGCCTGGCGTATGTTTTCAATTGTTTTCAATGGGAACGCCGCGTTTTTTATACAGAGCGTTCTTTTTCACGCTGAAGCGTTTTTACTGGTCGCTGGGAGTTGAAAAATGTTCAACTTTGGATAAAACGCAGCGTTCATCACTGTCACATTTTACCCAGCCGTTCAATCACAGTGGAGAAGGGGCGGGACCAAACCACACCAACCAACTGTCACAACATTCAAACTGCTGCATATATTTCGTATCATAGCAACGAAACGTCTCAACAGAAAAACTGCTGCGCTGCCAAAGCGCTCTCAAGCGTCTCTTCAGCAGAGGCAGAGCGTCTAGCGTTTTCAGCTGGATAAAAACACTTTGGTGGACACACGGCCTTAAGGTTGGTTTGGTCCCGCCCCTCCTCCACTGTGATTGGAGGGCTGGGTAAAATGTGACAGTGATGAGCGCTGCGTTTTATCCAAAGTTGAACATTTTTCAACTCCCAACGACCAGTAAAAACGCTGGGCGCTCGGCGCTTCAGCGTGAAAAAGAACGGTCTGCGCCTCGGTACGCTCACGGCGTTTAAAAAACGCGCCGCTCCCATTGAAAACAATTGAAAACATACGCCAGGCGCGTGGAAAAACGCTTTGGTGGACACACGGCCTAAGACCAGATCGTGCATCTGTGCGTAATCACCATTAAAGCCCAGCAAACGCGCCTGCATAATTTTGAGCGGTGTCAGTTTTTTGTTCCATGTTTATATCTGCTATAGAGCCTGAGAAATTAAGATTTTTGTAGGCTTTGACAAATTTGGACAAATATTGCTTGAAACCCTTAGGTTTTGGGAGGGGGTTTACAGAAAAGTACTTTGGCATAAAAAGGCCTTTTTTTAGCAGGCTTAATTTTTGGCCTAAATGGGTTAATCAGCAGGGTAATGTTCCAGAATGTTCATCCAAGAACATTTACTGCTTTCTCCAAACACTCCTGCACATGCGTCTGTACTCCAGAGAAATCACTGTGTGTGTTTGTGTGTGTTTCCCAGAGTCTCACCAGGTGCGGAGACGGGCGGCGCCGTCCTTTGCCTGGTCTCTACTGGAGGCCGCTGGACTGTCAGACCTGCAGCAGCAAGAAGACTCTGAAGGTGAGAAATTTAAAGAGAAAGACAGACCAAAACGTACATATACAGACAGATAACAAAACATTAAGCCTGTGTGCATAATATGCAATTATAATTGAGCAACAGTAGGTTTTTGGTTAGTCGAACTTAAGTGTCCATCTCTCTTTTTAAGTATACTGTAATATAACACATTGTGTAATTGAACATTTGAGAAATTAAAGGCAGGGTTGGTCATTATGCTATAGAAACATTTTTTTGTTATCCTGGTTGAAAGTCTCTTCACGTCCTGATAGCAATCACTATGTAAAGTGGTCTAAATGTACTTATATATCGTCTGTGTAATTTGTAGGACTATAAAATGTTCAACATTTGATACAGTGTCCCAGCTGCCTGTCAACTTATGTATTTTCATACCTCCACGCACCCTGCTCGCGGCGACATCATACGTCATCCGCACGTTTCATGCTCTGCAGAGTTAGACAGAGGTCAATCACTGAGCACCGCAACCAATACAACAGTTGCCTTTTACAGTTCCTCCTGAACCAAAACAACAAGATCAGGCTTAACTACCATAAATTGGAAGAGATGGAAACCTGTCACGTTATACTCTTTGCTGTTCGTGACTCGAATTTATGCGTTTTAATGGCGACACTATCAACGTCGAAATGAATCTGCAGCAGTCAGGTGATACAGGTCAGTGCTCTTTAGGTTATGTTTACTATTATTGTAATGTTTGGTGGTTTGAGACGTGAGGTAGTTTAGCTGTCTCTCGTAGCGCTTCTGTTTGCTCCCTGCTGTTTGTGTTCATGTGTTTTGGAGGGGGCGTGGCTTTGGAGACACTCTAAAGGAAGGGTGGGATCTTGTGCGTTCAAAGCTAGCTTGCTATTGCTAACCTCTCTGAAAACTACCCTTTAAGGCAAGACGCCATAGATGAATAGTGTAAAACATTTTAACTAATAGATATCATCATACTTCCCCTTTTGACAGTATATTGAGACAATTGATTTGTTTTACAGGTTTTCTGAGAGAGAGACATCATCTAATTCAATTAAATATGAACTTACCTGTGTACATTCCAGAATAGAAGTCTGAACACTGGAAAAAGCCAAGTTCAAAATTCTTGTCTCATTTTGTTGACATGTTGTTTTTATCACTCTATAAATCAAAAAATACTGTCAACAGTCAGAAATAAAATATTTATTTACTGTGTTTTAGGTATAGAATATGATCTAAATCAGACAAACAACATAAGAACATTCCACTCTGTAAAAACCTTTAGAATATAAATAAGAATAAAACCAGATAATTTGGTGTTTGTAAGTGCTATTAAAGTGGAGATTTCAGGCTTAGTGCCTTTAACAGCCTTTAAATAAATGTATTGCAATTGAAATCTACAGATGCAAATAGATAAAGTGTAATTGTGTATTTTGGATACTTTTATTTTGTATTTGGATGTTTTGTAGCTTAGATTTTTCTTCTTTTTTTTTTTTTTCACAAGCCTGAAAAAATACATGTACTGGATGCAAAATAGCCTAAAATATCAAAATTTAATGGTGTGTGAAAAACTATGGTTTTGCCTGTAGTGTCTTTCTGAAATATACTTCAACTCTATCTTTCAACTCATGTGTACAACACTAAAGCCAACTGTAGTCTGCTGGTTATCTTGTATCCATGCTGCACGAATTCAAGCTACTAGACAAACGCTGGTAGAATTTCAGACAATTTAGAAAGACAAATTATAGCTTCTGAAATCAAACTATTGAAGTGCATGTAAACGTACTTAAAGTGGATACGTGAAACATACACAGAAACAATGAGACAAACAGATGCCGTGTTTTTGGACATCCATTACCATTCCATCCTTAAATGTTTTTTGCAGAACCACGTAAATAACACGCTACATCAATATGGTCATCATTCAGTCATTCTGATACTGACATCATCTCTGCAGCATGGTATCATCACAATGGTACACTTTTTGTATGGGAAATAATATTCCAGCATCAAAAAAGTGTGGCTACATTAATGTTGTGTGTGTGTTTGTAGAGTGCAGCACGTCTTTCCTCCAGTACAGTGCATCTGGACAGGTGTTGAGGGACATGTCTGCTCTGGGAGAAATGCTGCACTGTCTGACTGGACGATGTCCTCACGAGTATCAACACTATGGCTGCTACTGTGGACAACAGGGGACAGGAAACCCTGTAGACCAACTGGACCGGTCAGAACACACAGAAACACACATTTCTACCCTGGTTGGAATCTCTCACACACACACACACACACACACTGACTGGCAGTGTAAAGAGCGTTACTGTAATTGTGTGGTTAAATTCCCTGCTGAAGCTGTTGTGTCCTGACTGTCCTTGACGTGTCTCTGCGTCAGGTGCTGTTTTCTGCAGCAGTGCTGTTTGGAGAAGCTTAGTTTGCTGGGCTGCAGAAAAAACAGAAAACTCAACGCTCAAATCAGCTGCCAAAATGGAAAGCCTCGATGTACGCCATTGAAAGCATGCAAAAACCTCTAAACTTCACAATTAAGAACGTTTTTCACGGAGGTCAGGTTTTATGTTTATGATTTATGTTGTGTATGTGTGGCAGGTACCGGTGTGAGCGTGTGTGACCGGCTCCAGTGCGTCTGCGATCGCTCGACTGCCGAGTGCATGGCGGCTTCACACTTCAACCAATCAGTCACCACCTCATGTTCCGGGCCCCGCCCACAGTGCCTCCGAAAGCCTTATTCTTCAACACAATCAGCCAGTGAGGACTCCAGTGAGGAGAGCAATGAAATGACCCCATCACGGCCTCAAATGAACACACAAGACCCATCAAACACGCACGTTCAGCCACATAAACCCACAGTCAACAAGAACCCCCTACACAGCAAACCACAACTGGGCATCAAAGAGGAAGAGGAGGAGGAGCCAGGAATGGAAAAAGAAGAGGAGGAGGAGGAGGAAGAAAAAGAACAAGAAGAAGAGGAGGAAGAGGAATTGGAGCAGTAGGAGGAAGTGGTTCTATAATTTTTTCCTTTTTCAGGGAGCTCTCAATGATAGATGAATCAGTAAGAAAAGATGTAATCTGAACTCACTCAGTATATCCAGTGGCCACACAAGATCATTCAAGATCTGCTGCTTCTCCTCCGCTTGTGTTTGATCTGCTGAAAGACTGCGTTTTTGTGCTGAATTGTGAATGTTTCAGTATGTTTCTCAGTATTTTTTTTATCTAATTGTAACTGATTATTGTTTACTTAAAAATAAACACTTTTATTGTTTATGTAAAAAGTTTGAATCCGCATAAAACATGTTGAGGTTACAGAAGACCGTTTTTTTTTAATTAAATTTTTTTTTTGATTTTTTTTTAATAGAAGATGTGGCAGGCGATCTGGTTTATCCCATTGCCCTATTATCTGTCTACTCCAGTATTATTTTATTATTTATAAATAATATTTTATTTAATTTAGTTTAGGTCTATTTCAGTTAGTAATTTTAGAGCTTCAACTCAAACTTATTGCAGTTAGTTGCAAAGATAACATTTAAAAAAAATTTTAAAGTCAAGGAGGCCAAAAATCAACAAACACAAAATGTCTGGGTGAATCTCATGACAAATATCATAATTTCACTCAAAAAAAAAAAAAAAAATAATAAATAGCCTGCATAAAGCAAAATAAAATCAAGCCGATTTGTAGGAAAAAAAAACTAAATTATTTGTTTTTTATAACTTTTTTTGACTGGATACTTAAAAATATAAAAACATCTCAATATAAATAATCTGGTACAATCCAGTATAAACACAAACACAAATGAAGGCATGAGACTATAGAACATCCCCAATGCAGAAAACAATCACATGCATACAGACACGTACACACACACACACCTGGGAATGCCCATTAAAAAGAATGAAGAAGTCATATAACGGGCCAATATTTTTGAACAAAAATCAATCAGTCACAATGCATAATGCACACAGATATGAAGTGGTTAGATTTGAACACCTTTACAATGCAGACGAATAGAAAAAAATATCAAAATTAAATTATATAAGCTTTCTGGACAAACAAAAAGGGCTCCGGTCATTTTGACCGGCGAGTGAAGAGAGTGCTACAGGCACACGAGTTCACCCATATACAAAAAGACAACAGAAACTGAGTATTTAAATATAAAATCTTTATTAAGACTAAGATCTCGCACATGAAATCTCATTGCACATTACTGTGGCAGACACTGTCAGACAGCGAACCTGGATATGGCTAAATAACACCGAGAGATTTCATTGTAGCTTTTATACTCATTTACTGTAGCAACACTGCAGTGGTTTGTACCATTACACATTTGAAATCTAGCATGATGCATGCAGACTTACCTATCCTCACACAGAAGCCTGCGAAACCCTCACAGTCCCGTATCGACACATCACCATCAACCCCAAATCTTACTCATCTTATTTTTTACTTCTCCCATACAAACGAAACAAAGGAAAAAATTAAAACATTGTTGTTACAGATATCATAACTATACAATATTTCAAACAAACCATGTGATACACTAAAGTACCGTAAAAGTTCCACCAAGGATGAAAATAAAACATCATATATTGTGAATTAGCAGTTACAGTAAGACTGATTTCCCTTAAAAACAAACAGAATGCAAAAAAAAAGACTCATCGTGTCCCTTTGACACGCACATCTCTAAAGGTGCATTACAGATGATGTGTCGGAAAAACATCACATTCCTATTACCCCAAATATGTATTGCATTAATCTAAAAATTCTTTATGATTTCATCTTTCTACAGAAATAATTTGCCTGATTTCATCACAGCATTAAATAGTTTTTACACGTACCGTCACAAAGCAACCTCTATTGGAATGCAGCAAGTTACTTAAAGAAATACACAACGGCCAAAGGTCAACTACTGACTATTTCCTGTCCAGTGTCCACCAACATTTTGTCACTGAAATCCTTCCTTTTACACATCAGACTTCCTTTAGACAGATCAGGATCAAGGCAGGAAAGCTGCCATCTCGCTCTCATCAACTCGATCATATTGAGGAAGCCATCTTGGAAGTTTGACCTTTAAATACTTCAAGACATTCTTGACTTTCTTGAAATCCCACAAGTGCAATTTCTAGTCAAACAGACAGACCGTTGAAACGTTTCACAGGGCAAAAAAGTGCCAACATCATTAAATCATCTATAATCAGCATTTAAACGTACCACACCTACAGCCTGTCCGCTCACTTGCCGTTCCGTCCACATAAAGACGTTCACAAAACCAAGACTAGCCAGTTGTATGACAACAAATCTCTTGAACCTATGAAAAGCACCTCAGAATCACCCAAAAGTATCCTAAACGGTTTTTACCAGCTAAACGTAACTGAAACTGATCACAGCTCTCACAACAGGAAGCTCAGATGATGTAAAACATTTCCAGCAAAGTATTTCAGCATCTAACAGTCACAGATAAGTTGTCAGAATTCAGCATAACACATTTTTTTTCGACCTAAGGTAAATGAATAAAGAAAGAATCATTTCAAAGCCTGATATAAAAACAGCTGGTTGATCATTTTATCATTGATATCCAGCATTTTTTGACTCCCAGTTTTTTTTAAAAGCTATTTTATGTTTGAGTTCAAGAACACTGCGGTATTTCCACCCTCGAAGAGAGTTGAATGGCGGCCGTATGTGGCCATAATAAAGGAAGGGTGTGGGTGGAGCTCTTTGGTGATGAAAAGCAAATGTTTTGGTTTGTCTATACAGTGAAGGCAAAATGGAGAGCATAGTGATCACTAAGAACTCTGGGTGAAAAAAAGCCCTATTAACATCCACAACACTTAAGTTAAAGGCTAATTGTAGATTAATAAAGGCCTACACTCGGACGTTTGCAGTGAAATGTTGGCTAAGCCATGCAAACAATACACAAATGACACTCTGCAACTATCTTTCATCTAAAAGTATATGTCAAAAATAGGCTATACTATACTTGTGCGATACTGTACAATATAATCATTTATATAGGAGAGATTTGAGTGAGCAGAAACCAATTATGCTCAAATCTCTCTGCTGATGATGGATTAATGTGCTAAAGAAAAATAATTAGTTCATGAAAATAAACTAGCAGTTAAGTTCCCCTAAATGCAGCCAGAGTGAGTCTTTTTCTAAATGACTCCTATGAATCAATAGATAAAGAAGCTGAAGAATCAAGTGTTTAAAAGACTAGTTTTGATTCTTGGAGCTGCCTATTAGTGCAAGAATCAAACTGAAAATCACAGACATACGATTATACAGAGCTGGTGTATGATTGGACAGCTGGTTGTAAAGCTCTGCGTGCTGATTGGTGCAGAATGGAGGTGTCCAGGTCGCATCCATTCCCTCTGCTGGACATGAATGTATGAAAAGTTTATAGTGAAAGGCGTCTAATGTAGATGAGTGGCTCAGGTGAGATAAAGGTCACAGGACCAAGCATGTGGCCTTTTAAAGTGTGATAAAGGTCAGTGGTCATATGTCAAAGTTGAGTCTGTGTGATACAGACAAGGTGAAAAGTCATGGTTCAGTACACACAGAGGTCAGGGAACTTCATTTCATAGACTGGCACAGACTGGTACTGGGCATGGCCTGATGTCACGGTCACGGTGCCCGAGGGGCTCGGGGGAGGGCTGATTAGAGATGAACAGACAGAATGACCAATCAAACATCAGTTCACACTGAAACATATTTGATAAACATACTAACACTTTCATTTTCCACCTATAAAAACTCTCATGTCAACTTACCGAATGGTGAGTTCAAATATCTGAGCCAAGCGATCATGCAGCATGTTGGCCTGAAAACACACAGAGAAATGTTCAAATACTGCATCATGGGTTCCTAATTATTACCAAAACACAATGAGTGTGTTTATATGCACAATCTTACAGGAATGGCCCCTTATTTTTTGCATGTTATCACGATTTCACTTGTACTGTATGAACAAAATGGCTTGTATAGACCTTATGTAGCCCCGCCCCTTTTCAGCTCTGCGCTCGTTTTGACTTCCGGTCTGTATTTTCACAGCGATCTTGCATAGGTATGAATGAACTGCTCGTAAAAAAAATTGCCGGTCGACTTTTTTTAAGACATCTGCTTTACAATGCTCATGATAACTTTTGTTAACTCTACAATAAGTAAATCCACTTCACCAGCTAATTACTCCTCGACAGCGATGCCATAGAAATATACACAACCGGAAGTTCAAAGACAATATTCTAAAGATGACGGCGCCCACGTTTCTCTGGTGCATAATGTCTATATCAGGGGCATTACAGTGGTGTGAATAAGTTTGGACACTCATGCTAAAGTTGCCTAAAAAGAGGAATAAAAAAATCATCTTTTGGATATTGATCTTAATGGCTTAATTAGAAAAATGAGGAAAACTCCAACCTTTAAGGACACAAATTTTCTTTGTGAATGAATAATGTATCATAAATAAATCAATGTTTTTCCTTAAAATACAGGGTGCATAAGTCAGGACACCCCTATGTTAAATTCCCATATATATATATATATATATATATATATATATGATGTCTATATCAGTATATCAGAGGCAAGGGAGACACTGCCTCCTCAAAAAATATGTCCATATTACAAAAATATAACTAAAAAAAGAGTGTATAAATCACTCGTTTTGCTGAAGTAACACTGTCCAACGGCGACACCCGCAGATAACATTACAGCGGGATGTCACATCAGCAGTTAGGTGGGGGACTTATTGTGAATGGATGAGGGAAAGTCACATGAGAGGAGGTAATGCACAATCTTACAGAAATGGCTCCTTATTTTTAGCATGTTATCACGATTTCACTTGTACTGTATGAACAAAATGGCTTGTATATTGTATAGACCTTATGTAGCCCCGCCCCCTTTCAGTGCTGCGCTCGTTGTCTTTTGACTTCCTTTTGACGTCTGTATTTTGACAGCGATCTTGCATAGGTATGAATGAACTGCTCGTAAAAAATTTTTCCGGTCGACATTTGTTAAGATATCTGTTTTACTATGCTTATGATAAACATTTCAATGCTCATGATAACTTTTGTTAACTACAATAAGTAAATCCACTTCACCAGCTAATTACTCCTCGACAGCGGTGCCATAGAAATATATTATATATAATATATAATATAATAAGACAATATTCTAAAGATGACGGCGCCCACGTTTCTCTGGTGCATAAGGTCTATATCAGGGGCATTATATATATATATATATATATATATATATATATATATCTCAGTATATCAGAGGCAAGGGAGACACTGCCTGTTACTACCTTTAGTTATTATTTGGGAATAAATATTTATAAAATATAATTAAACATTAACTTATACTTATATATACTGTATAAATATATTACTGTCCAAAAAATATTGTTATTGCTCTTCAACAATAAATAATTGGTAACGCTTCCTTTTACAGTACAGTACTTGCAGTGTACTTACAGTGTACTTACCTAGAAAGTACTGGCTAAGATAAGGTAAGTACATGGAACAGGGGTAGGTTTAGGGGTAGGTTCAGGGTTAGTACTAGTTATTACCCAGTAATTGTAGTTACTAAAATAAGTACATAGTATTTACATGGGTAACTGGACTGTAAAAGGAAGCGTTACCAAATAATTATCAGTTATCATATCAGCCAAAATGTCCATATTGGTGCATCCCTAGTGTTGTTTTAAAAGTAAAGAGTCTGAAAGACAGATCGGCAGATCACACACAAGCTGTACCTTGGACTCGCAGTGGGCTGCAATCTCCTCAAACGGAGCTTTCTGGAACTTTTCCATCACCTGCCGTCTCCTCTCCCTTTCTTGTTCCTCCAGACCAGTGGTATCTGAGAGAGATGGCGCGACATCAGACATTAACACACATATGACACACACCAACCCTGAGAAGATACTGCTTCACACATACCGATGGCCTTCTTTAGGGTCTCAAACGTGATTTCCTCTGCAAGCTGAGACTGTAGGATAAAAACAAAAATATGTTCTAATTCTTAAAAATGATTCAAGCGTGTTTAAATTGTGTTCATTTATGTTTTTGTCCAGTGTACCTGATCAGGTAAGCTGTTGGAAATGATGTCAACTTGGAGAGAAATAGTGTCGACAAAACTCTTCCTACGGGGCAGGCGGTCTTCATCTGTGGGTCAGAAATCAGTGATGTATAAATAGTCAAAGCTTTGAGGACTCAAATATTTCTGATCATGCACGGATTCGGCCTTGATTTGTGCTAAACTAAACCCAGTATCCGCATCTATGATATATGGGTTTAATTAGCCTCTTATTTATAAAGGGAGGTGAATATCCCTCTCTTTTTTCTCACTGCCTACTCATGTTTAATGAATGTAAAGTTCAGGCAAAGCAGCATGAAAGCATTATTAAACACAAGAAAATGCAAATCACTCAAACAAAGACAGAAATCACAGCAACATAAGTTTCAAAAGAATAATTCATGAGTAAGAGTTTCAGGGCGAGAGTGCTGATGTCACATCAGAAATAAACAAACTCCATATAACCATTTCAGAAAACTATAGACACTCATGTTCCTTTAAAAGATTCCTTGCATGCTTCTTTTTTTATCCTCATAACTGCATTATATTAAGGATGAACATATGAGGACAAACGTATAGGGCTCATATTTTTTACCTGAAACGCAAGTATCAAACGCAAGTAACTTTGTGGGCGGATCTCTAAAATATGTTGGTCTGAAGTAGCTACATTACTCATAGGTGTGGTTTGGGTTAACGTGAAATAAACCGATAAGAGTGTCATCTCACATTACCTTTAAAAACAAGCTAAATATTTATTAGCGTGTACTTTTAGTCTGTTTTCCACACAAATCAGCACTTAAAATGTGAAAAAAGAGGAATCTTTGACCATATATTTATAGGTAAACTAAACCCCCAACTCAAAGGGTTTCTCGAGTGCAGTAGGTCTACTGAGATTGGAAGAAAGTGAGGTCCATAAAGGCCAATAAAATGTCAAATGATGCTTCATCAGCACTCTCCCAGAGACCCAAGCTTCTAAACTGTGAGCTCAAACTGGTGCGTGTCTCTCTTTGACCTACCAGTAACACAGTCCAGACGACAGCAGCATTCAAAACACCAAATCAATTAAACAGGACTGATTTATCACATGACACATCGCACTTATACTTCACTCCACTGTTGAGTTATCAAACACCACATTCAGGAGCTACTGGAAATCTAGTACGGATGCTACGGAGGACGGGAGGTCTGCATCTGCAGCTGTGGTAAACTTACGGTTGAACAGGGGAGAACCTAACTACATATTCTTACTATCCACACACTGAGAGGAGACCTCACTAACTCAATGATAGTACCTCTGGATGCCTGTTTGCATCTGTGCAGAATCTTTCCTACCGTGTACAGGACTGCAGTGCAAACACACACAGGCAGAGAAAAGGCAAAAGTGAAAGAAGCAGGTGAATTCACATGTGAAAGAGGGAAAGATCTTCAGGAGTTAGTATCAGCAGTAAAACTATTGTTTCAGAAGTTTAATTGAGAGCATTGCTGTTGCAAGGGACTTGGTGATTGATTTTAGATTCCTGGCTGTAAAACACAACACAACTTTAAAAATCTAAAACACTAGGCATCATATACTTGCTCACTTTGTAAATGTTAACAAAGAAAAACTGGGCATCATGCACTAAACAACTGAGGATCACACACTACCAAATGTTCAGGTTGTTCCAATCCAAACAGAACAAACTCATGAAGAAACGCACCTCTTCTTCTAAGAGACACGTGACAAATGAAAAAAAAGTGTTCTAAAAATGAAATAGTCTGTATAGTAGGCCCTACATTTGGTTTGAAACTTTCTTCGTAACCATTAAAAAAAATACTTTCTATATAGTATGAATGTGTGTAGTATGAATAGTATGTTGTCATTGTCATGTGACATATGATGGGAGTTGCTTCACTGGCCTCATGGGATAGTAAAGCGTCCATCAAATGCGCACTTCAGAATCTCAACAGTAGTAGTAGGTCATTCGGGTACTTTTGGCCAACTGTTGTAGTGAAAGTCTGAAGCTAAAAGAAGAGTCTGTGCCCATAATACACTGCAGATTTTCTATCTGCAGACTGGCTCTGACTTTCAGCATCTAGCCAAAATCTGGGCAAAAGTCACAAAGTGCATTCCAGCTTTAGGTAACTGTTTAAAGACCGTAGGTGCGTCCCAATTCATATACTTATGCACAATTATATGACATATTTTAAGGGGATACTCCACTTTTTTTGGGAATAGGCTCATTTTACCACTCCCCCAGAGTTAAACAGTTGGGTTTTACCGTTTTCGAATGTGTTCAGCCGACTTTCTGATATTTAGAAGAATATCAGTAACCAGGCAGTTCCTGGTCTCATTGACTTTCATAGTATATCTACTATGGAAGTCAATGAGACTTTAATCTTTAATTAAACCGCTTTAATCTCCCCAACCGGAAACTGTAGAGCATCCTTGCGTCAAAATGTGGAACTTTTGCATACATATAGCCCATTAGGAAGCGGAGGGGCATCGGAGGCATCAGACTCTGATTTTCAATGACAAAATAACCATATAAAATTCGAACACTACCCAGGTGAGTACATAGTGCATAAGTACATAAAGTGCATAGTGTGTCATTTGGGACACAACTAGCATGAAATTGGATTTACAACCATTTTATTTTCATGATGTGACATTTCCGTTGGGAAAAAACAAAACAAAACAAAAAACAGGACGAGACCATTTTACCCACAGTGATTTGATTTGAGAATAGCGTACCAAATCACATTAGAATGGCTTCCAGAGATCTGAGTTCAAATCCTGTCTTAAAACTCATCTTTTCCCTTGGCTTTTAATGTGTATATCTATCTGGTTCTTATGCTGATTCTAATTTTAGGATGCTTATTTATTGTGCACCCTAATGCTTTTATTGTACAGCACTTTGGTCGGCCGGTGGCTGTTTTTAAATGTACTTTAGAAATAAACCGAACAGAACATGAACATTTTTTTATCAAATCCTTGATAAATGATTATGAAAAAAACATTTGTTAATTTAGCATTATAATAAGCATTTGATTTAGCTTCTTAATAATAATTTATTACAACTGATGAACTTCTCACAGTTATTGAACTGAGCTGAATCAACTCTGAACTGACTTCAACTGAATAAATACACAGAGATTAAATTAGATAACGTCTCCATTTTGTGTAGTGCAGAATAGTATGTGTTTACCTGTAACCTGGGGTATGTACGGTATAGCCAGTCTCTCTACGTTATATCCGGGTAGAGTCAGAGCTTCCGCCAGATCAGCTGTTTGAAAATACAAAGCAATGTCGTCCCGCTCCAAAGAGTCTGGGAACCTGATCCACGCACACAAACAAACAGATACGCACAAGAAAAGACGTCTGGAATGAGTTATGCCAGTATTATTATTTATTATAACATCTAAAATCAATCTTTTTAAAGGCTGTATGAGAATTTAGCATGAAAAATGGATCTTTATTTTGAGATCAGCTAAAGATTACATTTAACGTTGTTCTTAAATAATTAATATTTTTAAAGATTAACTTCAGAGGGTTATATGACGGCAAAGGTATTTTAAATGTAAAAAAATCTTCTTAATTAATTATACAATATAAACTGATACTGACAAAATCAAAACAAAATCTCTCATATAGGCTGTTACTATGAAAGCTTGTTTCCACCACAGAATAAAAAATGGTAACGTGACTAATTAATTCTATTCGAATATGCATCTTGCAAAATTGTGTGATATAAACTTGCGATTACATGTTATAAAGTGAGAATTGCAAGTTATAAAATAAGAATCGTGAGCTATAAACTTGCAATTGTGAGTTTATATCTCACAATTCTGAGAAAAAAAGTCAGAACTGCCAGATATAAACTTATAAAAAAGTCTGAATTGCGAGTTTATATCTCGCAATTGTGAGAAAAAATTCTGAATTGTGAGATAAAAGTTGCAATTATCTTTAAAAAAAAAAAATTATTCTGTGGCGGAAACAAGCTTCCATAGATTACAGATATAGTTCTGAGGAAAAACACATTTACACAGAAATACTCACACACACTTTTCTCTAAAAACGTGTTCAGGCAGAAGGTACGGAGCATCAAGATTTCTCATCTCAATCACCTGACAGGAAGAAAAGGAGTTACAGGAATTTGTATGTAGGGTGTATGAGTATGTGTGTGTGCCATATTTACCTTGCTGACGTGTTGGCAAAAAAGGGGAATTGCAACCATCTGACTGAGGAAATTGAGGTATGCGGCGACCAACGCCATGACGCCACAGCGAATAAACATGGGCATGTTCTCCTCATTGACCAGGGCCATGTCCTTCAGCCAATCAAAGCACAGAGATTAGCATAACAAATCTGAAATCTCAGATTAATTGCTTCTGGTACGTCGCTTCGGATTCAAGCATCTGCTAAATCTATAAATGTAATCGAATACCTGTAGTGCGATGGACAGGCGGATGAGGTCAATCACCACCTCTTCATTGGCCAGTTCAATAGTGATCAGAGCCAGAGCTGTGAAGAGCAGCTCAAAGTTCTTCTGCACGTTGTCTTCCTCCTTACAGCCCAGATAGATGTGTCTGTATAACTGCTGCCCATGCTGGAGGGTGAAAGAGCAACAGTTTAAGGGCTGAGGTTCTAGATGTGTGTGGTTGTGATGTCTGTGTGCATTTGTATCTTGTACCTTTTTCATGAAAACCACATCCTGTTTGGAGATTTTTTCTCTTTTGAACTTCAGAGCAGCTACATTAGGAATAATCCTGCACACACACACACACACACACACTCAATTTTATTTATTTGAAATAAATATATATATATATATATATATATATATATATATATATATATTAGAGGAAAAACTTAAACTTAAAATAATTCAATAATAAACCGTAAAAAGATATCAATTCTATAACAAAATAACCCATTTAGAAACTAGTAAAGGGTTACTAAGAATTGAGTAAGTGAAGATGCACAGCAGTTCCACTCAGTTTCAATCAGGCTTTACATATCACACATAAAAGAATGAAACAGTTATGTCAAATTGAAAAAAATGCATTTACAGCATTATAGTAAGTGAAACGCTGTTGAAAGTGCCACAACACACTTGTAGCCAATCAGCAGTAAGGGGCGTGTCCACTCATGATGGGGGAGGAGAGAGCGAGCAAGAGGGAGATTTGAAGATAGACTGTAGAAAGAGACATGGCTGAGAGACATTACAAAAGAGAAACGCTCAGAGGAATATCAGTGGAAAAAGAGGGGTTATTATTATAAGGCAAGAGCTTTAATATTAGAAAAGCTTTCCAGCACTGGAGAGACCAGGAAGGCGAGAAGACCCGAAAATGAAGCATTATTTTGGTCAATGAAGCATTATTTTGGTTTTCAAATATCAAGTGCTTCTCAGAAATCGCTTACTGCACCCATAAATTATTAAAGTCTTAAATTATTAAATTTAATCACAGGCGTTAGCAGCACATTAACTTTAGTTTCCACACTTTCACTTAAGGGTGTTAGTTGAGCATTCATACCGGATCCCCCTGAGCTTGGCTCTGTTGTCATGGCGATCGATGATGTTGTGCAGAATCTCCAAGACGAGTTGCCGGAGTTCGCTGTCTTCCATCAGAGAGATGGAGCACAACGGCTCCAGAAATGCTGCAGGCAGGCCAGCACAGATCGTTTTACACTTAAACCCGGACGTAACCTACACAAACAAAGAATCCATCAGATATGACGAGCACCCCCACAACTAGAACCTGTACACACACACACCAGTAACTAGAAACACATTGTCACACTTCTGGAAATGGCCAGCAGTGGGAGATGGAGAGCAAAAGCTGTTGACATCCAAAATAACAATCATACGCCTCAACCTGCGGCCCATTTTACTGCCTGTTGCCGGGCAACGGTGCCTGAAAAGTTGCCCTGTCGAAAGCCAGCCATAAACCAGACTAAAGACAAAATTGGACATTACAAAAAAAAGAAGAAAAAGGACACAAAGCACCACAGGCAGCTGCAATCTGATGTTATGATCTGTGCAGTCTGCTGTCTAGGATACCTTCAGAAACTCCCTTAAGGAGAGTGCGGTCTAAAAGTCTAAAATCTTCATTCTGATGTTATGCCTGATAAAAGCCTGAGGAGGATAAATAACTTTTTGGGGAAATCTTTCATCCTCATGCAAAATTCATAATAGCGTGGATTCCTATTCAAATTACTGAATTTTAATTTTAGTTTTCCTTTATCTTTACTACCTTACAGTACACACATGTTGGGATTGGATGTTTTATAGGTACTTTCCATAGACTCCATGATTTTTATACTGTACAAACTACATATTCTATCCTCTAACCCTAAACACAATGCTTACAGATAACTTCCTGCATTTTTTCATTTTCAAAACATAATTTAATATGCTGCTTTACTCATGGGGACCAAAAAATGTCCCCACAAGGCCAAAGATTTCTGGTATTACTATCCTTGTGGAGACATTTTGTCCTCTTAATGTAGGGTTTTACAAGGACCACACACCCACACAGAAAAGTAAGTAAGTAAGTAAGTAAGTAAGTAAACTTTATTTATATAGCACTTTTCACAGACATGAAGGGTCACAAAGTGCTTTACATTAAAAAAAAAACAAATAATAAAAGAAATAAAAACCACAACACACAATTACAACACCACCATATAGCTAGTTAAAAGCTTTGTGTAAAAGATTAGAGATTTACCATAATGAGAGAACTTAACAGCATCATCTGGATTCTCTTAGTGCCCTGATGCCTGAGAAAGGAAGAGGAGAGAATTCAAAATCTTCAATATGAATACTTCACTTTCTTTTTTTTTTTTTTCAATTTTTACATACACAATGCATACTAGACTGGGATAAGTCAGTCTTAAATCACAGTACACTGGAAAAAAGGTATGAATAGTGCCTGGGTGGAGTGCTACATCAAGGGGAATGTTGAAATTAGCATCTGTGCGTGTTTTTCATAAAAAAAAAATGACATGCATACAAGAGTATTTATTTGACATAATTTGTTTAGATGGTATCAAAATTAAATCTGGTGATATTGTTCTCAAATCGTTAAAGTTAACAACGTCAGCATTGCGTGACTACATGTAATATCCTTCCGATATGCATCCTTGTTTTCGCATGGATGGGGTTGCAGTCTCTTTTTCTGTAGCCACTCCAAAGTCCAAATGAAGTCTTTTACATTTTACAGCGGGTGAATCTCTAGTAGTTGTCACTGGTGATCGTCGTTTGAACCTTTCTTTATCCGCCATCAAATTGATGTATAATTATATCAAGTGCTGTGAGAAAAGGCTATAAATCTCCACCTCCAGCATCCTCACACACAATAGAGCCTACTAGCCGAGACTCCTTCTTTATGTGTACAGATGTGACGTAATGACGCAAAGACATGCTCGAATCTCCCGCGGAAATCCACCAGTACCACTGGAATTAAAAACATTATTACAAGCTTACCACTTTGAATCGAGCTAAAGAAGCAGATAGTTTTCAACACTGGCTGGTTGTTGTGTATTTTCTCAAAAAATGTATTTTGGATCATTTTTAACCCCAAAAAAAGCAGCTTTAATTTTTTTTTTTTAATATTATAAAAAAAAATATTAACAGATATTATTAAATTACATAAATAAACTATGACATACACCCTTCTCTCTAGCAGCTATTTTTCAGCTATTTATTTTGTATGTCTCTTTGAATGGGGAAACATACAATTCTCCAAAGCTGTTCACCAAAAGTCCAAAATTTTAAACCTCACAACAACGGTCTAATAAATTTAGTTTCTAAATGCTCAAATCATGACAAAAAAATTGATCAAACGGCAGCTGCAGTGACGCAATGACTTAACCAGTTTTTATTTAGAAAGTGGGACTTATTCCGCCATATTTGGCTTTTTTAGTAATATGAGTGCACCTATCTAAAGTCTTGGACATTACTTAAAGTCATTCAAGACAAGTAAACTGTAATGCTGTACAATAAACAATAAAAAAGAAAAAAGAAATAGAAAAATAAAATAAAAAACTAAACAATGAAATAAACAGTGCGTGAAGTTCTTCAGATCTGTAAAATCCTGCCTATTTATACTCACTGAAGACAAACTTTGCATGTTGCAAATGTGCATGTGTCAGTTTAGCAATCAGCAATTATCATGGATTTAAGAAACTGTCTCCAAACACTACTACTGCCGGTAATGACAAATGTAGAATCACACTGTCCTACCCGATCTTGACGGTGTCCAGCGTGTGGCACGGCGTGCCGTAAACAGGCACTTTCCCCATAATGAACATCATCACTTCTGCTCTCTGGTAATCAGGAAGATTTCCTCCAAAGAAACCTAGACACACACATGAATCCATTTTATTGAATTTGTTCAGTGTTTGAGCATCACAAAAGGTCAGATCTTAGTGAGCACATGAAGCTGTCACCGATTGTTTGGATGATGGCATTCTGGACGATCCGCTCCTCGCTCTCTTTGGTGCGGGTGGAGGAAAGGCTACTCGCGGAGTTCCTGCGGGAACCGTCGCCCAGCTCAAAATCCACACTCATACGCAGATGCTTCAGCAGGGTGTTAAACACCTCCAGGACTGTGGGACCTGAGAATACACACACAGCACAAAAGTAATTATGCAGAATTATGCTGATTTTGCTTCAGGCAAGCACAGAGGATGTCACACTTAAAATGTCACAGATGTCTGTGCCAACTTAAGCACTATATGATCTAAAAAAAATAAATAAATAAAAAACAATCACAGCATGTGACTCAGACAAGACACAGGAACTACAGAGCACTGCTAGGGGGAGCTGCAGTTACTCTACACAGCAAACCCGTAAAACCTTCAGCCACTCACCAAATACACATCCTTAAAGGGAAAGTTCACCCGAAAATAAAAATTCTGTCAATAATAACTCACCTCCATGACGTTAAACCTTAAAGACTGTCGTCTGTCAAATGAAGAACTTTTTAATGAAATCTGAGAGATTTCTGTCCCTCCATAGACAACTGAAACTGATGCTTTAAAAGATTGTAAAACTAATCTAAATAAATTGAACGGTTTAGTCCAAATTTTCTGATACCTTTATATGATGAACAGATTGAATTTAGGCTTTTATTCACATTTAAATCATTCATCAAGGCACACATCAGTTGTGGTAAACGGAAGCGCATGTTCGCGTGATGTGTAAGAACCAATGAGGTATGTGAATAAAAGCCTAAATTCAATCTGTTCATCATTTAAAGTGAAAATTTGGACTAAACCGCTCACTTCATATGGATTAGTTTAACAATCATTTTATGAACTTTTTGAAGCTACAAAGTGGTAGTTGCGTAGCTGCTAAAATCTCAGATTTTATTTCAAAGATCTTCATTTGTGTTCTGAGGATGAACGAAAGTCTTACAGGTTTGAACTATCCCTTTAAATAAACAATTCGCCTTCAATACCACATGACGGGACCCTAAACAGTTCACCATATACACGAGCAATTTAGTGACTGCCTGAAGGTTCTGATTGGGTGAGAGCTGTGCTTGTTAACATACCCAACCACAGATTGGGTGGTGAAGAGATGGGACTGAGAAACGTGTAAGCATTGTGTTGAATAGGAGCAATATGACCTGTGAGAGAAAACAGATTTCAGGAGGGAGAGATGGAATACAGACAAAAGACAATGAGGAATGAACACCAGGAGAGATTATGAGAGGAAAAGGGGAAATGTGAGCGTTCGTTTGGTATTTTTTGGCATCTGTTTGTAGTTGTAGTGACTGACACATAAGCAAAAGAACAAACAGAATAACAAAATAATCATCTGAATAATGTTAATAATCAGTTAATAAATCAATGACAGGTTGAGGTTTACTTTCAAAAGTTTGGGGTAAGATTTTTTTTAAATGAATACTATTTATTCAGCAAAGACATTTTTAATACTAAAAAATAATGCTGTTTTTAATTAAATTTCATTGAGAAAATTGTATCATGGTTTCCACAAAAATATGAAGCAGCACAACTGTTTGTTTTTTAACATTGATAAAACATTTCATAAGCAACAAATCAGCATATTAGAATAATTTCTGAAGGATCATGTGATACTAAAGACAAAAATTCAGCTTTGCGTCACAGGAATAACTTAGGCATTTAAAAAATATACTTTATTCATATCATAACATTTTACAATATTTTGATCAAATAAAGATAGATAGCCATGATTAGCATAATATACTTCTTTTATAAACATCCTTCTTGGTGAGCAGAAGAGATTTCTTTTAAAAATGTAACCAACCCTAAACCTTTGAATATTAGACTAAATATTACAAATGTAAAAGTAGATTTTTTTTTATCCAAGAAGCGAGTCGAAGCATGCAAATCCCATGATATGCAAATCCTCCGTTTGTGTATTTTTAAGTCTTATCGCTCAGACTAATTCATCTCTCCTCAAAAAGCCACACAATTAGAGTTACTGTCAATGTCCATAACACAAACCACGCAAGGCTTACGTGCCAAAGCTGAATTCTTATCATTAATGATATGAAATAAAGATAATGATAATAGAAATAACAATCAAAATGCTCATCTTTGATGTACTAAAAACCTTTGTGTTTTTCGTGTACAGACGACATAATTGTCAAAATGATCCCCAAGTGGCGATGTCACTTTGTAAAGAAACACTATGCACCCTATAGATGGAACAGGCCCCCAAAACGCCATTGTCAGGTAAATAAACAGCCAAAACGCATAAAAGGTTTATGTTAGTTGAAAACGGTGTCGTGTAAACGGCCCCTTAGATGGTCAATACTCAGTCTTACCGATGGAGCCCTTGGCTGCTATGGCAACCGTCTCCAGCAGCACCTGGACGATACCTGCCCTCACACGTGGGGTGTTCTTACTGTGGGTGTCAAGGTGAGACAACACTTGCTGGATCACATGGTGAGAATGCTGGGCCTGAAACACACAAACACTTCATAAAACATGCCGTACAAGTTCATTTAATTTAATCTCCATTTTAATTAAACGCTTCAACGGCCACACAGGATTAACACTAAGAGATGGAGTGAGAATATGTTCACCTGACCTGTATTGAGTACATGATTATCCTGAAACAGGAAACAGCAAAATCGTTCGGGTCCCACAGACGATGGTTGTCTAAATGCCTGAAGGAAAACAATGCTGTGAATTACAAGACAGCATGTTTACCTAAATAGTCATTCACATTTTTGACATGCATCCCTTTTCCCTGTGTTTATCAAATATTTCGAATAATCTGATAACCAATACTGGTGAAGTGGGTTCAGTTATGTTAAGCAAATTCGCCAGAATTGAGCCTTTGTTAAGCCTTGCCGGCAAAATGGTCCTACATTAGCACCCGTTGCAATACACAAAGGATGCTTTTGCTCTTTCATGAAGTAAGTCAATGGAGGATCTGTGTGATGTTTTTTATTTTAATTTGACATAATGGGAATTATCTAAAGAAATATTAAAATTTTGTCTTTTATAATAGTGACACAAGGTTCTCAGAGATAAAAGTGTTGTTTGCCTCCTTTTCCAAAACTTTTAATGAATCTCCCAAAAGGGGACCAAAAATATTTTTTTTTCCTCTACTGCAATTAGATTAAACATAGTCACCCTTGAATTTAGATTCAGCCTCTGCCATTTGTAATCATGCTATTGTGTTATTGGACAATTTCTTGAAAGAAAAGCAGTAGATAAAAAGCTCTACAAATGTCCCAATTAATTCCAGCCCATTTAAGGATAATATAATACTTGTGGGTAGAAGTTTTGGAAATAAATCAATGGTCACCAGCACCAGCATATTTTGATGCAGAAAAAAGTCATACAGGTCAATTTCTATTTTTTTATGGAACGTTGCACTTTGTTATAGTTAAATCATCTGTGCATATCATTTTTGTTAGAATTATTTTTCTTCTCTGATGATGTCTGTGTCTGAAATCACATACTCTCTTAAATTGTTGTTACATGTTTTGAACAAGTACTTTGTAAGCACTAAAAAAGAATGTTCTATATATGAAGAGTTCAGATGCAAAAGCCTCTAAATGCCATTTGAAATTTTCTTCTTTAATGATGATTTTTATCAAACTTGTATATTTAAGTTCAGTAATTTCACTTAAATAACAATTAATAGGTAATTATCATTGCCATTTAAGTGAAATCACTGAACTTAAATATACAAGCTTGATAAAAATGATCATTCTAGAAGAAAATTTCAAATGGCATTTAGAGGCTTTTGCATCTGAACTCTTCATATACAGTAGTATGATTGTGTAGTACAAACGTAATCCGGACATACTATATTCGTCATGGTGTCATTATCACAACCTTGGGAAGTATGAAGTTTAGTAGGGAAGTATGTGATTTCAGATGCAGCCAACGTGTTTACTAGCACTCACTCACACAAGATCAGAAATAGAAAATCACAACGACCCAATCAATTACCGATGGACAAAATCAAGTCCTGCTACTCTACATTTTTTCCTTGTTCGAGAAGCTCGGTAACACTTTACTTGATGGGGTGTACAGACTAACATGACACCTTCATAATCATGCCATGACATATGTTATGAATATGAAGGAAGTTTTATGCATGTTTGTGACAACTGTCATTCAGTTATGCCATTTTAAATGCAAATATGACATTGTTTGAGATGTCTTTGTTATGACACCTTGACACAAACCAATACATCATAACCTGTCAGTGTCTTTGTGACAACTTGACATTACTAAGACAACACAACCTGTCATAAACATGACATAGCAGATTAATTATTATCAAACTTAAGAAACCACCTAGCTTTAGTGGTTAACATTACATTAAACTGTCAGGTGGTTGGTTTTGACCATGGCTGTCATGAAGCCATTACAACATTTTAATGACAAATTCAATTAGTACCACTGTAGTTGAGGCCACGAAAAATATTCATGACGACACAGTTATAACGGCCTCATGACAGCCAATGTCAAAGTCAACCACATGACAGTTTAACTTAATTTTATGTCAAGTTGTCATGAAAAAGAGACTGTCATGAAGACATCTTAATGTCATATTTGCATTCAAAATGTCATTATTGAGTGAAAGACACTTAATTACAGTTGTTATAAACATGCATATTCATATTCATAACATGTGTCATGTCATGGTTATGAAGGTGTAATGTTAGTCTTATGCACACCCCTTCAAGTAAAGTGTTACCAGAAGCTCTTTTCCAGAGATATGTCACAATAGGGAAGAAAAGGCTATTGTAACTTCTGTTTCACGCCGACTTTAAAGGCTCAAGTGGAACTGTGTGTAATACAGCTATTTGGAGTCGGTTCTGTCACTTGTGTCTGTCATATCGAGCACGGCGGTTCCATTCAACAGCAGTTGTGATGCGGAAAACTTGAGCATTCCTGCGCCGCAACACAAATCATGTTTCCACACCTTTATCTCTCCTCTTTTCCGCAGTCTGATCTAACTCTAAAACCTCTATGGCACCATCCTCTCCCTTCCTGCTGTCGCCATGGTAACGTCAATCTGATCTCACCCCCCATCCGATGAGAGCTATTTTTGGAACGCCTGAAATCCCCTTCCACCCAAAAAAAAACAAAAAAAAAACGTCTCCGCGAACACCAGCCGTGTTATCGGAGGTACAGATAACTACCCTGGAGCTCGACGTTCCCTAAAACCTCACACAAGTTTAATAAATGCAGAGCACACAGCGAAACAGTTTAATAAGGAGAGAGGGATAGAGTTAGAGAAAGAGCGAGACACGAGAGACGATGAAGGTGATGGAGAAAGAGACGTGCTCGAGAGCCCCTCGGCGCTTTGATATTCTCTTTTTACAGACATCTCACTCAGCGCTAATTGGCCAATGACTGAGATGAGCCAAAACGGTCTCATTAATGAGCTCTTAGAGTGTCTGCACACACACTGCATACGGTTGCATGTGTCTGAATTGTGTGCTAATAAGCTACAGATGGAGACCAGGTCAGGGCAGTCAAACCGAAAGCTGCTCATTTACACACGATGCCAAAGTCAGAGTAGCTCATCTTCAGATCTGAATCTAAAGTTTCACCTTCAGCCTCCGTTAAACTCACCGCAGACATACATGTTCACAGACCTATAGTAGAACATTTAGTCTTTAACTTAAAAAAAAAAAAAAACGGACTGTGGCTTTTTTCCATTTCATCATCCATTTAGAAATGTACAGTACTGTTCAAAATATTGGAATCATTTATTAATTGTAAGATGTTCTTGAAAGAAGCTATGCTCACCGAAGCTGCATTAATTTGATCAAAATGCTGTAAAATAGTAATATTGTTGTGACATATTATTACTGTTCTTCTATTTTAAAATGGAATTTATTCCTGTGATGCAAAGCTGAATATTCAGCATCCTTGTGAAATCAGAAATCATTCTAAAATGCTGATTTGCTGGTCAATTATTATAATTTTTTTTACTGGTGTTCAAATATTAATAATGTTTCCTATTATTAGCAATGTTGAAAATAGTTTGTGCTGCTTAACATTTTTGTGGAAACCATGATACACTCACCATTTTTTGGATTTTTTTGTATCTTTTTTTTCTTGTATTTCTTTTAATATTTAATGTCACTTGAATCAATTTTTAAAAAAAAAAATCAAAAATAATTTATTTCCTTACCCCAAACTTTTTATTAGTAGGGTATCACGGTTAATGTTTATACGTAAAGGGTAACGGGTATGTAAAGGGTATACGACATTGATAATAATAATAAATGTTTCTTGAGCAGCAAATCAGCATATTAGAATGATTTCTGAAGGATCATGTGACACTGAAAAATAAATTAAATTTGAAAATATGTTAAAAAAAAGGGAAAACGGTTTAAATATTAATAGTTTATTTCAATACTTAAATAACATTTCAGTGCATTATAAAACTTTTTTGTGGTTTTAGTGCATCAAGCTCTGCGTCATAATGTAATAGTTATCATTAGATCAGTCCCACGCCTGTAAAATGACTTCAATGTTCTTCTACTAGACTCGGCTGGGTGTGCGCTGCATGAAACAGGGGAACATTAGTGCTAATGGAGGAAAAAACAGCATATGATATATGAGATATTCAAGTAATAAGCCACAAGAGGACAAGCTACAGATATTGTTAAGCATGATACAAAACGGGTAATTAATATAACAGACATTTCAGCTACAGGTTTCTTTTGATAACGAGATCTATTCATTTATCATATAAAGTTGTACTTCAATATTTAATACTGCTAAACGAATTCTTGCTGCATTAGAATAGAATAATCAATACTGCATTCATTGTGCACTGTCTACTTATGTAATACAGATGGTTTTTGTTGCCTGTCCAATTTAATTAAAATGAGCAGATACAATTGTTGCACATTTTATCATGCTTGCAATTAATTTACATTTATAAAATGAAAGTTTGCTTAATCCATTTGCATTGAGGTGAACAATTTTCACATTTCACAAAAGGATGCATGGTTTTTAATCTAACATCATCCGCCCATGTAGTTTGTTTACTTGATTTAATACTCTGCTAGATTAAAATTTAGTTATTTCCTTAATTATTTTTGTATGGCAGGAGAAAAAAAAAACCAAAAGCTAATATTTGCCTATTTATAAATATCCAAAACTGTATAAAACATATTGTAACATCATTATGCAGTTAAAATAAATATAATCAAGTAATTGAACTTTTTATTGAATCTTAAAATTAAGATCAGTTAGAAAAACGTATAGCTAAATACAGTATATGCACTATTATACATTACTGTTCTTCAATATCCGATCTATATTTGAACAAATCCTTCATGAAAAAAGTTATGATAGTCAACTATTTAAAATGTTTATATTTAAAAAAAAAAAAAAAAATCGGAGAAAAAAGACTTATGTAATTATAACGTTATTATTATAAAACTACCTTGTGTGTAATTTAAATGTTTGTAGACAAATCAATATTATATGCATCAGCTTATTATAGCAATGTAACAACTATAGTTTACAGCATTAGCAATTTTCTTTTCCTTGAGAAAATGTATCATGTACTGTACTTTATATGAATCGAGATGGAAACGAAACGAGTCAAAATCAGAATCATGAACGGAAATCTTTTTTTTATACATTTAATAACGCATTGTTGATGCAGTCTCGTTGCCAAATCAACAGTCTCAATGAAATCATAAAATACTTAAAATATTACACTAATTGTGAGGATGTGAAATCAGGGAAAGCCCAAATGAAGGGCAATATCTGTGTTGATATGACAGGAAAGTCCCTAGGCTGCACAGTCAGTGTGTAAACAGAGACACATATTTGCATCTGCAACCCATTTAACACCTAAATCAAGCTTAGAACAGCTGGATTGAGATCACAACAGTTCCTTTAATACAAAGCACGGGCACCTGAGCGCTGCTTGCATTTTCTGCATGGTGTTTGTGTTGAGAGTGGAATGAATGAATCCCATCATGCCCACAGCGTGAGTGGAAGCAGACGAGCAGCTGACAGCAGCATCCGCGTCTGGACACCTGAGCTCGCAGGCTAACACCGCGCCGCGTGCTTGTCTGAAAACATCTGCGTGTCTCAAAGTGCTCTGGCACCCTTTGCATATGGTTATGCGCTGCATATTTGAGACTAGGGTTTGCTTAGCTCATAAAAACACCTGATCATTTTAAAAATGTTATCATCACTGATAACAATTTTCTCTTGGGATGCCTGCTCACGGTCAACCCTGAAAAATGATTAATGGAAACTGACATGCTTGAAGCTGAAACGGCCACACATATTTTAGCCTGTGAGCTTGTGTGTGTGTGTTACAGGGACAATCACAGATTTAAAATGGTACAATACCAATATTTTGGGAATTAATTGTGAAGCATAATAAGGCAGTTTTTATATCATAAATTAATTATGTTTCTACTCCTATTTGTCATTAAAATATAGACATCTAAATGATGGCTGTAATAAAAAACTTATTCAGGTTTCAGTGTTTTCATGACAGATGTATTCAAACATACATTAAATCATGACAACAGTAAGTAAAACAATACTGAATATGTAATATTTTGCTATATATACACATGTATATATATATATATATATATATATTAAAAGTTTGTTTTTAGCTAACTAACTAGATATGAACTTGGCTTTCACATTTAATATGAAATGACAAGCTGTTATTGAAGTCTTTCCGTGGTTGAAACACTGAGTAATGACATGAAACATGACGCATCTCAGTAAGTAATAATACGTTCAGTAAGTAATAATGAAATAATTAGTTCGTTCACATTTAAAATTTTTGGTGCAGCACTGAAATCTAAATGAAATCAATGTCTATTAAAGTGAATCTCATGATACACTGGATTCCCATAGCAACAAAAACAGTAAGTTGTAAAAATATTTCCTGCTGGATCTGTCTGCTGCCTTTGACACAGTTAACCACCAGATCTTTCTGTCAATCCTAAAGATGAATGGCACCTCAGGATCCGCACTCCAATGGCTCCAAGCCTTACCTCTCAGGTAGGTCCTTTAGGGTGTCGTGGAGAGGTTGAGGTGTCTAAGATATCTAGCGACTGGGGTGCCTCAGGGCTCAGTGCTTGGACCACTCCTCTCCTCCATCTCCATCAGTGTTTCCCAACCCTGTTCCTGACGGCATACGCCTTATTCACGGCAGCGCCATCTTTGATTTTTAATGAGAATGAAAGCGAGGCTGTGAGGGATAGACTTGCATCTCTTCAATGGGCTGTATTGTTATTTAATGTGTTTTCGGATTGTTCTGCTCATGAAACACTGGAAAAATATCTTTCTAAGAAATTTCAGTTGACAAAAAACTCCTGACAATGTAAGCTGTGGAAAATTGTAAGTAATCTAGGAGCTTTATTCAGCTTTTTAAAGCGGATGCCATTGGAAACACAGTAAGTCTATCCCTCACAGCCTCACTATCACACCTGTCATGGCGCTGCTCTGAATAAGGTCTATACCAACACTGCGCGTATTCTTTGTCTCCCTTATCAAACACACCTGATTCAACTCATCAGCTCATTAACCCATCTGATTATGAGCTGATGAGTTGAATCAGGTGTGTTTGATAAGGGAGACAAAGAATACGCGCAGTGTTGGTGTGCCGCCAGGAACAGGGTTGGGAAACACTGATCTACATGACATCACTAGGATCTATGATTCAGAAATATGGCTTTTCCTATCATTGCTACGCTGATGACGCACAACTCTACCTCTCATTCCAGCCTGATGATCCAACGGTATCTGCCCGTATCTCAGCCTGTCTGACTGACATTTCTGGCTGGATGAAGGACCAACACCTTCAATTAAACCTTGTGAAGACAGAGCTACTGTATGTGTGATCCCGGCCAACCCTACACTTCATCACAACTTCTCCATTCAGCAAGGCTCATCATCCATAACTCCATCAAGGTCAGCCAGGGACCTTGGGGATGTAATCGATGATCAATTGAACTTCACAGACCACATTGCTAGAACTGCCCGGTCCTGCAGATTTGTCTTGCACAACATTAGGAGGATCAGGCCCTTCCTATCGGAGCATGCTACACAACTTTTTGTCCAAGTGTTTGTTCTATGCAGACTGGACTATTGTAATGCTCTCCTGGGAGGTCTTCCAGCTTGCACTATCAAACCTCTACAACTGATTCAGAATCCTGCTGCAAGAGTGATCTTTAATGAGCCTCAAAAAATTGCCCTGGTTTTCAGTTGCCGCTCGCATCAAATTCAAGTCACTGACTTTTGCTTACAGAACAAACACTGGCTCTGCTCCCTTTCAGCTGAACTCATTACTTCAGACTTACGTGTCATCCGGAAGCTTGTGCTCAGCAATTGAACACCGTCTTGTGGTGCCATCTCAAAGAGGCACAAAATCTCTTTCTCTGACCTTTTTCTGATCTGTTTTAATGCTGGTGGAATGATCTGCCGCTGAGTCCATGGCCATTTCCAAGAAACAGCTGAAGACGCATCTTTTTTGGCAACACCTGATCCCATTAATACTAACACTTTATCATTTATTCTACATCAATTATCTTAAAAAAATCAAGATAAACTTAAAACTGTCATAGCACTTGCATATTGTTGTCCTATTGGTATGTTCACTGCTTCTATTGTTCTCATTTGTAAGTCGTTTTGCATAAAAGCGTCTGCTAAATTAATACATGAAAATGTAAACAGCACTAGAAATGTCAAAATAGCTCCTGGTTGTGTGCATATTATAAAAAAAATTAGGGCAAAATTTAGTCATGGTACCCCGATCACAATGTGATGTTACCATAGCAACAAGCCCAGAAAAATAAAGCAAAACCCTGAACTTAAAGTCAAGGCTTGAGTTATTCATTTTACTGTAATGAATGAATAGTGAGTAAACCACAGCTGCCAGAGAGACTATTCAAACAATAGCACTGGATAATGGTACCTACAGCACAGTGTAGCCATTGCAATGGTACTTACACCAGTACAGGGCGCACTGCATTGTTCATGTTGCCGTAAGCAGCTCGACCCAGCAACTCTCGAAAGCAACTCTCGGCCAATGAAGCCGGATTTTCCTCTCCAGCCCTGAAAAAGAGACGCATACATATAAGAGCACATGTACTAAACTCGGTCATTTACAATGTGTGGTTTTACGCTCTGCATTCTGATGTCAAATACACAAGTGCATTATTAATTGATGAAATAAAGACCGGTAAAGAAAAAAATCCCAGCCACCTCTCTCTCTCTCTCTCACAAACACACACACATTCTTTGTCCCTTCAGCTCACCGACAGCCCATGGAAAGCAATTAACAGAATCTGACGACCTTGAAAAGCTGAAATAACCACACAACTCTGCAGACACACACATCAGTTGTGTGTGTCTGTGTTTTCTGAGCCAATAATAGTCATAGTCACATACTGTATTCAAGCTAATCAGAGTGCCGTATATTAAAGCACTGCAGCAACACCAAACAGGGGCCATGTTAAGAAATACTAGTATACTGTTTACCTCACAGTATATACTGTATACTTCCTGCTATTTTGTCAATAATTTGCAAAATAGTATGAAATAATGTTTTAAACTGTGTTGTGCTGCAAAATAAAAACTATCATATTATTTTCCAGAAATACTTTTACGTATAATAATACCTTTTACTTTAGTTTGTTGAGAAATATTACATAATTATTATTATTTTATAGTCACATGTCACAAATTGTGTAGCTCTTCAAACTAATATAGTAGGTCTGGTTATACTATTCACACACAAATGATGCATACTACTGCAAAAGTAGTTTGAATAGTACAGCAGGTTATGACATTTCTGAACACTCTTTACAAGTGTATGAATCTAGAAAGTAATTGCAGTAAATAATGAATTGAATTAAACATTTCTAAGGCGGTTTTAATTTATTCGGAGAGATTGATGAGAAGAGAGTCCTCTGTGACATCAGCAGGTCAGGTGTCATTCAAGCCAACCTCACACACGTCAATCAAACACAGCCCTGTTTTGTGTTTGCAATCTTAATCACCGATCGATACACAAGATCGGATTTCAGCTCCTGGTTATAGGGCAGAGGGGAACAATTGATGTTTTCATTCGCATAAACACAAACAGGCAATTAAACTTAAATATTCTGTGCACAGAGGAGCCATTATCTGAGACAAACACACGTTTTATTCTCACACACAAAAACACACACACACTTAAAGGAATCAGATATCCTTGATTGCCCTCTACACGTGGACCTCCAAAGATCTCTTATCAAGAAAATATCTCTTCCTCCCTGCCTCTCTGTGTTTGGTGGTGTCATTCAGTGTGTGGTACAGAACAAAAAAGTTGAATTGGAAAAAGGAAAAATCTTTGACCTTGTGGGGACATTTTTTGGTCCCCAGGAAAACGGCTTTTAAATCACATTAAACAGTGTTTTTTGAAAATGTAAAAATGCAGAAAGTTTTCTGTGAGGTTTGTGTTTAGGGGTCGGGATAGGTGATAGAATATACAGTTTGTAGAGTATAAAAACCATTATGTATATGGAAAAAATGGAAACCAAACTTGTATGTGTGTGTGTGTGTGTGTACCTACCTCTCTGAGTCATCATTATCTTGCATGTTGAACAGCATAGAGGGGATGAGTTTATCCATGTGTTGAGGTTCCCAGATAATTGCCTGGAGTTCATCATTCACAGTTTTTCTAACGACACCCTGAAGACCCTTAATGCCTGCTACACGGATCCTACAGGAACACATTGAACACAGTAAATAACGCACTCATTAGAACACAACTGCCAAAGTCAACTTTTGAATCTGACTGCATTAGTTAACACAATATCAAAAAGCAATTTGCACCTGGAAACAAATTGCAAGACCTTTTCTCAATACTATGTTCATAAATCACCTATGGGCTAATTTGGGATTGTGGTTGAAAATTTTGTTACATATCTATTGTTTTTCTTTTATAATAATATAATAATATTAAAAGTAGCACGTGTGTGTGTGTGTGTGTGTGTATATATATATATATATATATATATATATATACATACATACATATATACAACTGTAACTGGCCATTCAGAACTTCAACTAGCCAAAAAAAAGAAAAAGAAAAAGAAAAGAAATTAAACAGATTAACTACGTCACAGATTATATATTGTAAAATTTGGATTTCATATTCATTTATTCAAAAAAATCCTGTCATCCAGCCGTCTCCTCCCTTCCTCTTTCATCCTCATCACCAAAAATGTGTTTTAGGTGGACAGATTAATACAGTACAAATAACTTTTTAATTTTCGCAACTTCTTAAATGCAAATGAACAAGCGTGCCATTATTTGTTGCGTAGTGAGTAACAAGTAAGGCAGATATGTGCAGATTCTATGCGATACATTGTATTTATTTCATGATGACTCACGAATTGAGTATTTGTGTTAAATCTGCGCAAACTTGGCTTACAAGAACTTCCCCAGCAAAGTGATTAATAAGTAACACGCCAAATTAGCTAGTGGTTTGACAGTGTTACCCGCCACAGTTGTATATACCCTGTACATACACATATACATACACACTGTTCAAAAAGTTTGTGGTTGGTAAGATTGCTATATGTTTATTTAGGAAAAAGCTAAATTTTCATTCTTTAGAAATCATTCTTCTTAAAGGGATACTCCACTTTTTTGGGAAATAGGCTCATTTTACAACTCCGTCAGGGTTAAAAGTTTGAGATTTACCATTTTCAAATCCTTTCAGATAATTTTCTGATATTTAGAAGAATATCAGTAACCAGACAGTTTCTGGTCTCATTGACTTTCAAAGTAGGAAAAACATATACTAATGTAGTCAATGACTTTGAAAGTCAATGAGACCAGAAACTGTCTGGTTACTGATATTCTTCTAAATTGTCTGAATACATTCGAAAAAGGTAAAACTCAACTATTTAACTCTGGGGGAGTGGTAAAATGAGCCTATTTCCCAAAAAAAAAAAAAGTGGAGTATCCCTTTAATATGCTGATTTGCTGCTCAACAAACAATTCTTATTATTTTCAATGTTGCAAACAGTTGTGCTACTTAATATTTTGTGTTACATTTGTTAAAGGATTCTTTGACGACAGTTAAGCATATTATGTTTTATTATAATTTATTATAAAAGTAACATTATAGTTTTTTTCTTTTCTTTAAATTGTTTTCATTTATTGACAGCCCAACATAAAACAACCATAGACAGACACTATTGCACACACCTGCTGCGAGTTTCGGGGTCCTCATATGTGGAATGACACATGGCACTGAACTGTGAGACGAAAAAGTCATATCTGCGATGGTAAGACGGTGTATCCTCCTCGATGTTCGCGAACTTCACAAACTATAAGGAAAGAGACACACATTTAGAATTTGTCAGAAAAACACACAACCACGCCCAATATTTTGCAGTCTCACAAAATGACGGATTCAAAAACACCCCCAAACAAAGGTGTGATGGTGATATTCCCTTTCCATGATGTGCGGAGGAAGTTACTGTTAACAGCCAGACGAGTGATCCAACGGGGATCCATATTTGACATTTGTAGAGCTGGTTTCACAGACAGGGCTTAGATTAAGCCATGATTAGGCATTAGTTCAATTAGAACATTTAAGTAGCTTTTATAAACATACCTAAAAAAGCATTACTTGTGTCTATCTTGAGACAATACAATGGCACTGACATTTTAAGATATGTCATTGGAAGTTGCTTTCAGTTAAAACAGCTCAAACATGCATTTTGGTCAGGGACTAGCTTAAGCTTTGTCTGTTAAAGCGAGCAATAGCATTATATTCCACAGAAATTTGCCAAAGCAGAAATTACTGAACATTTGCCACCCATTCCTTGACTCTCAGTATTTAACATGCATTAAACAACCCCTGTATTGAATGGCTTCTGTTTTTAAAAATTCCTACATAAATGATGTGAATCATCATATGTTGATGCCCTGAATTCTTTCTGAATGACCTGCTCTTGCGAGGACATTAAAAAAAAAAAATCTCACGTTACTGAAAACACGCTTTTCAAAACTTATTCAAAACACGCAAATAATTCAATGCAGTAGACTCTTTGCAATGAAATGCTCCAGATCCTCAGTGAGCAGATATGAGAGACCCAGATGAGGAATAATACAGCAGAACATGAAGTGAGCAGAGAGAGCGGGAGACTGAAAGAGTGAGAAAAAAGAAAAAAAAAAAGCACCACAACAAATGGCAGAATAACAGTCAAAGCCATTTCTCATCTTCAACCTGAATCTCTCATGTCTCCTGCTGAGATCACTCAGGCTTCTTCAGTCACACACACAAACTTACCGAGTTGGTGCCCAGCACTTGTAAATCTGGTTCTCTGGATTCCAGCAGTTTGGCTACCATGTGTAAGAAGCTCTCCACAAATGGCTTGATACTCTGAGAATGACAGGCCATCAACAACTGATCCAACGCCTCCATCGCTATCACCACGTACCTGTGTGTACACACACACACAGAGAAAGAGAGAGAGAGAGAGAGTAGATGAAACAGTGTCCAAAATGAACACTTGCCAAGCTCCAAATAAAAGTAAAAATTAAAGTGTAAGAACAAAAATAGTATAAATAATAAAATTGTAAGACACAAAATAACAAATACAATTTTAATAATGATAGTCTGAACATCTTTGATGTGATATCCAAAGCATATACACTCTTAAAAATAAAGGTTTCAAAAAGGGGTTTTTGCAGTGCTGCCAAAGAAAAAACATTTTTGGGTTCCCCAAAGAACCTTTCAATGAACAGTTCTTTATTATTATTACTATTTGTTTTGCTAAATAACCTTTTCCCACTATTAACAACCTTTTGCGCAGAGGAAAGTTTCTATGGATGTTAAAGGTTTTTAACAAAAACCAATAGGAGGAACATTTTATTGGTTCCCATAACTGTCGGTGGAAATACCACCCACTTTCAGCTTGGTTTTGCGCTCCTGGACCCAGTCAGCACAAAAAACCGAGCTGAATGGAGAGAAAGGCTCAAAACCATGTCAACAACCTCTAGAAGCTAAAAAGAAGTTGCCAGGAATCCAACCTACAAACATGAACTATGTTAACCAATATATGTCTATGGCCTATTGTCACCTTGACAAACATAAACGTTTTCATAGATCCTAAAACTATTGGTGTAAGTTGCTACTTTTTTGCATGTTCGCACCAAAAGAACTGGGAATGATTTTAGTTAGGTAGGGTTGGGGTCCAAACCCAGTTATTTTGAGGGGCACTGACTGAATTACGTCAGTACTAAATCAATCGGTGAGAGAGCACATCTGGGCGTGAGAGTAAAGGTCCGTTATATACACTCACCGGCCACTTTATTAGGTACACCTGTCCAACTGCTCGTTAACACTTAATTTCTAAGCAGCCAATCACATGGCGGTAACTCAGTGCATTTAGGCATGTAGACATGGTCAAGACAATCTCCTGCAGTTCAAACCGAGCATCAGTATGGGGAAGAAAGGTGATTTGAGTGACTTTGAACGTGGCATGATTGTTGGTGCCAGAAGGGCTGGTCTGAGTATTTCAGAAACTGCTAATCTACTGGGATTTTCACGCACAACCATCTCTAGGGTTTACAGAGAATGGTCCGAAAAAGAAAAAACATCCAGTGAGCGGCAGTTCTGTGGGCGGAAATGCCTTGTTGATGCCAAAGGTCAGAGGAGAATGGCCAGACTGGTTCGAGCTGATAGAAGGGCAACAGTGACTCAAATAACCACCCGTTACAACCAAGGTGGGCAGAAGAGCATCTCTGAACGCACAGTACGTCGAACTTTGAGGCAGATGGGCTACAGCAGCAGAAGACCACACCGGGTGCCACTCCTTTCAGCTAAGAACAGGAAACTGAGGCTACAATTTGCACAAGCTCATCGAAATTGGACAATAGAAGATTGGAAAAACGTTGCCTGGTCTGATGAGTCTCGATTTCTGCTGCGACATTCGGATGGTAGGGTCAGAATTTGGCGTCTACAACATGAAAGCATGGATCCATCCTGCCTTGTATCAACGGTTCAGGCTGGTGGTGGTGGTGTCATGGTGTGGGGAATATTTTCTTGGCACTCTTTGGGCCCCTTGGTACCAATTGAGCATCGTTGCAACGCCACAGCCTACCTGAGTATTGTTGCTGACCATGTCCATCCCTTTATGACCACAATGTACCCAACTTCTGATGGCTACTTTCAGCAGGATAATGCGCCATGTCATAAAGCTGGAATCATCTCAGACTGGTTTCTTGAACATGACAATGAGTTCGCTGTACTCAAATGGCCTCCACAGTCACCAGATCTCAATCCAATAGAGCATCTTTGGGATGTGGTGGAACGGGAGATTCACATCATGGATGTGCAGCCGACAAATCTGCGGCAACTGTGTGATGCCATCATGTCAATATGGACCAAACTCCCTGAGGAATGCTTCCAGCACCTTGTTGAATCTATGCCACGAAGAATTGAGGCAGTTCTGAAGGCAAAAGGGGGTCCAACCCGTTACTAGCATGGGGTACCTAATAAAGTGGCCGGTGAGTGTATATTACTCCACAAAAGCGGTGTGGGAAATAACTGTGTGTGTATTTGTGTGCGTCTTACCCATAGCGATGTCGTACCACATCTCGGCTAAGACGTTCAGCAAGGTATGCTCCGATGCGGTCCAGCTTCTCTGGTGCCGACACCGCATAAAACGTCAACTTCTCCATGTCCGATTTCACCAGTCCATCCTGAGGAACAAAACAAAGAACTATGAACATATTATGTTTAAATAAAAACACATCTAAACCTTGAATGGAACTTTTACGAATAAAATCAAAGCCAAACTTTTTGCACTCTTCAAAAACATTGCTAATTGACCCTTCGCATGGAGTTTGATTGACAGGTAATCTGACCAATCATAGTGCGCCATCCGCCATTTTGTCCGACAAAGTAGTCAGGAGAGATAGAAGATTAACATGGGAGAATTTGAACTTGAAAAACGGAGTGCACGGAGGCCTTTCCGCGGCGGTTAAAACAACATTCACTCTTACGTTCATTCATGTTTATTTGATGCTTTAAATGAACTAGATGAAAGAGATGATCGGATCATGAGCAGCTTTAACTGATGCTCTACAGCGATCTGTCACGACACATTAAAGAGCCACAAAACGGTATTTATTGTTTAAATTTCTTTTTTTTTTAAATGCCAAAATTTGAAAGGTGAAACTTTGTTTAATATGTTTAATATCAAAAGTGTCCGAAAAGTAATCTGGTCTGTCCTGTCTGTCAGTGTGTTGTCAGTCTCCTCTCTGCTCCGCGATGTATTTTTCACTGCGTGAGAACATGATGTGCGTGTGAGAGCGGCGTAGCTTATGGGATATAGCAACAGTAACTAAGGGGGGCGGGTCTTTGCGAAGGGTCAATTGTTAACACACTAAAATATATAGATTGAAACGTGTGTGTATATATATATATATATATACAGTATATGACCAGGTAACCACGTTAGTTAATTTTTGATGCTGTTTGCGAATGTAAGTTTGAACTATGGTTTTGGGAAACATTGAATCGTTGAAATACTGTATGTTGGTAACAATGGAACTTGCGACCATAGTTAGCTAACAATGCTTTTAGGAAACGCACCCCTGGTCTATAATGGTGCCTAGCGATGTCTCCGTAAACTGACTATGTACAATATTTGAAGTTAATATTTTTTGGGAAAAAGTGTTTACAGTCTAATGAAAGGCGTCAGAAGTAGAAACTCACTTCTACCCAAAATCCATTTAGAGAAATAAGCTCTCAAAGTGCTAATTAACTTAACAGGATTTTAACATATGGTGCATAACATAACTGTGGGTAATCTGTGTGTGTGTGTGTGTGTGTGTCAGTGGAAACAGTCACACCCTCTCATGTAAAAAAATTACTCACACTTAGCCTTCCGAGAAAACAACTGTGTGGGTGTGGGTGTCATTCTAATCAACAGTTGAATGATAAATATGGAGTAACAGCAATGTTAAAAAGCTTCCTAGAATGTATGTTGTTGTATATCAAACTGTTGAGAAGGTCAAAGGTCAAAATTAAAGCATTAATACATATTCATAATAACAGTGCAATAAAATTTCTCTCCAACAATATGAATAACAATCAACAGCTGCCAGTCAACTGCGCTTTAAATTTAGATTGATAGTCCAAGCAGCTTCTTTCTTATTATGCCGTGGCATTTACTTTACTGAGTCTCTGGGGACAGGAAGAGCCAATGAGAATATATTTTGATCACAGCACTTGAACTTGAATGCATCTGAAGCCCAGTGCATGAACTGTGATATAACTATGGTATTTAAAGATTTTATTTTAAGTCTCTGTCAAAAACCTGAGTTCATTATGTAAATGTTTTCAAATGTTGGATTGTATGTCTATGTGGTGTTTTTAATATGCTTTAAAAGAGATCGTTCACCCAAAATTTAAAATGATCTCATGATTCACAAGCCATCCTAGATGTATATGACTTTCTTATTTCAGATGAACACAAATGGAGATTGTTCATAGATAGTCCACTCAAAACTCAAAAATTTTCATTTGTGTATGAACTATACCTTAAGACAACCCATTCATAAGTTCATAAGTCAACACCATTTCTGAGTATTTTCTGAGAAACCAACTTTTTCCTACCATCACAAACATGTAGCCAATCCCGTCAACTTGCGTGGCAAGCTTTTCTCAAATGATTTTAAGTTTTTCAAAGGCTTTTTAAGGATGATGATTTTTAGAAGATATGGCAAATGGGAGCATGGTTTGTGTGTAACATCAGCAACACATTATTAGCTGTTTGATAATGTAGTCAAGCCAAAGCTAATCATGTCAATTACAGTTATGTCTCCAATGCTGTAGAGAGCGATACATAAAGCGTATCGATACATGGACTTGTTAACGAGCCTGTATAATTATTCTACTTTTTCTGATTCAGTTTCTGGTTCAAAGTAAACACATATGGTTGAATGAAACCAATATGTCCACTTGCCACTGTGTAGAGATTACTTCAGTTGACCAAGCGGATCAGGTAGTCTAAGCTGGTGTGATTGAGTGGAGGCGGAGCTAATTTGCATATTCAGGAAACCACGTATACTAAAATTATTTTCACAGGAAAAAAAATAGATCCATTTTCATAACTAAAGATGGGTTTTAAGGGATAATATTATTGACTGCAGAGGGACTTTATCATCTGTAGTTTAGTGGCTGAATTTAAAGTGAAACACTGATCTGGCTAATATTTTGTCCATTTTGAGATTAACATCTAAAATTGCTTGGTCACTTAACCATTCTATCAGTTACAAAATCTGTGAATATTTCAGTTAAAAATCCTTTTTTTGGAATATTTTCCAAATTTAAATTTTAAAGTATTTGTGTGACACTCATTTTATATTTTTATTTTCAAAAACTGTAATTAAAAAAAATATTATTACTAATGTATATTATACACTATACAAACAAATACATATATATATATTGCTGTTTATGTTATAACTATGTTATAATTAATGTATCATAAATCTTACACAAATTGTGTTTAAGAAAATGTAATAAATTCAAGACGTTTCAGAATCAGGATGTCTGACAAACTAAAAATAGCCTATGTGTACAGTAATGCACTTAAAATGGAGGCCTAGCAGACAAGCTGGCAACCTGGTAGCCTATATTCAATTTATTCCAATATCCCAGAATTGAATTTCCATCTATTCCAGTGATGTGTTACCTTGGGGTCCTCAGGAAAAATATTGTCCACTAGTCGCTTGTAGCGTGGTCGCAAAGGACCACAACATCCACACACACCTGTAAAAACAAAAGAAAAAAGGTAAGTGTTATGCATACAATAGAAACACAATCTTGACTTTTTAAATCAACTGTATGTTTTCTGTTCAAACTGTAGAAACACAAATGATTCTAGTGAGTTTGATTCTAGTGCATTGAATGAGATATATCCAATGTGGCGTTCTTGCATCCATCTGCACTGTATTCTAAATGTTTTTCTATTTTAATATGCACTTGACTGACGTCTATGTTGAGTTGCATGATTGCATTAGCAAGTTTTTCATGTGTCTCCTGCCATAGCACAACATTTTAAGATGGTTTGTTAAGTTAAATAAGTTCAGCATTACAATCGTGCCTTGCGACACTAGCTTTCAGTTCCATTCCGCTGCGCTGTGTCTGGCAGTTCCTAATGAGCTAGGAGGACAGATATGCAACATAAGCAGTCCTACACCATACATCCAAACTTTACCCGCTTGGGCCAATAAGAATCTACATACACATGATATTATAATGAGCTGTCAGGATGAAATGTGTATGTGCACTGGTGAAAGGAACAATGCAAACTGCAGTGTGTGTGTGTGTGATGCCACACAGTTTGAAGGGATAATGAATTATTAAAAAAAGTCAAAGAAGAAATCTGAGAGCAGCAGAGCAGCTAGTACACACACACACACACACACTTCTCATATTCAACACACACAAGCTGCTCTGACAGTCCTTCACCAGCTAGAGCTGAAATTGCTCATTCATCCTGTTCAACATGGATAATAAATCTGGATTGCATGTGCATGCATGTGTATATGCCAACGGAGCAAGTGTGCGCAGGTGTGTGTGTGCAGGGATTGTAAAGTGAGATGTGGAAAAGGAGCCGCCATTATCAGCTCAAACACCTGATCCAACTTCTGAAAGACGGAAAAAGCGAGAGATGCTGCGAGGGGGGGAAGGGAAAGCGAAAGAGAGTGGGCTTGCGAGCTCTACTGCAAAGTGACAAATGCATCAACATTCTTATTACCAAAGCAACACCCTTGTATTAATCATCGGGATCTCACACAAACAAACACACACATAGATACCAAGTCTGCTGAGGATAGATCTCCTCTCCCAGGTGTGTCTAAATCGGAAGGTTCCGTCAGCTTCCGAGAGCGGCACCTGTCTGTACCTCCTCATCATGACCTCGGTTCTTTGATGACTCCTTTGGCCCCCCAAAACCTCAAACCTGGTCAAAACAGTGACCTTTTCTGCCTACTGCCACAACCCTGGTCTGAGACTCACACACACACCTGAAGGGAATACCTGCACGAGGACTCGCCCTCCTCGGGGACTGACAGCAGAGCTAACCAATTACAGCTCACAGGAGGTTACGCCTACTGTGGTTTGTCTGTGAGGTGACAGACAGAAATAAGGCCATTTACTGTGCACTTTAACAAACAGGAAGCTTAATGAATAATCTAAAAAACTAAACAAAAAAGAATGATCAGCAGTGAATATGTTCCATAGTCAGGGAGTCGGCCATTTTAAGGGCTGTCTCATTCGCAAAATCTTACCAGTGCACTGAAACGTTCGCTCCCTAAAAGTCCCACAGTGCACTGTGAAAACCATCGGTGAGCATCGGTGCTGACTATGTTTCCTTAAAGGGATAGTTGCTGTTTGAAATTAATTTTTGATATGTTTTAGCTTACCTCAAGGTCATCCAAGATGTAGGTGTCTTTGTTTCCACAGTATTTTCAATTTTGGCATTTTTCAGTCAAACCGTTATTGTCTGTCAGTCATGTAATGGAGGCTAAGGAGGTCCACCAAAGAGCATGCACAGAGAAGTCAAAATTAAACATGATTTAATGACTCGTAAATTTAAGTACACATTGATGGCCTAAGACACGAAACGAGCGGTTTGTGTGAGAAAACGAACAGTATTTATATCGTTTTTACCTCTTGTAATCATAGCCATGACATTATAATATCAGTTAGATCATTTGATCTAACGGCACGGGCGCTTCGGTCTAGGCATGCGCCGGAAATGATCGCTTACGGGCCTACGTCACTCTTTGTTTATACAGAGATTTCAGAAGTTTTACCTTTCACTAAACATATTTAGATATACGGGAAACCGCAATGGAAGACGATTTCGGTATATCTAAATATGTTTAATAAAAGGTAAAACTTCCGAAATCTCTGTGTAAATATTGAGTGACGTCACACGCAAGCGATCACTTCCGGCGTAACATTGAACTGATTCAGTTTGGTTCAGTTGAACATTGAACAACTGATTCAGATCACTTGGATTACACAAGGTAAAAACGATATAAATACTGTTCGTTTTCTCACACAAAGCGCTCGTTTCGTGTCTTAGGCCATCAATGTGTACTTACATTTACGAGTCATTAAATCATGTTTAATTTTGACTTTTCTGTGCATGCTCTTTGGTGGACCCCCTTAACCTCCAGTGTATGACTGATAGACAACAACGGTTTGACTGAAAAATGTCAAAATTGAAAATAGTGCTGAAACAAAGACACTTTTTTTTTATTATAAATTTAAAAAAAAATACAAAAAAAATTACAAAAAATTATTTAATTATACTTCCGCATAAACATACAACGCTAGACAGGAAATAAACAATCTAACTAACATTTAACACTCAAATGTTACATGTTGTAGCCTATATTTAACAAGCAGAGTATTTATCATTTTAAATAACATTAAAAAAAGATATCAGTTCTGCTGTTGTTCATAAAAACCAGTAGTGTTGTTGTACAACAAAGATTAGTTATGTCGCAGGAAATTGAGTAATCAGTGTCCAAATGTGTGGTAAGCTAGGGTCCTTACAATGCCTGAATTCATATACATGATACTGATTCGTGACCTTCAGGAAGCTAGGGAGCTAATTGTGATGCACCCTATAACTTTTGGCCCTCTAGCAATTAAACATATTATATTTATAAAAAATATAAAACATTTTTGTTAAGAATAACACACTAAAATGTGCACAATATGATTCGCTTAAGGATTTTTCTACTGGCCGAGTTGATATTTTCAATGATGATCACAATACACCACTATTTAACGTTAAGATAATAGTATAACAAATAATTAAATTGCATTAAACCTCGTATTAGCTTTTAATTAGCAATTATAACAGGGGATTATGATATATATGACAGCTATAAATATATGAAATATATATGACCCTCTATGACAGCTATAAATTAATAAACAAAATTATTTTTTTTATAATACTCTACAACCCCTTTCTAAATGAAATATCAAAAGACAATCACTATTTCTAGATTATGAGCCATATTCAATACATCATAGTTAACCCTATATTTAAGTAGGAAAGGCATAAATGGCACATGAACATGATCAGCAGAACATAAGGGCCTAATAAGGCAAACCAAAAAAAAGTTAGCAAGCCCGGGCTAAAACTATCAAATACAAAGTAATAAATAATTTAAATAAATAATACTAATGCCAAGTTCATTCTGAAAACAAAATAATTGAGTTTTTGTTTTCTCCATCTACATTAGCACAAAGAAAGGTCCATTTCATAGCAGCCACTGCCACCAGGGGGCGCTCACCCTGAGCGGGCCATCCCAGAGCTGGGTGCAAATCCTGCTTCCAACCTGTGCCTGTTGAATCCCCATTACTGCCAACACAAGATCGTCTGGGGAAATGAAGAGATTGATTCAGCGCCTGCAGAGAAAATCCTCTTAACCTTATGAGGACCTGAAATAGCTTAAGAGTTTGAAGAGCGAGAGCAGAGCCCGAGAGAAAGCTGCCATAACAGAATTACCATCTATCCTAAAAGAGAGATCATGATGTGTAATGATGAAGGCAGAACTTTAAGACCTTTGTGTGCACATGACCTAAAATAAGCAGAAATATGCAGTTCTAAATATTTGCTTGAGTAAAGCTCACTTCTATCTTTGGAAGTCAATTTTCGAACAGGGAACCTTCATTAAAAAAACATCACAGATTAGGCAGATGTGTTTGGTTTCAGACACAGCCAATGTAAAACCTTGTCTGTCGAGTACGATTACAAATGTCATCCTGTCCGTTTGAAACACAGTGAATGTTCTAACTTTGTTCCACTTGAGATTTTAATGACCACAGATGTGCGTGTGTGTTTGCTTTACCGGCTTTCTGATCTAATTTCAAGCTGAAGATAAAGTAAAAAACTCATAATCCTTTGCCATCCGACAAAGTACAGGTATACGCTCTCCGAAACTCGCCGATACACACACTGTACTAAATTTACCCCAGCATCGGTCGATGGAGTGGAGGGTAGATAACAAAATATGCAAGAGCTAGTCAATACGGAGAGAAAAAAGGAAGAGAGTAAAGAGCGAGAGAAACGGAAAACCTCTACTCTCTTGCTATGATCCGACCGGTTTCACATTTGAGAGAAATTCAACCATTTACATTTACATTGTACATGCTTTAAAGTCTGGACTTTCATATAGACCACTAAGCTATGTGTAAAATGTGTTCTGTTCTAATGATGAAGGATATTAGGGAAAAAACTGGCTTTCTGATATCCAAAAAGATTAGATAAATCATTATTTTTACTATCATAAAAACCTGATGAAATGAAAACAATATCTGTTAAGAGTAGGACATAAGCATTTTCAATAAGAGATGTGAATATACACAAGTCAAATTTGACTTCCCATGGCAGTTAGACAAAATTAAATAAATAAATAAATCTCAGGACTATATGCTAATTTAAATGCCTCACACTTTAACCCCCAAATTTTCAAACCAAATATATACACCCTTGCTTTTTATGTTTCACAGAAGAAAGAAAGTCTTGAGTAGTAGTAGTAGGACGAGTAGAAAAATATGGACAGAATTTTCATTTTTGGAAGAACTTTCCCTGTAATTGAAAATAGATGGGATAAAACATCTGATTTTTGTTATTGTTAATAATACCATAAACACTGAACAAAAAAATCTGTTTTGACTGAAACAGTGACGTTTATAGGTAGGGTAGGCAATTTTAGAGAGGCTAGCAAGGGGGTAATCCATCGACCGGAAGTTGAAGCCATCTTGTAGCAGAACTTCACTTGCGTTAGCATTCCCATTGAATCCCATTAATTTTTGCGTCACTTTGACAGCGAATAACTCTACATCTGAGGTGTTTGAAGACCCCATTTGTCCTTTATTTATTATTAAAGAAACATGACAATGTATAAAATGCTCCATTACCTTGTAGCTTATGTTATGGCCCCGTAGAAGCAGTTTTATTGTAAAAGTAGGCCAACGGTTGCGTCATACCCACGCGACTCTTTGTCACACAGTAGAGAGATTACCGTATGAACAGGAGCAATCAGGGAAACGTGGAGGCAAAATGAATTAATCAGAATACCTAGCAAAAGTTTCTCCTGCTCCTAGCTCATGGACAGCTCCTGCTCACACTCTCCGGCTCTGCGAGTTTCGGAAGGGAATGATTCAGATTTCTCATGCCACAGCCACTAGAAGACAGACGTGTTGCTCACGTCACATCTACGTCGTCAAGCTCTGTTTGAGTCTGCGCGTCAGGAACGGAAGTGCTAAAAAAAGTCGGCAAAAACGGGCTTCACTTGTCTCAATGGAGTTCCAGATGGCTCTGTCCACTTCTTATACTGTCTATGGAGGCTAGGCTAGCAATAGAAAGTTAGCTTTGAAAGCATAAGATCCCACCCTCTCTTCAGAGCGTCTCCAAAGCCACGCCTCCTCCAAAACACAAACACACACAAAAGATTCTGCAAATTGTCATGAGAGATGTCTCAAAGCATATAACAATACAATAATGAACACCTGACTGCTGCGGATTAATTTCGGCACTGATGGTGTTGACATAGAAACACATAAATCCGAGTCTGAGGTTATGACATCCGGTTATGACATGGCTTGAAAACAACATACGCTTGTTGTTTTGGCTCAGAAGGAACTGTAAAAGGCGGCTGCTGTTTGTTTGTGGCGCTGGGTGACTGTCTGTCTACAACTCTGGATAGACAACAGAACACGCTGATGACGCGTGATGTCCGCGCGAGCAGGGTGCGGGTCGGTATGGAAATACACATGTTGACAGGCAGATACAGTGTATCACTACATTTGAACCGAATGCAATGATTGGACGAATACACTTTGGTCCTTTGAGACTTTCACAGAAGATACATGTTTTAATATTTAGACTTTCTATTATTGATTGATATCAGGATGTGAAAAGAGTTTTAACCAATACAACAAAAAGCATTGCCTACCCTAGATTTAATTAGCGCTCCTTCAATGACACATTTTTTGCAAAAGGTAAAACTCTAGTTGCCAAATAACATCAGTACAAAATTACATAGGGGAACTACAACCTCTGTTAATAGGCCAAGAAGGCTGTTATCAGCCAATGACTTCAAAATGGCCTTGTCGATTGTTGATTCTAATCAAGGTTTTCCCGTCATTTAAGACATTCTCAACAAACTGTTAAGCTGTATTTCAATATTTATATCATACATGCTTTCAAATGATCAGAAATGAAGCAATCAAGGGCACACAGACAAAAAAACAAGCACACAAACACGCCGATCGGACCTACCAGCATCAGCGTTCTCTGAGTCCATGTCTGTGTCTGTCTGCTCACGGGAACTGGGAGACAATCGCTCTCTTTCTGTATTACTATCTTTCTCTCTCTAGGTTCTGTACAGAGCAGGAAGTCTAACCATCTTCTATAACACACACACATACACACGCACACACACGAGCATCTGCATGAGGACTGAGGGTAAGCTGTATTTAATTCTGATGATGCTGATGTTTTGGCACACTGAATATTTCACTGCAGTGTCGACACAAGCATCTGTCCGAATAAGGCCACCATGCACGCGCACACTCTTGACCAACACAAAACACACACGCCGCCGCTTTCCCTTGATGTTTTCCCTCACACAGAATCTACACTAGCACGTCGTCCACTGCGCATATGAATGAGACGCTGCTGAAAGGCGAGCGAGAAACACCAATACAAAACACATGACAGATCAAACACACACAAACACACACAGATCAAACTCTCTCACACACTCAAAACGGCCAATGGAAGATCAAACTTTGCTTTGCGAATGGGCACATTATCATCTCAAAGCCATGAGAGAGGGAGAAAGATCCTTGAGAGAGAGAGAGAGAGAGAGAGAGAGAGAGAGAGAGAGAGAGAGAGAGAGAGAGAGAGAGAGAGAGACAGACCCTTGAGAAAAAGAGAGACTGGTCATTGTCCCATGCACACAGACTTAAACTGTCAATTTAAATGGCAAAAACACCAGAGCAAGTCTGATTTGATCAATATTACAAAAAAAAATTGACACAATCACAATTTTAACTGCAATATGAGAAACATTTAACATCTCATATTGCTGCTTAGATATCTAAAAGAACAAAAAGGCATAAAATCCCACTGAAACAGCAGTTCTCATGTTCAGCAGGGTGTGCAAACTGCAAACTAGCAAACAATGAGTCCAAAGTCCAGTTTTGCTAACAATTTGCTGTCAACAGAAACTGTTAAGGGTCTGCAAACTCAAGTTGAAATAATAATAATAATACTAATAATTAGAGCCTGACCAATAAAGGATTTTGAAGGCCGATACCGATACAAATATTTGTTGGTTTTAAAATCCGATATTCCGGTATATCAGCCGATATTTAAAAAACAAAATAATAATTTCAGAAACGCTCAACAACACATTAACAGATTTCCCTAAAATTAGTTATTTGTAGTTATTTATGAGTTTTAACTAAAATAATAATTTAAAAACTAAAAAATAAAACTGGTTTCTTTTATTGTCACAACAGAACAGACTGATGTTAGTGGCACCACTATCATGGTCCATTCTCATTTGTGTTTATTCTTCCGAAGTCTCTTCGTCATCGGGATCTGATCAGAGACTATTTATATATTCCGAATCAAACATATACGGCTGAATGACATTCAAAACAGTGGGTCTCTCACCCTCCCTCAGCCCTTCTGCTTAGACCGACTGCCATAGGTATGATAGTTACGACCTCATCTAAATGCAGGGCGGGGATATGCAGCTCATTTGCATTTAAGGTCGTATAGCCCAAAACAGCTCATTTTAAAACAGGCCCCAAAAATGACTTTTTCAAATATGTTGTAATAAATTAACTATGGGATATTTTGAGCTGAAACATCACAAATACATTCTGGGGACACCAGAGACCAATATTACATCTTGTAAAAAGGGGCATAATAGGTGCCCTTTAAAGCAGCCTAATTAACCAGGTGTCATCTGTGTCATCAATGTGAATCAAATAACAAAAAAGAGAAAATCTCTCAGCACTTGACTGAATCAATTTTGTCTCACTTTAATATGAAATAATGTACATTTAATTATTTATGCATTTTTTATACATTTGATTACTTTATACAATTTATGTAAGTTAGTATTTCTTATTTCTAGTGCTTGAAGTTTTTCAGGTGAGTCTATTTCTTTGTTTTATTGTAGTTTGTTGTCCTATTGCTTGTAATTGTTTTTTTTTTTATTCTTATTTTATCACTGACTGTTTAGCTTTAGTTTTGTGTTGTGAGAAGTATTCCTTTTTTTTTTTAATTAATATTAAAATAAGGTCACAAGAAGTATGAAATTTCAATGTTTGGTCATATCATCCACCCCTAGCCTGTGTGAATGCAGCCTAATAGAACATTTACAGATTCTCTTTTCTCTCCATTTTCCATGTCAAGGATAAAGGGCTCGTCTTACAGGGTCCTGACTGCCCAGAAATAGACTGTGTGTCAGAGAAGAGAGGTTATCATACTCCCTCTGAGGGGTGTGGGAGTTGTTTGTACTTCAGTGGAGAGGTCATCCTACTCTCAGACTGTGTGTGTGTGTGTGTGTGTGTGTTGTACTTCTCTGTAGCGTCAGCAGCAATAACCCTTAGGGGTGTCTGGTCTACTGCGTCAAACTACACATTACGCAATCCGATGAAACAATGCAACACTAAACTATATCACAAATGGCAAACTAAATGGTACGCAAAACTATATTTTACACTAAATTGAATGTTGCAGACTACAATGTCATAAACACCAGGAAATAACATGGCTAATTAGATGATGTCTAAAAACAGCCAAAATTAAGCAATAACACCATTTCCAACTAAACAATACCAAAGGAATCTTGCAAGCTAACAACAAAACAAAATCACAAATGTTGGTGACACTGTACTAAGGCCTTATTTTTTAACATTTGTATTAACAATTAGTGTATTAACTAATTAACAAATAAATACTTTCATTTTAAAAATGTATCATTAAAGACTTAAAATGCTATAGAAATATTGTTCATTGTTAGTCAACCAATCTAGCTAACTAATGTGAACAAAATGATAAAAGCAACAACCCCAATCAAACAACCCCCATGCAAACATGCAAATCGAAGCCAAAAATAGTCTTGCGAACTAATTAACACTAAAATGTCGACCAATGGCAATCAAAAAGGCACACAAAACTATAGACTATGCTAAACTAAACATCACAAACACCAAACAAAAAAGCAGTTAATTAAGTAAAACCAAAACATTAAAACATGACAGTATGGCAACTTACTGTAGCAATGGCAGTATTGACTCAAATAAACATCCGTTAGATTTACCTTACAAACACTGGTTATGGTTAACGTCAGATATATTTACACAGCTAACAGTGGGAATGGATACTTTGTTATTTATTTAATTTTACATATAGGAGTGGCTGTGACATTAAACCACACTGATACAGAAAGAAGTTGGTGTTGTAGCAACTTGCCAAATTATTATAGAATTTAACTTATATTAGCCAAATATTAGCCATTCAAACTGTACATATATTGTTGTACATATACTGTACAAAAACAAATATTGTAAACAACAAAAAATCTTGTAAATGGCAACAACATTTGACCAAACAAAACACAAAAACAGTTGGAACAGCAAACATCAAAGTCTCACAAACACCGAAAAAAAACCATACAGTATGGCAAATTAAACAATGATAAAAAAACATGCCAAACTAAACTACCCATAATATAAAACCATAAACTAAACAATACCAAAGCAATCCATAACCATAACACTGAAGTTCAGTCGGTTGCAACTTCCTGTTCAAGGACTTGAACATTCTTATTTATTTAATGGAATATTGTAGTGTTTATGTTAAACACTATGTTTTACTAGTGTTTAATATAAATTATTTATCCATGCACATTGCACATCATAACTGTACACTGTTTCAATGGTGTTTATAATGAATTATTTATTCATGCACATCATTACATTTTAAAAGCACGAGTCCTTTATAATCATAACTTAACTAAAAATAACTTCCTGTCGCTCTTAAATCTCTTCTCTTTTCTGATGTCATGTTTACTGCCGTGAGGGTGGGACGGCTTGTCGCTCACTTGACATCACAGGAATAGCAAACCATAACCATCCAACCAATTCCCAATGGACAAAATCAAGTCCCACCCAACATTCTTTTCTCAATCGAGAAGTAGTTTCACTCAAAATAAGTCACAATAAGGTAAGAAATTAATATTACAACTTCTGTTGCCTGACAACTTTTATAAAAACTATAATAGAGTTTGAACACTGAAGAATGAAGCACAACAATGTCTCTTGACAGCGGGAGACTCGCATTAGCTTTTCAGAATATAGACGTCCAAAAACATTATGTAAGATGTCCGTCTTGGACTCTGCCGAGTAGGAATTTTGTGCTGACAATAAATCACATGCCAGTGCCACCTGCTGTCAAGGTATAAGGCATCAATGCCAACACCTCAACAGAGACTGATGTGAGTCACTGTCCTGCACAGGATCATGGGTAAAATAAACAGCAATGCCAATGACCGTGGGAAGTGGGAACTCTGGGAAAACCACGGTACTAAATGATTAACATATTCATGTAACGTTACCTTGATAAGAGAACCACAACTATGACAATACCATAGCATTTTTTATGTGCGTTTTCTTTTGTGTGTTTCTTAATACTGAAGTAGCAGGGAAGAGCTGAGACCAGCAGAACCCCAGTAATGACACTGACTTATTCTCTCACACACACTGCAGCCAAACATTTGCAGCATAAACCGTCTTAAGTGAATGACAGAGGGTCGAGGCTGTGACCGGCGAGCGGTCGCTTCTTACCGGCAGGCATTCCTCCAGTCGGTTCCGTCCAACCCGCGTCCGAGGCACTGCGTCTGGTTCGGATCAGATCAGCTAGGAAGGGGGGTTGGCTTCGACATATGGTTAGGAGCACGGCTGGATCACACACATGCAAACACACAAGCACAGATACGGATTAAACGAATCCGATCAGAACCCCTCAACGATATCTACCTTAAACTGACGGCTACGAGCACACATTATCAAACATGGCGGAACTGTGTCTGTGTTGTTAAGAATTAAAGAAGTAAAGAAAGGGAGTTGTGTGTGAATACCTGTAGATGCAGATTAAGCGCAACACATCCGCGTTTCCTGCTTCACATTCCGCGTGACGTCGGGACACGCCAACACGGAAGTGACAGTCGAGAGTGGAGTGGAGAGGAGAGGAGAGCGCGCGCAGCGCACGCGTCGAGGTTGAAAAAAAAGAAAAGAAAAAGAAAAAACACGCTGCAGGGATTCACAAAGTGGAACAGGTGGGTAAAAAAGAAAACGTGTTCATTTGATTTAATTTCATTTTCATTACAAAAACAAGTCGCTGGACAGTTCGAGTTGTGTGAATCGTATCTGCTCCCTCTTCCCTCATCCAGCTTCTAAAATTAATAAACAGGACAATCCCAGTTGCCTTTTATTTGGGTTAATGAATTGCCCTAGTGTGTGTGTGTGTGTGTGTGTGTGTGTGTGTGTGTGTGTGTGTGTGTGTGTGTGTGTGTGTGTGTGTGTGTGTGTTAAAATATCTATTTCCTCTCAGGGTCTTGCAAGGTATGTGAGCAGAATATCACTTTCAATTTCTTAAAGGAATCGCTCAACCAAAAATGAAATTGCTAATATGCTCATTTACTCATTAATGAATAATGAATTTGTTTGTTGTTCTATTGCACTTTAGCACAGAACTTTTGAAGGCTATTAGTTAGTTTTATATAGCCTAGGCTATCTGTTAAATATTATTTGGAAATGTTAAATAAATTTTTTATGTTACAGTATTATGTTTTTTTCCTTCTCACTATAGTAGTACTGTACAGTTGAATGTATCATATATTTCTTTATTTGATTTTGAATCAAGTTATTTATTTATTCATGTAAATTATTTTAAAAATGATCTGTTTACTTAATTCTTATTTTTTTATTATTATTATTTTTTCAGAACAAGATACATTGAAAGTATTCAGTGACATAACACTATTAAAAGGTTTTGGTTTTTCAAAATTTCCACCCCATCCCAACACAACAACCCCAAAAACTATTAAACCCCCAAAATAAATAATGAATATATAAAAAAAATTACTTTCTCAAAATAGTTTATTAAAGGGTACCAATTTTTTTGTAAAATATTCTGTTGATCCCCTGAGAATTTTTTTTTTTTTTTTTTTTTAGTTTTTAGAAACATCATTAGATCTCTAAGCCATGATGACATACTGTACGTTGTGTGATTTCCACCCGAGGAGAATAATTATTAATTTTTAAATTAATTTTTCCCTTTTTTCAATTTTTTTTAAATCATTATTAACAAAAAATCTTTACATGTACTTGAGCTCCCTTGGTCTGTTTATGTGAGTTCATGAAAGAAGATTTGTTAAGCAATCGTTCTTTTGAGTCAGATCTTTTCAATGCTTTTCAATGAGGTTCATAAAACTGACTGATCAGGTTCTCAAGTTCAACTTACTTTCGGTTGCAGCCAGCAGTTAATGGTCCACTAAAGGGAAAGAGTATCACTAAATAACTTTAAAATTTACCTTGAAAGCTTTGGGTTGATCCATTGTAACTGAATTGAAAAGAGTACAACATTCCCACATGGTCAAGTCTTCATAATTTCACATTTTGTGTTCCACAGAAGAACAAATGCATAATATAGGTTTGAAATAACATGAGATGTAAGTAAATAATGACAGTTTTAATTATTGGGTGAATGATTTCTTTAATATAAAAACCTGTGGCCTGACCAGTTAAACTTCAGAGCACATGTACCCAGTTAAAAAAAAAAAAACAACAGCTTCAGATTGGAAAACCATTTGTAATTATTTAAGAGTATTACTGATGGATTTAAGGGGTTTGTTGAAATATTTGTTGTTCCAAAAGCCTACCGTTTCATTACGACAGAATCCAATCATTTACAGTGGTCATAATAAATAATAATACAAAGCTCAGTAATGTCTGCCTCTGTCAGACCTGCCGTGAATAACTGGATTATTTTGGGATAAGCTGAAACCATCCAGTCAAACATGCCAAAGATGACGTGTGTGTGTGTGTGTGTGTGTGTGAGTGAGAGAGAGAAAGAGAGTGAGAGAGAGAATACACAGTATTAAAATAAAGACCTTTGCTTTAAAGGAATTATGCGTGATTAAGCTCACATCTGCTAAACACTGAAAACACATATCAATCACTCACTCATGTGCACGTCTCATAACTAAATGCTTGTATTGGCTCAAAAGTTTTAACACAATGTGCTTAAGTTGCACAAACTGGTTTGATGCATAGCTGAGATCCAGATGCAAACATTTGCATAATGATTACTGAAATGCTGGCCAAATAATCATATTTCACCAATAATCTCCATCAAATCTGTGTGGTTTTTCTCTCTCTCTGGTCTCACACACATTTTCTGCCTCATTTATATTGGTGGTTTAATGAAGCTTGAAAGTTTGGGCAGTCTGATTGATTGAGTAATGGAGTAGCTTTGTACAGCTGGTATTGCCAGTCATTCAGTAAAGTGCCGTATAGTTATTTGAATATTGAATGCACACACATGCATTGCAGTGATTGCTTCTTAAACACTTTCATTTGCATATGCATGGTAACCTAAAATATTGATGTTAAGTAATTAAGTTAATGGATGTATTATTTGTCAGCTACCACAAACCCACACACACTAATTATTCATACTCATTATTCATTATTCTCTTAATCAATCTGAAGATAGTTATTTAATACACTTCAATTTGTGTGAAGCTAAAACCTAATTATGTTCTTTTCAAACTTTTATATGAGGACTTCCAATTTGGAAATAAATATGGAAATATTTTGTAAAGCTCACCTAAACATAAGTAAACTTGGACACCCTAAACCATCTTATTTAAAAATAAAAGTAGATATTAAGAAATATTCAAAAATTTTCAGTGTATAATAAAAACATTGGTCAGAAATTTTGAAAATGTTTTACACGAGTAATACTTGCACAGACTACTTTTTGGGGTTTTGTTTCTTTTTATTTTCGTGACCAGTCACGTTTATCGTATAGAGAGATGAAGCATCCTTTTGCTGTCTGTAGAACAATTAAGGTTTACAATGACTTCAGGATATGTAAATGAAAACAGGATTTTCATTTTTGGACAATGTATATTTTATTTGACATGAAATAGCCTTTATTAAATGCAGTTTTTTCCCATCAACATTGATTATATATATATATATATATATATATATATATATATATATATATATATATATATATATATACATACAAATGCTTTGAAAACATGCTCAACCTATAAAGCGAGTCAATCTAACGTATACAGTTCACCTATTATTTACATACTTACACAACACGTCCACCTTTAAGGATTTCCAGTTTTCCACCTTCAAGCTTCACACTGAGCTTCAGATCAATGTTGACCCATAGAACAACTGTTTGTGTGTGAGAGGAACAGACAGTTTGATTTTTTTTTTCTCTCCAGAGGGGGTTTGACATTTTTCATAAACTCTTAACATTTGGTCCCAATGTCTATTCAGTGGTCTTTCAGACAGAATTGATTTATGGATGGATTGCATAATAAACACACAAATGGTATTTGCAATTGAGAGTGACTTCAGTATAGTCTCTCCAAAAAAAAAAAAAAAAAAAAATGGAGAAAACTCCTACGCGATGATTCAATTGATTTTATATAAAAATAAAGCTGAATGACTGGGATTTTTATTTTTATAAAATGCCTAAACGCCCACAAATATCATTATGTTTGTGAGAGATCAGATCACTCTGTCAGAGCAGATTTAAAGAATGAAGATCAAGAAAGACATTAAAAAGTTGCTGGCTGGAACATTTTGTATCGATTGTGTATTTATGTATTATTTATAGTCAGCTGCGTGCAGAAGGCTTTATAGAAAATGGATATATACAGTGGCAACTACTAGGACAGGTAGCAAACAAAAAGTCAAGTGCTAAATATAGACCCCCAGTGCCTGGAATAATAACACGATCATGATGTAGGAAAGACAGAGCCTGTCAACACTATTAGTCATTAAGAATGAGTCAATAGGTCTTGTAATGTGACTAGAGCAGCTCTATGGGGGAGGACGAGCACTTTCGAGGTAGAGATGAGGCAGTCAAATGCTTCAGAGCTGAGTCTTTTCTGAGTCGAGCAGCGATAGAAAGGTGAATTGTATAGATGAGTGTTAGTTTAATGGACTGGAATGTGTAAAGATGCATGATCAGTTTGAAATCAAGCAGGAATATTGGATTTCTGAGAGCTCCACTCGCCATTCTGAATTGTCATTGGTCAATTGATGCCTATGGTTGCTTTTTTTTTTTTTTTTTGACATCTTTGTAATTAATTATTGACTAATATACAGTGTACACTGATGTCCTAAAACATTATGACTTCCTGCCTAATATGTTGTTGACCCACTGAGGCATGGACCCCTGAAAGTGTCTTGTGGGATCTGTCACCAAGTCGTATAGCTGGAGCCGCCGTGGAACAAACTTGTTGGTCCAGCATATCCGACAGATGCTCAACTAGAGGCACAATGATTGGTCTCCATCTGCAACGCCATAAGCGGCAGAGTATGATGACACATTCCTCCCACACACCTCATTACAATTTTGTGTCACTCGTGCCACAGCAGACCTTCTGTTAGCTTGGACAAAACGGAATAGCCTTCTTTGACCTTGAGCATTGATGTGCATTGACACCCTGTCTCTGATTTGTAGTTTCCTCGGTCCACTGTTGGTAAATTCTCCGCACTGCTGACCTGGAGCAACACACAGATACGTTGACCCAATGGCCTTGCCATTTTAATTTGGCCCTTTTCAAAGTCGCTCAGATCTTTATTCCTGCCAATCTCCTGCATACAGCACATTAATTACGATAACTGATTGTTTGCTTAATCTAACCTACCCAGACCTTTTATGTGGCCTCGTTAGGAGATGATTAATGATATTTGCTTTATCTGTGATTGGTCGTAATGTTTTGGCTCATCGGTGTAAAGTATGTGCTCTTAGTACAACAGTAAATGTTAAAGGGGTCATGAACTGGCTTTTTAAATCTTATTATATTGTTGTCTGAGGTCATATTATGACGTTTGCTTGGTTATTGCATTCAAAAACATAGGGTATTTTGTATCCAAGTTTTGAGCCTTCCTGAAAAACGCTTGGTTTTTATGGGCGTCTCGCACTGAAGACTTGGAAGTAAACGGCCACTGCTGTGAGTGGATAACAGTTTTGCATATTATGAGTTTCAACTCACCCGTCGATTCACTTGGGGGAAAATGTTTTGAAAACATCCAATGTTGTAAAATGGCAACCGGAATGATTCGCCCATACATGTTCGACCCAGAGTCCGTGTGTTGCACAATTCCTGTCAGATCCAATAGACGACACAGCACCGTTCTTTACTCTTAATCGGTCTACAAATACAATCTTGTTTACAAAACAATCCTCAGTGAAATGAAGCGAACAGACGGATGATGATTTACCTCATCAGCTGGAGTGGAACGTCATTAAAAATAAAGTTTATCCATGCCGTCCTATTGGAATCCAGAGGAAGCTTATGCAGCCACTGTCTTCTTCCACAACCAGGCACTGCACAATATTTTTTATTGCTCAGTAGCTCGATCCTGTTTGTCATCAAGAGGTAGGCATCTATGTTATTTAGCAATGTGTGTATTGCGCAAATCAGTGGGCGGGGCTAGACCGGCCGTGTTGAAGTAGGCGTTGGTCTTCTTCTTCTTCTGGGGTGGTGTTTTATCCTCTTTGTCGTCATAGTTCCCCACTTTGAAAGACAAGTCGTTTGCTGAGGCTGGTGTCAATAAAAGCTTTTATTGGACTAACAAGGACGTTTTTCAATTCTGAAACTTACAGGATATTCTTATAATATGATGACCTCTTAGATGTCAAAAGCTCAAGGAACATTTGATTTCTCAGTTCATCACCCCTTTAATTCTGCCATTTGTCATGATCATTTTGAAAGTTGTCATGCTTTTAAAATCAACATGTTCTTACATGTTCCTGGTCTTTTTGTGCAGAATATTTTGCGTGTGCTGCACACAGAATGCTTGCCTTCGGAATATTTAATTAAAATGTCAAAACATTTTCAAGGTTTAATCTGGATAAAAATTAATTATCCCTACATTTTTACTCACTGAATATCAATTTAATATAAATAATTAATTCTTAACTTGTACTTAATACTTAATACTCTCAGACACTTAAGATTTAAACAACACTGTGTTAGATATTGTCTTGGGAAGTGGCGAGGTGTTGTGTGCAATATTAACAAACAACACAACTAAAACTCCTTTGTAAACAAGGTATGCAGTATTAAAACAATCCTTCTTTATATTAAATACATGGAGTAGTGTTTCTTTCAAACAATTAATTAAAATTCATTATACAACTGAATCCCGAGTTGTAAGCTTCAGTAAAAATAGCTGATCTATTTTGAACGATTAAAAAGCATATGCAATTAACTTGAGACAAAAAGGAATTAACGTCTGCCTGTGTGAAAAGTGGGGGATTTAACAGTCTGGGTTCACATTATGCAAAAATGTTTCAAAGCTATGAGAATGAGTTGCAGTTTTCCAAAAGCATATTCAATGTACTTGTGGAACTGTCAATCATTATGTGGTGCAAATGGAAAAGATTTTGAACATTAAGAAGGGAACAACTTTTGAACATTAAGAAGGGAACAAATGTATAGGTTTTGTGCAGCCATCAACCTTTTGAATAAAATAAGCTAAAAGTACTTGGACACTCAGAGCGAACAAGAACATTTCAGTAATAGACTGCAGAGAGAACAGATGAAGGTTGGTCATTTTACTTTTTAACAATTTATCAAAATTGTGCCATTCAGAAAAAGAAGATTTCTCTTTTGCAATAGGTCAGTTATGTCACATTAGACTTATTACGTCTGCATAAAGTCTCAGAGTAATAGTAGTAGTGAGGTAATGCATACATGAATATTAATGTGACACATTTGCCCCACTGTTCTTTCATCCTTTTTTTTTAACTCCAGTGTGTAATTTCACCAAATCAAATTGCAAAAATAATGTTTCAAACAGGTTTCCAAAAGGTGACCCTCTAACTGAAACAACGCATTCTCACCCCAAGGCGTCACCTTTGACCATGCTTCAATATTTGACGTTTTAGGCGCCCTTTAGCGTCACTTACATGACGCGATCCTACGGCGTCATCACACTGACGCTAAAGGAAAGCGTCAGTTAGAGGACGCGGTTAGGTGTGGGGTGGGGGTAGGGTACACGCGATCCTCGGGCGTCATCTAACTGACGCTAAAGGGCGCCTAAAGCGTCAGATATTGAAGCATGTCCAAATGCTTCCCAAGGCGTCAGTTAGGTGACGCCTTGGGAGTGAGAATGGGCTGACTGAAACTGAACCCTGAAGGCCACGATTACCCTCCAGACTCTGAGAGCGCATTTCCTCATATCCCAATATGTCCTCCCTCGGTTCACCTCAAAGAGCATGCACAGAGAACTCAAAATTAAACATGATTTAATGACTCATGAATGTAAGTACACACTGACACGAAATGAGCGGTTTGTGTGAGAAAACGAACAGTATTTATATAGTTTTTACCTCTTGTTAACAGCCGTCGAACTGATCTGAATCAGATGTCCAACTGAACCGAACTGAACCGTCTCCAGACGTTACACCGGAAGTGATCTCTCGCGTGTACGTCACACAATGTTTACACAGAGATTTCGGAAGTTTTGCCTTTCACTAAACATATTTAGATATATCGAAATCGTCTTCCATTTCGATTTCCTGTATATTTATTATTTTTATTTTTTTCTTGTGTGACACCTGAATGAAAGGCTCATTATTATGCGGGTCAGGTTAGAATCAACGAATTATTCTTGATGGGGCTGGACATGATACGGCATTCGCATATTGCCTTGGCAAACAAAAAAAATGTCTTTCACAATAAAACCCAATTCACAGTTTTATGTGAATGATTAGGATGTTTTTCAGATCATTTTGAAGAACAAAACTCTAGGCAACAACATCCATTAGTCAAAAGTCTTTGACTAATGGACGCATATAGTGTTTTGTGGCCTTATTTCAGAAACTTTCATTTTTAGTTTTTTCAATAACCACGCATAAACAATATTCTCTCAAAAATACAAACATGTACATACATGCTGCTCATATTTTATGGTAGCCCTGTTTGTGCTAAATAGAGTGTAATTTCACCTGTGCCATTTATATGTTTATGAGCACCTGAAAAAAGCACAAATGTCAGGGCATTTCAAAACGTCTCAAGGAGCCCAAAAACACATTAGACCCCAGAGGGTTAATAAGGGACAAAAATACTGCGTGTTTATGGATGTTAAAGAAAATACTTTATAGGGTCGGTTTCGATTTTATGAAAGTTATACAGTAACTTTAATATTTTAATCGAATTACTGTAAAAGAAAAGTTTCTTCCTTAAATTTTTAAGTACAATCAACTTAGATGTTTAAGAAATCTTAAAAAAACTTAAATTACATTAGACTGACAATTAAAAATGAGTTAGAGCCCTGAATGAGTAAGATGAGTTGAGTTAGAGTAACTGATGACAGATTTGTTTTTTGGGTGAACTAACCCATTAAAATGATAAAAGCTGACATTCATCAAAAAATCCTGAAAAAAAGTACAGTCCGTTTCCACAAAAATATTAAGCAGCACAACTCCTTTCAACATTGATAATCTTGAATGATTTCTGAAGGATCAGTGACACTGAAATTCAGATTTACATCACAGGAATAAAGTGTTACTGTATTTTGATCAAATAACTGCAGCCTTGCTGAGGATGAGAGACTTATTTCAATTTAAAAAATCTTGCCGATCACAAACATTTGAACGCTAGTGTTTTTTTCATTTTCACTTCCATCATTTGAGTAATTCTGTTTAGTATCTTCTACAGGGTTATGAACCGAACAGATTTGATATGGAGGGTTTTCATTATTTATAGTTGTGTTAACTGTACTCTCTTTCATCCTGTAAAACACTGTCTCTTTTTTTCTCTTTCACACACAGAAAGTTGGCTGCCTCTGAAAGGGGAATTCAAACTAAAAGTGAAAAAGCCTAAATGAAAGAAAGATGTTCGTGGAAATGGTGCTTTAAAAAGAGAAAGAGAAACTATTCATTATGAAGCAGGTGAGAGAGATACAGAAACAGGTAGATATACAGTTCTGTATGTGTATGTAATTATAGATCTGTCTGTGTTTTTCTTGCTTCCGTCTTACTTCTTCACGTCTCTCATAGTAACGGCATAATGTGTGAACAGTGCTGGACTCTAGGGCTGAATTTGATGGATCACTCCCACAGTTCTGGAACATAAAACATCAACAGCAGAATGAGCTGACAGGTGGCTCAATCCAACACACATACACACACAACACACAAACAAACACATGCAAGACAGCATGGAAGCAGAAATGTGGGTGGGATTATGGGAATTTAAGTTATTAACAACTATGTTGTTTCTTCCTCTCTCTTCTTTTAGTTTCTTATTTATTAGGTGACCTTCAACCTTGTTAGAAATCAAAGAACAAATCAGTCATGTTCAAATGTTGATTTACTGTGAAGATTGTATAACTTGCTGTCTTATTCTCCTCAATGAAATTACTGACAAAAAATAAATCATTTAAAATTAAATTAATTAAAATATGATATTCTCCACAAACATCGTTCTAAACTCAGGGGTGCAGAGAGGAAGTGGCGCAAATCGAAAGATCCTACAGACATGGGTCTTTATCAATCCCTCCTCTCTTCTTTCTCTGCTAATATTTCTATTGCTAAAATGACTTACTATCACAACAAAATCATCAATTCTTCTGACTCTCGCATGCTTTTCAAAACCTTCTCTCTTCTTAACCCTGCTCCTCCTTCATCAACCCTAACAGCTGACGATGTTGCCACATTCTTCATATAGGCCAACTTACCAATCCACAAACTGACACACACATTTTATTAGCAAACGCACACATTCTACCCTCCTTCTCTCTACTTTCAGAGGCGGAAGTCTTTAAAGTCCTACTTTCCAGTCGCCCTACTACCTGTCCGCTTGATCCTATCCCCACTAACCTACTTCAAGCCATTTCTTCCTCACGCACATCATAAACTCCTCTCTTCACACTGGTTCCTTTCCCACAGTTTTTAAGCAGGCTCGGGTAACCCCACTGCTTAAGAAATCTAAATCTAAATCCAGCACTTCTAGAAAGTTACAGACCGGTATCTCTTCTTCCATTCATCTCAAAAACACTTGAACGAGTTGTTTTTAACCAGATCTCCTCCTTTCTTACACAGAAAAACCTATTGGACAACAATCAGTCTGGTTTCAAACTGACTGTTCAACTGAGTCTGCTCTGCTCTCAGTAACTGAAGCTCTGAGAGTGGCACGAGCAGCTTCCAAATCCTTTGTTCTCATGCTGCTGGATCTGTCTGCTGCCACCAGATCCTCCTGTCAATCCTAAAGATGAAGGGCATCTCGGGAACCGCACTCCAATAGTTCAAGTCTTACATCTCAGGTAGGTCCTTGGGTGTCGTGGAGAGGTGTGGCATCTAAGACCCAACATCTAACTACACTCTAAAAAATGCTGGGTTGTTTTAACCCAATTTTGGGTCAAATATGGACAAACCCGAAATGTTGGGTTAAAAATGTAATGTAAAAATTTAACCCAACGGCTGGGTTAGTCCATATTTGACCCAAAGTTGGGTTAAAACAACCCAGCATTTTTTAGAGTGTACTGGGGTGCCTCAGGGCTCAGTGCTTGGACCACTTCTCTTCTCCCTCTACATGACATCACTAGGATCTGTGATTCAGCACCAGTGGTGGAGGAAGTACTGAATCTCAGTACTTAAGTAAAAGTACAAATAACCAGATAAATATTTACTTTAGTAAAAGAAGTAACACAATGACAACCATAGTTAAGTAAAAAGTAAAAAGTACCTGATTTTAAATGTACTTTAGGTATTAAAAGTAAAAGTACTTGCATAACAATTGATTCTCTTAGTGACTATTTTCTAATGATTAATAAAACATTTAATTCTAACTCATTCAACCTAATACTCCTATAATGATGTTCAATAATGATGGAAAAAAAAATTGTTGTCACCATTTCTGAAACAAGCTTTCAATTAGGCAATATAAACCATGCTTATCCTTACTATATATTAATAACTATGTTTGGCAGTAAATGCGATTCATTTATGGTGTAATTCTGAACCTCTTGGCTTGCCATAATGTGCATAGTGTGTTTCCTATGCACGTAAAAACACATTTTTGCGTATAAATTGCACGATAAACACACTGCGTGGGAGACGCATTTAGTTGATGTATCTATGGCAACCAAACGTCACTGGTGAGACAAACGTGCAACGAACGGACGGTCAGATAACGTTTTGGCAGGGGAAAAACTGATCAGAAAATGTAATGAAAATGTAACAGAAGTTGTAGAAATGTAGTGGAGTAGAAAGTATAATAATTGCTGCAAAATGTAACGAAGTAAAAGTAAAAAGTATGCGCTATTTATTCTACTTAAGTAAAGTAAAGATACGTGAAAAATGTACTTAAGTAAAGTAACAAAGTATTTGTACTTCGTTACATTCCACCACTGTTCAGCACTGGTTTTCAGTTGCCGCTCGCATCAAATTCAAGTCACTGACATTCGCCTACTTCCATTAGTCTTCAGTTTCACATGATCCTTCAGAAATCATTCTAATACACTGATTTGCTCAAGAAACATTTCTGATTATTATCAATTTTGAAAACAGTTGTGCTGCTCAATATTTTTGGGAAAACAGTGAAAAACATTTTCTTCAGGATTATTTGGTGAATAGAAAGTTCAAAAGAACAGCATTTTAATATTACAAGTTATGATACCTTATAAATGAATTTAATATCACTTTTGGTGGGAGTGTGTGTGTGTGTTCAGCTGCTCTCTGCTGCCTTCTGCTGTCTTGTGTTGTTTGGGGTAGAGACATGAATGTGACCTAAATGGAGACCTGAAAGCAAATTCATGAAGGTTTGTGGCAAAAGCTAAGCTGCTTTGTGGCGTTTTGCATTTGTGTGTATGCGACCCGAGAGACACAAAGACATTAAGGAGAGTGAATTAAACTATGACTAAACGTTTAATTTTAAACACCCCAACCATGATAAACACAAATTAAGCCGAGACACCTGGTCTTTCCGGGCGGAGATTCTATAATTACGCAAATGTGTCTGCTGAATATAGAATGTCCTTCATGCCTATCTAAGCTGAAACACTTTAAGCAGAGACACTGTGTGTGTGTGTGTGTGTGTGTGTGTGGGGTAATGCTTTTCCTGCAGAAGTGCTAATGTATTTTCTGTGTCTTCACCAATGGCTATTTTAGTAAAGGTTTCCTCTTTGCTATGTTTCAGTTGTGAATGTGCGTGGTGTGTCTTGATGTGTGTGTTTCAATTCATCAGGGCCTCCTTTTCTTTCTGCCTCCCTTTTCCTTGATCTCCTCAGTCACTTATTCACCAGACTGCTTGATGAGGGGAGAGACAGCAACGGATAAAGAGATAATTGTGTCATGTCAGTGATGTCTTCTTTAGTATTGAGCCATGATCTCAGCCAATAATTGGTGTAATCAAGTTGCTTTAACATGCACAGGTGAATTTAAGAATGAGTGGCTTGTTCCACTCCCTAATTCCCTATCCATCTTTTTCCTAAACGAGCCTGCTACATTTCAGATTGTGGGAGACGTGGGGGAGTTCCACTCAAAAAGACTGAAACAAATAATTTCAAGTCATAAGGTTGCGCTCCAAATAATCCTAATCTGTCATTTTGACTGAAGCAGCTGTAAAATTTTCTTCATGTTCTATTTTCAGATGTCAGGAGGATAACGAAAATGGTATAATAAGAATAACTATGGCAAGAGTTATTTTCAGTCACTGCATTCTTTTCTAACTGATTATTTTTTATTTTCCCCATTTATATTCTGCTGTAAAAGTATAAAGACAACATATTCTACACGATATTTTGTAATATATCTCATTAATGATTTACTGGAATGTTTTTCTCCCCAAATCCTCACGTCTCTTTCCAGGTTTGTTTTCAAACAGTTGCTTGAATTTAATTGTCTCACCTTTTGACTGCTAATCCCTATTAGCAGTGTTTAAATGTTTCTGAAGCAATGCAATATATACTCACCTAAAGGATTATTAGGAACACCATACTAATACTTTGTTTGACCACCTTTCACCTTCAGAACTGCCTTAAATCTACGTGGCATTGATTCAAGAAGGTGCTGAAAGCATTCTTTAGAAATGTTGGCCCATATTGATAGGATAGCATCTTGCAGTTGATGGAGATTTGTGGGATGCACATCCAGGGCACGAAGCTCCCGTTCCACCACATCCCAAAGATGCTCTATTGGGTTGAGATCTGGTGACTGTGGGGGCCATTTTAGTACAGTGAACTCATCATCAGAGAAGAGATGTCGCTGCAAGAGGGAGGGCATTTTATTTATTTTTATTTTTTTTTGAAATTGCACTGTTAAATCATTATAATAAATACTGCAATAGATTTCATTGTGACTTTAAAATTATTCATCAGATATTATATTCAAATTTATTTATAACCCAGTCTTCAGTACCCAGATTTAAGTTTAGCTGAATTCTGACATGGACATTTGACCAATCTACTGTAAACATAACAGATTAACCCCTGTATAAACTTAAAAGCTTCTGAGTTTTATGTAATTTATTTGCTCAAAGCCTAGTGTGACTGCAGCTTTAAGAAATTCAGCCAAAAATGAATCTCTCATGTTATTTCAAACCTGTATGATATTTTCCCTCAACTATCTTCACAAATAAGATATTTTGAAAATTGTCTGTTTTTGTTGTTGTTTTTTACAGTGAAAGTCAATGTTTTGGAACTAACATTCTCCTAAATAGGTTTTATGTGTTCTGCAGAAGATGGAAAATCATACAAGTTGACATAATGACAAGTGTTTCATTTTTGAGTGAACATGAGTGAGATGTTAGGAAATATGTGCTTAATCTGCAGTTTTTATATTTAAATTCTAAGAATACCAAAGGCTTTCTTTCAAGGGTAATATTTTAAATATTTTTTATTGGGGGTAATCTTTCTTTTAGCGGTAATTTTATATAGTGATAATATTCGGGTTAGTCTATTATGGACTGATTCATATTTAACTAAACTGTGAAGCACAGTGTGAGAAAGATCTGACTTTTGCTCCTCGATAGGATAATTCACTCATATTTTGGTCTATAATGGAATAGTAGCAGCATTCATAGAAAACATGAATGCAAAGATGTGTGACGCTTTTCTACAGCACTTGCATACATACTTGAATGACGTCTTTTCTTCATTCATGTCTTCATCAGTTCCGCCAATCACATCATCAGCAGCTCAGATAGCACAACATACAAACTGCATTCAAATGCATAGCGATGCTGTCACAGCAAGACATCCACAGACACGTGTACGTTGTCCCTCCTGCTTTGTATATGAGTCATATTTTGTTGTTAGGCCTTAACAAATATTTTCAATGGTGTGTCCTCATCTAACAAATGCACGGCTTCAGCTCTGGATGTGAGTATATTTGGTATCTCCAGGCATAATTCTCAAGTTTAAGGCATAATTCTCAAACTTCTACATTTGTGTTTCACAGAATAAAACGGTTTGGAACAACATGAGGGTGATTAATGACAGTCTTCAACTATATTTTAGCTAGGGCTGGATTATTTTTTCATCAATCATCTAATGTTAAAGGGTTAGTTCACCCAAAAATGAAAATTCTGTCAGTATTTACTCACCCTCATGTTGTTCCAACCCCGTAAGACCTTCGTTCATCTTCAGAACACAAATTAAGATATTTAGGATATTAAAATCGCTCCTGCATACAGTCCATAGGCTTCTTGAGGGACTGGCTCTTGCTGTCCTCGAAAAGTAATTGAAGACATCGTTAAAATAGTCCAAGTGACTACAGGGGCTCAACCTTAAGTTTATCAAACGACGAGAACACTTTTGTGCGCAAAAAAACAACAAAAATAACGACTTTATTTCAACTATTCACTTCCTTCTCCATGAGCCTGTAAGTCAGTTAACGTAGTGTGATTGCGTAGAGCTACGTCACACGTAGGCTCACTATTGGTCGACGCTGGTCATGTGTGTGTGATGCGTGTGACGTACAATAACAGAAGCTTACGCTATTAAACTAGTTAGCTGACTCGCGCAGAGGGAGAAATAAACGAATAGTTGAAATAAAGTCGTTATTTTTGTTGTTTTTTTGCGCACAAAAGTGTTCTCGTCGTTTGATAAACTTAAGATTGAGCCCCTGTAGTCACTTGGACTATTTTAACGATGTCTTTTATGACTTTTCGGGGACGGCAAGAGCCAGTCCCTCAAGAAGCCTATGGACTGTATGCAGGAGCGATTTTAATATCTTAAATATCTTAATTCGTTTTCCGAAGATGAACGAAGGTCTTACGGGGTTGGAACAACATGAGGGTGAGTAAATACTGACAGAATTTTCATTTTTGGGTGAACTAACCCTTTAAAGATGCAGTATGTAATATTGACAGCTAGTGGTTAAAATGGGTACTGCAGTCCAAATTCAAAATCTTGGGAGAGGGTTCCTCAGCCTTGGCGCTAACGTGGGTTGCCAGATTGAGGGTGCAATAGGAATGAACGCAATTTATATTGTAAGACGTCGAGCTTTTCAGTGTAAGATGATGAGTTGATTTATCCAAGTTCTAATATACGTCTGGTCATAGAGATTTTTATGCAGATGCTGTTTAGGTCAGGTAGAATCTGTTATCTTTAACTCAATTCGTTTTCTGGCCTCCATGGCTGAAAGACACTGTGTTTTGTGGCAATTGGCAACCTGGGGTGTTTAAATACTACCTTATTTGGTAAATTGCCAGTAGGTGGAATCACAGAGATGAAAACAAAAATAGACATTTGACATGGGACGCATATTCAAAGTAGAATTACTGGCTGTAGAATTGTTTTTATGAGAAACAGGTAGGCTATTTAAACTTATGTGCGATGCTGGAGGGGGTATTGCTGGACCATGATCCAGTCAGCGCAAATGACCCAATTCTCACTGAAAATAATTCAAATGTCCAGACGAGTCTGTGGTTTCAACAACTTCTTTGTATTATTGAACAAAAATGCAAGTAACATACAGGCAATTGCTAACTTAACTCTTCTCAACTGATTTGCCTCTTAACCTCTCGGGAACGCCTCTCAGTGTGTGCGTAGGGACGTAACAGAATACTCTTAAAGGTATAAAGCCACAATTACATGTGCACCTCGTATGACACTCACGTTCTCACGCCGGTCGGGCAGATGACTTAAAGATGAGATCTACCTGTTGAGCGGCTCGTGATTGACTAGTTATATGTTAAAATATCCCGTAATCTAGAGCGGGTGTGCATGCGAGACAGATGTTGTGTTCAAAACCGCGCACGGCAGAGGGGTAAGCATAGGCGTCGATTTCGGTGATTTTTTCCCGACCAGATTTCGTCATTAGTCATTTTGTACCCACCACTTTTGGTTTCCTGTAACCACTGATGAACATATTCGGTTTTGAGAGAAAAAGAAAACTATACCGAGGGCGGATTGGAACCCATATCCCCTGACACTCTTGGCAAAAGTTTGAAAAACTCAAACTTACATAGTGGATTGTTGGATTTATTTATGGGTTGAGCAGAGAGGCTGCTCATTTTGACAAGTTTGTAACCAGCACTTTCATGTGTCTCTGTCCCCTGCACATTTCAAACCAAACTAACGCCCGTGGAGGTAAGCGAGCGAGAGACCTTGCGTGTGCAGACCTCTATGTTGCAGACTAACACAGCACCCCCCCCCCCCACCCCCCACCCCCTGTTGGAGAAGCTAAACTCAAAAGTTGGCAGCAGGCAGCTATGTTATACACAGTGTGTTTCTATTAACTGAATGACAGTGGGGTATGCGAAAGACCAGAGCAGCCGGTGAGCGCGCACGCCGCAGTTTTTCCTGTGGTGGTTTATCATGAGTTTATCATTCTTCTTTTTTCAGAGCAAAAAAAAAAAAAAGTGAGGAAGTGAGCAACGCAGAGAGAGACTCCTGGAAAAGTAAGAGAGAGTCTCGTATGGTACAGTGGCGTAGCCAGGGGAGGGGCCATGGGGGCACTGGCCCCTCCTGAAAACTGATTGGCCCCCCAGTGTGCCCCCACCCTTCTAATTGTCTGTCACTCAAAAATTCAAATCATAATCTTTCAGCTTGTAGTAGAATAATTCATGATTCCGCGTCGCGCGATGCTTCTCAAAACCACACGGTAAGTTGATATATTTTTAAGGAAAGACGATGTGTATTCACCCTGCTGAGGGGAATGTGCTAAAGCCTGGAGTGGAGCGAAAGCACGTTCCTCTCTCCACTCTAAGCATTCTGTAATCACTTCGCTCATGGTCCACTCCGGTTTTTCAATTCCCGCTCACGGAAAAACTGCTCCATGTTCACTCAATTAGTCTTAGATTTTGAGAAGTGCATGTCAGGCTACTGCTCGCTCGTTTGCTGCGGTCGTATGATAGAAAACAGAACGCGGGTCAATATTGGTCGTTTCTCAATACCAAGAACGCAAACTTCGGAGAACGAACTCCCGAGGACGAGAGGACGCGAGTCCGGTCATTCTGCTAATGGAATAGCGCGTTCTTGATCGCGTCACTCAGCACGCGGCTACTCCGGTTATCTCTTATATGGTATAAAACACAACTTTGCTTCTTTTCATCAACAATAAAACGAAATACATATAAAACAGCACTCTGCCTCATTTCATTTATAAATGGACATATTATCATGAACAGATTAATGGCCACAAAAATGTGGTTCAGGTAACCTTATCTCACATTGACTATCTTCACTGCATATATTTATAACACGAAACCCTGCTTCTTTTTGTTTTCATTTTAAAAATGTGAAACATTATTGATCATTAAAACTGACATTTAACAAACAGACATGTATCGTTTTATTGTATTACACACAGTGAAGAGAATGTATAGTAAAAACATACACATATAAATAATATTTTATATATTTTAGAATATATAAAATTACACAACCCTGTCTCTTTTGTTAAATGTCAGTTTTAATGATAATATCCCATTCAACAGTATAAGTAGGCTAATAGGTAGGCTATAATAAGCTGAGAAATAAAGTAAACAATTCAGTTAAACATAAGTCAGCTCTCTAATGGGTTACAAAGTTAAAGTTAAATAGCCTAAAAGTTAAATATATAAAGTTATGAAACTTATAATTTCTTAATAACTTATAATAATAATAATTTTTTTTTATTTAATCCCTGCATCCAGAAACATTCTCAAATAAAAAAATATAAAAAAGATAATTAAATAAAAATGCATGATTAAATAGCAAAATAAATAATTAATACTACTGGATAATTAAGTCACTGTTTCTATGATCCACATATATTACATTAAACTAAATCATACCTTTTTGAAAAAGTAGCTATCTAACAAAGTATTATATGTGATATTTTACAATCAATATGCTCAAGACTAATTAGCCTTCCTCGAAATAAGCAGATTTGGTCTATTCATCAATGCAAATTTACTGCAACTGCTGAAATGCAAATTGAATAGGATGTGGGGAAAAAGATGTATACAATTTTATTACAGTTTTATGAATTCATTAATTGTGTATTTATTATATGAATGATTAATATAATTATGCATTCATATAAATAAGGCTGTTCTATTATTATTTGTGAGTTGGACACTAATACATTGGATTATTTTATTTATTACAGTTTTTCTATCACTTTTGTAAAGTGAAAAGTTAATATAAATTGTATTTTATTGTTTTGATTTAGAGCAGTAAATAACTGCTATTAAAAGATAACAGGGTATCACTGTTTATTGCTGATTTTAAAGCTTACTGAACTTGAAATGATTTGGATATATATAGTTCTACATAAATACACAACATAAGAATGGCCCCTCTGTAATAATTGTGGCCCCTCTTGTGCCCCCCAGTTGAAAAAATCCTAGAATCGCCCCTGGTATGGTACAAACCCACAGCAGTTAAAAAAAAAAAACACCCGGCAGCGCAAGCGGGGGACGTGATGAGTCACTCGCGAGGCGTCGTCGGCTCGCTTTGATCAGCCGCGGTTGGGATCTCGCGCTGTAAAATATTTGAACAAGACGAATAGCCGGTGAGTCACGGTAACGGCGCTAGATCTAAGCCTATTGTGTTATGTTTTCTGAGAATATCGCGATAAATTCTAATAAAAATGATAAAAGTGAATTGCAATAGGCTATAACTTTTTATAATAGGCTATTTGAGATTTTAGCTCATTTTTGTTTTACAGTCGTTTAAGTCGCTCAGCATAAAAAACGATGATAGGCCTATTCGCCTTAAATGTCCAATTGTTTTCTGTATTTTAGTCATTGGGTGTAGCAGGCCTACTCGCCAAATAAAGCAGAGCTGGAAAGTCATTTTTGTTTTGGAAGAATTCAGAAGGGTGCAAATAGTTTAAGTGACATTTATTTGTGATATTTGTCAAACAAGCTTGTTGTCAGACCAGACCCGTGCAGTTCTCGCTATAGCCAAGAATCAAAGAGTTTACATTCGAGAGTTTTATTGATGATGATGAGAATGAATAGGCTAATAACAATCATTTTAGGCTATTGATTTTTGGCTTCAGTTAAATCGATCTATCTTCTTTCTTTGAAAGCAGTCAAAAATGATGTTGTCAAATGTTCTGTGTCCCACTGTCCCATTCTTTCTTGCGCGCGCTCCTCTGCTGTGCTTAGGACCGAAACAAAAGCTGCGCGCGGGCGCGGGGAGGAAAAAGGCAAGGAGCTCGTGACGTCGGGAAGACTCGGTCAAACACACACCCCTCCTCCTCCCATCTCTCTCTTTTTCTCAGTGTAAATATACCATCTCCACCAGATGAGCGGACGCACTGGATGTTTCACATCACAGGAGCCTTCAGTATCACTACTGGCTGACAAAGACCTTTTGTTGTTTTTGCTTGCATGTTTTTTCGTTTGTTTTAAGTGATATTATTCTTGGATTTCAGCACTCGACTTTCTATCTTTTGCGAGACATTGTAAGAGCCTCGAAACTGAGGAAGGTCTTCTCGACACCTCCAGCCCTAAATCTCACCCCTGGATATGACAAAGATTCCTGGAGTCAGGGGGGAAATACCACAGAAGAGACACATACAGTAGACTAAAAGACAGGACTGTACCGCACGAGGGGCGGAATGGCGTTGTGGAGAGGACTCCTTAACATTCTTGAGTGTGCATGGTTGCGATAGAGAGAACAGAGCCACACCAAGACCTGCTGCAGCAACACGCGCAGACAACAGGGCACGTTTTCCTCGTCAGACCGCGTTAAGATGCGCTGTTTCTCAGCACGCGAGCGGGCGCATGCCATGCTGTAGCGCTGCGCAGCCAAATGGCACGAGCCAGCCCGACCGAATCGCTCTGACGTTAGTGGAGGACAAGACGTATGATGATGCGCGGCAGCTGCCGTGGGACCAGTCTGCTCGTCCCGATGCGTTCTCCACTCTCCATTCGGTTCGCCTTCACTCTTCCTCGCACACACCTGCTCGTATTATCTCTCTCTGTCCTGGGAACGCGTGTAAGCAAATAGAACCGCGTCTGGCGTGGGAACAATGGAGTTGTCAGAGGTTCGCTGTTCCAGCGCGAGCGAGGAGCTGTACACCATCAACAAAACACCCAGTAACAACAACGGGAACCGACCAAAGCGCCTGCTGTGGCAGAATGCCGTTCGACACATCACCGAGCAGCGCTTCATTCACGAACACAGCCCGAAACCCGTCTCACCGGAGGATCATCACGCGCAGGGCTCGCGCAAACACTCCGCCGGTAGGACGTCGGTGAGCGACCGGCACAACAACGGCGGCACTAAAGTCTTCCCCGAACGCTCGAGCAGTGACTTGGGTTTCTTGCAGATCGACTGCGCGCCCAGCAACTCGGACTTCTTCCTGAGCTGGGGCTACACATACCGCGGGGTCATCTTCCCCACGCTTCGCTACGCTTTCAAGTCCAGGGACCTCGAGCGCCTGTACCAGCGCTACTTCCTCGGCCAGCGACGGAAGTCAGTGGTGGTCATGAACATTTTGGACGTGGTGACCAAGCTGACTCTTCTCGTGCTGCACCTGACCCTGGCGTCCACGCCGATGGACCCGATCAAAGGAATGCTGCTCGGCTTCTTCACGGGCATCGAGGTGGTCATCTGCGCTCTGGTTGTGGTGCGCAAGGACACGAGCTCGCACGGTTACCTGCAGTACAGCGGCGCGGTGACCTGGGTCGCCATGGCCACCCAGATCCTCGCGACGGGACTGGGCTACGGCTTGCTCGGGGATGGGATAGGGTACGTGCTCTTCACGCTCTTTGCCACCTACAGCATGCTTCCACTGCCTCTCACCTGGGCCATCGTGGCAGGACTGCTGACCTCCGCGCTCCACATCGCGCTCCAGCTGCTGGTGCCCCCACGAGCGCAGATCTCTACGAATCAGGTGAGACGAGAGTGAATCAGAGAAACGTGCTATATTACATCATGACAAGTTTGTGTGCATTGGTGCGGGGGTAAATGGATGTTTTGCGTGCTTGAGAGGCATTTAACCCAGGCGCAATGGTCGCTGTCCACCGTACGTGGTGCTGAAATCGGCATTTTAAGGACGTTCGTAACGGACTGCCATGTGCTTTTCTGTCTGATACTGATGTCTTGTTTCTGCGGTCCAAATTTTGTAGAGGTCAATAAAGGTCAAGAAGAGCTCGTGAATGCGGCAAAGCAGTCACAATAGAGAACTGCAGTCAGTTACCCATTTCATTAACATCTGATGAGAGCTTAAGCATTAAAAGTGTTTTCAAATATATTTTAAAAAGCATACGTTTTTGTATACATTTACAAAGAAAAGACAATGAAAATGCTGCCAACATTTACTGTATGGAAAAAAAACAAACATTTTTTGTTTGTTTTTTTGGGCCATACATTGAAATTCAATGGGGTTCAAAGTAGTTTTTACACAGGTGTTCTTCGAAATATCTTCTTTTGTGGTTTGGAACAACATGAGGATACGTAAATGATGAGTGTTTTTATTTTAGGAGAACGGTCCCTCTGTACATCGCTTTAATTGCTTGGACACGGTTGCATATGTGTTTATGCAGGTCAGCATTCTCGAGATTCTGAATGACAAGATGACCTGAGGTTAGGCCAGTCCACTTCACACATGTGATCAGATCATATCACATCTAAATTGAGTCATAGTGGCACTACAGTGATTCTGTTACATTCACATGCACACGCATGCTCCACAAAAACAAGAAAACATGCTCTATACACCAACACAAGCACACAGACGCACACAACAAAGAAGAGACAGGAAGCTGTGTGAGTTAATTATAGGGTGCAAAGATTATTCACTGTCATTACAGCAGAGACAGACTGTCAGACTCACAGACAGGGTTGCTTGGTGTCCTTTCACACACAGATTCGGGCCAGATGTCTATTTGCAGATTCAGGTCAAAATAGCCCATCATCCCTAGCAGACCCAAAAATGTGTGTGTCCAAGCAGTGGTCGAAGATGCTGTGTGAGGTAGACTGTAAAAATAGCATGCGTGGGAGGGAGATATGGAGAAGGGCTCTCTGACTCACACACTTGTCTGCTAGCATCTCTTCGTTTCCCATCTCTGTTTCCCTCTCCTTCGCTCATACTGCAGGACGCGCTCTCTCTCTCTCACACACACACACACACACACACCCTCAGACCTGACCACACACCTGTTTCGGTGTTTAGCGCTGTATGAGTAGAATGCCGTCAATGGCTGGGTAAGATGGACGTCAGTTGCTTTCTTGTGGAAACTCCTGCAGGGTCTCCATCAATCATTTATAAGACACATCACAAACTCCACCAGACCAATATGAGAGTGTTGTGTGCAGTTGGGTGGATTGTGGATTGACAAAGTGCAGGGAGATGTAGGCCAGTTCAAATTTTGCTTGACTGAGAATAAACACAGACATGCACAAATACACACATATTCTTGAATATGTGATTTACGGGGAATCTCAATTGGCGTAATGGTTTTTATATTCGACAAATCATATTATATTCTATCCCCCTACATTAAACCTACCCCTCACAGAAAATTTTCTGCATTTTTACATTTTTAAAAAGCATAATTTAATAATGTTTATAAGCTGTTTTCCTAATTATAAAAATTATAAAAAATATCCTTAATGTTTAAGATTTTTGGTATTTCCCTAATGATGGGGAAAATTTATTCCTATGGTGTATGGATAACTGAACCACACGCACATATTATTAATTTTTAAATTGTTTCAAAAGAAGTCCCTTATCCTCATTATAAGGCTGCATTCATTTGATGAGAAATACAGTAATATTAAAATAAATTAAATTATTTTAATCAATTAATTCAAAGAGTTTTATTCAGCAAGGACACATTAAGTTGATCAAGACATTTATAATTTTGCAAAATATTTCTATTTCAAAATAAGTGCTGTTCTCCTGAACTTTCTGTATTTCTGTTTCGGTAACTCGCAGGTTACCACAATACATTAATATTGAGCAAAGGCAATGCGTTCAACATTGAGAACAATAAGAAATGTTTCTTGGTCAGCAAATCATACTAGAATGATTTCTGAAGGATCATGTGACAGACACTGAAGACTGGAGTAATCATGCCGAAAATTCTACTTTGCCATCACAAGAATAAATTACATGTATAGGGTTATTTGAATTGGAATAATATTTCACAATATTGCCATTTGTACTGTATTTTTTAATCAAATAAATGCAGCCTTAGTGGAGCAAAAGATACTTCTTTCAAAAATGTCTGTGTGTGTAATGACCCCAAAAGTATTTGAACACTAGCTCCATTAAAAATGTATAAAATATTTAAGCAAGGGTTAGAAATATAAATTGTAACAATTCAAAACAGATACACAAAGTCACAGACTCTTTTTGGTTGTGGATTATGGAAAGTATTTTCTCACGAAATTCTGCTATGAACACCTGTGTGATTTTGAAGGGATCTGACTTCATACATCCACAAATATGACCTTCCACGTAATTGGTTAAAAATAATGGTTCAGGAAAAGGGAAGTTAGTTCAGAGAAAAGCTCTATCCACCTTATATGCCCCATGACGCTTTGCGCGAATTATGGGTGTAACTACCGTTAAGCTGTAAACAATCAGTGAAAGGCTCGCTCTATGAATGCAATAAAAAGTGTCACAATGAGATATCGACTCACCCTTCAATCATCGAACATTAATATAAAATGTAAAAGTTTAAAAGAATCAACAAGGTACTTTCAACAGACCAAAAGTAGCCCCATAAGCACGAGTCTTTGGTTAAATATGTACAGTAGTAGGCACATGTATATATCTGTATTAACAAGCCTTAATCAAAAATGCTCATTAACTTCAGCATTACGTGACACTATATCAGAGTGATTCCTGTCATTTTGACAGATTATAAATTGGATTTACCTGTGAAAACAAACCTGGAAAGGGACATGAGGATTTGAGGAGAATAACAAGAGATTCTTCGTGCATTGAATTACTAATAGAATATCATGAATTAAATTCGGGAGAACAGACCACAAATGTGCCGTATATGTTGTCCTTTTTCAACAGCGAAATAAAAAAATTAAAAAAATCAAAATCATCATGAGGAAAAGAAAGCAGCGACTGAAAAGAGCTCTTGCCATTGATATATAACATGTATTCTCATGATGTCTGAAAATATTAGCCTTTTTGAATGGAAGTTCCCCAAACTGGAAGTGCCACCCATAATTCAAAACGCAGTGAAGTCGTCAGGAATAAGGTGGATAGCGTCATTTGTTTGCAAATACAAGTGTCCAAAAATATAATTCCATATAGAGGACTTTTTTAGTGTCACTATGAGTAAAAAGCTAGCATCTTTTGTTGCATTTCATTTTGTGGAACAGAGAGTGAAAGAGAAGTGGAGCAGTCACAGTGTTAGTGGGGGTGGGGCTCCATGCCCAAAAATCACTGCCCATTGACTTAAGGGAAAGATGATACTTAATAAAACAAAGTTTCATTTGAGGGGAGGAATCAAAGTGAATGCAGTGGCTGTTTTCAGCTGAGAACGCAAACGCACAGATTAAAGGGATCGAAAATACTGTCATTTACTCATCCTCAAGTTGTTCAAAACCTTTTTGTTATTTTATTCTTCTGCTGAACCCAAAAGAGTAACCAAACAGTTGATGGTTCCATTGACTTCCTTAGTCAATTTGTTTCCATACAAAGGAAGTCAATGGGGGCCCATCAACTGTTTGGTTACTCTTTTGTGTTGGAGGTGTTACAAACAATTTGGGGGTGGTTAAAGATGGCAGAATTGTCATTTTTGGGATCACCCTTTAAGGACGCTACAGTAAATTCATTGCAGACTTTTTAAGAGGGCTAAGATAAAATAAATGGGGTCTAAAGCTTATGATACAGAGCAAACAACATGTTTTGATCATTTTGACACATGTACAGTACAAAAACCAATAAGAGTGGGCTGCCCGGTCAATTCGATGTTTTTATGTCTGAGTGATTAATAATGTATTTTTCAATTTAGCATTTGAACGCTGACACCACGTAGATGGTCCTGCCGTGTAATCGAAACCTTGAGAACAATCAGCCGCTGCTAACAAAGATAGTCTAAAATTGTACTCAGATCAGTATTACACTATAGCAACTAAAGCAACATGGACAGGATTACTAGGTAACGGTCCAATGGATCAGGTTTTGATTAGGGAAAATGTCTCATAGCTTCCGGTGAGAAGGCTGGATCGTCCTGTTTTTATATTCAACAAATGGCAGAAAGCCAGAATGGAAATGCAGTGGTGAGTTTTTTGGCATTATAATAGACCTCAGAAGAGTAGATGACATATTTCATTTGACACAACAATGAGGCTTTGACGGATAGAATGCAGTTCAATATGAATCTAAATGCTGTCGCGTATATATATGATGCAAAAGCCTCTAAATGCCATTTGAAATTTTCTTCTAAAATGATCATTTTTATCAAGCTTGTATATTTAAGTTCAGTAATTTCACTTAAATGACAATTAATAGGTAATCTTCAGTGCCATTTAAGTGAAATTACTGAACTTAAATATACAAGCTTGATAAAAATGATCATTTTAGAAGAAAATTTCAAATGGCACTTAGAGGCTTTTGCATCTTAACTCTTCATATAATAATAATAATATAAAAAAAAATGTGAATAACCTTATAAAAGCACAATAAATTGCCAGTGGATAAAAACTACAACAGATTGACCAGACTGTTTCACATCAAATTAAATATGACGAACAGGGCACAGTCGTTTAAAATAGATTGAGATTGACCGCATCAGTGAAAAGTGCTGTGAATGAAATATGTAAATCTGCTCGGTGCACTGGTGCTGCTGTATAGCACTTAAAGGTCTGGGCTGTCAGAAGTAAAGGTTGTGGAGTTTAATCCCAGAGCTGCCAAGAGGTCACAGCGAGCGGCTGTGAAAATACAACTGTTCCCACAATGCTTTGCGCATCTGCCTTAAGATGCTCCACGGAGACTGGCTGAGGTACGTCACTTATTAATACTCTAAATGTCAAATTTTCATATCAAAGTTTATCACATGGGCATTGTACAGTTTCCGTTCGATTGTTGAATTATCAGTGGACGGCAGCCCATCAACTGGAAATCTCAGAGGCAGCATTTTACAAGCGTAATCAACCCCAGTAATTAAATGGAGTGTTAATTAAATCTCAGTTCGGCTCCTCGGCGTGGTGAAGACTCTCTGGCTGGAGTACAATGTTGATATTAACAGTTTCATTAGATCTGTTGGTCTGGAAGTCGCTTTGCAGTTGTTGTTTTTTTTTCGTCTCTCTTTAATTTGCTGCAGTCAATGAGAGTCAGTCACTCTTAACGATTACTGCTGCATGCTGATGGATATCACTGTACTTTGCTGAGATAATTATGGTGTTAAAGGCTATAGTTAAAGTGCACTGTGTTTGTGTGTGTGCCAGTGTCGGTGATTTAACAGATATGTTCTGCTAATTCTTTTGCTGTATTTAAACACGGTAGGAAATGTACATTGGCCCCAAAGTGTGTTTTGATATTTAAGCCACAATGCATGAATTTAATTTCATAGATAAATGCCTCTATATTGAAGCCAGTTCTCATGTTTCCGCTTTTATGTCTCACAATTGAGACTGTTTCTCGCGATTGCAATTTTATATCTTACGATTCACCCATTTGTCCTCATGATCATGTCCTCAATTATTTTTCTCACATTATGAGACTAGTTGAGACTAGAGATGCTTCGGTTATGGTAGGTTTAGGGATGGGGTAGGTTTAGGGTTAGACCACTAGGAGGCGCCAACCCGATCTCACGACCAAGTCGTACGAATTCGACGAATGATTAAAAAGTGGCTAATTCGTAACAATTCATACGACCTCACTCGTACGAATTAATACGATTTTGCTAAATCGTACATATTTTACGAATTGGCCAATTCGTATGAATTCATACGAATGACCTACCCCTGACCCCGCCCCTAAACATAACCATCACGTGGGTTTAGACAAATCGTACGAATTAGTACGAGTGAGGTCGTATGAATTGTTACGAATTAGCCACTTTTTAATCATGCGTCGAATTCGTACGAATTGGTCGTGAGATAGTGTTGGAGGCGCCCATCTGCGTCTCATTTGACGCTAAAGGGTGCCATGTGCGTAGGATGTCTACGCTTTGGCAAAAGCGTCGTATAGACTCCTTTTCAGTTGGTAAACACGGTGACGTTTTCTGTGGGTGGAGCTTCGGTGGAGGCAGAACGATCCCTCTGGCCGCTTCACGTTAGCAAGTATTGTTAGCTTGTTTTTTTAACAATGACTGGTTTTTAACCATTTTTTCCACTGGTTTTTAACAATGAATGTTCCGCACTTCGCGACGTACCCAGGTTTCAGCTTACCACGCGAGCTACGCCCCTTGGCAGTATAAAAACTTGTGTCGTCAAAACCATAGGGAGTCAGGAATTGGAATTGTGAGTATTGAAAACGATCAGGATAGAGTGTTTCAGCATCTATTTCGTCTCCACTATCTCCGCTGGGGTCTGCCCACTTTTTCAGCATTTTCAAATATTGCAAGTGGGTGGAGTCAGGCTCTGACCAGGGGTTTAGTTACCCTTTAAAGAGCACTTCAACTTTTACTCAAGTCCGGGTTTCTAGTATACTTTATACATCTCTGCCCAACTGTGACATTGAGAAATGTATCTGTTGATAAATGTAAACATAGAAAGTGTCACTAACCATCTATTTATGTTTTCTACAGCTAAGAGCAATATTCTAAGAAAAACACACACACAAAGACTCATCCTCATTAGTCTATATGCTGTTCATTTTTCCATATGTGGAGAGGCATTTGTACAATGTGAGATAATGTATTTTAAGGTCAGTGATTTGAATTGGGAAAGTCTAAAATAATGAGCATTCCTATTAAAACTGTCCAGATCACTGATCTTGTGTGTGTGTGTGTGTGCTCGTTATTTTATCCTATGAAGCACACACAATAATTAAGTGCATGTTGGTTTTGTTTATGTTTGTAAATATAATTTTCTATTCCAAACAGCAACAATTAAAATTATTAGAAGTTATATTTAAGTCAATTTGCATGCTAGCTTGATACTTGAATGTTGATAATGTTTACTGCATTGGTTCTGTGGTGTGTTTTTGTGCGTATGTGTGTGTGTGTGTACTGGAGGGGTTGTATTAATTAGGGTCCCTTTGCTTGGCTCTATCTGAAATGGCAGCCCTTTAATACCCCCACGGGACAAAAATAAAAACCCAGAGTAATTGAAACTGTAAAGGATGGGGGGCTCGTTAATCAGTCATAAAATTTAGATTCCCAGGAGGGATGTGTCTAACTGAAGCAGACACACACACACACACCCATATGGACTCACACACAAACAAACGCCTATGAGGCTTTTGTAGTAATAGGTGCAGAGGCATGCTTTAACATGTTTTGCAGTGATTGTTTTAGGGTGTTGATTGCAGGTGGTTACATCATACTCTCTGGAGATTTTCGCGACATGTTTCGTAAAGCGTGTGTATTTTTGGATTCCTCTGAGAGGCATGACAGTATATGTTCCAAATGCAGTAAACTAACCTTGTTTTTTTCTCATGTCTAAAATGTAAACATGTGCCTCTGTGTGTGTAACTTTTTAACTTCTTGGGCTACCTTACCTCGGACAGACAAAGAGAGCGTGTGTCTTACGGTGTTGGTCGTTTTGTTGTATCTAGTCTCAATATAAAGTAAAAACTGCTTGATTAGACACTAATTGTACCTTGTAAATACAATTGTTTCACTCTGAGCCCTGGAAATGTCATAGCAGTCAGCCAGTCATTGGACATTACAATTTTGATTTCATGTTTTATTTGGTGGCCCAACTGAGGTAAACAGCTTTCATACAAACAAACTCGCTGGTAGAATTGAGATGCATTTGTTCTGATTGTAAAAATATATTTGTATTTATTTATTTCTTGATTTCAGAGGGCTAACTGGTTCGATCCAGACTGAATATATTAAAGCTGCAGTCTGTAGCTTTTTTGGGGGGTTAAAAATTATCCAAAATACATTTTTGAGAAAATACTTAACTAGCCAGTGTTCAAAACTATCTTCTTCTTTAGCTCGATTCAAAGTAGTAAAAATGTTTTTAATACCAGTGGTACTGGTGGATTTCCGTAGGAGATTCGAGCTTGCCTTTGCGTTATTACGTCACATAAAGAAGGAGTCTCGACTAGTAGGCTCTATTGTGTGTGAGGATGCTAGAGGTGGAGATTTATAGCCTTTTCTCACAGCACTGCTCCATATAATTAAACATCAATTTGATGGCGGATCAAGAAAGGTTCAAACAACGATCACCAGTGACAACTAGAGATTTACCCGTTGTAAAATGCTCTACAATCGGCGGAAGTAATCCAGCATCCGTCATGCACTGCTGTGCATAGAGCATGTGATAACTTATAAGTGATTGTTAGATTTAATCAGCGCGATGTCAGAACCAGAACAAAAGTGGATGTTACTTACTTGCTCAGATGACACTTTCCAGTGAAAATTATGATGTTGGTCATACTCCAAAAAGAATAATCTGTGATTGTGAAAGCCAGTATCCACACCGGCGCGGTGACTGACAGCTGCACTCTCCTCAAACATTGTGTTCATCCACGCTGTACCGTGCCGAGGATGTTCAAGTACAACTCGCGTAAAGTTGATAATTCCATGAATGACTGCAATTGCAGATTTCAAACAGAGATGGCGACAAAGAGGAAAAACGCCGGAGGGCAGCTTTAAGCAGTTTTTTTTTTTTGAGTGGATTTGGCATCTACCCAGTTTTCTCTCACCTCTGCGGCTCTCCTTGTTGGATGGGCTGCATGAGTCCATTGTTTTGTTTGTTTGTTTTCTCTGAAGATGTGGTAAGCCAATCCGAAAATGGAAATCAATTGGAAATGCATGGTAGGAGAACAGCTAAGCTGATGCCTAAAGATTAGTTCATGTTATTCTCAAGCTAAAATATGTAAATCATTGGCAGTAAGTGACATGTTTGTAAATGTGTTTCCGTTTGTTCTAATGTACATGTGCATAAGATATTTAAAGACGACAAAAAATCAGCTATGGAAAATCTGTATGGTTTCGACATATTTGTCCAAATAAAATCACCAATCGTCATTAAATAAGTGGACCTGGAAGGTGTTTAAAAATCACTTTGCTTTAGCTTTTAAATGAGTATATTTGAAATAATAGCATGCTTATTAACTGAAAAATAGTGTGCCTCCAGTATATGACTGACATTCATTAATTACACATAATGTGCCCGTGTGTGTGAAATAAAGAGAAAGATGGCATTTAGCTTCTGTCTCCGAGCTAGAGAATCGGATTACATTTAAATTAAAATAAGCAAGATTTTTTTATGCTCAAGGAGGTCTACAATTTTCACTTGCCAAGTGCCAAATGCAAGAAAAAATGGCTTTGCCAAATAAATAAAAAATACTTGGCAGTGGGTGGTATCTATTAAATGAGGAAATATTCTTCACATTAAATGAAATGAATCTTACAGCCCTGAACCGCAATGTAAAAAAATTAAAAAATCTGCAAAAAAGAAAAGAAAAAGATCTACACTGTTTTTACTCAATAAAGTGAAGTTTCAGCTACAGTATTAAATGCAGTGTAAAGTTTAATTGTGTTTTAAGAAATATTATTGTTCTAGTGAACTCGAATAAAATAAGTTCAGAGTACTCATAACTATTGTTTTTTTTATAAACTTAAATGAATTGAGGTAATCGGTTTCCTCAAATGAAATGAGTTAGCTTAACTTGTTGGGTTTTAAAGTGGCATTTCGAGATTAAAGTCGAAACATTTCGAGAGTATGAGAATACAGTCTTCTGTTGAAGTTGTGTGTGTGCACACTTTTCAGACTGGATGGAGAAATCCAGCTATATGAATGAATGAATGCATGCATGAATGAATGAATGAGGCATTCATATAGCACTTTCATATACACTCAAGCGCTTTACAATCATATCAGAAAGTCTCCTCAACCACCATTAGTGATATTAAATCTGAGTGACACAACTGCCTACCTACAATTACCTAGTACATTCCCCTTTGGATGGACAATATTGTGCCATAGTACAATATTGTCTCATGGTTTCCTTTTTATAGCTGGAAAATAGTCGCATTTCATTCGTCATTGGCAGATTTGGCACATACAAAAATCTTAATTTTGGACCTTGTTTATGCTGTATTTTTGTTTGAGTTTCAGATGTAAAATTCCACATACTGTCATACAGCACCTGATGAATGGATGTACAGTAGTTAATTTGTATCTATGTGTATTTTTACCTGCAGTTAATTTCTTAAGGTCAGTAAAATTCTCTTTTGTTGTCTTCTCTTTCTCTCTCTCTCTCTTCAGCTGTTAGCTCAGGTGCTGCTGTTCTTATGCATAAACACTGCAGGGATGTTTATCAGCTACCTGTCAGACCGCGCCCAGCGACAGGCCTTTCTGGAGACACGCAGGTGCATCGAGGCACGTCTCCGCCTAGAGACGGAGAACCAGCGACAGGTTAGTGTTCGCAAACTTCAGTTTCCTTCACACACCATGACACATGCAAATGTGTTTGTGGCCAGAGTGTTTCAGGAAGTTTCCAGGAAGTCTACGTGTTTGTGCACTAAAAAAAATATGTAGTTATATATATATATATATATATATATATATATATATATATGAAGAGTTCAGATGCAAAAGCCTCTAAGTGCCATTTGAAATTTTCTTCTAGAATGATAATTTTTATCAAGCTTGTATATTTAAGTTCAGTAATTTCACTTAAATGGCAATGATAATTACCTATTTATTGTTATTTAAGTGAAATTACTGAACTTAAATATACAAGTTTGATAAAAATCATCATTAAAGAAGAAAATTTCAAATGGCATTTAGAGGCTTTTGCATCTGAACTCTTCATATATATATATATACTATATATATACAGTATATACACGCAGCACCTCCAGATTCTACTGACAGGTTTGTCAATGAATACATATATTTTTTATTTATTTTGAATGATTTTGAAAAAAGTCTCGTATACTTACAAAGGCTGCATTTATTTGATCAAAAATATTATTAATCAATATTATTGAAATATTATTAAATAACTATTCTAATTCTTAAAAAAAAAACAGATAAATAATTTTATCTAAAATTTATTTATTTATTTTTTGCATTACTCCAGTCTTCAGTGTCACATGATCCTTCAGAAATCATTTGAAAATGCTGATTTGGTGCTCAAGAAACCTTTATTCACTATTGAAAAAAAAACTATTGTACTGTGTAATATTTTTGTGTAAATCATGATGTTTTTCAGGATTTTTTGAACTTACTATAAATGTTTTTACTGTCACTTTTGCTCAATTTAACATCTCCTTGCTGAATACTTGAATGAATTTCTTTCTTTTTAAAAAAAAAAACGGACCTCAAACTTTTAAAAGCGTACCTGCAAGTGCACACACACACTCACGTGCATACGTTATGTTGTTGCTACTGTATATCACACTACTTTTCCAGCAAAGTGCCCCAGTGGGAGAGAGTAATTGATTTGATGAGAACAGCATCTCATGGGGACAGAAAGCTAGTGTAGAAAGGTTCTGAGACTCCTTAGGGAATCTCACTCCATCTCCTCCCCCCATCTCTTGCTCTGAGAGCTCTCCGGCTGTTTGCTGAAGTGGGTTTTATTTGCCAGTCAAGTGGAGCCCATGCTGGTACTAGTGTGTGTGTGTGTGTGTGTGTGTGTGTGTGCTTACTCTTCATTTGTACGTCCATCTATCCATATTTCCCCTGCTTTTAGCCCAGCCAGTGGTGAGCACAAACCTTTGGCCTGTTTAATTCATATTTGCAGTACAAGCTCTTTATCCATGCAGCGACACAAAGGACAATTAAAGCTGAGGTGTCATTTTTTTTTTCGATTTGAAAATACTTTCTCCTACCTCAGCTGAGGCAAGGCAGATGCAAGTGAAATTTCTCCTGAAAAGTGTAAACGCTCTGATTCTGTTTGTTTAAGCATCTGACTAGCCCACGATGCAATATTGTGCAATATTGGTTTAGGGTGGGACCTGGGAACTGTTTGGGAAAAACATTATTTTCGCAATTTCGTGATGCAGAAATTACACACTATGGCTTTAATATACTGTATATGGCAGATATATGTCCCTTTCAGTGTTTTTTTTTTTTCGCTAAAGCATTCAGACTCTTTATACAAACATTGTATTAAATAATAAATGTATTTCTGTTTTTGGGGGAAATTATGTTAGAAAATACACCGTTATGCATTTATATTTAGCCCTGAGCTGGACGCTTGGGGATATTTGATTGACTGGTGAACCATTAAGGAAACTAGAAGTGGTTAAAAATTACTTGAAGCTCTAATTGCAGTAAAATGAAACTGTATAATATAATAATACTCAGGGTTAAATTGTATTAAATTGTGAGCTAGTTAAATTGGTAAACTGATTGAAACTCTTTTTACGTGTACGTGTGCAGTCAGTGGCTAATTAATTTAAGTCTGTGTTTAATAAAGTGCTTTACCCACACTGCACCTGTTAGGAACGCCTGGTGTTGTCGGTGCTGCCACGCTTTGTAGTGCTGGAGATGATTAACGACATGACCAACGTGGAGGACGAGAACCTACAGCACCAGTTTCACCGTATCTACATTCACCGCTATGAGAACGTGAGGTAATTTTTTCCATTTTGGTGCAGTCTTTGTGAAAAGAATAGAAGAGAATCAAATGGAATTGAATCAGTCATCGGCCATTAGGGCTCAGTCGCCCACCATTACGGCTCAGTCACCCACCGTTATGGCTCAGTCATCCTTGATTATAGCTGAGTCACTCTCTTTTATAACCCAAACAAGTAGCCCGTTGCAGCACAGTCGGTCGCAGTATGAGCACCAAACTGGCTCTGACTGGTCCCAAAAAATGGCCAAATCAAGCCAAACTAAAGCCATTTGACCATTTTCACTGGCTTAAATCAGGTTTAAATGTTAAATATTCCCTTAATAAAAAAGCTGTATTTTTAACAGCTGTTACTTCTGTCTTCAATGTCACATTTTGATTTGATATGGTGCTCAAGAACCCTTTTTTTATTTTTATCAAAGTTGATCACCATGTCTACTGTCACTTTTGATCAATTTGATCAATTTTGATCAAATTTCACTTTTGACCCCAAACTTTTTAATGGCAGTGTTGCTTGTATAGCTAGTATTTTAAAACTTATTAGTACAATTCTCTTGTATATTTATGAAGTTTGGCCTGTTTTCTCACATTACAATATTGCAATCAGCCTGTTTACTGACTGATTGTAGTATTTCACTCTGGGAAAGATTTTGTGATTTTTCAGCTGATCTGTTTGCATGTGTGTTTTATGCAGTATTCTCTTTGCTGATGTGAAGGGCTTCACCAATCTTTCCACCACACTCTCCGCTCAGGAACTTGTTCGGATGCTCAACGAACTCTTCGCACGCTTTGACCGACTGGCACACGTGAGTGACCTAACACACTTACACGACAAATTACAATACACACAGATGTAAGCCATATCACAGCACCATTCAGGGGATATAGCAACATGTAATAGTCCTTGAAATAGCAGTTGGCAATGAATTTAGGCATGTTGTTTGCCTTATATCTCCCAATATCACAATTCTGGCATATGTGATATTGTTTGTTTGATATCCAAGTGTTGGCACCAGTGGTTCTGGAAGCAAGTGACCTTAACATTGAAGTAAATTAGTACATTTAGGTTCAGGAGGTATTCTGTTTTAAGTTTGTTACACGTTTCTCATGTTTGCAGTGCATTCATTTCAGAGCTCATATTAACAGATGCTGTGCATGTTTTGTGCATCATGATTTGAATGGTAAATATAGTGAAAAGGTATTGTAACCCGAAAAGACCAAAAGGTTAGAGACCTAATCCTTTATCGAGCCATTTCAGAAACTGTGAGAAAAGAGGTGATGTGCAATGAATATTATGAGAAAATTAAACTGTTTTTTTGACCTTGGGTGCATGTAAACCCAACACAATCTCATAGCAATTTGTAACTATTTTACATTATGCTTAATTGGTGGCTAATTCGTACAAATCTGTATGATCTGTACGATCTAACGTCTGTTTAAAGCCCAGTGACGGATAAGTTTAGGAGTGGATTATGGCTGGTCCTTCATAATGACTTTTCTTTAAAACTCTTAAAACTCGTTTTTGTATAAATTCATATCGTACTAATTCATCACAATATCGCCACCTCATAAAATTGTTATGTTTTCCCACGATGAAATCTCCAAAACAAAATGAGGAACCTATAAAAGCACAATAGGGGCAGTTTAATCAACACAGTCTTTTGTAATAAATAATTATTTAAAGCATAGAAATGGAGTGAAATACTCAACACTGTTTGAAATAGATGTTTGTCAGACTTAATGGAAGTCAAACAGCATTTTCTGTTCTGTTCTGTTAACTAAATTCAGATGATTTGAATATTTAATAGCTATTCCTTGAGGTTTGGGTACTAAATAATTATGATTTGGATGTAAATGTGGATGTAAATGTGTCTTCTTCTGTTGATTAGATTTTATGACAATCAAGATTGTAATAATTATCAATGACCCTCTACTGAAAGCCATTTTAATTGGCATTGTTGAATTAAATACTCAAAGACAAATTCACTGGTTGATCAACTTTTCCAAAAACTTGTTCAGAAACTTGCAGTTCAGATCTTATCCTCCCTTAATCCAGCTTAATCAGGTATTTTCCACACTGGTTTAGAACAGCACCATATTTTATGATGTTCTGTGGGACACACAAGATCTGTTTTTGTCCATACAATTAGTGTCAGTGGAGGTTCGAAACAACACTGAACCCCAATTGTATTGTATGGGGAAAAAAAGTCTTCTTGTGTTCCACAGAAGAAAAAAAATGAATACCAGTTTAGAACAACATGAGGGTGAGTAATGGATTGTTATCCTTTTAAAGGAGTAGTTCACTTTAAAAAAAAAAACTTTTGCTGATAATTTACTAATTTAATCCAAGATGTCCATGTCTTTCTTTCTTCAGTCGAAAAGAAATCAAGGTTTTTGATGAAAACATACCATTCCAGGATTTTTCTCCATATAATGCACTTTACTGGTAACCAAACGGTTGAAGGTCCAAAAGACAGTTTCAGTGCAAACTGTTCAAAGGGCTTTAAACGATTCTAGACGATGAATAAGGCTCTTATAATGAAGCGAAATGATTCTTTTCAGAAATGATTCTGAAACAAATCTTTTTCCGAGTCAGTTCGTTCATTTCGTTCGTTGAATGGACCAAATGACTCGAAAAAAGATTTGTTCATTTTGATAAACGAGTTTGAACAGGAGAGTCACAAACGCACATCACAAAACAGAGCAAGGCGACCATTTGTTATTTTTTTTTTTTTTTAATGACCAATCGTTTAACTTGATAAGACTCTAATTCATCGTCTGGTGTCGTTTAAAGCCCTTTGAACAGTTTGCATTTTGCACTGAAACTGTCTTTTGGACGTTGAACCGTTTGGTTCCCATTGAAGTCCATTATATGGAGAAAAATGCTGGAATGTTTTCATCAAAAACCTTAATTTCTTTTCGACTGAAGAAAGAAAGACATCTTGGATGACATGGGGGTGAGTAAATTATCAGCAAACGTTTTTTTTTTTTTTTTAAGTGAACTACTCCTTTAAGTCATTGTCATTCAACACACTACTTTCTTTGTAAATTATGATTATTTTAGTGCTTTATTTGCATAAATCAGCGCTGTTTACCTCGAAAATTGCAGTTAGAGTATGTTGCTTTGCTTGAACATATCTGATGTAGAATATATGTGAAACTAAGAGAGTGTTATGTTGTGTGCCAAGGGCAATGGCAGAGTATCTTGGCTTGGCGTTTAAAGTGGCACCAGATAAGCTGAGTTCAGCTAGAGTTAAGAGGAGGCTGAAATGTGTGACGACTCACTCTCCTTCATGTCCTGCAGTGCACTGATGTGCTAAATAGCTAAAGTCACATAAATAAAAACATTGTGTCCCTGTCCCCGGCATTAATAACACTGATATATGATAGTGAGTGTGCGCGCGCGTATTTGCACAAGGGTACAACTGTTGACGGCAAGTGCAAAGCTTGATAGCTGCCCGTGGAAGAAAGAACAACATTCCAGACGTGTACTTGTACAGACTGATTTTGTACTTCTAACAAATGTGTTTTTGTTCTGTTGTTAAGAGGGAGGTAATAAGTGCATTATGAAGACTATTAAACTCCATCCTCATGCTGCAACTCTCCAATAATCTTATTCATGAGTCAGTACAATAATCATTGAAGATCAACCAACCATAAAGCGGCTTGCTGATGCATAATGCAGATATTCAAATGTGGCATATGTGTGCTTGCAGATGGTTGTATCAGTATGTCATATTTAAATATCCTTGTGTCCTTGTGCGTTTGTGTGAATTTCCCGGCATACTCATGCGAGCAGGCCTGGTGTTGTATTAAATTCTGCAGCAGTGTTTATTTTGATGAGCAGTGTTCATTTTCTCTGCTGATGGCAATGTTTACTCAGAAATGTCACATGTGCGTGGTTAGTGCTGTACTGGTTAACTATAGGCCGTTGTGCTGTATGTCACATTCAACATTTTCAGACATAATGTTTTTAATTGCTTGCGTCTTACTGTTGCTTTATCTGTCTTTCTGTCTGTCTCTCCGTGGCTCTCTCTTTCTCCTACGCCCTCACGCTGCCTGATGGGAAATGTGCATTAACTCTCTCATTATTTGAAGTACAGTATTATCTAAGCATGTAATATATGCAGAAACATGAAATTTCTTGGAAATCCCTTAACAAAAGGTGGCATATATATATATATATATATATATTTTTTTTTTTAGACTTACAATTTAAATATATTGTTTTTGTGGATATATACCCTGGTAATACCATGATATTCATGGAAGTACATTGGAGTACCAGATCATGTTATCAGTATTCCAAATCCATGACTTGACGTTGCTTGCACAGGAACGTATTAAAATGACGGAAATACGGAAATCATTGACTACTATGGTACACCATTGTTCAAAAGATTGGGGTCAGTGAGATTTTTTACAGAAATTAATAAAATCATTTAGGAAGAAGGATGCATTAAATTGGTCAAAAGTGACAATAAAGGCATTTTTAAAGTTTTAAATCTTTTTATTTCAAATAAATGCTGTTCTTTTGATCCTAAAAAAAATTATCATGGTATCCACACAAATATTTATCTATTATTTATAAGTATAAACTGTTTTAACATTAATAATAAGAAATGCTTCTTGAGCAAATAGAAAAATTATTTTCAATTGTAATATTTCACAATACTGTTTTTACTGTATTTATTTATCAAATAAATTCAACCTTGGTGAATATAAGAGACTTCTTTTAAAAACATAAGAAAATCTTTGGCTACTGACCCTAAAAATTGTAACAGTTGTTTACATTATATATAAAAATACCATGGTATTACCATCTTATTGTACACATTTACTGTAACGCAACGTTTTTCGAATGGCTCAATGCAACTAAGAGCAAGTTTTTACTCTAACTCTGCAGAAAGTTTAATTTAATGGGTTCTTTATTGGCATCATGCTGTTATGTTGATGTTTAGAGTATGGAGTGTGTTGTTACACTATGCTAGTCTCTGTGTTAATATCCATTAAATTGGCCCAGTTTGGTATTGATTATGTAAAAGGCATTCGCCTAGCCTGCAGATTAGCGCTAATGCTTCAAACCTGTTATCATGAGTCAGTCCAGAGATAATCAAGATGTAGGTGTTGTTTTTAGCGATTTACAAATGACGGTTATGGGCGTAACAACTCTTTGTTTCCATACAGCCATTTACTGAGCTGTGAAACCATGTTAATACAGAAGTAGACATGAGTAATGGATCTCAGATGAATGAGTGGCTGTTCTATAATTACTACCCTCTCTTAGTTCTACACAAAAACCTGGTAGGGTGAGAGATAACTAAAACAGACAGAGATAGAGATAGAGTCATTGCAGTTATAATTGCTTGAACCCTCATAAATCCCTCTCATATGCACAGAATATAAGGGAAACTGTGGCATTGCTACCTTAAGCAGCTATTTTGTACCTGACCTGACCCTTAAAAATAACTTTTATTGGGATAACCCAATGTTGTCTGATTGATTTAGTCATATTACATTCAAAAACTCTGTCAACAGTTTGACTTCATTTAATGTTAAAATGTCTTTTTCTTTTCCCTTCAGGAGCATCATTGTCTGAGGATCAAGATACTGGGGGATTGTTATTATTGTGTTTCTGGCCTTCCCGAGCCTCGACCGGATCATGCCCACTGCTGTGTTGAGATGGGCCTCAGCATGATCAAAACCATCAGGTAACTGTAAAACATTTCATGTTTTAAACTGCCAGCCAACACAAAATTATGATTCAACATTTCAGGATTGCAGGTTTTACTGCTCAGGTTATTGCAGATATTTTCATTGCCGAGTACACAAATGAGACAAGTGTTGACATAAAAGAAGAATATAGGCAAAAATGTATATAGCCCAGTGCTAGGAAGTACTAGGAAGACACAAAACTAAATTTTGACAAAATTTACTTACTATCTTGTTGTTCTAAACCTGTACTTTTTTTTCTTTATATGGAACACAAAACATTTTGAAACATTTCCATACCGTTCTTTTAATTTAATATAATGAGTAAGAAATGGGTTATTCAAGCTCCAAAATAGAGCCCTGCGCTGGACGTTTTCTTCATCCTGCTCCCACCCGTCCGAGCCCGCCGAATTTCTGACCATTACCGACCGTATGTGTTACACTCCCGCCCGCTCCCGCAATATAAAAATTGCTGGGTTGTTTTAACCCAACTTTGGGTCAAATATGGACAAACCCAGCCATTGGGTTAAATTCTTGAATTACATTTTTAACCCAAAGTTTGGGTTTGTCCATATTTGACCCACAGTTGATTTAAAACAACCCAGCATTTTTAGAGTGTATGTCCACTCCCGCCAGCACCCGCAAAATTTTGACAATTTAATCCCGCACAATAATAGAGATGCATTGATTTTGTGTGTTCACCCGTCCCGCAGGAAAAAAAACACATACGTATTTGTATTGCTATTATTCAAGAGATTCATGGGGTTGTTTGTTTCGTTTCCCTGGCCTGCATGTATTCTGACACACTGATAAGGAAGATGAATAGTGGCCTGGCTAGGCTATCGGGAACATCTAAAACGCTTAGGCTACCGCGAGTTTCTTTAGAGTTCAAGTACTTTGATTTTAGCTCTTGAAGTATTCCGTCATAGGCTTTATTTGTCCTGGAGTAAATGTGCGAAAAGCATGTCTGACAGCAGCTAGCCTCGGAGAATACAGAAAGACAAAACACACATAAATGTCAGACTTGCCTTGCTTAGGTTTTGTGCTGTAAATACTTCGTTTGAGGTTCTTTTCCACATTATTTATTGACATCTCCATCATGTCGCTAGGCTACCTCCCAATCCCGCAGTTTTTTTTTTAGCCGCCCATTCCCGCCCGCAGCAAAGTTCTCGCCCGCTCCCGCGAGCGAGAACTTTGGCGGGACTCAATCCCAATGCAGCCCTCTACTCGAAAATGACACACACACACACACACACACACACACACACACACACACAGAGAGAGGAAGAGCTTTTTCATTCATCTGACACACTCACACACACACATTCTAAAAGTGATTCATACGACTCATGCACTATATTTCCCATAATTACAGTATATTTCACACAGACAACTTTTTTATGGTGAAATTATAGAAATTCAAGTCAATATTCACTGATTTTCATCCAACTTGACATCCACAATATTGTAGCTAACAAGAAAAGTAATGATGCCCACTTCGTAAATAAATCATTCTATTTAGTCTGATCTTGTCAAATAATCAATTGACGCAGTTCACAAAGCTTGTCCAGTCATTGACCGTATAATCACAGTGGTAAACAGCCCACTGGAGCAGAAGATTGTCCGTGAATAATGACTTAAACTTCTGTGTCTGTTTGTCACTCACAAAGCTTTTATATTGTTTAACTTTTTAAAGATACGTTTATGGATCTGTAATTTTTGAAGCTTGACAACTCCAGTCAACTAAGCGCCGTATTTTAGGTTAGGGAAATCGAAAACGGCCGTGGATATGGAGATACGGCTCTGTTGTGGAGAATATTTCCGGCATTTGCAAACTGAAGTCCGAACAAGAAGAGTGTTTGTTTGTTAAACAAATTGCGTTAGGTTATTCGCCAATGATTTTATACTTCAGACAAGCCCCCCAACCGTCCCATCCGCGAGAAATAAAAAAAACTTTTCAATTATGCCATTCCAGACTCTGTCTACGAATCAAAGCGAAGTAGCAGAGTTCTAGCGGGCTAGTCTATGGTATGCCCGTAGCAAGGAAAAGTGAGTGAGTGAATGACAGAGTGAAAGAGGCCACTAGACCAGTTCTGTTGACCCTTAATAGAGGCTAGATAGCACATGAGAGGCCCTTGTTCAGCAGGTGTGTATTTGTGTGCTGCAATAACAGTCAGATATCACAGCACTCACACTACCTCTCAACACACACACGGCAGTGACAGTATGACCTCAATTCCGCGTTTTATAAACAGCCACTTACTTTTCTGCCCGTTACCCCGTTATAAGGAGTAATAGTATATGATGTGTATTTTCAATGGCCTAAACCCAGTGTTCTTGTGCTCAACAGTTGTTTATTGTCACCATTACAGAATTGCCTATAACAGAACCTATCCATCCTAACCTTTTCTGTTTGGATATTTAGGTATGTGCGCTCACGTACGAAGCATGACATAGACATGCGCATTGGCATCCACTCTGGCTCAGTTTTGTGTGGAGTTCTCGGTTTGCGGAAATGGCAGTTTGACGTCTGGTCTTGGGATGTCGACATAGCCAACAAACTGGAGTCAGGGGGAATACCTGGGTAAGATACACACACATGTGCACACAAAACTTCTCGATAACGCTTCCTTTTACAGTCCAGTTACCCATGTAAATACCCATGTATTTATTTTAGTAACTACAATTACTGGGTAATAACTAGTACTAACCCTAAACCTACCCCTGTTCCATGTGCTTACCTTATATTAGCCAGTACTTTCTAGGTAAGTACACTGTAAGTATACTTTAAGTACTGTACTGTAAAAGGAAGTGTTACCAACTTCTCTTTGGTGATTAAATAAAAGGGAAGTACAGTAGGATTATCAATTTGCCCTCAAACATGTTCGACCAAGATGGAATAGGGAGATTTTATGTACACCTCCACCTCTTGTGTAATGGTGTGGGAGGAAATTAATTGGGTTTCTGTTTATTCTCATTTTGAAAAAGGCGTCGTGCTTTGGATGTGTGAGATGAATCTGTAGTTAATTTCGACCCCTTCAGGAGGATCCATATCTCTAAAGCGGCTCTAGACTGCCTGAACGGTGATTACGAGGTGGAGGAGGGTCACGGTAAGGACCGTAATGACTTCCTGCGCAGGCATAACATCGAGACATTCCTGATCAAGCAGCCAGAGGAGAGCTTGCTCACACTGCCAGAGGACATCATGAGAGATTCCACCAACCAATCAGAGCACAGAACCTCCAACACTTCCTTCACGGAGGGAACATGGAGCCCTGAACTTCCCTTCCATAACATAGTGGGCAAACAGAACGTGAGTGCAATTCACACACACAAGCAAGCAATCACACATTAACTGGCATAGTTTAGAAAAAGCTTATGCGATTCTGAACCTCAAACGCAGCTGGTAAATGGTGCTTAAATATAGGCTCTGTATCTGTTCACTGCACCTGTCTTTGAGTTCAGCGTCAGTTCCTGATTTATTTCCACATCTCTCCTTTTTCTTTCTTGTTCCTCTTGCATGTATATCTCTATATTTTTTTGGTTTGTTTTGGATGGTTGTGTGTAGATACTTTGTAGTTTATATAGTGATCTGATCTGTGAGGGGCAATACGCAAAGAATGTGTTTTTGCATTCCATTTTACATAGTTTTGGAACAGCATTCTAAAAATGCTGCACTTAAGTTAAAAGAAGTTTTAAAAAAACATGTCTTGTGTCCCTGCAAAAATGTTCTGTGTGAACAGCCCCTAACGGTTCTTTACTTAAAGATTCTGGGAAAGAAGTTATCAAGGTTGAAGGTTGAAACAGTGTTCTAGTGGGTTCTTATGGTTATAAGATGGGGAAATTGTTTTGAAGGTGAAAACAGTGTTCTAGGTTCTAAAGGTTTTAAGACAGGGACAGTGTTCTAAAGGGTTCGCAAGGTTGAAGATTGAAACAGTTCTAGTAGGTTCTCAAGGTTGTAAGACAGGGAGCGTTTTCTAAAGGCGGGGACTGTGTTCAGAAGGGTGCCCAATTTTGAAGGTTGAAACCGTGTTCTAGTGGGTTCTCAAGGTTGTAAGATGGGGAAAATGTTTTGAAATTGGGTGTTTAGTAGGTTCTCAGGGTTCTAAGATGGGGACCGTGTTTTGAAGTTTGGATCAGTGTTGTAGTTGGTTCTCAGGGTTGTAAAATGGGGACAGTGTTCTGAAGGGTTCCCAATTTTGAAAGTTGAAACCGTGTTCTAGTGGGTTCTCAAGGTTGTAAGATGGGGAAAGTGTTTTAAAATTGGGTGTTCTAGTAGGTTCTCAGGGTTCTAAGATGGGGACCGTGTTTTGAAGTTTGGATCAGTGTTGTAGTTGGTTCTCAGGGTTGTAAAATGGGGACAGTGTTCTGAAGGGTTCCCAATTTTGAAAGTTGAAACCGTGTTCTAGGGGGTTCTCAAGGTTGTAAGATGGGGAAAGTGTTTTGAAATTGGGAACAGTGTTCTGGTTGGTTCTTCTGGTTGTAAGTCAGGGACATTGTTCTTAAGGTGGGTAAAGTGTTCTGAAGGGTTCTCAAGGTTGAAGGTTGGAACAGTGTTCTAGTGGGTTCGCAATGTTGTAAGATAGGTAAAGTGTTCTAAAGTTGGAGACAGTGTTCTGAAGTACTTATACAGTTAAGGGACAGTGTTCTACTGGGTTCTCAAGGTTGAAATGATGGGGAAAGTGTTTTGAAATTGGGAACAGTGTTCTGGTTGGTTCTTCTGGTTGTAAAACAGGGACATTTTTCTTAAGGTGGGTAAAGTGTTCTGAAGGGTTCTCAAAGTTGAAGGTTGGAACAGTGTTCTAGTGGGTTCGCAAAGTTGTAAGATGGGTAAAGTGTCCTAAAGTTGGAGACAGTGTTCTGAAGTACTTACGGTTAAGGGACAGTGTTCTAGTGGATTCTCAGGGCTCAAGGTGGAAACAGTGTTCCAATGAGTTCTCAAGACTGTAGGTCGGGAATAGTGTTCTAGTGAGCTTTCTAGGCTGTAAGGCGGGCTCAGTGTGTTCTGAAGGGTTCTCAGTGCTTAATGGCTCATAACAATGTTCTAGAAGGTTTTTGTGGCATGTGCAGCTGATTATGATGCAGAACTCTCTCTTGGTGTGGGCCGAGTTGCCAGGCTGTTGCTATGGTGACATGGTTAACATAAGGGAATGTTGTCTTTGATTAATGCGGTGCTTTTGTTGCCTTTGTCATGCAGTCATCTTAACACATCAAAGAGCTCTCACTGTATGACTGGCGGGGCGACCAGCCAATTACACATCAGCTGAGAGCACAAGCTTTCACGTTGATTAGACGAGTGTAAGTGTGTGTGTGTGTGTGTGTCTGAGCTATTCAAGATCTGTTCAAACAGAAGTATGCTGACATGTTCATGTGTATATGTAAGATTTTAGGGCTGGTATCCATGACAACAGGAATGTCTGTAAGGCAGTAGCAGGATTCCTTTTCTCCTTCACGCTCCGTTTATCCTTCCCTCGTCTCTTTCATCTGCTGTTCTTTTCTTCTCCTTTATCTCACATCCTCTCCCTCTCTCTTCTATGTCTCTCTGTTTAGGCTTTGTCCTCAGTGACGCATTGCAGCCACAGTGTGTATGTGAGTGAGTGAAAGTGTGTTTTAGTGGCTGTTTGGGTGTGTGTGTACTGCCGAAGGGTGGTTCTGTTAATGGATTTAGTGTCTCACTCCTTGTGTTTTTTATATGAAATCCAAAACTATATTGAGAATCAAAAACATACACAGACACAAATAAACACTGCAAACTGAGAGTATTTCTTCTAGAGTTTAACGGGGAACTTGTCTTAGAGAAACCGTTGACTATTGATTAGCCAAAAAAGAAAAAAAACTCTGCAATGTCTGTGTTCCAAAATGTGACTGGAGGTCAAACCAGCCCTTTGTTTATGAGCCAAACTCGAAGAAAGGAAGAAAGGAAATGCACCTCTTTTAGTATTCTTGACCCATGACTTCATCCCATCTGACTACACTTAAAAAAATGTAAGCTCCACCCCATAAGGATTGACTAGATATGAAAGCTTCAGAGCTCTCAAAAGCTTTATTTCTCCACCTTTTATAGGGATTATAGAGATCATCTCAAATTGTTTCTCTGATATCTCCACCCAGAAGTTCTTTTTTCTCTTCTACTGCATCCAGATTTTGTCAATTTTATTCAGTTCAAAATCTTATTAATACAGCAGCTCAACCAGAATGAAAACCTTGATGTAAACACCTCAGTCAGAAAAAAAAACGTATTGATTCAAAAGAAAGAGGTGTTGAGATCATATAATCTGTTCACAGTAGTGTAGTGCAGGAGCAATTTTAGGTAGTTATTGGAGAATGAATGAGCATCAGGCTGATTAATATGAATCGCCCTTTAGTCACTGGATGGTTACGGTTCGATGCGTCAGGAAGTATGATTGGTGGTCATAATTGTATTCTTTTATGTTTTATGTCATTTTAAATGTAGATTGATGGCAAAGCTAAATTTTCTGCATCATTAGTGTCACATGGTCCTTATAGAAATTAGAAATAATTCTAATATGCTGATTTGGTGCTCAAGACAGATCAAAAGAACAACTTTTATTTGAAATAGAAGTAATAACTTTAGGGTAACACTTCACAATATATGGTTCATTTATTAAACATTAGTTAACATATCAACTAACATGAACTGACCATGAGCAATACATTTGTGACTGTGTTTGTTAATCTTTGTTAACGTTAGTTAATATAAATCCAGCTGTTCATTGTTTGTTAATGTTAGTTCACAGTGCATTAACTAATGTTAACAAGATTTTAATAAAGTATTAGTAAATGTTGAAATTAATATTAACAAAGATTAACAAATGTTGAAGAAATATTGTTCATTCGTAATGTTACATAATGTAGTTAGCTAATAAACCTTATTGTAAAGTATTACCAAAATTACTGATCCCAAACTTTTGAAAGGTCATTTATATTGCTTTTATTTGTATATTGGTGTTTTGCTATCGCTGTACAACACTGTGAAGGTCATGTTGAGTGTCAATTATGTCCGAAGCAAAACTCTATAACTCTTCTCTATAACTGCTAGAGAGAATAACTTTTATTGAGTATAGAATAACTCAATAGAGTATAGAATAGAGTAGAGAATAGTCAAAAGTCCCTTCAGGGTTTTCAAGGCCATAAAATATTGTTTTAGACATAACTCACACACGCGTGTGCACACACACACACACACACACACACACACACACACACACACACACACACACACACACACACACACAGTCTGCTTTTAAAAACTCCTTTTAATCTATGAAAATCCCAGTGCTAACAGTATTAACAGATTTAATAAAAGTTGGATTACACAGCAAACATTACACACAGTTCTAACAGAACTAACATCTGATGAATGAGAAGTCCATACAGTGCCCCAATAGATATTTGGGCACTTAAGGCAGACTCAAAAATGTATGAACCTTTACAATATTTACATTTTTATTATTATTGTTTTTACTGGTTGTAAATTATGTTGTTGCAGATCAACCACATGTGTGGTTTAGCTTATTACTGTTTTTTTTTTTTTACAATCACTTTGTTACTATTTTCAGAACCATGATGTCATTTTTCACAACTCTAGACACAAAACTCACAACCAATGATCAAAATGCAAATTTCTCAAAACTTTAAAGTCCCCGTGAAATTAAAATTGAACCTATTTACTTTGTTAGTGCATATTACTAGTCTTGTTGTGAACAATTAATCCGTGCAAGTAAATATATAAATATATATATATATATATATATATATATATATATATATATATATATATTTTACCATGGTAATCTTTAATCAAAATCTGAATCAAAAGTTACTTCCGGTCTGGAATGGTGTCTTTTTCTGATGACGTAGGTTTGACGGCTTGGGTTGGGAAACGATTAACCACTCCTCTCAAACCATTAGTCTGCTATGAGCGAGAGATGAGAGGAGGAGCGCTAGAGTAAAACCCTGCCTAGATACAATACACATACAACTTAGATCATTTGTTCATTCAATATAAATCACCTGTTCAATATGACACATCTTAACATCAAAGTACTACTATTTCAAAAGGCAATACACACATTACATTTCAAATGAGTGTCTATTCATTTCCTTACAATGATCTAACTATCAATTGATACAACTGCTCAAAATGATAAGTAACTGCATAGTTGTATGGAAACAGACACACAATCTTCCATGTTTACAGTAAATCATGAAAGTTTCAAGATAAGAGATTCATTGTCACCAATTAGCGTGAAGCATGAACCAATTAGACTATAATATCCATGGATAGCATAAAATTATATGCTTTGATTCCAATAAACCAATGTTTTGATTGTACTCTAGTGTTTTGCATCAATATATCACACACTTTGTTCAATGATTCCACTATATCTGTATTCTCTCTGCTACTGCAGTACTTGTATATTTACTGTACATAGTGCCATAATGAAACCTGTATCACCTATTGTGTTCTACAATATTTAATGATTGTATGAACAATGACAGTGAAACTATCAGTTGCTTGTGTGTGGGTGATCTATAGTTATGTTTCAATGGTATTTCACAGTAAATTTGTTGTGCAAGTGCAAGATTTACTTACGTAAATATGTGAATGCACAATGCAATGTTTTGAACATAAGACAGCCTGTGTTACAAGTGGTAACCGTTTTGAGTTGTCTAGAGTTGTGAAAAATGATATCAAATTCTGAAAATAGTAGCAAAGTGATTGTAAAAAAACTGTGAACAAACTATATTTGAACACTTTCTGGTTGTTAGAGACAGAATGTTTTGATTTTTATTATATCTATAGTTTTATGATTTGAAACCATACAAGCATATTTTTGTGAAATGTTTTGCTTGAAAAAGATGTTTTATCATGCTATCTTGCTTAAAAACAAATCCTATTAACTTTCGATTTTAAATTTTTGTCATTTGATTCACCTAAAAAGTCTGTCATCAGTTACTCACCCCATGTGCCATTCACAACCCATGACTGACTTTCTTCTTGACCACAAAATGAGAATTGCGAATATTCCTGTGTATGCAGAGTGAGTTTTGTAATTCTAGAGTATCTCTAGATGACTCACGCTCACAGTGACTACAGCTCCAGCTCACGGCACAGATGATAGCCCTCTTTAAAGAAACTTTCAACGGTCAAAACAAAATCAAATGTCTGTGTCAGATCCTGTTTATGCAGAATCCTCTGCTAGTCAGCCTTCCATTTGACCTCCACCCCTGTGCTGACATTTCCGCTGATAAATACGCTCTAATATAATAAAACACATGCCTGCACCATGATGGAAGGAAAAAAGCTTTCATTTCATTTTTCATTTTTCTTTCAGCTCACATATCTGTGATATACATATATATATATATATGGCAGTTACTTGGTTTGCTGCAAAGAAATGTTTAGTGACCCACACACATGGAGGGCTTCTCTCACTCTTCCATGTAATCGTCTTTGACAGCATGATCCTTCTGAACAGCCGTCTTGACAGTTTGGTTTGAGCATCTTTTTTATTTGGGTCTTCTGAATTAGCAAGAGCCACCATCCAAGAGACATGTAGATAATAAAAATACACATTTTATTTTGTTCTACAGTAAAAATATATATATAATTTCACAATATTTGCATGGGCTGTGTTTTTTTGTGTGCTTATTGAGTCATTAGCTTAGCCACATGCTAATAGTTTACTCTGTTTTTCTAACATTTTGCCCTCTTCTGTTTAGAAGTCTGTCACATTCACACAAAGGTAACAGACTAATCGGCTGAATTGGCTAGTTAGACACTTGCTTTAGTCAAGTCTTGCTTTTCGTGTTGAGCTCTGTTTGTATGGCTGTGAGTTTGTTTGTATGGGCCTTGCTGCCTATTTAGAGCATTCCCAGCCACTTAAGTTGACTCATGTAAACAGTAAAAATCACTACACTGCCAAGAAATATTTTCTTATTTGGTATTGTTGCAACCCTGCAGTCTTGTTTTCCAATAAAAATACATGAGAAGCAAAATACTAAATATATTAAGTCTTGTTTTCTGAAAAGGTTACGCTTAAAACAAGAAAAAAAAAGCGTTACAAATAATTCAAAGAGAAAATAAATTCATTCTTGTTTTCAGCAAAAACCCACTTTATTTGTTATAATTTTTTGGTAAAAGAAGACTTAATATCTTAGGTCATTTTGCATATTAAGTAAATGTAACTTAATTTAATAATGTTTAGAGATTTGTACTGGAAAATAAGACAAAAATACTGAATAAGAAAATATTTCTTTTGCAATGTAGGGTTTTGAAGAGATCCACGGAGTTGCCAGCCAGAGGTAACATTTTGCAAGTCTTTAAGGTTGCCTCCCTTTTCTTGTATAGTCATCAGGTTTAGTTGAATGGCCTGAACTTAGCCAGGTCCCCTTCATGCCATGTTTCATTTATTTCATGCTGTTTTTATGGTGTGTTTAATGCTAGTGATATCTTTGTTTAACCCCTTTCCTCATATGAACCTCAGGTATTTGTTGTTGAAATCTTGTGTCAGTCTGTATTATACTTTTAATGTGTGGGCTGTATGACCAAAATCATGGTATTAGAAAGTTTATATCATCATATAGTAATTTTTGTTACATTTTAATGCAGTAAAAATGTAAAGGCACCTTAAAGGGACACTCCACCCATTTGCATTACGCTTTCCATTGTTAGAAACCCAGTTATACTATTGAATGGTCGTGCAACACTCTCTCATTTTCCCCTGAGACGAGAGAGAAATCTGCTATTTACCTTTTTCACTTCCTCCTACAATGACGCAAAAACTGTCATTTTACGACATTGTAGGAGGAAGTATAAGAGGGGGAGATTTCTGTAAAGATTACAAGCACTAGATCCCACCCTTTCAAACCCACCCATAGGGGGTTGGACCTAATGCGCTAACAGACCAATCCCAGATCAGTGCCAGTGCATTTGATTTCACCAGAAACTTTTTGAAAATATGGACGAAGGTACTGAACACGCAGACGGATGCATTATGGAGGATTGGGATTGCACATAGTGTCAGCCATCTTTTTTGGAAGCTAAGCTAGCAGGCTCTTGTTCTGTGGAGAAAGCCGAGTAGTGACTTTATGGGTTACCGTCCTATTTTTCCCGGACATGTCCGGCCGTCGATGTCCGGGATTCATCTTTTGCTTTCTGCAGTCGCCATTCATTGTTTAAATGTACAGCTTTTGTTTCAATCTAACTGAATTTATTCTGATTGGTGAATCTGAATGTAGTGTTTACATGAACGCTAAAAGAGTGATCGGTTGATGTACGTTTTTCCCACTCCTCAGTGAGAAATACGAGACCAGTAACTTACGTCTCACAGATGTCGCTCATCGGTAAGTTAATCACGCCACCGGCCTCGCGTCGATCTCCACACGGCCCTCACTCGTCCTGCTCGCCACAGTAAACATGATGAAAAAGCCGAATCCCGTAAATTTTGGGCGATCTCGAAACACATTTTTTGGGCAGACTCATCATGGAGACTCACTAGTAGCCTAGACTTGTTGTTTACCTACTACGCTGTTACCGGTAGGCGTGGCCTCCTATGGCACCAAAGCAAGTGCATTCTGGGAGTTGCTGTCTTTCATCCACATAAGCCAAATAAACATTTTCTGGTTTTTCTCAGTCTAGAAAGCTCCAAATTATAAAATAATTTCACATTTCTTCTACATAAATGACCCATTTTAAATACACATTCATCTTTCCAGAGGTGGTGGAGTGACCCTTTAACCAAGTCAATCCAGCTGTCTACAGTCGAAGCAGCTCTGGCTGCGTTAATACTTGGCATTAACATATGACCTGTATCTGGATGTTCCACACAGACATTGAAAAGACAAATGTAAACGTGCTTCTGATCGGAATGTCATCCGATCAGCATGTTCAGGTTCGGAGGTAGTCGATGACGGATCTCAGTGTAATGTAAATTCACAGGTGGGCGTCACACAAAACCCCGCCCACTCACAGGTGGGCGTCACACAAAACCCCGCCCACTGTTATTATTCCCCCTCCTCTCACCGGAACTGAGCGCTGTGGGGTTTTGCGATACAGTCGAGTGCGAAGTACATCGCAAATGTACTTAAATGTATGTATGTTTGCTTTCGCACCCTAAAGTTAGCCTGGCTGCGCCCTCCTACGCACTTCCGCTCAATTTCATTTTACTTCAGTAACTACGTCTGGGATCGCTCCATATCCTTAGGTTTCCAGAAATCAATTTTTTGTAGGACCAATCCGCGAATAGAGGGAGTGGCTGAGAACGATGACGTTGATGTAAGTGCGTCAGTTTGAGTTCAGTAATGGCAGCGGAGAAAGACGTGAGAAAAGCTATTCGGTCCGTTGTTGGAAAAGAAACTGCCGAATATACAGAATTTAAAGCCGGAATGTTATCGTCTCACCTCTTTTTGCACAACTGAGGACCAAGTGAAGGAGGCAGAAAGTTTGTGCTGGGCAGCTCGTGCACGATGACCGTGACATTTTGGACGGACGGTTTAGCCTGGTGTTTGCGGTGTTCGGAAGCCCCGAGTCCTGGCTGCTAAACTATTGTTGAAGATCCGCTCAGGACTCATGTCAGTCGCTCATATTCCCAACTGTATATTTACTGAATCTTGTGATGAATAGAACATTTTGAGCCCCTTTGTGCACTCGTGCAGGAGGTTGGTGTGTCAGTTTTACAGTTTTTAAAAATAATTGTCATAAATAAAAATGTGAAAAACCATACTTTGAAGATATTTGATTTTCAGTTTTAGATGGCAATGGTTGATTTGTTTTACTAAAAAAAAAACTAAATGCCACATAAAAATGTACAAACACATACTTTGAAGACCATAATTAAGGTAATTAAGAAACAATAAGACGTAATATGAAAAATTGTTGTTTATTACACATCTGCCGATAGAGACAAGACTGATTATTCACTGTAGCTGCTACAGCATTTGCGGCAGATCAGAAAACAGCGGCGTATTTGTAATGATTAGACACCGCTTCCACCGTTGAATGAATATATCACTGTCCTTCGTGTCAAATATACATTTCGAATTAATAATTGTTCCTAGATTAACAAAACCTGCGGCGCTCGTTGACTGAAATCCTATTGTAAACATAATCCTCTGATCATTCGGACTTGTTGTTTCCAGCCATTTCGGCGCGTGACATACGTCACTCACGACACCCCGTTAGCGATTGGCTATGGCAGATCGTGAGTGACTTTGGGCAGATCCAATAGATTTGAACTTTAATAGTGAACCCGCCTACAAGGAAAGAAACGTTTCTCAATGGAGCGGTTCCAGACTCTATGTGGAAATGAAATGAACTAGAGTCTGGTTGAACCAGGCTACCCTAAAGTTGCAGAACCATTCATTTTCTGTAAAGAACGCGCATTTTTCCCACCACAGCTGGCAACGTTCTCGGATACGTTTCTCTGTACCATTTACATTACGGAATCTATCCACATAATTGCAGCCTCTTCAACGTACCCTGCCTGAAAACTGTTTTTAAAAGAAAACCCACCACTTCTTCAGGTCGACTTTGCACCGGAGCCATCCTTTTTGTTTTTCTTCGCGGGAATGCGAGATCCGATCTGTTATCCAGATACAGAAGCCACTTGACAGTTGTAAACGCACCGTGTCCGGATCATAAGCCAGGATCGTGATCCAATCTGCTTGATTGGATCACGGTGATCGCATGTTAATGGCAAGTGTAAACGCAGCCTATATGTGACACCATTTTCAAAATAGACTATAGTTTTTGTCTTTGTGTCGGAAAGACATACCGGTACATTTTTTTCATTGTGCTGTTGATGCAGAATATTGTACAATCTCTACCTGTTGACATGATACAATTCATGTATAACATCTGCTATGGGCTTAAATTGCCAGCTAAATGTGGTGTTTTCAGGAAATGATAAAGGGTTCATTCCTGAACCAAGGTGGTCTACCACCATGAATCAACTATCTAGACCAGGTTGGACCAGTTAGAACCATGTAAAAACAGCACTCCTTCTGGTTTTAGGTGAACTAACTGGAACAGCCTCATATTTTTAATCTTAGAAATTCTGATATAAAAGGTCTAATGGCTTTCCGGCATTAAGGCATTGGAAATATTAGACGTTGCAATGATGTGTTGATTTTTTTTTTAGATTCACTCTAAAAGATGGGCTGAGCTGTAGGCAGTTAGAAAAGCCTATTACTTACAGTCCAGAGCATTCGCATTACAAAAAAAAAATAATCATGTTATGTGCAAGTGTTATGTGTGTGTGTGTGTGTGTGTGTGTGTACATACTTAGCTGTCAGTTGGGGACAAAACTGTCATAAGAAGCGAACTATAATTGGCAAAACCACATTTTAGGACATTTGGGTGTGTTGCACAGTATGCAGGAAAAAGTTCATAAATGTATTATTTTAGGAGTATATATTTACTTATATATAAGTCTGTTGTTTGTCTTCATTTAGCTAAGTAAATGTGCATGTGTTCGTGCAGTCATTTTCTAATGTTTATTTGGTTTCCATACATTCATGTTGTGCAGAGCTCGAAGAACAGATATACACAACACACACACACACAAACACAAACACAAACACACACCCTCTCTTAGACTCATGGGCGCTGCATGTGCTTTTCCTCTGTAGACTCTGGCTGCGCTCACACGTCACTCCATTAACCTGCTCCCCAACCACCTGGCTCAAGCCCTGCATGTGCGCGCCGGCTCACAGGAAATTAACGCTCGCATGCAGAGCGCCATCGCCCTGCGCAGCGGGGACAAGCTCCGCCAAGAACATATCTCCCCCTTCTCTCTCACCTTTAGAGAAGCACTGCTGGAGCACAAGGTAGCCTGCTCCCATCTTCCAGCCATCCTGTACTCCTTCTCTGCTCTCTCACTTCCTCTTTTTTTGGTTTATTTTTGTTGTGGAGATGCAAGAGAAGGAGGCGAGAGAGTGTCATGAGTAAACTAAAGGACGTTAAGTGCCATCAATACCAGTCAATACTTTCTCGACTCTCACAGCGGTTTAAAATGTTCTCAATTACTATATCCCGTCCGAAAAACCAAGTTAAGGTTGTCCGGCTGTATTTGGGAGCTTAGTTCTTGATAGTCAAAGATGGTCGACCAGGTGGTACACTGCAAAAAATGGTCTTACTTTGCATTAAAAATATCTCTACATTCTTAAAGTCACTTGGAAATCAAAATGGACAATTCCTGTTATGTATGGAACATTGCAGTGTTTATTAAAAATAATTTATCCATATACATCATTATTAAAAAATAATAATAATAATAATCTGCCCTCGTAATTGTGAATCAAAATAACTTCCACTCCCTGTACATCTCTTCTCTGATGACGTGTTTACTGGCACGAGGGTGGGGCAATAACCTGTCACTCACATGACATCACAGTAATGGCAAACCACTACCATCCAATGAGCTAATCAAGTTCTGATGGACAAAAACAAGTCCCGTCCTACATTTTTTCTCATTCAAGAAGCTGTTTCACTCAGATATACGTCACAATAGGGAAGAAAAAACTATTGCAACTTCTGTTTCATGCTGACTTGAAAATATAAAATGCAGTACATATTATAGACCATTATGCAAGATGTAAACAACACTGGTCCAGAAGCACTTCCTGCTTCAGTTTTTTTTTAAAAGCTGGGATAAAATACAACCAACAGAACATATAAAACTGATTTAAAAAGTTAAACAAACATCTTTAAGATTTTTTCTTTACATGTGAAATAAAGAAAACAGTTACAAACTGAAACAGGAAGTGTTTCTGGACCAGTGTTGTTTACATCTTTCAAAATGGTCTATACATAGTACGCTAAGTGATTAAAGAAAATGTATCACAATTAAGTCACAAAGTAGGCAGACATTGGCAGACATCTCATTTCAAGTACAGATACAGATACAGATACAGATAGCTTTATTAATCCCCAAAGGGCAATTCAGTTTCTACAGTGCACCGTCTATACATACAACCATTCACACAGACACACAGACATAGCATGTAGTGTAAAACCAGGGTAAACATGATAGTGACTGACCGAGTCCAAGTACAGTATAAAAAAAGGAAACATCAAAAGTTCAAAATCCAAGTGTAGAGTTACTTAATTTTTATACATTAGAAAACAACACTTTTTTTTGTTATCTTAGTTATGTCTTTTTGCTTCACACAAGGGATAATTCACCCAAAAATTTTAATTCTGTCATCAATTACTCACCACCTCAGGTTGTTCCAAACCTGTATGAGTTTCTTTTTTCTGTTCAACACACACAAAAAAAATATTTTAAAGAATGTCGGCATTCGAATTGACAGAAGAAAGAAACTCATACAGAAAGAAACTCAACAGAAGAAAGAAACTCATACAGGTTTGGAACAACATAAGGGTGAGTAGGTGATGACAGAATTTTTGGGTGAACTATCCCTTTAAGTAATTATACAATTTAGGGATATTTCGATATTTGTACTGTAAAACAAGACAAAAATACTGAGGAAGAAAATATTTTTTTTACAGTGTAGTCCAACTGAATTTGATCCATAAAACCATTTGTCACCAGTTTTAGATGGATTTTTCCAACTGAGTGGAAAATACCTGACAAAATGTGTTTCCTGACCTGATCAGAGAGTTCTGGCAAAGAAAAAGAGTCTGAATTCAAATCAACACTTAGGAATAATGACCCTTTGAATCCAGCCGATTGGATTGGTCCCCAAATTGAATTGTTTAATCGCCATCAAATGAACGTTAATTCATCCTGAGCAACTGGGATTTGCCCACACCCGGGATTTCAGATTACTCATGATCCACCACCATGCATGTTGTCATCTTAGTTAAAAAACGCTTTTTATTTGATTTATTTGTCCCTCACCTCATTTATGCTCGTTTGAGTTGGCATTCGCCCCTTGCTTGGCCTTTGACTCTGTGCCACTCTGTGCTTGAGTTTTTTTAGTTTGCCCCGCTTCCAGCTCTGACATCACACGTCCTCTCACTAACCCAGAAAGCACAGGAGTTGTGTGTATGTGTGTGTATGAGCGCATACCCTGCTCTCTCCTATGTGGTTAGCATTGCTTTCATGGTGTGGTCAGTGTGGTCGTCATGTGAAGAGGAATTTATGCCCTTACTTTTCTTTGTGTGTGTGTATTTCCTCTACAGTATTCCCAGATGAGAGACGAGGTGTTTAAGTCTAATCTAGTGTGTGCCTTCATTGTTCTCGTCTTCATCACTGGAATACAGAGCTTACTTCCCTCTGCAAGGTAAAACATACACATGTACATACATATACTGGCCACGGCCACCACAGACATTGAGGATGACACATGATCTATTTGGGTTTATATATAGAAGTCACACATGGGTTAATATTTCCAGTAGTGTTCGATGTGGGTTTTTCACTGAAATTTGGTCTTGAATATTTGATTACATCCACAAATGTATCATATAATATGTGATCTCTTATGTTTGTAGGATGGTCACTATGGTGATACAGTTCTCTGTCCTCATCTTTCTGCACTGTTGCCTTGTTGTTGTTACAACGGCGGAGGACTATAAGTGTTTGCCACTTGTTTTGCGAAAAGCGTGTTGCTGGGTGAACGAAACGTACGCTGCGCGGAACGTCGTCATCTTCCTTTCCATCCTCATCAACTTCCTGGCTGCCATGATCAACATAGTGAGCAAACATTTGATTCATTTTAATTGTAATATGATCATTATACTCTTTCACACTTCATCGTGGATATATAACGTTTTAGAGTTAAAATTGTAATCGTTTTGCTCTTTATACAGATGTATTGTTAAATGCAATCTATTCTCTAACATTTGCACTCTCTCTTTTATCATAGCTTTGGTGTGATTTCGATAAATCAGTCTCATTCAGGAACCAGACGTTTAATGCATCGGCCTCAATCCCGGATATCTGCTTTTACCCAGAGGTCTTTTCATCCACTGACATGCAGTTTCAGTCTGTTAAAAAGGATTGATATAAATTCTATCAATCCTTTTGTGTAAACTGTTCAAAAATCAATTCATTCATCTGTACATCGAGCGATGGGGTGTTAATGATGATGTTGTCTGGCTGTTTATTGACAGTATTTCGTGTTTACTGGAGTGTTGGCCATGGTGACCTGTGCAGTGTTCCTAAGACTCAACTCGGTTCTGAAGTTGGCCATCCTGCTGATCATGATCGCTATCTACGCAGTGCTGACCGAGGCCTTCTACACACCACTGTTCATCCGCTATGACACACTTACACTCAATCAGAGGTATGTACGCAAACTCCCACATTCATTAAAGAACCAGTTCTAAAGAGTGAAATTATACGGCACACTTCAACAGTCTAGACGTAATTGTGATGACTCAAGTAAGTGTGCAAGATGACGCCGGCCAACTATAAGAGAAAAAAATGTCAGGCTGTTTCTAAAATAGCATTCTGCGTGCGTTTAAATAGATTTCCGCATATTTTACTGTATGATTAACTTTACACAGTCATGAGTTGTCTTCTAGATGTGTGTGGTGTGGCCTGGTGGTCAAAAGTTTAGGTTGATATACCCCTGCGAAAGGTGATAGTTGTGCTATCTAGTGATGTTGGAATGTTCTAAATCTAAAGGTGCCCTTGTTGTTTTAGAGTACCTTTCAAATGATTTTTACTTTTATTTAGCATTAACTGCTGGATTAAATTGATCAAAAGTGACAATAAAGACATTTATAATGTTGCTAAAGATTTGTATTTAAAAATAAATGCATTTCTTTTAAACATTCCATTTATCAAAGAATTCTGAATAAAGTGTATCACAGTTTCCACACAATTATTAAGCAGCACAACTATTTTCAACATTGATAATAAAAAGAAATGTTTCTTGAGCAACAATAAAATGAAAAATTACCAATAATTATACAAGAGTAACAATGTGTCGATTATTAGGGGTGTAACAATACATCGATATGGATCAATGCATCGATCAAACGTCTAACGATACGATGCCACACATAAAATATCGATATACGTTACCTTTATTTTGACACTCTCTACATCCTCACGTAACTTTTTCCAGCTGAAATAGATGCCTGACAAGATTGACTGAACCCTTTTTCACAAAAGCTGGTATTTCCCACTGTCAAGGCATCGTGAGTTCATGTTTTATAGCAAAAACGACAAGCACCCTTATTGTTTGTGAACACAAACCGAAAAGTCTTTTTTAGCGAATCAGTGCGCAGTATTCAGGTCAGGTGACAAGGCTGCTAGTCACTTTGAAAAGACACACTAGCTGAGAGGAGTTTCATCAAAGCTGATTAAAAGTGATTTTTACTAACTTTATGAACCCATAATATCTTCTTCGGGGCATAATAGGAAAATAAAATCTGAAACTTTTTTACGGAATCTTGCTAAAACAGCACATTAATGGTGACGGAAACGCTCTCTGTATTTATTGAGTGTACGTTAATCACAACAACACAGTTTGACAGGCGTCTATGTCAGCTGAGGAGATTATTATACCAGAATTTGAGGTATCGTCAAATATTGTATCGCTGGCTGAGAGAATCGATATTGTATCGTATCGTGAAGAACTTCCCGATTTACACCCCTATCAATTATGAGATTTTCTTTTGTAACTGAGCAGAAATTCATATTTCTTGCTGGTTAACAGCACTACAGCAGATCAGAGGAACTGAAAATTTTGTCATTTTTTAAATAATTTTTCAAGCGTTTTTTAATTGTTCATCATTTTTACAAAATATTTTACTTCAAATAATATGGTTTTGCCATCCCAAAAAGAGAGGGGGAATATAGAACATTTAAAAATGGATAAATACTGTAAAAGCAAAACAAATTAATTTTTCTATCCTGTCGCCCTTGCTGAGGTCTGTGCATCATTGTGCACATCATTATGCACTTAACTTCATGTTACTCCAAAGGCATTGTCCTTTTGATAAGACCACTGTAAATCACTTCTTAAATAAGAGCTAAACCTCAAACTTTAATTCAGAACCAAGTCCTGAAAAAGGTTTGTACAACTTTAAGCAGACTTTATATTTCACTTTATTAAAAACAAAAACAAATCTTTATTTTTCATATCAGATATCATAAGTGTTTAACAAACAGTGTACGCTGTTATTGTATCATCAAGGCTCTTTATGACATTTATGACAGATGTTGTCTTAACTAACTGCACTCTGGACATTATAAACACAGTGGAGCTCATGAGACTTTCTGTCTTGTTACCCTGGTTACAGCAAAAGCTTCCTGGGAACCAAGGAAACGTCTCTGCTTCTCATGGCGATGTTCCTTTTAGCTGTGTTCTACCATGGCCAACAGGTAACACACACACACACACACACACACACACACACACACACACACACACACACACACACACACACACACACACACACACTAACCTGGATCAGGGGCCATTCAGTTCCTATTTTATAATGTCACGTTTCTAAGAAACAGAGGCAAGTTATTGGCTGCTTCATAAGGTCTCACAGTCAATATATAAAAGCCCTGCTCTCTCTGACGCACAGTGTGTGCAAAGCTTTTTAAGTTCACTCTACTGATTGTTGTCTTTGATGCCGTAGATCAGGGGAAAGAGTCAGTCCAAGTGGTGATGAGTTAGAGAAGATAGAGAAATGAGCAATGTGTGTGTGTGTGTGTGTGTGTGTGTCGACGTCGCTCTGATTAAGACACACAGAGTCTCACATGACCGAAATGTTTTGTGCTTGTGTGCAGCTATAAACTGCCTGTCCATATTTACCCCCTCCCCTCGTATCCATGGCAACGGTGTGCCATTTAGGCAGGTAGTGCCACTGGCATTGCTTGGCCTATGGATTGGGACTCGGCGTGTGTTTCTTGGACAGTGATTTGATCATTTCTCATTTATGCTTATCTTGGTGTGTGTGCGTGTCGGATGAATGAACAAGCTCTCTGTCACTGTGAGTCAGTGTCTATGAGGGGTTACTTTTCATATGCAGTAAAGTCTGAGACCACAATAAAAAAATTGGGATTCAAAATCCTAAACCTTGAAACCTTGAAAACCTTGAAAACCAACTAAACTAAGAAATCTTATATTATAAAATGAATAAGAAATGTATTATAAAATGAGTGAGAAACATTTGAAATATTTGGCTTTCTAGTGCTCTAAGACTTTAAAGTGATAGTTCACCTAAAAATGAAAAAAAAATGTTTTATGATCTCTGAACTGAACTCCATGAACTTTTTGAATTGTCATAGTGGTAGTAGTTAGCTGTCAATGGAGGGACAGAAAGCTCCCAGATTTATAAAAACATTAATTAAAAACATCTTCATTTGTGTTCCAAAGATGAACAAAGTCTTACATGTTTGGAACGACATGAGGGGGAGTAACTGATCACAGAATTTTCATTTTTGGGCGAACTTCCCCTTTGGTGTTTTATCTTGTCTTGTCGAAAATGTAGATAAAACAAGGTAAATTTACTTGAGGAGCAACATTTCATAAGATTTCAAGATTTATCTTCATATTATATCATGAATATAAGTGTATTTTACCTTATTGTACACGCAGATCTTTTTTTCGCTTGTTTCCTATTTATACTCACAATGGGTCTCATTCATGAAACATTCGTAAATATACGAGTAAATATGAGAATGATTTGCGCGTAAAGAGACCTTCCCGAAAACTCTTCTCCTGATTCACAAATACTGCGTAAACGTCAGATGTGATAGTGAAATGTGTGTGTGTGTTAATGAATTCCAATTAGTCGTAAATGGGACGCGGTTGCACGTTCATTCTCAATTACCATAAATCCCGCCCATTAAATCCGACTGACAACTATATATTGGCATCATATTATGACATGAATGCGAATGAAAAAGAAAAATTTCTCGGATGCAGAAATTGAAGTTTTATTATCAGAAGTTCATTCAAAACGCCACATTTTATCTTCAAGTGTACATAGTGGCGTATCAGGTCCTAAAAAAAAGGAAGCTTGGCAGCATATTACAGATGCAGTTAATGGAGTTTCATCTGTTAATCGAACAGTCCCAGAAGTGAAAAGAAAATGGTTCAACATTATCATCGCAGATGATATTACTGGCTCCCATAATACAAGTAAAAATTAAACCATATGTAATTACTAAACATAATATTTTTTCAAAATGCTGTGTGAATATGTACCCGATTAAGGTATGAGCAAAACATTCGGATGTTAAGCGCACCATTTACGCATGGCTGGGACCAGGTGTAGATTTCTTTCGTACCAACTAACATTTATACGAACATTTTAATGAATTCGAAAATTTATGCCAGAACCACTTAACACACGATTTACACAAAAATTCGTTCTGCTCGTGTTGACCCAATGTGTTCATATATTTAAGTGCTTTTGTGATCTCTCGCAACATTTTGCATATGGTCGCAAAACTAAAAAAAATCTGTTTTAAAGCTTTTGCAAGCAAGTGTAACGTTTCTCAAGGGAACACAATACTTTTGCAAGAGAACTCAAAATTTTTATGAGCAAACGCAAAAGCATTCTCCCCCCGTCCCACAATTTTTCCATCACCACGTACCCTTAGGGGCTCGGTAAAAAATCAATCTACTTGTACTAAAAATACTCTGAAAATGAGTCTTCATATACAGTATTGTTGCTTCTCAAGAATGTTTTTAAGGATTACAAAATGGTTTAATAAAGATATACTACGTTATTTTTGCATTGTAGGCAGCTCTGAGATTAAAAACAGAACAAATGGCTGAAGTTTTTTTTGCTTCAGTATGTCTGTTTAGACCTTCTAAGGGATTTAATGAGAAACTTCTAAGGGATTTTATGAGAAACATCTAGGACAGAGTAAATACTTTCTATAAATTGAAAACTCCACTGAGTCTACAGGATCTGAAAGGGCAATAAAATGATCCTCTGGGGCAAATTCAACACATGTTCCTCTTGATTAACCTGTGATTACAGGTACGTTCCTCACTCAAGGGAATAAGGCATAACTATTGTATTATCTGCTGACTGAGTGAGAGTCTGAGAACCAGCAGCACGCCACCTCCACATAGCTTAGCACATTACTTTATCATGGATAAAACAATGCATTCATTTTGGTCTCCTTTGTAACAGCTGCCAGACTTCAGCTGTCTAAATTGCTTTTTGGACAGAGATAAAGTCCCAAACACCTCCAGACAGCGGTGAGATTCAAAACCGGGCCTCTCAAGACACCTAAAACTCAGAAAACTCATTTGTGTTAAACCCTTTTTTATACAGTTTGTCAAAAGTAATTTAGTTGATATGCACTGCTTTAATTGTCTCCTGTCTGAGTGTGTGTGTGTGTGTGTGTGTGTGTCTGTCTCTACATCTTTGTGCATCTGTTTTAGAGGTTAATGGAGGTTAGTCTTGTTGATGTGTTTTTAATAATCATTCGGACAGTCATATACCCCCGTCTGCCCCACTTGCTTAATTACTCCTCATAAAATCATCTTTCGCTCCATATTTATGTAGAGAGCATACATAAATAAATGCACACACACACATGCAGTTTACACTCATACACAGGCACAAACACTTAAATCATGCCCTGACTGTTAGTAAATTAATTTTTCAATCTGGACGCTTTTGTGAAACGGTTTCAATTAAAGCTGGATATTAATGTATGCAGATGAGCGTGTGTTACTGCTTAATTAGGGGAGGCCTTGTTGGAGCTCTTCGTTTGGAAGAGAGCTGATGGAAGCCAGGCCGAAACGCAGCACGGCTCACTTCCTGTTAAAGCATTCTGGGTACTTACTGAGTGCAGTGTATGAAGAAAAAAAATGGTGATGTCATCATCTACTCATGTTGCTTGAAACATGTATGCTTTTATAACATGTATGAGAGTAAACTAATGACTGCTTTTAATATTTAGTCATGTAGTTGTTAAGTTCAGGGGTAGGATTAAGAAATGTAGAATATCATACAGAATAAGGCATTAAAATGTTCTTACTAATTAATAGATAGTATCCTAGTAATATGTATGCTAATAAGCAACTAGTTAATAGTGAGAATTGGACACTTAAAGGAGTAGTTCACTTAAAAAAAAAAAAACTTTTGCTGATAATTTACTCACCCCCATGTCACCCAAGATGTCCATGTCTTTCTTTCTTCAGTCGAAAATAAATTAAGGTTTTTGATGAAAACATTCCAGGATTTTCTCCATATAATGGACTTCAATGGGAACCAAACGGTTCAAGGTCCAAAAGAAAGTTTCAGTGCAGATTCAAAGGGCTTTCATGATTGCAGACCATGAATAAGGGTCGAAACGATCGCTCATTTAAAAAAAAAAATAAAGTGTAAGTTTTATAAGCTCAAATGCTCGCCTTGCTCTGTTCTGTGATGCGCGTTCGTGACTCTCCTGTTTGAACTCTTTTATCAAAATGAACAAATCTTTTTTTTTGTGTCATTTGGTTCATTCAACGAACGAAATGAATGAAATGACCTGGATAAAGATTCGCTCATTTTGATGAATGAGTGCGAACAGGAGAGTCACAAAGTGCATCACAGAACAGAGCAAGGCGACCATTTAAGCTTATAAAACTTCAACTTTTTTTTTTTTTAAATGAGTGATCGTTTTGCTTGATAAGACCCTTATTCATCATCTGGAATCATTTAAAGCACTTTGAACAGTTTGTAGTTTGCACGGAAACTGCCTTTTGGACCTTGAACCGTTTGGTTACCAATGTTATTACCATGTTATTAAAATAAATGCAGTTCTTTGAATCTGTTCATCAAGGAGTCCTGAAAAGTTCCAGTAAAAATGTTTTCAACATTGATAATAATAAACAAATGTATCTTGAGCACCAGATCAGCTTATTAGAATGATTTATGAAGGATCATGTGACACTGAAGACAGGAGTAATGAATAATTTGGCATCTCAGGAATACATTTATTTATATATTTATATAATTGATTTGAATTAACTTTAAAATACATTAGTATTTCACCATATTATTAATTTCACTGTATTTTGATCAAATAAATGCAGCGGTGGTGAGCAAAAACAAGACTTTTTTCAAAAACATTTTAAAAAAATTTGATTGACCTCGAACATTTGAACAGTAATCTATTGTTGGAGGAGAAAGTCTTAAATCCTCATTAAACTGTCTCACACATTTTATTTCAAAGCACGTGACATTTTATATTGCTCTGGTAGTCTCAGATGAAGGATCTTGATTTAGCTCTTTAGCTGAAGGATAGCTGGGAATGTAGACTGAGTTCTTCAAAGTTAAATGGAGTAAAGCAAATGCATAAATTGGACAGAGGGCACAGGGCTCTAACAGGAAATAGAAGTGACCCAGATGCAGGCTCTCCCGCATAGCACTGTGTGCAAACAAGACAGATGCTGCATCCGAAATCACATACTGTCTCAATAGGTATACTCTGAATTTACTAAGTGACCGTTAAAAAAGTATGTTCTACATATTGTATCAACGTGTAAATCCGCCATGGTACTGTCACGTGACCTACCAGCGCTTCACAGTCGCTTCGCTGCCATTCCGGGAACTTTTCGCCTACTGTTTTTCGAATATGTATTGAGACATACTACTCTTTCGGCATACAGTTTTTCATAGATAATAGAGAAGTATTTAATACCAGGAGTCATAGCCATCACTTCAAAAACACACCCGAAATTAAGATTTAATTCAGATGATCTAATCACGAGTAGTCCAAAACATTTTGTAATCCAGTTCTTGAAAACACATAGCCTACTGTACAGTCAGAAGCACCTGTGATTTGTAGCGTAAAAGCTAATCTGTCCTGATGTATCCTACAGCACTTTTTGCACTTTGTCAACATGTAGTAACACTGACGTTGAGAGTGGTGTGTGTATTTATGAAATCAGAGACCCTCCGCTGAAATCTGAACACAAGTGGTCACTGGAGACACATTTGAGACACTTGTGAAGATATAAACCGCAAAATGTCTCGGCTGACCACTTTTGATCGAATCACCCGAGATGGATCTTAATGCCAGGAGGTGTAAATAGAGCCAACTTACAAACTGAAACTTATTTTATATGTGTAGTGCAAAACTAAAGCTTATTATAACCACAGTGTAGTTTGGTAGAAAGGCGGTGGCGTCTTGCTGTGAGACTCAGCTTAAAACAGAGTGAGGAATAGATGAGAAATCTGCCTAAATCTGATGCTTTTAGCAGAACAATAATCCTAAAGAGTAATTCACTTTTTCATTAATTTACTGGAGTGGCTTAAAAACAACAATGTAAATAACCTTTAATGACCTTTAAAGACTAAGAACATGTACCATGTGTACAAACCTGATTAATCCTCAACAAACTGGGGCAAATGTGCCTAGAGCAATAGGGCAAAATCACACCTACAAAAATAAGCTAAAGCACTTATGAACACAATGAATGTTGTCATTGCTGCAAATGGATGGCACTATGAATAGTTACATGTGGGGATTTATTACTTCTCTAATATCATACAGATTTGTTGTTTTTACATTTAATGAAGAATATTACATTCAATTAACAAGAACCTATATAAGGTTGATTGAAATTAGTGTTTTAAAGCATTTCTACATATTTTTCTGATTGAGTTATTTTCCACATTTAAGAAGAACGTGCACCTCTCTGCTTTCCTGGCGTTGATTACCAACAGATGCTTTCCTCCTCTAGTTGCTAGGATTTTTCTGTGCCTTTTTTTCCAGTGACTGGATTGTGTTTGCTGAGTGTGTATTTGCTATTCATCTGCTTAGTATTGCTGACAGTTATTAGATATACATTCTCTTTTGCTCTCTCTCTTCTTTGTCACTTAAATCCTTTGTCCTTTTTTATTAGTTATATATAGTTATATTGATCAAAAGTGTCAGTAAAGGCTCTTTACTGCAATTTCCATTTACAATATATTGTTGTTCATTTGAACTTTCTTATCATCAGAAAATCCGGAAAAAACTATCACATTCTCCACCAAAATATTAAGCAGCACTACGTTTTAACATTAACAATAGAATCAGCAAATTAGTGTATGTATATATATATATATATATATATATATTTCATTGTCTATCTGTTGTGAGTTGAGTAGCAGGGGCAAATTCATAATACTCTTTGCATTTGTGGTGACAAACATTTAGTCTTGAAGTGTGATCAGAGGCTGCATAAACTGCAGAGACGATTCTTAACAAGTTGAAATAAAAATGTAGATTGGTCTAATTTGATATTGAAAAGTTGGTCGTACTAGTTCTCAAGACACAGTTTTAACATAATGGCTATGTCACTGCCTGACCCCAGCAGAAGATAAGGGCAGATATTGACCTGTACAGCTGGTCTTCTCTGCTGAGCCTGATGAATGCTGTCTAAAATACTGCCTGGGTGTCACGGGGGGGTTGCAGGAAGACTTAAGGTTTAATGGGAGTAATATACAGGACAGCAGAACAGGCAGGAACACACACTAAATACAATGGAAATCGGACAAAGACTGACTGAACAGACAGAACAGACACTGATTAACAGAACACAGGTGATACAGATGACGATGGCCGTTTCTCAATATGCGTTCTTGTCTGTATTTGTGTTTCTTGGACTTGTGAAGCTGCCCAAGTACTGTTCCAATTCAAATTCACATCTAGCCAAGTCCAGTTCACGCATCGAGAGGTGACTTGTGCGAACTTAAGACAGCCAGGTATCCCAGAATACATCTCGCACCAACCAGTAAGTGTCAATAGCAGAGGAGAAAACCTGCGTAATATCAAAATACTACTGTTATTGTGTCATGAAATGTCATTTTAAGAGTGTTTCAGGCGAGAATGTAGTTGTTTAAAGGTCAAATCTGTGGTTTATTTATAAAGATAGCGCCTATTTGATAAATGTATCTGACGTTTTCGAAGTTGTAAGATCCAGGCGTTCACCGGGTGTTCAGCGATCCTCAACCCCGACTGGAACAGATTTTCCTCGGCTAGTGCTTCTGACTTTTGCCGCTGGCTCTGATGTCTCTAGTCTATAGTGCATAAACTTGACGTATAATTCGTCCTGTGTATAAGTCGATCTTTGGTCTCATTAAACTATAGTTTATTCCATGGCAAAGTGGGCAAAGTGAAGTTTCAGAACTTTATATATTTATATTATATACATTTATATATTATATATTATTGATCATTAAAACTGGCATTTAACAAAAAGTCATTTTTTAAATAGACATATTTTTATATTTATTTTTAACATTCTCTTCATATGTACTATAAAATAAAATGACACAACCCTGTCTCTGTTTGTTAAATGTCAATAAAAATCAATAATGTTTCATATTTTTGAAACGAAAACAAAAATATCATGTTCAATTTTTTATAAATATATGCAGTGAAGATAATCAATGTATGCGTTGCCTGAACCACATGGCCATTAGGCTTTAATTGAAAAGAGGCAGAGTGGTGTTTTATATCATATTTCGTTTTATTGTTGCCTAAAATATTCGTAAAGAGATAACCGGAGTAGCCAGAGTTTGCTCTCCTGAGTCGAACTTGGCAAGTCCGAACTACCAAGGACGCAAGTCCAAAGTTTGCGTACTTGGTATTAAGAGACGGCCGATGATTGACTAATCACGGGTCATACAGCTGCTGAACTGATAATGACAGTGACAAATTATGTGAATAAAGTCCAAAAAAGTCCAAATAAAAACAAACTAACCCAACACTACTACACTGATTGGCTATCCTGGTTTTTGTTTTTTTCTTGTTTTTGTTGATTTAGTGTATCTTGTGATGCTTTTTATTCATTGTCGTCTGACCTGCTTCGTTCTCTGTCTCTCAGCTGGAGTATACTGCTCGTCTGGACTTCCTATGGCGTGTGCAGGCGAAGGAAGAGATAAATGAGATGCGAGAGCTACGTGAACACAACGAGAACATGCTCCGGAACATTCTCCCCAGCCATGTCGCACGCCACTTCCTGGAGAAAGACAGAGACAATGAGGTAGAGAGACAGAATGGATCTGGGCGTCTCACTTCTTTAGTCTGACAGGAAAAACATGGTAGCACTTAGATGGCAAGAACATGTGAGGAGAGGATGAATCACTGCCACTCTCTTTGTTCTTTCTTGTACTTTATTGTATGACAGTCAACTTTCTATAAGCATTTGCAGCTGCGGAATTCAGAACCAATGAAGAAATTTGCACAAATCAATAATAAATATACATGACAAAGCAATAAAAGTTCAAATAATATATTGGGGTCTGTAGCTCTCTTCAAAACACCAAGTGAGCTATACCTAAATAGGAAATAAATCAATACTATTATTCAGCAGAAATACATTATATTGTTCAAAAGTAACAGTAAATATTTCTATTTCAAATAAATGCTTTTCATTATTCTAATACTAATTTCTATTCATCAACAAAAACAAAAAATAAATAATAATTTTTTACAATAAATAAAATAAAAGCATTGATGATAAGGATTTCTTAAGGATCATTATGATGCTGACTAATGACTGATGATGCTGAAAATTCAGCTTTGCCATCACAGGAATAAATTACATTTTAAAAAATTAAAATAGTAAACAATTGTTTTACATTGCAATAACATTTCACAATATTACTGATTTTTTAATTATAATTATTAATTGCAGTTTAAGAGACTTCCTGCAAGAACATTCACAATATTTTGAACAACTCACAATTTTGAAAGGAAGTTTAAATTGTCAAAAAATAATAATAATAATTATACAATGAAATTCTGATATATCCTTCTCCATGAAGGATGAATGCAGTGTTGCCTTAGAATTGAGCTAATTGAGCATAATCAAATTTGTCTCCCATTTGGAAATGCTTCTGGTTCTGGTTCATTTTGTTGTGCTCGCAACATAGATTATTAATCTTGTGGCAGCCATGTTTTTATGTGCCTACATATCTTTTTTCGCCTTATTCCTTTGTTCTTTCCGTTGAGTTTGCAGAGGCAGTCTGTGTGTGTTTGTGTGCGCTCTTGTCCTGATGTGACTCGTCTGTTTATTTCTGGAATGTTCTGCTGTCAGTCAATCAGACAATAGGGAGAATAAATAATGGAGCTGTATAACTCACGGATAAAAAATGCATCCATTAAGCCTGTGTGGGTGAGGGCATTGAGTTGCTTTAATTATCCCATTAATTTATAATCAGGTGGAGTATTGAGGTTTGATTTAACTGGTGACGCTAAATGTGTGTGCGTGTGTGTGTGTCTCTGAGTGTGTGAACCATAATTTACGCCACTCTCTGCTATTATTAAGATGAGAAAATGATCCCTCTCCCTCACATATGCACACTTACACGGTCTTGCTCACAAAACCTGCCACTCTTAAAGGGCACTGAAGTCATTTGGTTCAGTGACTGACACTTATTACATGTAATATTCCCTGTTTTCTGCACTTGTCTTCAACGGTCACTGACGTTTTACATTTTGCGTCAGCAGGGCGGATCAGTGTGATGCTGAATGTTTAGGGTGTGGAGAGAGTTTAACCTCATTCTAATGACACCAGCTTCCTCTTTAAACAGCAAAGTAGTTAGGGGGGCTGTGTATGGCCTTGTGGTTTGCACACATTAGACCTCAAATATAGTACATAATTGCGTATGTTGTGATATATTATGTAGTGCGGATGAGGTCTGTTCATAACCACCATGTGTATATGGGAAGTGTGCTTAAACCTTGGACCATTCACACAGGACCGGTTCTGTTTTATAATTATTGTACACGTGCAGAGAAACGTTTTTGTTTAACATCATTGCAACACTTATTTTTGGTAACACTTGTTTTTAAGTTGATTAATTCTCATATATTATATTATATTATTTGGTAACACTTTACAATAAGGTTTCATTAGTTCAGAAGAACACTACTATAGTTAACATGAACTAAGAGTGAACAATATTTTTGCATTTATTAATATAATTTGAACATTTACTAATACATTATTGAAATCAAAAGTTGTATTTGTTAACAATAGGTATAGCACTATGTGATCTAACATGAACAAACAGTGAACGACTATATTTTATTAACAAACATTAACAAAGGATAATTAATATTGTATCAAATGGATTGCTAATTGTTAGTTCATATTAGTTAATACATGTTAACAAATTAGAACTTGTTGTAAAGTGTTACCATGTATTTTGTAGCATACTATAATTAATAACATTGTGTAAAATCTTATATGTAAACATTCATTTTTATAATTTTGTATTTGCTGTATTTGAATTATATGTATGCTTGTAAGCAGTGCTGTTGTAGTGTAATTGAGAATTAATTAATATTTTGAAATAATTTTTATATTTTCCATTTTCATTTTAGAATATTTTTTTTGTAATTTTTATTATTATTATTATTTTAAATAGGTCTATATATATTTTATTTTATTAATTTTTATTTTATTTTAGTATGAGACATGATGCGTTGGCAACTAGCTGAAATCAAATAAATTAACTTTTGTATATTTTATCTCAGTTAACTTTTAATTTATTTATAGTAACGGGAATGTATTTGTTTATATATTTATTCTTTCATATTACATTGTTATAATATAATTAATAAAATATAATATATGATAATAGCCTATATTAACATATTGAATTGCATACTATATTTAATATTATTATATAATATATCATATGTAAACCATGTTTTTTTTGTATGTTGTATGTGTTGTATTGACATTTATCAGATATCAGCCTTATCAGAAGCATCTGTTCTGACTCCCACTTGTGAGGTAATCAAGTGTGTTAGATATAAAGCAGCATTGCCCTCTAGTGGTCAACACATTATGCATACCACATTCACTGTATTGTTGTTCTGACGTTCATTGGAATCGCATTTTTGTATGTTTTTACATGTCAGATTTAACCAAAGTTATCTGAAGTTGACTTCATTCCAGTGAGGAGGTTTCTAATGTTTGGTCTCCATCCGTAGGAGCTTTACTCGCAGTCATATGACACGGTGGGAGTGATGTTCGCCTCCATCCCGGGCTTTGCTGATTTTTACTCTCAGACGGAGATGAATAATCAGGGTGTGGAGTGTTTGCGGCTGCTCAACGAGATCATTGCTGATTTTGATGAGGTCAGATTTCTTCCATTACACACACACACACACACGCGTATTTAAAGATGTAGTCCACCAATAAATGACAATTCCGAGATTATTTACTCACCCTCATTTTGATCTAAACTAATTCTATGACAGTTTATTTTGACCAAAAAACAGCATACAGGTTTGTAATGACATGAGGATGAGTAAATAATGACAGAATTGTCATTTTTGGGTGAACTATGCCTATAAAGTGCCTGTATTATCCTTTTTTTTTTTTCAGAAATTACCTTTCATGCAGTGTGTAATATAGCTGCTGAATGTAAAAGATATGCAAAGTTTTAAAGATCAAGTGCATGATCAATATTCTCTACCGAACGAAATAATTGATTCTGAACTGCCTAAAACAAGTTGCCAGTAATTCCAGCATATGGTCTTCATTGGGTACCGGTGAACTTTGACCCGATGTCAATCACTGTGGTTATAGCAGAGGCTTGGCAGAGTTTATATGTCAAGTTTCTTGTGATGTGAAAGTAAATCTATGTTGCATGCATTTCCAAAGGATGAGGACTCAGATTGATACAGTAAAACTGACACCATCATTATGATTTTTTATCACTGTACAGAGGAAGTACAGAGAAAGCCTCAAGTGCTGAAATTCAGATATGGTAATGAGCGAATCGTTTTAGACACGCGCTGTAACGGTAGACCAATAACAACAGACTGGGACATCTGTCCAATCAGTGCAGAGAAGGCGCTCGGAAAGGAGGCTGAATCCTTTATCGAACCGTTTCAGACACTGTTGTCATAGTGTCTGGTTTGTGTTTCCCTGGGTAACCACCAGAGGTCCTCTTCCCCCACGGTGTCATTCACTCATACTATATTTCCTATAATCCTGTTCTGTCACTCATTGATGATTGCACACAGATGTTTCTCGTCACCTTGTTAGTATCTGTGTGTGTATATATACAGTACCCTATTTGTTCAGTGTTTGTCACATGTCATGTCACTTCTGAAGTGCTGGTTTGTTGGTTTCTTGTTTTTGTTCTTGTGTTTGGATTGACTATTTGGAGTCCCAGATAGCAAACTGACATTGAATCAACGTGGAAACGACGTCTCTCATGACATTGAAACAACGTTGATTTGCTCATCGAATTAACGTTGAACCAACGTCAGACGCGGCATTCTTCAAAGCTAAATGAAATCGAAAATTGGTTTGCTTTCATAACGTTGAAACAACGCGTTGATTTCAAGTTGATTTTCCGTTAGTTTTGAAAGAATGACGCATCTGACGTTGGTTCAACGTTAATTCGATGAGCAAAACAATGTCAGATCAACGTTGTTTCGATGTCATATTTCCACGTTGATTCAATGTCAGTCTGCTATCTGGGGTTTGATCCTTGCCTGGACTGGTTTTTGTGAGAACGGATTACCCTAATAAAGTACTGCAATTGGATCTCACCGTTTCCCGTGTGTGTATCATGACAACTGTGAGAAATTTAAAGGGAACATTTTTTGCAAAATTCCCTTTTATAATGTTTTTGACTTTGAACACAGTTGAGTGTCTAATAAAAAATATACGTCTGCATCAAAAAACTTTACAAATGTTGTTGTTGGATGTACCAATGAACATAAGAGTGTCACGGGAACACACAGAGAAACAGGTGGATCCAAATGTAGCATATTTATTGTCAGGGCAATCCATTTTAGCAGTCCAATAAACAAATAAACAAGAAACAAAACAAGAACGGGCGAGGAAAAAGACTTCAGAAGTGTAAGTGACATTAAGCAACGACTCCGTAACACAGATCTAACAAAGAACTAACAAGGAACAGCTGAGTGCAATGAACAGTGATCGGTTCATGAAAGGATGACACCGTGGGGAAGAGGACCTCTAGTGGATATCCGGGGAAACACAAACCAGACACTGTGACAAAGAGTTTCCTTAGACTCCTGGCATCTGAGCCACGGAGGACACCAAATTTTATTTATGAAGGAAGTGTGCCGAAGAAAGTCGTTAAAGTGTTATATATTTGGGGAAATTATTTTACCCCGGACTGCTTCACAAACGAGCGACAAAAGTTGTTTCTAAAAGATTTTTAGATTAACATGATGGTACATGCTTGTGTATGATGAGCGGAATCAACTTTACCATAAGGAGACCCCAAGTTGTTACTACTTCCTGAGTCTCTCCATCAGTGTCCGACTCCGGTTTGAACATGTAAGGCTGAACATCGCTACTGGCAATTTCAGACATTTTGGCTGGTGCGAGACTCTCCAGTTTTGTTGTTGCCGGAGTATCCGAAGTATGAGCTGTAAACCTCTTCTGGAAAGGTGGACGGGAGCAGCTCATTTGCATTTAAAGTTTTTTTTTATTTTATTATTTTGTATTATAACCAAACAGGGGCAAATTTCACATGCTATAATAGATGATCTGTGGGCTGTTTTAAGCTGAAACTTCACGGACACATTCCGGGAACACCAGAGACTTATTTCGTCTTGTGAAAAGGGGCCTAATAAGTCCCTTAAAAGTGTTTTTAAAATTAGGAACCATTAAAAAAACATAATATGGGCACTTTTAATATTGATGATTCATCTATGATGCACAGTTCCATCACACCTGCTCAAAAGCTGCTAATAAAAGTTTAATGTTACATATGTAGACTGTCATGTTTGAAAGATTCTCTCTCTACAGCTGCTGGGGGAGGAGAGATTTCAGGACATCGAGAAGATAAAGACCATTGGCAGCACATACATGGCTGTGTCAGGACTGTCTCCTGAGAAACAAGTATGAAAACACACACACCTACAGAAGCATACTCACTCATGCTACAACATTATCTGATGTCTTCTTATAAGCAGTGTCTGTAGTTTGAAATCTATCAAAAGGGTTAGCTTGTGCACTAATCTTTCTATATATGTGTGTGTTACCATAGCAATGTGAGGATAAATGGGGGCATCTGTGTGCGCTGGCAGATTTCGCCATTGCTCTGAATGAAAGCATTCAGGAGATCAACAAACATTCATTTAACAACTTCCAACTCAGAATCGGTAAGAGTCAAACTATTTCAACAAATTATTTAGAAACACATTTGACAATGGAGTGCAACAGTGACTGCCAACTTTTTTTATCAGCCTTGAATACGAACGTATTTTACCTGTTACCGTAAATTTTACCGTATTTTACCATATTTTCTAAAGTCATGAAAACCAACCATGCAGATAAGATTGAGAACATTTCAATAAATAAATCATTTAAAATTCATATAAGGTTTTTGAGGTTGTAAGGAGCCGTACTTGATTACAGGTATTTCTTTTGCAATGCTTTGTGGGAGTGGGCAGTCACTATTCCCGTTTCCATGGTTACTGATCCTTTTTAGGATCTTGGGTAATGTAGTTCTTAATTTTGTTTTTATCACATCGAAAACTGCTACAATCTCAAATGTACTTAAAAAAATCTAAATTTTTACTTTCTGTATGCAACCATTTAAAAATGTTGTTTAGAAAGAAATTAATATTTTATTCAGCAGGGATGCATAAAATTAATCAAAAGTGACACTGAAGAAATTTATAAGGATTTAAATGTCAAATAAATACTGTTCCTCAGAAATTTCTGAAAACAATGTATCAAGGTGTCCATAAAAAATTTTAGCAGCACAGCTGTTTTTTAACTAATAATAATAAGAAATGTTTCTCAAGCACCAAATCAGCATATTACAATAATTTCTGAAGAATCAATTCAGTTTTGCTATCACATAAATAAAATATATTTTAAAATAGAAAACATTTAATTCATTTTAATCTCTGTTAAATTATTCTTCCGGTTAATGTAGCCCTTATCACCTTCTAAATATATTATTTATTTACTCCCCCCCCCCCCCCTTTTCTTACCCTGAAAATAACATTTTTGATCCTAACATGTCATAAAACAGTCAAATAAATAAATTGGAATCAATGACATCTTCAGGACTCACACAAAAAAAATTGTTTCGTGATGAAAATAAATAGAATTTGTACATCCGGAACTGGGCCCTTGCACTCTATTAAAAGCCTGAAAAGTACTCCATTGCAGCTTGCACCATCATGTCTTTTCATCAGGGTGAATTTGCTGATGCTGACTCTGTTTGCTCTCTCCCTCAGGTATGGCACATGGCTCTGTGGTGGCTGGAGTCATCGGCGCTAAAAAGCCGCAGTATGATATTTGGGGGAAGACGGTCAATCTGGCAAGTCGTATGGACAGCACGGGTGTCAGTGGCAAGATCCAGCTCCCAGAGGAGACCTACGCCATCCTGAACGAGCGTGGCTTCGCCTTCGAGTACCGAGGCGAGATCTACGTGAAGGGCATCAGTGAACAGGAAGGCAAGATCCGCACGCACTTCCTGATGGGCCGCGTACAGCCCAACCCGCTCATCCTGCAGCCGAGGAAGCTCACGGGCCAGTACTCGCTCGCCGCCGTGGTGCTCGGCCTGGTCCAGTCCCTCAACCGGCAGAAACAGAAACAAATCCTCAATGAAAACAACAACTCAGGCATCATGAAGGGCCACCACTACAACCGCAGAACTCTGCTGGCGCCGGGCGGCTCAGACACCAGCCACGCTGAGGTCACGGACAAGAGCGACCTGGCCTAGATCTTGGATGAGGAAAAAAGACTGTGTACTGAACCAAAAGACTGAGCTGAACTTCAGACTGCTGCCGCTGACTGAGTGTCTCTCTTGCTGTCTGTGTTTCTTTTTGTATTTCTTTTGTATTTGAGAAACAATAAAGGGGTTTAATTTTTTTATAAAGGTCTGAGCTTCCTTTTAATAAAGGTCCGTATGAATGGTTTGATGATCTAATGCTGCGTTCACGTCATGTCGGAATTGTTGTGGCTCTGAGATTCTATTCAGAATTGTTAACATCCCCAGACATTTCTTAAGCAATGCTCATGACCAAAATGGTCCCACATGAATTGCTGTTGATGACAGCAAAACATTTAATTAGATTGTTTATCAGTTTTCCTCTGTTTGAATTCAGGATGAAACCTTAGTCTTTTCTTCCCTATTGTGATATCCGAGTGAAACGGCTTCTCGAACAAGAAAAAAAAAATCTAGGGTGGGACGTAATTTTGTACATCGGGACTATTTAGACCATTGTGGTTTGCTTTTGCTGCAAGGGGGAGTTATTTGATTGAAGAATATGAAGGCACATGAATTCAAAAAAGAAAAAAAGAATATGTGCAAGGATAAATCATTTATAATATGCCTCAATACTGCAATATTCCTTAAAAAAAAAAAAGAATTATCAATTTTGATTTTGTGGTAAATTCGAGAGCCAAGAAAGTTTATGTAGCCTACATTTGGCAGAAATTGCTAATTTGTTCTGGCTTCTTGCCTGGTACTCAAAAAGTTTTCTAGTGTTCTACCTGGTTGCTAGGGTATTCTGTTCTACAACACATACAGTATGTCAAGGCTGCCAACACTCAGGCATTTAGCGCGAGACTCTGGATTAACACTGTTCTCACCCTTACTGTCTGTTGTCACCGGCACGCTCGAGAACCCGCAATAAAAATGTGACGCAGGACGTAACCCCGCCTCCCGGGCGAGATGCCCCAAAATTTATGAATCCCCTCAGGTTACACATCCTCCAGCAGTGAAAAAAACATGGTGGAGCAGAGAGGACATTGACAAGAGAGCAGGAAACAAACTGCCAGCTTTCAAATTCTGTCAATTTTATTCAAACTATAAATAGCCTATATTTTGGCGCTCTTTAATGTGCCTCTGCCTCAGTTCAACAGGCACGAGTACTCATCACTTCATCTTTACTACTAGCTATAGCTCCAAATAAACATGACTGAACTTTAGAAGGTAAGTTGAAAGATACAGTGCAACTTAATGTTAATGTCTCGTGTAACATAATGGATCAATCAGTGTTTCAACCCTATGGTTTTAACCGCGGAAAGACGTCAAAACAGCTTGTAAACAATAGGCCATCACATAGTGTTATATTTACCTCAGAAAAGCCATTCTATGACAATAGCATAGCTAGCAAGAAAAAATAACTGTAGAGAGAAGTATTTTGATAAATATAGGCTCTATATTACAGTACTCATTCAATTTGTACTTATATCTCTAAAATATATAAAAGTGTCTTGTATTAGGCTAATTATATAGGCTACAAATCAGTTGTTGACATTATACTATTTTTATACTGCAGTGCAGTAATATTAATATCATAGTATTAATATTATTGTAATGTATAGTGATATTTATAATGCACTGAAATATTAGCCTAATACCAGCTTAAACTCAAAAGTTGGCAACCCTGTTATAAGTATACACATATAACTGACCTTTAAAGGGATAGTTCACTTTGAAATAAATGTTTGTTATGTTTTAGCTTACCTCAATGGCATCCAAGATGTAGGTGTCTTTGTTTCCAGCATTAGTTTCAATTTTGATATATTTTTAGGTCAAACCGTTCTTGTCTGTCAGTCATATAATGCAGGTCTATGGTCACCACCTCAAAGAGCATGCACAGAGAAATCCAAATTAAACATGATTTAATGACTCGTAAATGTAAGTAGCTACACATTGATGGCGTAAGACACGAAACGAGCGCTTTGTATGAGAAAACGAACAGTATTTATATCGTTTTTATCTCTTGAACCACAGCAATGTCCAAGTGATCTGAGGGTCACGGTGTGGGTGCTTTGGTCTGTGCAAATGTTTAATTTGGACTTCTCTGTGCATGTTCTTTGAGGTGGTGTCCAGACCTGCATTATATGACTGACAGACAAAAACGAATTGACCTAAAAATATCAACATTTAAACTATAAAACAAAGACATCTTGGATGCCTTTGAGGTAAGCTAAAACATATAAAACATTTATTTCAAATTGAACTATGCCTTTAACAGTTTATACTGCTGTCATTTTTGTTATATATTTTTTACATGATGGTCAAATCAAAATCGTGTTTTTTTTTCCGTATGCGTCGAAAACTCTCAAACACGGGAAACCCTACATAAAGTGAATGCTTCATACATGTATTATAGAATGCTCTCTTATTGTTTTGACTATAGGTTTGCAAGAAGAAACCAATGTCGAAGGTATGTTATACCAAATTCTTTGCTCAATTACCTTCATATAAATAGGCACCAACACCTAGATTTCTATTACAGATATATTCTATCACAGATAGTCTACAGAATGCTTTTACAGATAAACAATGAAGTTGTTGGAGAATATTATTATGGCCCAACACGAACAATCTACAAATGAGAACAACAAATATTGTCAAGGATTTTCCGATGAAAGTATGTGTAATTTTTAATCAAAGCTGGCAGATGTTTTAGCTTCTTCTTTTTTAAAAACCATTTGGGCTTAGTGAAGTTATACAGAAAGCTGAAATAGTTTTTATTTTCAGCCTCAATGTAGCCTACCCACTTATATGATTAACACCTGTCTAAATCAGCTCTGATTAATAACTAAATTATTTAGAGCTGATCAGGTGCAAGTACAAGTCTGTCCTGCAGAGGGCGATGTTGGCTGAACATTAAGTGTCAGATCAGACGATTGAAGGAAAACAGTGAGTGAATATTTATGCATGTGTCTGTGATTTATCTATTAATATTAGAGTTTAACATGTTTTTAATTCAAAATTAAATTATAATATATTTGATATTTTATTGTTTTAATTATTCACATAATTTCAAAAGTGATTTATTTCACTTTTCACGTTTTTCTTCTTCCCACTCTCTACGTCGGTGTAAACAGATCATCGTCTTGTCAGTCGGATATGCTTCTTCCGCCCGCCTGTATTTCTGACGGGTGGGCGGGGCTAATATGCTAATAACCACATCACTCCTGTCGCACTCTAGGATGTTGTTATTCTCGGCACTGTTTTTTTTAAACTGACGAATAAAATTGAATGGAGGCAGTTTCCATGGTGAACAGTGCAAAGCTTTGATGTTGAGAGTGACAAAGTGGTACATGTAAGAGAGAGGAAATGAAAAGATGGGAGAGAGCGAGGGAGAGAGAAAGAGAAGGGGGTATGAACTGATTGTTCAAAGATCAGAGAGTTAAAATGCCTGAAAACTGGCACAAATACGACCTCAGCTGTGGCACTGTAGGGTGTGTGTGTGTGTGTGTGTGTGTGTGGAATGATGATGTGTTTGTTACTTGACAAGCCATCTGTGAACAGTTTGCAGATTTTTTCTTAGCATTGGATGCTCACACACGGGTAGTTGACACACAACATGTCTGTAGAGAATTTGTATCTGTATTAATATTTCAAATTATATGAATGTATAAGGGAAGTTGAGAGGAGATAGTTGTCCCACTTTTTACTTCTGGTATTTTCTCAAAGAAGGTGTTTTTTTTTTTTTGTTATTTTGAAAGTCAATTTCTGTTGAGACGTATACAGTAACATCTAAGCTAAAAGTAAATAAATAAAAGGATGTCTCACATTATATGGGGTAAGTTGTCACAACCTTCACTTGTTACCTGAAAGCAGAATGAAAACAATTTGGAACAAAATTTCACACAGAAATAGCCATTTTATGTGCAACTCTTTCTCTTTCTCATTGCTCAATGCTCACATACAGTCACAATTATGAGAATGGTGTATCTTCTGTTGCTTGGCAACAACAGTGAGACCTCCTCCCCCACCAATGTGCAGCTGTTTTGGATGTGTGTGTGTGTGTGTATTCCAGCAGATGGCAGTCCATATTGATCATTCTTTATGGCATTTGTAATCATAAATTCAGAATCCATTATCATATTTCCTGTGATAGGAGGAGGGAGGAGCTGAGTTCCCATCGGCCTCTCAACAGACTGGATCACCACTCAGGTAGTCTATTATGCATGAAGCCTTATGAATATTTAAATAATGTTAGAATGAGCCACTGACAGGATATGTTTAATGTAGGTAAGGTGTTCATCATAACTGCCTGGCTGATTTTTCAGGAGATGATCTTTATATTTAAAGGCCAGCTAGCAACTAGCGAATTAGGTTCACTACTGACGTCCTGCTCAAACTTCCTGTTTCAACAGGAAATGCGTCATCACAGGACAGAAAACTGTTTGTCAAATCAAGTTCACAGGGTCGTTCAAGGAATAACAAAATTCTGTCATAATTTACTCAACGTCATTTTGTTCCTCTGTATGACTTTCTCTCTACTCAAATGGAATTTTTTATATTTTTAACTTTTTTATACAATGAATTTAAGCGTTAGTTCACTCAAAAATGAAAATTCTGTTATTACAGTAATTACTCACTGTCATGTCGTTCCAAAATGGTAAGATCTTCAAAAAAAATCTCCAACACTGGTTTTACAACAGCAACACGACGCTACGTGTTGTGCTGGCGTGAGAGCAGAGAGTCAACGTGCTTTGGAGATTAATAATTTTAATATAATAATTTTTTGCGTGAACAAACCACTCTTGTCACTTGATAAACTTGAGGTTAAACCGTCCACAGAAGTCATTTGGATTACTTAAATGATGTCTTTACTACCTTTCTGGGGCATGAAAGTGGTAGTTGCGTATGCTGTCAATGGAGGGACAGAAAGATCTCAGATTTCATTAAAAAGATCTTCATTTGTGTTCTGAAGATGAAAGACATGATGATGAGTTATTAATGACTGAATTTACAATTTTGGATTAACTAACAATTTCATATAATAAGCTGCAGATAGACAAAAAAGCACCACAAAGTTGTACAGATTTGTGGTTAACCCATAACCAAGACATGCTGCTGGTTTGGAGTGTTAATATTTGAAAGATCAAATGATATTTGAGAGATTAAACGTATAGAAAACTAAATCTATACATAGACAAAACCTATGGATACATAATGTTAATTGTGATAAAATAATTATGTTAATAATAATGAAAAATAAATAGGTTTTTAATTAGTTTCTTATGAGATCACAAGTCTATTGAGGTTTGGGATTCTTCAACTTTAATATTCGTCCTGACATTTTCAGAAATAATTTCTACACCCCTGGCCATAGCAACCTATGCACATGCTCTGCCTCATTTGAACACACAAGGCGACTTTCATCTTCCTGAGGTCTCTTACATCAGCTATACATCAGGCAGTTCTCTGTTAGTACTCCAGGCACAAATGTGTCAAACTGTCATCTTTAATTTGTTTACTTTATGCTAAAACTTCATGAAATGACATTAAGTCTAACCGCCATTGCAGCATTAAGAAAAGCAAAATGGTTTTGTACCTGTCAATCAATTTCAAATTCTGTAATGTGATAAATTGGTGAAATTTTCTAAATCAGGCCACTATGTTAAATTAGAACATCATTTACTCTCCCTATTGTTGTTCCAAACATGCTTTACTTTCTTTCTTCTGTGGAACAACAGAAGATATTTTGAGAAAATAACATTCTTTAGAATTTGTGTTTTGCTGAAGGGAGAAAGTCAGGTTTGGAATGTTTTTTTGACTATGGCTATCCATTTAAGCTCAGTCAAGAGCATTTGTTAGTAAAAATGTTTATTAGCACAAAAAACTAAATGTCTCTCATTTTGCTTTTATCAGTTGTTTTTATTATTGTAAAAAATCAAGTTTATATTGAGGCGCTTACACATAATTTTCTCCATATAATGGACTTCATTGGGAACCAAACGGTTCAAGGTCCATATGAGAGTTTCAGTGCAGCTTCAAAGGGCATTAAACGACACCAGACGATGAATAAGGGTCTTGTATAGCGAAACGATCTCTCGTTTCAAAAATAAATAAAAAAAAGTTTTAGTTTTATAAGCTCAAATGCTCGCCTTGCTCTGTTCTGTGATGAGCGTTCGTGACTCTCAAACTCGTTCATCAAAACGAACAAATCTTTTTTCGAGTCATGACTAGATAAGACTGCACGGAAAGCCTTCTTCTCAAGCCTTCTTCGTCTTCTCAACATGCCGACAACACAAACCAAACTCTTCCAGGCTTCAGCTACGTCTACTGTGTCTTTTACATTGTAGATATGTATGTAACAGCATGCGGAAATGGAATTTCTGATTCGTTTCGGCAGTTCAGAATCGATTCTTTCTTAACTTTATTTGTCGTGTGTTTTGATCTTTAAAACTTTGCCGACCTTTTTACATTCACAAACCGCTATATTACACACCTCTTGAAAGGTAATATTCGATATAGGGGCATTTTAAAAATGGGAATGAAACAAAGTTCAGTACAGTAATTTTAACAACGTTAAAGTGATGATGAAACCTTATCAATCAACTGAACTGTGCATGTATGTTTTAAACGCTTAGCCCACCTTATGTTCTTACACTGATTTAAATCCACACCCTTGAAAAGAGCGCATTTTTCTAGTGTATTTACTTTAACTTCAAGTCGTTTCAATGATGTGACCCATTTCAGATATGTCTAAAATTCCAACAACGGGATGGTTACATACTGTATAAATATATTTGAATTGTTTGATCAAAATTATTGGACACTTCTATACTTGCTGGATATTGGTAGTCCCTTGTTTGGCATTAATAAAACACACCTGCACAGGTGACTGAAGTGAACTCTCATCTCAGTTTTCAGATCTGACAGCATTATTGGCTGGAACGAGATTTACACACACTGTGTTTCTCTGTCGCATGCACGACCACAGCTGCAGCTGCATCACCATGGAGATGCAGTTAGCCAATGACAGGCGGCAATTTTCCCTCCAGGGACCCTGCTGATTCGGGCTGGGGGGAGCATGGGGGCGTAAACAGGAAGAAAAAACAAGAGGTGGGTGGATAGTGACAAATGAGAGACTGTGTGTGCGAGCATGTGCAGGTATGTGTGTGCGAGAAAGTGCAGGTATGTGTGTTCTCTCAGCTTCCTTTAGGTAGGCGGGGTTTACAACTGCATTTGAGCCTGTTGCTAGGCAAGACCCGTATCCATGGTTACCTCCATACCCAATCAGGTGTTAATGTTGATGTTGGCGCCTGTTTCATTCACGTGTGTGTGTGTGTGTGTGTATGCTATGTGGGAAGTGATGAAATTTAACCTTTCTTTTATGGTTATCGCTTCTGGATTTTTTTGTGATGGTGGACCACTGGAACTCAAATAATCTATTTTTATAAACAGAGCTGCGGTTTGGATTCCGGTTTGGGTTTGCAGAACTTGTTATTCGCCAAATGGAAGGGAACAGATAGAGAACTGTGTAGGCCATAGTCAGCAATGATATCCGTCAGAATTGTAGGAGTGTTACATTGGGTTTGATGTGTGTGTTAGAGTGTGTGCGTGTCCTCTCCTTCTGCCTTACAAAACCAAGTGACCGGTTGCTATGGGATCAGAGGCTTGGCGACCGTTACTAAGGCCTAAAGGCAGTCATACATGAACCCAGTCAACCCAGAGAGGAGACAGTACAGAGAGAGAGAGAGAGAGAGAGAGAGAGAGATACGGGGAGATAAAAGGAGACAAGACCTGGAATATTTAAACAAACAACCTTATTTATATTCAGGTTAAGTTCTGAATCCTCTAAAAAAATGTGGCTTATTAAACTGTCAGTTTATATATTTTGTTAATAAATCAAAAACAACCAAGACAACGCATAACATAGCAAACTAATAACGTATGTATAAACTAATAACATACGCCATGAGTGTCTTTCAGGGGAATTCATTATGGTTAAAGTGTGATAAAATACAAATATTACTTTTGGCTCAGTAAAGTAAAATAATTTTCATTCTACACAAAAGATATATGTGAAATATTATATCAAAAACATTATGGCAACCGGTCTATAGCACAAAAATGAACCCAGACAGCGTGATCCTCTATTAAAGGGATACTCCACTTTTTTTTTTGGAAAATAGGCTCATTTTACAACTCCCCCAGAGTTAAACAGTTACCGTTTTCGGATCCATTCAGCCGATTTTCTGATATTTAGAAGAATATCAGTAACCAGACAGTTGCTGGTCTCATTGACATCCATAGTAGGAAAAAAATATACAATGGAAGTCAATGAGACCAGAAACTGTCTGGTTACTGATATTCTTCTAAATATCCGAAAATCGGCTGAATGGATCCGAAAACGGTAAAACTCAACTGGTTAACTCTGGGGGAGTTGTGAAATGAGCCCATTTCCAAAAAAAAGTGGAGTATCCCTTTAAAGAGATAGTTTGAAATGTAAAATGAAAATCCTGCTATTAATTACTCACCCTCGTCGTTCCAAACTCGTAAGACTTTCGTTCATTTTTGGAACACAAATATAGATCTTTTTGGTGAAACCTGAGAGAATTCTATCCCTCCGTTGAAAGCTACGCAACTGACACTTTGATGCTTTCACATATGAATATTCATCAACATTCATCATCATGACATACGAGAACCAATGAGGTTCAATCTTGTGTAACGCAGCACATTTGAGCTTCTGCAAAAGGTTTGTTTCTGCAAGAAAACTTTAGGATTTCATTAAAAAATCGTGTTCCGGAGATGAACTAAAGTCGGGTTTGGAACGACATAAGGATGAGTAATTAATGACAGAATTAAACATTTTGGGTGAACTATCCCTTTAATTGTCATTCATTACTCAAAGAGCCTGTGTTTTTGAAGATACCAACAATTTTGTCCGCCATTTTATTGCTAAGTAAAAAAAAAGGCAGTAACTGCAGTTTTGGTAAAGCATTAATTATTAAAATTTTCATGACATTCAAGGCATCCTTTGTTATGTGACAAAACATCTTATCTTAAATGCGTGTCGTTTTAGAGAAAAATGGTAGTCGTTTGTACAGTAACTGCAAAAAGCCCTAGCAAAAGTCATTTTTCTCAGTTCTGCACTCTGCATAGTTACTGCCTTTTTGCTTTGTAGGGCACTACACTTTGTTCCATTGACTTCCGTTCATATATGCGTGTGAATGCGCCAGAAACACAAGCTAATGAGAAAAGTTTCCATGGTCTTATATTGTGAGATAGATAAGAGTTAGAGCCTTGACGTCATTGAATTTTGTTCATTTTGTTCTAAGTTTTGCGACAGTCGATCACTGTTTGCAGATACCATTGAAATGAATGAGAAGTGCCATAAACTCACTACCTGACACGCAATTGTCCATGACTTATAAAACTGCTTTTTTTGGGTGTAAACTCTTAAAAATAGATCAATCCAAAATGGATGTTTAAGAGCAAACATGTTGTCGATTCATTAAAAGATTAGCGGATCTCCCACAAAAGCATTTTATTCAGCGTAGTGAAGCATCTCCTCCATTGACATCCATTAAAAAACAGCCTCTAGTCTCCTTCCCTGCAGCAGCGCTAGCAGGCCTTACACTTTTTTTGCTAACCTTTGAGGCTTGCATTAAAGTGGCTTTGGTTTTGCATTTCGCTTTACTTCAAAGTTGGTGAACTGGCCGGCGAATTCGCATCAAGTGAAGACGTGTGACCAGAGTAGAAGATAGGTACATCACGGCGTGACCTCTTGGCTGAATTAAAAGAACAATATTTTTAGTAGTCGATAGTCGAGTATATTTTTTACTTTTTATTTATTTTTTACTATTTGTTATATGTTGAATTCATGTTTATAAAAAGTGACGTCATATCACAACCATTGCTGTGTTTGAAGAAATTGTGCATGCTTTAAGTCTAGTGTGACCGTGGCATCTTTTGTTGATCCTGGAACAACATTCCTGTCCAAATTACTTAATCCGAACCCTATACCATCCCTAAACCTAACCCTACCTTTGACTTATCCCAAAAATCAGCGGGAAATGACATGTGAATAAGAAGAAGACTGGCTGTAAGCGTAAACTTGACATAAACTGTAAACTTGTGTCCCTCAAATCTGATTGGTTGGTTTGAATGTTGTTCCAGGATCAACAAGGATGTTGAACATGTTTTATTTGGTGAATTCGGGTTCACTAGAATGATCGTAGCACAACCGAGGCTTGTCTCACGGCTCAGGAGTCTTCTGGCACCTCCGTTAGCGGCCTTAAAGACATTTAATAAATGGTTTTATAGTTATAGTTTAATAGTATATTTTTTATGTGTGTAAGTAAATATATAAGAGACAGTAATTGTTTTGTCTGTGCTCATTTTGCTTCTATGGTGAACATCCTAACATTCGTGGTTACTGAAACTATTTACTGTAGCATTTTGAGGCACACCAGTGATGCTGTTTACGACTGATATTAAAGTGGAAATGGAAGTTACGATAGTTTTTTCTTCCCTATTGTGACGTTTATCCAAGTAAAACAGCTTTTAGCATGAGTGTGGGCTAACGTAATTGATTAAAAATGACAAGGGCGCATGAATTGAAAAAAATAAAAAGATGTGCATGGATAATTCACTTATAATAAACACTGTAACGATCTGTGAAAAAATAAGATTTGTGAATTTTGATTTCATGGTGACATTAACATGCATTTTCCATCCAATCACAAGTAAATCAAGCACAACTAACTGTTAAATGCAACAATCCGTTTAATGAAACAGCCAGGCGTCTCAGATCTTCAAATCATGGATTGTTGGCTGTTCTAGATATAAAAGAGGTGAAAAGGCTCCAATTTTATGGACTAGTTTGCCAATGGAGATTAGATCAGAAAAGTCTTTAAGTCTCTTTTAAAAACGTATTTGTATAAATGTTTTTTTTACTACTTTGTGAAGTATTTGGATTCAGTTTTTTTAACTAATTATGTTTCTGGTTTTATATTTTGCAATGCTCCCCCTGCCTTTTTGTCATGTGTGAGGCCCTTTGTGCTAAGAAGCTTTAAAAGTGCTATATAAATAATTAGTTACACAATTAATATTGTGCACTTTGAAAATAGCCTGTATTTGACATTCCTAAATTATCAGCAAGTTGACTAACTCGATGGTGCAGTGAGTTATTACTGCATGTGGTTGTCAATGAACGGGTCTCTAAATGTCTAAACAGGTCACTAAATTTTGGATTTAATAATATTTTCCCGATAAACAGGCAAGAATAAACCTGGTGTCCTCCATGATTCCTTGTCCAATTTCCAGCAACAAAGCGCTTGAATGCGACCAACTCATAATAATGATTAATAGTAAATTATTAGTAGCTTGTGCAGTTTCAGTTAGTGATTAGCTGAACATGAAAATCAACATTTCTTTGTGTGTAATCTCATGTGGATCATTTGGGTATATATGCTACTTCAGACGTGTCTTTTGTGCCTCTATTGTACTGACAGCTTATATAACAGTTTAGATTTGCAGATAAAATTAGACTAGTCTTCTTTTTTTCAAGATGCAAGTTCAGAAGTTTTGGTTTGTTTGAACTGTCACTGTCTCTTAAGCATTAAAAAATAGATTAAAAATGTGTGTTGGGGAGAAACATAAAAACGGAATTTATCCATGAAAACAGAAAATCAAGACGTGTGAGCTGATTTTCAATCTGTTTCTTTCATTTTATTAATGTTGCTCCATGTATACAAGTACATATATCTCAGTTCTTCCATTTTATTTGAATTTTTTTTTTATTTAACCAGGGAATTTTGGAAAGAAAAGGAATGATAGAGAAAGGAACAGAGAGAAAGAGAGAGAGAGAGTGTGTGCTAATTCAAATGAAATATCACCTGTAGCAACATTATCTCCACAGCAACCAAAAATACACAATAGGGCCAACCACTGACATGCAAAACACACACACACAGCCTCACACATATAGAAACACACAACGCTCACATTGTTCTGTCAGTATATTGAGAGATCTGTGTGTGAAGTGTGTCCTGTTTGGTGAGTTTGGAGGTCTGTCTCTCTCTCTGTCTCTCTGACATCATGACAACTGCTGCTTTCAAAGTACAGAAAGACCAGAACTCAATTAACGCACGCACACACACACACACACACACACACACACACACACATGCAGAAAATGCATGCTCATACCATGCAAAACTCCATATGTACACTCACATAAAACCCTGGGTCCTTCCACACACACGTACACACTTTAATTGAACCTTCAAACAACCAAATAAAGGAATAGTTCACCTTAAAATATATAACATAACATCATTTACTCATCCTTGTGTTATTCCAAACCTGTATGACTTTCTTTCATCTGTGTAACCCAAAAGTAACCATTTTGAAGAATGTTCATGCTGCTCTTTTCTATACAGTAAAAGTGGACGGGGTCCAAAGACTGTGGAGCTCCAAAAAGGACAAAATAGCACCATAAAAGCATCACAAAAGTAGTCCATGCACTATATTCCAAGTCTTTGAAATTTAAATAATTCTTTACTCATAATCTTGCATTGAAAATCTGCCTTGACAGATGTAGTCCCCATTCACTTATGCATAGAAAAGAGCAGCTCTTTTCAGCTATATTTCTCCTTTCACATTCTGCGGGTGACAAAAAAATCGTACAGGTTTATAAAGACATGGCCAAATTGGCATTTTTGGGTGAACTGTTCCTTTAAAAACCATTAATACTGCTAACATTCAATAACGTGCGTGTGTGTATGTGTGTGTTTGATGCATTGTGCTGCACACTGATTTTGTTTTCACTGATATGTGAGAAAAAGAGAGAGAGAAACAAAGAAAGTAGGAAAGTCAGGGGATAAGCAAAGACACAATGCCAATCACTAACTAGAAAGCAGCAAACAGGAAATATGAAGTATGCATCAGGGAGGCTGGACTACTACTACTACCACTCACGCGCACACACACACACACACACACACACTCACACACATATAATAACCCCTCCCACTGCCATAACATCACACTCAAATGGAGGGAAGTGAGAATTGGAGGGTGGCAATGAATATATTCCATGTTTTTTTTTTCCACCCCTCATTGAATGGAGGTAGAAAGAAAGAGAAAGAGAGAAGAAGTTGGGGGGCTGGTGGTTTGTATCAAAGTTCAATTGGATATTAAAGATAATATCATCATAACTGCCAGTCTTATTCACCATGATCATGTCCATCGCCAACACAATGATCAAAGTCCAGCCTGTTAAAATCATTACTGTTATTGTTACTATTATCATTATTCATTTTATAATTACTGATATAATTTAAAATGGGCGGGCTAGTTTTATTATTTAGATTTGATTTCGTTTTTCATTTGTCATTAATCTTGTCGTTCACTGCTCCATCTGTTAATCCTGCACAGCGACTGCTTGCTCCTTATTGGGGGCGGGGCTGGTCTCCGTGGCGACTGGCTCTGCGGGGGCAGATTCCTTTGCGGGCGGAGCCTCAGTCTTTTTAGACTCAGTGTCGGGCTTGCTCTCCGTCATTGTGGCTACAGGAGGGGCGGGATCTTTAGCGGCAGGGGCGGGCTCTTTTGCAGCCTCTTTCTCACTTGGCGGAGCTGCAGAAGGGGTGGATTTTTCTTCCGCTTTGGCAGGAGGGGCATCTGGACTTTTGGCGGGTTCTGCTTTAGCAGTCTCGCTGGTCTTACCGTCAGAGGCTTTAGGAGCGTTAGCGTTTGCCGCTGGCTCCTCCTTCTTTGGAGGGGCGGCGCTTTTCTCCTCCTCCTTGGCTGCGGTGGAATTGCTTTCGGCAGCAGGTGCGGCTTCTTTGGCGGCTGCCGCCGTGTCATTGGTCGTCTCGGTGGCAGCAGGAGCATCCTCCTTGTTCTCCTTGGGAGCTTCGCTCTCGTCCGCCGACGCTCCCTCCGTCTTTGCGTCCTTCTCCTTTGCTTTCTCGTCGTTCACATTGTATCCCTTCTTCTTTTTGCTCAGCTTCCCTCCCATTTTACCTCTGACCTATGAAAGAGAGAAACAGAACAATCAACACTGGCTGCAATGTGCAGAGTGACTTTTGCAATTCAAAACGAGCTTGAAGTTGAATCATTAACATTAGGCCCTGTTTACACCTGGTATTAAGATGCGTTTTGGTCGATCGGATCACAAGGAGATGAGGGAGACACATTCCTGGTATTTTAATCTGTCTCTTTTGACCACTTTCAACCACTTCTGTCTTGATTTCTATGGGTGGGTAAATGTATGGGATTTTTCCAAGCGGCAACATTCTAATCTGAAAGATGAAGCCTACCCGGAAGTGTGATAAACTGCAATACATCTCAAATCCGCTAGAGGCTGGTCCTAAAAGGGAGCAAATATCCATAGGCGTCATGTTATAATGTCCGTTTTTCACAGCATAAATTCATATGTTTACAGTTTGGTCCCATGGACTTTTATTGTAATCTTCAATATGCACCGCGCGCCTGACAACTGTGAGGGGGTGAATTTTTTTCTAACTCGTTAGTTTAGATCATATTTAGATATAAAACGTATGACAAATAAGGGCGGTTAACTTTGATTGACAGCTGATAACGGGCCGCGCCGAGTGAATTTGACGTCTCGGCCATGATCTGACACAACACATCATACCACCTCTGTATCCTTTCTGAAACTTTTGTATTTTTTATTTTCCAAGATTTTCCAGTATGGCGCCGCCCATACCCTCCATAAACAGCTTCAAACCCGTTCTTCAGAGAGTCTATGGGTGACGTCACAGACGATTTTTCCATATTTTATACAGTCTATGGATCTTTCGATCTAATAGATTGAGAAATAAGCTTGCACAATTTACATATGAACACGAAAGGAGATGGCGGAAAAAGTAAAAAATTAGAGAGAGGTTCGAATTATTTTCTGGGAAAGGTTAAAGAGGTGTTTGAATTGTTTACTAGAAGGGGACAGCGAACAAAAATAAAAGAGATTGCATTACCTGGGGTTAATAATGAATGTAGGAAATTGATAAAGGAGAGAGATCTGTCTCTTAAAAAATCACTTAAGTCGGGTCTCTTAACTGATCGATATAAATACACCTCTATGAGGAATAAAGAAATTCAGACCTTACGAAAGGCTCAAGCAAGTTTTTTTTATTTTAAGGCTAAAGCGAGTTTTATTGAGGGGTCAAAAGGGAAAAAATGGCAAAATATTAATAAATTAACTGGTAAACAAAATAATAATGTAAAACAATTTGAACTTAAAATTAATAGTATATTAGTAAAAGACTCTTTATCTATAGCCACAAATTTTAATTCACATTTTAGAAATTCAGTGGATGAATTAACCCAGCATTTTATTGTAAAAGATATTACATATAGACCGATACAAATTGATCAACCGATTTTTCAAATAGATGAAATAACGAGATAGAAGTAGTAAAGATTATTGATGCTTTAAAAAGCTCCAAAGCAAAGGATGCGGATGGGCTTGATACAACATTTTTAAAAACAAATAAAGATTCTTTAGTATCCCCAATAACACACATAAACCTGTCTTTCAAACAAGCAGTTGTTCCATCTGCTTGAAAGATGGCTACAGTTGTCCCAATCTACAAATCTGGAGATAAACTAAATTTGAAAAATTATAGGCCAATTAGCATTCTTCCCATTATATCTAAGGTAAAAGAAAAATGGGAATCAAATCTCTTGACTAATCATCTGCATAAGGGTATTAATTCTTTACATCCAATGCAATTTGGTTTCCGTAGAAATTACTCAACAGACTCAGCAAACTGTTAGATCTGTATCTTTCGACACCGTTGACCATCAGGTGCTTTTATCTAAACTAACAAATTTTAATTTCTCAGAGGAAGCAATACTCTGGGTAAAATCTTATCTTTCAAATAGGAAGCAATATGTATGTATTGATCGATATAAATCTCCCTATATTGCTTGCCCCAAGGGGGTTCCACAAGGTTCTATTTTAGGACCTATTTTATTTTCACTTTACATAAATGATTTGCCTGAAGTATGTAAAGATGTACACATTCAGTTATATGCAGATGATGTAGTTATTTATACCCATGCAAAGAATTTTGATAAAGCTTCGATCATTTTATCTTCCGCTATGACTAATGTACAGGATTGGCTTATCAGGAAAGGTTTAATATTGAACACAAAAAAAAAAAAACTGTGTGTATGATGTTCTCAAAACGATTTGTAGAGATGACGCACTCAAATGTATTTCTAGGGGGAGAGGAAATAGAAGTTGTGAAGGAGTTTACGTATCTTGGAGTCACTCTAGATTCTACTCTCAGTAGAATGCAGTATTGTTTCAGTATTGGTCATTTAAGAATAACTCAATGTTAAGCCAATAGAAACACTGTATAAGAAGGCGATAAAAGTGTTTGATAAATAACCCCTCTCATTCCACCAAATAATACAAAATAAAATAAATAAAAAGCATAATCTATTGAGTTCTGAAAATGTAAAAATTTTTAATTATGCATGCTTTGTTTATAAAGTCTGGCATGGCCTTGCACCACCACCATTGAAGGAGTTTATTAAACAGAGGATAGATTGTGGTATTTGTACCAGGTCTGTCAATAGAGGGGACTGGGTGGGAAGTACCAAATAGGCGAACATCTTTTGGCCAGAAAGTCTTATCAGTGATGGGGAGTAAATATTTTAATAGTTTGCCACAGTCAATACGACAATGTTCTTCTTATCACTCCTTTAAGAAACATCTTAAGAAGTGGCTTATGAAGAATCAAGTGTGTAAACATTTTTCTTAGTAATTTATTATGTGTTTTTTTTATGTATTGTGTTTTAGTGGAGTCTTGTACTGAGTGTCTGTTATTGTGTGTACCTGCCTAGGGACTACGGACGTAAATTAGCAATATTGCTATAATCCGGCTTGTTTACGCTTTGTACTTTGTACTTATGTTCATTAACATGCTTTGTCCCTATTAAATAAGATAAAAATGAAACTGAAAAAAACATACCACATAACAAGACCAGCCGAGTGTGTGTTAGAAATCAGGAATGAATAGGGCTGGATATCGTTCAAAAATTTTCAATATAGGTTCCTGAACGATAATGCATCACCTTAAAAAAAACTTTGGTTTTGTTTGTTCAGTTTGTTGACTTCTTTACACTCAGCCAGGCGTATGTATGACATGCCAATTCATATTTCCGTTTTTGGCGTGCTATCAACACGCATTATGGCTTTTCAGCATGTTTATGAATGCCGTTGACTTAACGTTACATTACTGTATAAATATATGACCTACCCCAACCCCGTCACTGGGGTTAATAGCATTTATGAGTCTTCCCCTACCATCCTAGGAAAAAAAATATCTCTCCCCAGATAAAGATCTACATTTTGCTTTGTTTCGCTCGGACAAAAAGCGTATGGATAACACGCCACTTGACTTGAAAGTGGCGTGTATGTTTACGCATATCTCATCATGTCATGTTGACACAGCAGTGTAAAGTTTTCTTAATAATTTGACAACATGTATTATTTACTTCAATGAGCTTGTTGTTTCTGCCGTAACTTGCATTGCATTAATTGTATTAAAATTGCTTGCATTGCATTAAATGCATTACTTACACACAGACAGTCACCTCCGATAACAGATTCATTGTCATTTAGACACATGCATTTTCTGTCAAGCTGCTTTAAAATGACATTTATTTTGAAAAATGCTATGCAAATAAATGTGAATTGAATTACACTGTGATTATTGCACAGGTGTGCCTTAGGCTGGCCTCAATAAAAGGCCACTCTAAAATGTGCAGTTTTACTGTTTTGGGAAAAAAAAAAAAAGTTGCTGATTGTGGCCTGTGGAATGTTGGTCCACTCCTCTTCAATGTCTGTGTGAAGTTGCTGGATATTGGCAGGACCTGGAACACGCTGATCCAGAGCGATCCAGAGCCAGTAGGCCAGTAGGCGGAGAGCAGGCGGATTCAATCCGGTTGAATGTGCTTTCGACTAGCTCTGAAAATGACAGAGCTCAAAACGTTTTAGACCACGTTTACACCTGTATTTAGCATTGCCCACTTGTGATCGGATTGACGAAAACGCTTCTTAATACAGGTGTAAACAGGGTCTGTTTCCTAAATTTCAAATAATCCAATGATATCTATGAAATCTTTTGGCTAACTCTGCTGCCTTAAAGAGAAGCAAACTCTCACGTCTTCAGATCTCAACAACTTCTCAGATTGTATTCAGATTTGCTAATATGAACCAAAGTCTACAAGAAGTATTGTTCCAATAAGTATTCTTCCAATAAGAACATTTTTCATCCAATTTTTTAAATATTCTGTCATATGGTAACATATTGTAGACTAAACCGTTTTTAATCTTTTAAATGTCACAGACTTAAATATAATTATCTTCATATCCCCAATCCTAAATTTATATAGTTTCTAGTATAAAGGCCCAATTTATACAGTGAAAAAAAGAATATTATAAATATGTCTAAAACATTATTTGAAAAATATTAATAATCATATTTAATAATATTAAAATGTATTTACTAATTTATTTTAATCTATGTTTTATTTATTGATTTATTTTAATCTTTGTTCATTACGTATTTATTTTGACATTTTTTCCACCGTTTTTCTCACACTTCCTTGCGAACCCCAGTTTGAAAACCTTGAGTTATATGCTATACTATAGTTTAAACTACACAGTGCTATATGAAATCATATTATTCTATCTTCATTTTAGAAGAAACATCAAAGACATGGATGTACAAAAAGGTAACTATAGCTTCCCAAGCCATGAAAGAGCAACCACTGAGCAATAAAATATTCCTCTGGGATTATTTGTGGAAATTCAAGTGTAGCATGTCAAACGCAACATGTCTTGCATAATCAGAATGACATACTGAGAAGAAAAATGCAATTAGTTATTTTAATAGGTACCAAAAAAAAAGAAAAATAAATAGGTCTCTGTGCAAGGTGCCATAATGGAGAACGTAGAAAACACCTTGTATGTTCTGCTCTGGGTTAATTTTAGTACATGCGCTTTTGCTTCGGTCTTGATACAGAGAGCTAATAAAAGCTCAGCAGACTAACTCACTTCTCTGAGACAGTCTGTCAAGATTCTATCATATCAAGCATCAAAACTAGATCATTAATCAGAAATCAGACTCCAGCGCTGATAGTTATCTGGAAAAATGGAGGGGGTTTTAGAGGACAGCATCTCTGAGCCATACTACCTGCAATTCAGAACCGCAGTTACCAAGGCAACCGGGTGGTCACGTGACCCATTCCGAATAAGGAGCCGTGAAACACATTCTCGCTCTCTCTCTCTCTCTCTCTCTCTCTCTCTCTCTCTCTCTCTCTCTCTCTCACTCCAATCTCCCTGTTGGCTGCTTTAGCGTTCCTGAGCTCAACAACCATCTGTGTAATGACACACTTGCACACACACATACAGTTTTCCTCCAGACAGAAGGAGAACTGTAATCATGTGAAGCCAACATGCGAGTTGAATACATATGACAATGCAAACATGGAAAGTCTTTCCTTTCAGTGTGTAAGAGAACAATAGACACTATCTGTCCCGTCTCCACTGAGTCAAGCAGACAGGAGCACGCTGTTTCAGCGTTAAACAATACGCTGCAGTGTGTGTGCGTCTGTGAGCTGTCTCATCTGTACAGGGGGCTTGAAATTCACTTACTGAGTGAAACCTGCTGATTGGTAGTAAATGCGATCCTGCTGTGGCTTGTAAACTGTCTGTGCATAAAGTGTCAGCGTGTGTACATCACATATTCAAAAGCCCTGTCGCAAACTGCAAAATTAAAGGAGCGGATGAACAGCACTTTTGGCACCTGCTCCAATACAGAGCAATACAAAAGAGTTCAGTTCAAGGGAAGACAAGCATTGGAGACTGAATAATGAGAAACAATGCATCAGTAAGGTTAAACCTTCAGATGACGCTTTATTATTGAGGCTCAGCCCATTCTCACTCCCAAGGCGTCACCTAACTGACGCCTTGGGAAACATTTGGACATGCTTCAATATCTGACGCTTTAGGCGCCCTTTAGCGTCAGTAAGATGACGCCCTAGGATCGCGTGTACCCTACCCCCACACCTAAACCTAACCGCGTCCTCTAACAGACGCTTTCCTTTAGCGTCAGTTAGATGACGCCATAGGATCGCGTCATGTAAGTGACGCTAAAGGGCGCCTAAAACGTCAAATATTGAAGCATGGTCAAAGGTGACGCCTTAGGGTGAGAATGCGTTGTGAGGCTAGTCCCTACGAAAGAGCTCTACTGTGGAGGCTAGGCCCCATGACAGAGCTCCATTGTAGAGGCTAGAGCCCAAGACAGAGCTGCACAGTGGAGAGAGTAGGTGACAAGAATTTACTTGTCATTAGAGCTGCAACAATTGATTAAAAAAATCGTTATTGAAATCAGTGTGCAACAAAGAAATGTTTGTTGTAATCTTAGCTTTTAAATTAATCACAATGAGTTTGTTCCTATATATAATGCGGGTAATTTTATTTTAATAAATTTAATTGTTTTCAGAAACGCTACTTTGAGTTTTTTTGTTTGTTTTATTGCATACTGTATTGCTTACAGTTTTATCTGCACACTTCATATTATATATTTCAAACAATTTGCGCACACACATAGATTACACAAACATCAATTTACAATGTTTGAAGTTCGGAGAGCATTGAGCAAGATATGTGTATCTGTGATGAAAAAAAATAAACTGCACTTTTAAAATGCAATGTATTCCAGTGATGGCAGAGGTTGAATTTTCAGAATCATTACTCCTGTTACTTCAGATTCACTCTAACATGCTGGTTTGGTCGTCAAGAAACATTTTTTATTATTATCAATGTTGAAACTGTGCGGCTTAATATTTTTGTGGATGTTTAATATTTTAAATACTTAATTTTTTTCAGAATTCTTTGATGAATAGAAAATTTAAAAGAACAGCATTTATTCATTTATTTATTTAAATTGTTAACAATATAAACATCTTTACGGTCACTTTTGATCAATTTAATGCAACTTTGCTGAATAAAATATATATATATATATATATTTTTTAATGTTACTTCTTGATATCAAACTTTTGAATGGTAGTATAGATGTATGCGTGTTGCCTTGTAAACGAGTAACTTTGAATCGTAAATTGCTTATGTAACTCCAAAACTCCAACACACACACACAGGCAGGGGAGGGGGGAGTGGAGAACTGGAGCAGAAAATCTGACCCAATCACTGTGCTGTAACAGCAGCAATGCATTCTGGGAGCAAGCACACATTCATAGCACTTTATATCAAAATACAATAAACTACATTGCATATGGACAATTTTTTCTAGTAAATTATTAGATGTATTATTATATTCTAGTATTAATAGCTGACTTGTGTTCTGTTTGTATGCAACCAATCTTCTCTTGCATATCTAAATGTAATGACTCTAAAGTTTATGTGTATGTCAGGATAATGTAAAAGTGAATCAGCATAAGAAGATAAGTTACTACCGTAATATTCATCTTCATTCAACCATTTGTCTCTCAAACACACTCTGTGTGTTTGTATGTTGAATACAGATGCAGATGGTTTTACCTCCAGGTCAACAGGGGGAAGTGTGGAGCCACATCCCTGAGATGTTTTATTGAAGACCGGACTTGAGTGGAGGGACAGAAAAGACAAGGAGAATGTGACAGCTCGAAGTGTAAGACACACACACTAATAACTTCAGATTGTCCTCCAAGCCCAAATACACGCATACACATGCACACAAGCTCATAACCTTAGAGATGTACTCAAATAAACCCCACACACTAGCACATTGTTGGCTAGGGCCCGGGCCTCTACGTAAACACAAGCTCAGGCTAATGAGTAACTCCAGACCAGAACACAGAGCAGACAGCGAAACTGGAAGCTTTTGTTCTTTTGTTTGATTGGCCGAGATGATTTGAAAAGTAAATGTTATGATGATTATTGGGATTGTTTTATTGATTATTCTTGTTTACACAGATCATGATCCAAGCACCAAATTGTGGATGACTTTCAGGAAGACTGTTGACAGAAAGAGTCTGATTTCCCTCCAGGTAACTTGTTCTGTTTAATTTCTAAACTTCCCCCTCCAGATAGCCTATATATATTTTTTTTTTTTTAAGGTCAGAACTGTGTGTTGAAAGTGATCACTACTTCCTTCTTGATTCTTCCTGATTAGTGCACATGGTTTAGACTCTTAATATCCGTCTAAAAACCAGAGGTTAACTGACACACTAACTATGGGACTAAAATCGAAGAGAGAAACTCACAAAACATGTATTGCGACTTCTAAAAACAGTTTATTTGAGTTCTTTCAGTGCACAATTCAGTAAAGGAATTATGCAAATTAAGCAATGCCATGAATGCACCTAAAAAATTGGTATGAAGATAATTTGCAGGCTGTAATTCCCCATCTTACAGGCCGCTTCTTAATGCTAGTGGAGGATAATGCAGACTACTACAATCTGTCATACTTTATCCAAACACCTTAATTGGCTCTTTCAAATGCAGAAAGTGTGTTTGACCACACCACAGTCTGGGTGTCTTTTAAAGTGTACTTCTCTTGTCAGAAACAATAATCTAACGTGCAGCGCTCCGACATATATAGCAAGTAGAGTTCAATTCCTGACTCGAGGTCCTTTGCCAATCCCGTTCCTCCACCCCGTGCTATCCTGTCTGATCTCTACACTGTCCTATACAATAAAGCCATAAAAAGGCCAAAAATATAACAAAAAAGTGTTCTCCATCATTTGATGAATTACTACTGTTATTATCAGTAGATAAATGTACTAAAAAATGCTGTCTATTTGTGCTAACTGTGCCAGGCAAACAGCGCTGAGCTCTCTATAATGATCCTAATTTACCTAGAAAGTTCGAAGCCATATAAAAATGCAATTCAAATGATTCACCTTTCAAATGATTTGGGTCTGTACGATTTTTTTGAAGAACAAAAAAACTACTGTCCACAAGGACGCGTTACATTTTAGAGCCTTATTGCCTTTTTACCTTTAAAAAAGGCAATAAACCACTCATTGTATTTAACAAAACCCATTCTTAACTGTGTAAAGCCCTGTAATGCACAACATGTCATGCCTTTTTGCTTTAGCAGAATGAAGACTAGAATGTGTATCTTGAGTAAATGTGCTGTCATTTTAAAATTCTACGAAACCATCTGTTGATTAAGCAATTGAGTTGAGTTTAATTTATATAGCTCTTTTGCCAAGATTGAAGCACTTTACAAGGAACAACCGAAATACTGTACATCTGTTCAAGGAATAGGTGAACTTCCCGTTTATTGAGTCTATAGTAGGAGATAAACCTAGAATGACAAGAATGTGCCTTGCCGATTCATATTGGTTTTAGTTTGTTTGTTTAAAATATGGTAAATATTAGGACGTGTGTGTGTGTGTACTTCAGAAATACAAACAATAGCTTGAGGGAACGTTTTAAATGAACACGAATGCAATAAAACGTAGCCCCAGCAGCCAGTACTAAAATAAATTTTTGTTGATTGTGTTTCTAAAAAAGTGCAGAGGTGGTTTGCTAACTCATTTGGACAATGTCTTGAGAACTGTGAAAACTTTTGACCTGGTAAATTTCTTCATCCTACACGTACAGAGCCATCTCTCAGGATGGAAATTGCTCTAATGAAAACAATGGCGAGGGAACATAAACACCACTGGCAGACAAAAACACGCTTGCACATGGAGACCTTGAGATTCCTTCTTCAGTAGTGTACAGACTCCACATTAGTCTGATGACTGTTTAGCGGCTCACTGATGGCAAAATGCACTGTGACTTTGAGTGTGTGTGTGTTTATTTAAGACTGCCATGGTTCCTTACAACTGACTAGAGCCAGTCTGAGATGTTAACACACATACACACACACAATCCCTGAGCCTCACCCTGAGTCGCAGCCTTGCTATGAGTGTTTTGTGATAGTGAGTGAGATTTGATCATGCCATGTCCTTCAAGTACAAACATCCATAAATCGTGTTCCATGACAGATGCTTGATAAAATAAAATGTGAGCTCTCTCACCTGAACACACTCTTGTGTAAATGTAGTGCACACTTATGGCTGCTTCTTCAACTATGGACACTTTTAATTTGTCAACTTGAAATGTCAGTATACTGTACATACATTACAGGAGAATTCAGATATTTTCTGAGCAAACAAATGTCGTTTCCACAATTCCGCAATGTGTTACTTTGATAACATGGTTTTGTTGTGGAAATTACATTTTGAAGATTTTAGACATAAAACAGCAGATTCATACAGGTTTTTTCACAACAGTATTTATGTAACTCAAAATAAATGTTACACTTATTGTCTATTTTTACAGAATTACAGCTTGACTGGATAAATTACATTTATGCTGATTTTCCTTCACATATCTCTTATAATATATATATATAAAACGCTGTGATGGAAATGATACCGCAACTGAGGAATAGTCAACATAATTTTCTAATTTGTAATAATAGTTTGTAATCATTGTTTATGATTGATTTTAAGATTGATCTTTTTACCTGAGAGAACGGTAAAAAGAATCTAAATATGGGGGGAAAAAAGAATATTGAAAACATGGTGAAATATTTCCTAGACTTTTCTAGATGAAAAATCTGTCGTTTTAATAAAAATCAACCTCTGGGGCTAAATAATTGAAGAAAGCCCACAAAATCTTTTATCAGGTTATTAGAAGGACTTTAGGTTTCATATCTGACTCTTTAAAGATTCATACAGTTACAAAAGACTGAAAATATCTGAGATTTATGCTTAGTCTAAACATAATCCACATATCACCAGAAAAAAACATGGACGCACAAATCTACAGAGTGTTTAATGTTTTCATTCTTGTGGGAAACTTGCTGTCCTAACAAGAGGCGACTGCATTGTTCATTAGGCCTTGATTATACAATCAACGTCCTGAACACAACAACATTTACACCCTCACTCCTGTCTGTCCTTTCACAACGCTCTATGCAGGAAATATATAATGATACATTTATTGTTCTGAATTTCATATAAAACTGCTTGTCATTGTGTACATTTTTGTCATTTTCATATTTCTCCTGTCTAATGCTCTCATATAGTGCTAAGACTGTGTTTTGTGTGTATCTTTCTCCAAGGGACTGTAACAGACAGGTGGGGTCAGTGGGGGTCTGGCCTTTGATTGGCTGTTGCCGTAGGAACCATAGGAGAGCTGCCATTCTGGCTCATTCTTCCAGTTCCTTCAGGTCATTGCCATGGCAACCCAGAGAGAGATTCCATGATGATGACACACACATCAACAGAATCAAGGAATCTGATCTGCTAGGTAACAGTTGATAATTAACACATGATTATATAAATATATAATTAAACACGTGAAGTTACCTTGCATTTTGTAGGTTGATACGTGTTAAAGGGATAGTTCACCTAAAAATGAAAATTCTGTCAGTTCTTTCTTTATTTTTTTTCTTCTATAGAACACAAAGTAGAAATTTTTGAAGGATGTTTCAAGTCAATGGGGTCCAAAACAATACTGGATTGCGATCTCGATTCCAAACACCGACGCAATCTTATTCTTAAATGACAGCGATTCTCCTGTGTCTATTAAACCTTAGACAAGATCGCATCAGAACATTTAAATCTGTGTTTGCGCTGCTGAGCCAGAGAGCGAGAACCAAAACAGCTTCACAAACAGTTTTTTAACACCACAGTATGGTTATTTCTGTTACAAATATTCAGATTATCACAGATGTACTAGGATAAATGTTTAAACTTCAGATATAAACACTGATGTCTACGGTAGCGATCAAAATAAAGCAAATCACCTTTTGAAAGTGACTTGCCGCTTCAAATAATGATTAATTTGTATCATTACATCATTATACCAGTAGGTGGCGACAAGTGATTGTTAAAAAATGTAATTGTTAAAGCTGCACTATGTAACTTCTTCTAACTTTATAATATTTTTCCAAAACCCTTGAGATGGTATTTCGACTTACAATAGGTTGAATGACAGGTCTGCCATAGCCTGGCAGTGTCTGTATCCCTTTTACTGGCACTCTGTAACTTCGAGGTGCGAGTAGGAACCCGAGCACAAAAAAGAACTACAAAATTCTACAAAATTTGACTTCCTCAATTTCCGACGCGAGAGCCCAACAAGCGGTTTTTTTTACCTCTATATGTTGTCGTGGCTCCGGTCCAGTGCATCAGTCTTCCCCCGCCTAGCAAATGTGAAGTGCGTCAGAAACAGAGCGCTCACGCGATCAGTTTACTGTTGGTAATGTGTTGTGTCCGCATCCAATGTAGACTGCATTGCTTTCTTTTGAGGGCACTTAAGACACTCAATCATCCCCATAGGGGATGAAACATTTCACACACAACACTGGAGTCTGCCCAAGATGTGAGAACTCCTTCCTTCTGTAGAGTTCGGGGGTATCGCTTGTCAGATTTTGGCAGATTTTACAACAGTAGTAGGAGACAATACTGTTTCCCAACTGTAGGGGGACCCCGAGAGCAGATTTTCAAAAGTAACATAATGCTGCTTTAATGAATCATTCATTCAAGAGATTTTTTTAGAAAACCCTGATTCATCCAGTAATGAAACAAGTATTTATGAGCGAGTCATTGAATCATACATTTAAAATAGATTTAAAAATAAAATAAAAATCATTCAAACTAATGAAATACTTATAACATTTTGTCAGAGCCGTTTACTTACTTTCTAAATGACGTATTTTGATTAGTTGTATGTTCTCTATTTGAAACTAAATAAAATTATTCTAAATGTATCCAGAATCGTTCCCATTGACTTTGATTTATTTAAAATCTTCTTTTGTGTTTTACAAAAGAATTTTCACAGTTTTTTGGTCAACTATCCCTTTATTTCTTCAGAATTCACAACTACCTGCTGTGTTTTCTAAGAAAAATGTGGGAAAACAGAAAACAACCTGCAGAAGCACCTGCAACTCCAACTAATAAATCATTTTAAACGCAAAATAATTATTCAGAAAGCTTGTAAAATGTAAAATGTTCAAATGTGAAACAATAGCAGGCTCAGTTCTTTAGCTCCTCTCACAGAGCACATAAAGCCACCAATCACTTTCCACACAGTGCACACAGACCGCAAAGGATGATGGGACAGAACCTGACTAGTGACTGACACTAAAACTTATCAAGTTTTACCGACACAACTAAGGCTGCCTGAGGAAAACATCAAATAATAAAAAGAATGCTCCACTAATCTGAAGTAGTTAACAACGGTGTGACAGAATGGGCACGTAGACTTTGAAATGGCTTCTTTTTTTGGTTAAGTGACGAGTCCAAAAATAACTGATTTTGAATGCATCTCTAATTTGGGACTGTCTCAGATGTGCTTGAGTTATCTGTCCCTTTCAATGATCTTCCACAAACAAATGCACACACACACACACATACATTCAAAGCTCTGCTTGGCTGAGCTGCCTCTGTCTGTGTCAGTGCCATCCTGTCTCACCGCCTCCTTCCTGTCTCTCTCTTGCTTTCATGTCTATCCCGCTCTTCTTCTGACAAACACTGAAAACTGTGATCGCAATCACCTAAATATTCATCTCAAAGAACCTGGTGCACCAAATTCAGTATAAGACTTCTGAAAAAGTTTTCACTATGATTCTTTCAACGATTGTCTTTCATGACAATCTTTTATTAGTGGCGCACTTGAGGTAGAACACTTACTGTAAAAAAAAATCTCTTTCATGATTAGTAATCACAGCATTTTTTCTTTTGTCAAATCAACTTAAATAATTTATTTAGTTCAGATAACATATAATTTTGAGTTTCTGATGATTAAATCATTCACCTTCGTTGTATTAACTCACTTTTTCCATTTTAATGAACTTAAAATTTTAAGGCAACCAGGTTACTTACTTTTTTTAAGTTAAACCAACAATATTTTTTTTTACAGTGCTGGCTGGCTGGTGGCTTGGATGTTGTTTGCTATTGGCCAACAGGGATCCAGGTTCAAATATAGCTTGAGTTTTCATCATTTCATTTCCTTTCTCTCTTTCAATTTCCTCAGGGACATTTGTCGATTTACGTATTTTCCGACCTGAATTATGAGCCATGATGTAATTTTTAAATGCGAGGGAAAAAAATACTGCGTTTTTAATTACGGTACCTTTTTTTTTTTAATCCCGTGATCCGCATCATTCATTTCAGCCAGCGTCCAAAATAAAACTAAACTGTGTCACTCATCAACTGGCCGATAACTGCGGCTACATGTTACAGAGTGAAGCGAGGAAGCTCATGATCTGGTGTTTTCCACCTAAATAAATGCTCCACAGCCATAAATATTACTGTTGTAATTTTACTGTAAATATATATTATTATTATTATTATTAAATTCTATTTTTATTTAATAATAAATAAATAATAATAAAATAAAAATATTGTTTTGAATAATGATGATGATGTTTTTTATTTTTGCTGTATAGTCAAATTGAATGGAAATAAATGCAAATAAACAGCCCATAATCGATTCTTTCTCAACTCACCGACTGAAACTAGACAAATATTCTCTGATTCAGACTGTAACTCTCCTCTTATATGGATCTGCAATCATGAACTAACCCATCAGACAATACAGATCTTTCTCACCGTCGTGACTTTGCAACTCCAGCTGGGCTTATAACCCGGTGTCTCATACTGACATGAATCACCTGACCGCTCTGCTTGTTTCAATAGGTGACCTAATACAGGTCTGTATGGAGAATACAAATTTATTCAAAATAATTGCTAATTCAACTCATGAACGTCCATGCGGGACCAATGTGCAGATCTGTAATGTTGTCAGTCGCTCATGCAGGGTTAATGATGTTTTTGGTGGGTGAGTGACTCCTGTGAGAGTTACCTTCAGGCTCTTCTGCATAATACAAGCTCATTGGACAAATAAATGAGACCCTAACTGATGTAGATATTCATTTATCTCTACAACTCTCTCTCTCGGTGGCATGCACACAGAGGGAGTGAACAGAAGATTCAATTTCCAAAGTGTACTAACCAATCCTGTTTATGTAAGATCAATAATCAATACCCAAGACCTTATTTTTCAAATCGTTTTTACAGTGGATATTTTTTCCATGTGGTAACTATTTCACTGTTTTGTACATGACAACATATTGGAGAACATTTAACAATTTCAGGAAAGAAATCAGCGCTAAGTAGGTTCTCAGTTTGGTTTGATGTTTCCAGGTTGAAACGCATGACTCATTCAAGCAGCAGTTTATTGGTATGAACGTGAGGATTATGAAGCTTACTCATACTCCATCTCATAAACTCACCTTAGTCTCGTCATTTCAAATCTTATCCGAAAAAAAAAACACACACCATAGACCCGATTATTGGGCGGAGACGGGTTACACAGTGTTATTTCAATGTGCGGTGTCTGAGCGCTCTTTTTTTTTTCTCACGGGAGGCGAGCGCGAGCGCACGGTCACTCGGTTCATTGTCTGCCGCATCGCCGTGAAACGTAACAAAGATTTTTCTACAAACAAAACATTCATGAACACAGATGCAGATAAACAACATTCGAATCATAAATACTGTTGTACATTATAAAACAGTACATTAGAAGCTAATTTGAGTGTAAAATACAGGGTAAAAGCATCAGTTCCATCCACACCCCACGCGCAATGCGCATGTGCCATGCAGAGACAAAGGATCAGGCAATTACGGTTATAGCTTAAAATGATAGATAAACTAAAAATATACATATATATATATAATATCATACAGGGCGCTTTGAGAAAAAAGACTTATTCATATTCACTTTACATTAGTGAGTGACAGAGTAAAGAAATTGTCAATTTTGCTCTGTGTAGCATCTTAAAGTATAAAGAAATTTTGTATAAACAGTATTAGTTAATTGTAAGGATTTGTCGTGTGTATATTATTTATAGGCTTCAGTTCCGTAATATCTGTGTATGTATGTGTGTGGGTGGGTGGGTGAGTGCGCGCACGCGTGTGCACCAGTAAGACAGCGCTGCGAAATGTGTGCCAGCTCTGACAAAAGAGGCGGTAAGCATAAATCCGCGTCTGTGTAAACATAAAAACGCAGGATTTTTCAATGTAATCATAACAAAAACCATTGTCCCATGAAACATGATGACTTCTCTGAAAACCCCGTTATTTATCAATTTGCGCATCAGAAAACACTCTTTACTCATTACGCTTTATCCTAATATTCCATAAGTCGTATCGAATCAATTTTCCTTAAGTATTTGTATTAAAATAATAATAATAACCAGTGGAAGAACGACGGCATGCACGCGCGGAGACAGTCCTTGTCTGTTCAGAACACGCCCCTCTCCACTCACTTCAGACGCGTGAATTCCAAGGCTGATTTATTGAAATGTTTATGTGCATCTCAGAAATCAAATAAGCTCAGATACATTATTCCTCCATTCCATGACGTGCTGAAATTTGCACTTGATTTAGATATTTCCCCAGTTCACTACCGTGCGCTCTGGCACTCCAAATGGGAGCCGCTCTTATTTATCAGAGACGCTCCAACTAGACAAATTCTTAATGTAACTGAGGCAGACTGTTCATTTAATCTATTAAAAGAGTGAAAGAATCTTACCGTCGGCGGTGGACTTTCTTGTCACTCCTTTCTCGAACGTCTGCTGTTTTTTTTCCAATGTCTTTTTTCCCGTGCGCGTGGATTCGGCGGGGTTTATCGGGGCTGTTCGGTGTGTGTCTCGCGCTGCATTTCTCGCGCGCACTCTCGTATTCGGTTGGGGGGCGGGGGCGCGCGACGTGCTGCGAGCCACTGAGAACGAGACTCGGAAGTGCGCCTCACAGTGATCAAGTCCCGTTTGAAAAGAGTTGTTTTATTACTTACCAGAAGAAAAGTGAATGAGCTACAAACACAAATTGTTGGTCTTCTGTTTTAATTTGTGGTTTAGTAAGATGTCTAAAGTAGTGGATTATTTTGTCTGGTAGTTTTAATGCTGGTCAATGTGATGAATTCAAAATATTCGTAACTTGTACCAGCTATAACCCAGCGCACATGAGAATAAAATGTTCATTCATTTGTTTTTGTCTTGGCGCGCCCTCTGGCGTCATCAGTTGATGCTGCAGAGAAAATATTTGAAATGTGAGTTCTATTTTCAACTCAATATATATATATATATATATATATATATATATATATATATATATATAAAGGAAAATGAATGTAAAAGTGTAAAAAGTATAAACATTTTTTTTTGTCAGTTCACATGTTCTTAAAAAAACAATTAGGTAAAATCTATATTGTTACAATATGCAGGTTCGGATTCTCCATAAATAGAGGATAAAGGCTCAGTGTTGTTGACACCTTTATTTTTTCAGGATACTTAAATGTCAATTGTTTATGCAAGGGATTTTCTGGAACAGAGAGAATAAGCTCATAAGAACTGCAGATGTATGTAGGCTACATACACTCTTTGAAGAAGATACAGAGCTGTCAGCGCAAAAAATGTGAGGGGGGGGGGGGGTCATTGAATTGCTTAGTTCTGTGAGGTGAAGAAAAAGATTTTATTTATTTTTAAAAGACAATGTTGGACATAACAAATAAGCATCACTGCTACAATTCACAAATAAAATCACTTAATGCTAATGATTACAATTGTCTTGTTGTTTTGAGTAAACATCACAAATAAAAAAATCAATAACATGGCAATTATATTTTGAGAATATTTCTCACATTATTGTATCTGTACCATCTATATTGTTAGATCACAGAATATCACTTTTGAACAAATCCACCCCAATTTTTTGGTAAAATTTCCAATAACCCGAAACCCAGGATAGAGCGGCTGAGTGAATGTGGTGTGGACTCTGTGAATGAGGGTCATTGTGTCAGAGACGCTGTAGAAGGACAGATTTCCTGCACTGTGATCCACATACACTCCTATTCTAGAGGAGCACTACAGAGAGTTTAGTTTTTTTGTTGTTATGCCAAAATGAGCAACTGGAGCCATAGCAGAACAAAATCCAGGACTGATCATTGCATCCAAACATACATTCATCTCCCCGTCCCTTCCTTCTGATGCTCTGATAGGACACTGATATATCCACCTCACCACTCCACTCAACCTCCCAGTAACAGCGTCCACACACACTCTCTCGACACAACACATGCTCCCAAAAATCAAATCTGTCTGGATGATCAGGATACCACTGGACTTTGTCAGTGAATTTAACCCTGTAAGACCCGTGGTTGCAAAATTACAACATCACTTTTAGTTCTTCCAAAAACACATCTGCAATTTTTTCTTTTTCTGTTTTTTTTTTTTTTTTTGAAAGACCACATTTACATAGACAGTTGGTCCTATTGTTTAGCATCACAATGCCATTAGATAGTAAATGTGTTTACAGATCTTGCCATAAGGTCATGAACTCGTACAACCTGCAAACTTTACTGGAGGCGGATCTCCTTTCATTGGACTGAATATCTCAAAATTGAAGTAATTAAAACCCCAGAACATTTTTTTTGTCATTGTTAAAATGTCTAGTTCATGTAAATACTTGATTATTATGGAATGCATGCATCAAATTCGATTTTTAGCTTATGTCTTTGTTGTAATTGGTAGTAAAAATAGCATGTGCAATACTTACAGTTACAGAAATACAATATATTTGATGATTCACAATTTCTAAATGTGTATTTGTTACAATTTTCAGTTTAGATCAGATTTGAATCATTTTAAATGAATACATTATTTCTGGTTGCAGTCTTTTCAGTACAAGTATTTTAGCATTATATATCTTTAACTGTTTTTTTTTTATCTGGGCTTTGTTTGTTTGCCCAAATATCTGCTTGTTGCAAGGCAGACACTGTTTGTGGAGTACTTTTTGGAGGATGGTTATTCAAGGACAGGTGTGGATGTTCAGACATAGGGGGTTGCATGGTCCATTGTTCAGGGACAGGTGTTAATGTTCTGGAATGTGGGGATGTGAGAAGTCTGGGTGTTTGTATATTCCTTTCAGAATTGTGTGACTTCAGTAGGGCTGGGACGGTATGGATTTTTTATAACTATGGTTGAAAAGCAAGAAAATCCTGCAGTATAGTGATAAACCGCGTTTTAAAAATTGGTCAAAAATTGTTTGTGCGGATGTATGTCAGACGGATGAAGAGTTTTGTGATGTGGTTGCGGATGAAATAATAGCCCATCCGCGCATCTCTAATGTGAATGGAATGTTCATATATTTTTATATGTATATATATTTAATTCTTTTGAAAAAAAAAAAGAAATGAAAAGGAGCAGAAAGAAGATAAACTTATAATATCTGCCCCTTATCAACATAAATCAAATTACAATTCCAAAGAGGTACACTTACAACAGACATCTACTTTGCAGCACCTATGCAAAATCATAAATCAAATAACTCATTTTCCTACTAAATAGATGCAATATATATTTTTCTATTAGTAATGCTTTTACACTGATTGTTATTATGTATCATGGAACATTGCGCTTCCTCAACTCACGAAAGGTCATATTTGCTCCATCTTTTGATTATTTTTTTTTAGAAAACCTTGAATCCATGTAAGACACGCCAGTCATTAGACATAATCCATGTCATTAGAATCAATGGTAACACTTTACAATAAGGTTCATTAGATAACATTAGCATTAACTAGTTACAGTGTTACAGTTACAGTGTTTATTAATCTTTGTTAATGTTAGTTAATATAAATACAGCTGTTCATGTTAGTTCACAGTGCATTAACTAATGTTAACTAATACAACCTTTGATTTTAAAAACGTATTAGTAAATGTTGGAATTAATATTAACTAAGATTAATAAATTCTGAAGAAGTATTATTCATTCTTTGTACATGTTAACTAATGTAGTTAACTAATGTTAACTAATGAACCTTATTGTAAAGTGTTCCCGAATCAATGAGTCCATGTCGTTAGATACAACGTGCACACATGGGCAGGCCAATGTTTTTGTGGTGATGACGGTGGCGAGCTCAGACCGCGGCATTGTGGTAATGCGGTAACTGTCCCAGCCCTAGACTTCAGTGGAATGGATCACATAGAGTATGTTCAAGTATAAAAAATTTAAATGTAAATTAATCCTAATTCTTACAACTGTTTTCATTGATCCATATGATCCATAAGCCAAAATTGAATATTTTTTTTTGTCATTCTTTTTCTATTATCGAGTCTTACAGAGTTAACATTTCTGCTCCTTTCAGGCAGTGCCAGGCTTGTATTCGCTGCGTTTGAAATTGAATCCAAAGAGAGCGGACAGGAATCTGTTTAAGGTAAAAAAAAAATAATCATAAAAATAAAACAACAGACCTTTATTACATTTAGGATATTATATAGGCCTACATGGAAAAAAGTCAGTGATGTTAGATACTTTATGGAAAAAGCTACACAACATCAGCCTCATTGTTATCAACATCATACCATCGTTGTGTTGGTGTGTCTGTCTGTGTTTGGGGTTGACCAGAAGAAATTATAATTGGTTAAAAATGTAGAATCGAAAAGTCAGTTCAATTTCTGTTTAGTTTTTAGTCCTGTTCAAATGTTTTAAAGACAGCAGCTCTATCACAAACGGTACAGTTTTCAGCTAAAGGTCCATTTAAATGTTTCTCTGTCAAAACAAAAAACTAGCAGTGTCCACACCAGGACGTTTAACTAACCCAGTAAGAGAAACTACCCTTGCGAAAAACAAGTTTATTTAATTAGTGTGTAATTAGTATACTTTTTTTTAAAAAACTAAAATTAAGAAAGCATACTTTTGTCTACTTTTTATATACTTCTCAAAAATATACTTATATATAATATACTTAAATATACTTACTTCTCAGAAATATATTTACAACTGTACTCAATTATACTGACAGAAAGGTCTAAGTATATTTGGACTGCCCATATCTTTTTAGTCTTATAAACTTACATTGTTTGAAAATATTGATTATATTGATTTATAATGTAAACAGATAATCCCATCCGGAAAAAGTCTTTGACAAAAATGCAATTTTCTCAGCTCTTTGTTTAAAGTGTTGATTTTCTTTAATATACTTATGCAGTTCTGCACAGTTCAGTCTGATTGTCGATATAAAGAACTAAAGTTTGTCTCTTCATGTACATGTATGATCATAGACACTTACATTGGAGAAACTCCTCATGGGTCTTGGGTTCAGGGGTGGGAATGATGTTAATGTTTCTCACTATGAAAACCAACAGACAATTTATTGTAAATATTGTAAAATAATATAAAGTAAGTTTAATTATCGAATATTTTAAACATGCATTGTTTTTTTTTACATGACATCATGTGAAACATGTCAGTAAATGCAAGGCTTGCCTCTGCCAGATATCTTTTCTGTTTCCTCTCTGCAGAAACGCTCCAGTTTCTCTCTCAGATGAGACACAGATTTACCAACATCATCAAAAGTGAGACGTGAACAGACTGTGATGCTGGGTGAGTCTGTAGATCCAGGAGAGACTGAGAGAGACTGGAAACTCTACACAGACACAAAGACACAATAAAAACACCAGCTAAAGACACAGAAAGATCTATTACAAAATCAATTTGTTTATCAGATTTCTGTTACCTGGATGAATTGAATGTGATCGTCTGTGTGTGAAAGCTGCTCCATCTCAGCGTCTCTCCTCCTCATATCCTTGATCTCCTGCTCCAGTTGCTCCAGTCGTTCTTCAGCTCGACTCACTGCAGTCTTTTCCTGTTCTCTGATCAGCTGTGTCACCTCAGAGCGGCTTCTCTCAATGGAGCGGATCAGCTCAGTAAAGATGCTCTCACTCTCCTCCACTGCTGCCTGTGCAGAGCGCTGTTAGGACACACACACACACACACGCATTAGAACCAGTCCATTCACTCAGCTCTTACTGGTCCCTCACACAGCCTGTTCCCCACAGTGGGCTTCAGGGGGACTGAAAGAGCTCCAGCAATGACTCCTCACAGTAGACTGACTGGAGGAGAGTCCTAACTGAGTGTGAAACAGCTCTTCCAGCAGTTCTTCGGCTCTAAACTCACCTTGTGAGTCTCTACAGCCTCTCTCAGCTTCTCAAGCTCCTTCAGTTTCTCCTCGATTCTCTGCTGGAATTTTCTCTGGGTTTCCTCCAACTGTCTCTATTAGATTTAGTATACAGTCACTATACTGTTTCAAACATGAGCAAACAGTAGAAATTATATAATCTCTTTCGCTTAAGAACTGTTTGAAAATGATCTTCGAATATATAGCCAATATGTTATATAATTATGAAGAATCATTTGTTATTCAACATAACTACTCATAGTTCATACCTGTTTGTCAGTCCTCTCTGCTGCAGCTGAAACAGTGTCATGGTTTTTGTGTTCATCCATTGTACACAAGTAACATATACAGTGTTGATCTGCACGACAGTAAATCTCCAGCAGTTTGTCATGTTGAGGGCAGATCATCTCCTGAAGTCGTCCAGTGGCGTCCATTAGATTGTGTCTCTTACTTTTGAAGAAAATCTCATGTTGTTCCAGATGATTTTGACAGTAAGAGTTCAGACACACCAGACAGGACTTGATGGCTTTGTTTTTGTCTCCAGTACAGACGTCACACTCCACATCTCCAGATTCAGTGTGACACTGAGCAGGACGAGCTTGTAGTTTTGTCTTCTTGAGTTTCTCCACCACTTCAGCCAGCATGGTGTTTTTACCTAAAACAGGTCTTGTAGTGAAGGTCTGTCTGCACTGAGGGCAGCTGTAGACTCCCTTCTGATCGTCCTGATCCCAGCAGCCCGTGATACAGTTCATACAGTAACTGTGTCCACAGTGAATGGTTACTGGTTCCTTCAGTAGATCCAGACAAATTGAACAGCTGAACTGATCTTGAGTCAAGGAAACCCTGGATTCTGCCATTTTATTGCACAGATAGAGAGACCTCTACAATGGTTCGACAGCAGCTTGAGCTTAGGTTTCGATTTCTCTGAACTGAAACATTTCCTGGTTTTAAAACGTGTGCAAATGTGCCAGTCATGTAATAAAGATGACCTCTAGACGGCAGTCTTACACAGAAACTCATTACAACAGTTAACATGATAGATAGATAGATAGATAGATAGATAGATAGATAGATAGATAGATAGATAGATAGATAGATAGATAGATAGATAGATACATAGATAGATACATAGATAGATACATAGATTGAAAGAATGATAGATACATAGAGTGTAACGGTTCTTCTCTATAAAAAATTTAACCAAACTAGTCTCCACCCATATGGTTTGGTACGCACTTGCACTGCGGTTCATCTCAAATCTGACGGCATAACATACGCATCTATAAAATGGTTTGTTAAAAATAACAATGCGTAATACAGACAGACAGTTTCTTGTTGATGGATATCCATTCTGGCTTCCTCTAACTGTGTTTAAAAGGAGTGCCCTATTATGACCTTTCATTTACACCGTCATCACCCGGGTGTTGATGGCGCAAGATGAGACCTGAACAGCACATGTTGCTAATCTGTGTTTACTGAACTCATTTTAACCGTGCCAATTTAAACATTAAAGCTGAGAATACACTAATGAGAACCCGGGCGCGCTGTAAGAAGATTTGTGTGTGCACTCACCCGAAGCGCGCACACATAAATCCGCATCTCAGACAGCACACAAATATTGAGTTCTCTTTCAAGTCTTGTGCTTGAACGGACAAATTAACACAAAAGAATACCGGTACGTCAATATGACCCTTCTTAGCAAGTATAGTTGTCGAGAAAGACAACGCATGTGTGCAGTATCCGTGTGCTGGATCAGTGCATTATGTCTTAAAGTGACAGCAGCCTTATATTCCTGTTGTTTATGTTCTTAGTAGTGCTAACATTTATTATGCTTCAAAAACAATCCTCACATAAACCTATTATAAATGTCCTATTTACCTTTGCCCTTCCTACCTGTCTTACATATCCAAAACAATATACAGAAACAATTTCACGGCCGGAACTGGAGACAGGGGCATCGAGGAACACCATCCGATCCGTGTCTTTAATCTCCGTGAGCGTGAGCCACAGATGGCGCTCGAGCACGACCATGTTCACCATGCTTCTCCCAATGGCCTGCGCTGTAGCTTTGGTAGCCAGCAAAGCAATGTCCGTGGCGTTCCTTAAGTCCCGGAAGGACTCAGGCTCCGGGCCAGACTCGTCCATGGACTGGAGAAGTTTGGCCTGGTAGACCTGCAGCACCGCCATAGTGTGCAGGGCCGAAGTAGCTTGAACGAAGGCGGCGAAGGCGCGTCCAGCGAGAGCTGACATGACGGCAGGGCTTGATTGGATGCACCGCTTTGGTTCTCCAGCTAGCTGCGGTGTTTGGGCAGAGGTGAGCAGCCACAGCCTCTTCGAGGGGCGGCAAAGACTCATAGCCCTTCTCCGCCATGCCATCCACAGAGGAGAGTGTTGCGGAGACAGAAGAACCCATGCGTGCAGAGTAGGGCGCGCGCCAGGTCTTCGACAGTTCCTGATGGACCTCGGGAAAGAAAGGAGCAGGCCTATGACGAGGGGAACGAAGCATGCGGGGACATGGCTGGCGTGGGAACGTCTTGCCTTCGCAGACCGAGCATTCGCAGGTAGAGAGCGCAGCTTGAGCATGGGTGAGGCCCAGGTACATGGCGCACTTGGCATGTCCTTCCGCCTCGTGCAGGAGAGAGCCTCACGTGGCCCATGATGAGCAAGGCATTTTGACAAATGCTCGCGTTCCTAAAAGCAAGAGCAAAAAGGATAATCGTAGATGCATTGATCGCTGGATAGCGACAGCAGAGAGGTGACGGGAAGACGGCTTCTCAGTCGAAGGCGAGATCCGCTGCAGAGATGCACACTTTAACCGTAGGGCCTGTGATTCAACGGCGAAGGACTCAGACGTGAAGTATGTTGCTGAAGGAGATGAATCTGTCTATTTCAGGGGCTTTAATGGGCTCTGGCCACGCCCCTTGTGGTGGACTCTGATTTGTATGACGTAATGATAGCTCATTGGTGCACACGTTGGAGCCGCCCGCTCCATTGGATGTGCAGTTGCCGCAGCATAGCCAATGAGTGAGTTGTCACTCAATGTGCTAGCTGTGCAGCACCAAATGGGTTTTACATTTTAAGCTTCAGAATTTTCTTGGGAAACGAGTTTTCCACGAAGTGACCATTCTCGAAAGGGAACTGTATTCTGCCGCCTGTCTTTCCATATGTCATGTATGTGTCGGGACATTCACAGGCAATGCATTCTCTTTTGTCTTGTCACGCTTGAATGGTTTAAAAGCATTTGCATGAATAAGAGCAGGATCATGTTCAGGAAATCGCTACCCAAGTAATGACAAAAATTAACAGATGCCATTTATTGCACTAAATATTTTAACGTTAAACCGGACAAAAAATTATTGCATTACATGCATTAACGTGTAACGTTGGGAGCCTTAATCAAACAACAAAAGATTAGAAATCACTTACTGCTCTTGGCTACTTAGCTTTTGTAACTTTGATGATGATTCATCTTTATTTGATTTATAATATAGTGAAGATTATATGCCGTCTTATTTCACATTTGAGCACTTTATTAAAGTCCCCGTGAAATCAAAATTGAACCTATTTACTTTGTTAGCCCATATTACTAGTCTTGTGGTGAACAATTAATCCGTGCAAGTGAATATATATTAAAAAAATGTTTTACCTTAGTAATCTTTAATCAAAATCTGAAAAGTTACTTCCGGTCTGGAACGGTTTCTTTTTCTGATGACGTAGGTTTCACAGTTTGGGTGGGGAAACGCTTAACCACTCCCCTCAAACCGTTAGTTTGCTATGAGCGAGAGATGAAGAGGAGGAGCGCTAGAGTAAAACCCTGCCCTCTGTTCAATATTCCGTTTCACTTGGAAATACGTCACAGCACTGGAGAAAAATCGTTTGCAACTTCCGGTTCACGGGGACTTTAAATTTCTGTACCAGAAAACTACTGTTAGATACCTACATACCCTGAAAAGCACTGTTTTTTGTATCTTTGTTTTATTTATTTGTGATGTTGCTAGTTTGCTTAGGCTATTTCTTAATTTATTTATTTTTATTTGACAGTAATCCCGTTTCCCCTGAACATTGCACATACCGAACCATGAAACCGTGACCCGAAAAACCGTGATAAAAAACGAACTTTGTCATTTAAAAGTTACACCTGTAATAGATAAATAGATTGATATATTGAACAGGTGCGTTGACGCTTTATAATTTTTTTTTAGGATGCATTAAATAAAATGTATTATTTAATTTTATATGTGCGTTTATCAATCTTGAATTTTGAACTGAGCTTCCTGTTACACATCTGAGCTTTTATTAGTTTAACAGTCACAGTGAATCAACACAAATAGTTTGTGTGGATTATCCCGCGCGCCCTCACCACGGTAACAGCAGGAGGTGCGCGCGAGGCTGCGGATCTACAGAAGTTTTGCCATTCAAACTGCGCGGGGGCGGAGCCAACAGTCATAGAGCCGACTCAGCGGAGTCTCAGCAAACTTGGCAGGAGCTGAAGCCTTCGCTGTTTACCGAGGCGCGTGTCACACCGGCGTACAAAGTGACCTCGCGCCGTGTCTTTATATCCCATCCCGAAGCGCGCCTCGTGAGCCCCGGTGTCACTGCGCTCGTGGAAGAGAAAACTCTTTCCTGTTCTCGCGACTGGCAGTGTGGGACACATGATAGTTTCCAACATCTGTATGGTCTGAAACAAAGACGTGTCTCTGCGCGAGAGAGAAACAAACTGGCTCCAGGGGTCTAGAGATCAGTGAGATGCAGCGAGAGACCGCATGACACTTTTCACTGACACTTATGGCTCGGCTCGTTGACTCCTATGAAGACCTCAGAGATTTATTATAAAGACAATGGATAACTTTTTCACCGAGGTAAGTTGGATATGAAAATACTATTTTCATGTTGCTATTATTTATAGGGATGTTCTGCTGTTTCTGTTTCAAATAAACTAAATACATAGGATAAGATATATGCTAACAAATCCCGTTGGGTTTGTAGAAAATAAGCCGTATAGTTTGTATGTAGTTTGTTTGATGTTCAGGACTCCCTCACACTCTCATCTCCCTAACTACCTCGGTTCTGAATGGTTCGGGTCGTTCCCAGCGGAGCTCTCAGGCATTTCCTTACCTTTCTTCTCGTTTCCTCGTCTACATCCCAGCGCTATTATTAGAAGTGTTCACTGTACGCTTGCTGAATTAATATGTAGCGTTTCATTAGTGATCATTTTATACAAAGCATGGCATTTAGACATAACATGTAATAATAATAATTAAATACAGTTTGTATTATAAAATAGTGATGTAATATGAATGACATAAATTAAACAAAAATTCTGGTCAGGCTCGGGTAAATATGTAACCCTTTAGTAAACAAAATAATTGAAATGGAAGATCAAAAATGTCCACCCTGTTAGGCATGTTTGTTTACTTCTAAAAGTACTACATTATTGATATTCTTTGATTCATATTGATAAATTTAAATGTAAATGTAATGTAATGTAAAACATTACCAACGAACTTTAAATGTACCACTTCTTCAACTTTAAAGTAAACATACATTACTTTCACAATCACTTTGCACAATCTCAGTGTCCACTTAGCTAACGGGGTGGACATTCTGATCTAAAATCAGGCTATGCAGCGTGTCTGAGCAAAAACGAGCTAACATAGAAGATTTATCAAATGAAGAATTGCATGCTTTTTAAAACTGTAATTTTAAAAATAATGATTTTCCTAATAACTTATTTCACATTTCCCAAACAGTGTGGACATACTAAGGTTGACCGCATCAAATTTAAAAGATAAAATTGATTAAAAAATAGACTGTTAAAATAGTTAAGGAACTCACTCACTGCACTCAATTTGTTTTCCTTCTAAAGAAGTGATAACTGATTTATGAAATGAAGTAATTTCATTTTCCCAACTTCAAAAATAACAAAGTGGACAGTAAATTAAGGGACAAGCTAAAAACTTGATTATAATTGTTAAAGTTTAATAATTGCAAAAGAATATATTTACATTAGAGATAAGAGAATCATTAATGATATACCCAACAATGTAAAAAATGTATATATTCATTGAAATGTCATGTATAGTAAGCATTGTTACACGGGCCTGAGAACAAAAATGAAACCAAAAATGGTTATGTGGTGTTTCAAAACGCTGTAAAATGTTTCAAATTATTTTTGAATCAGCTTAAATATGCTTAGAGTTCATACAGTGTTTTTATGACTAAGACAGGTTTAAAATGTATATTGTTCAACATTTTAAGGCAGTAAGATCACAATCTTTTACTGGGGACACAAAAGGCACCAAATCCCATGAATGACTCAAATCGTTGTATATTTTATTGCATACTTTTACAAAAATACTTTTTTTTTACAGCCAGTAAATGTTTTTAGATAGAACATTCAATAAAAATAAATTATAATTCGAAAGTATATATTACTGTTATTGTTGTTATATAATATTTGATAGAAACCATTATAATTATGAATCCATAACAGTGTTATCAAAAGGCAATTTTAGGGAATACTTGTCAGGACTGGTGTTGATGGAAATGAGACAATAGTATTATTCATCCCTCATGACCTGACTGTGAAATGAGTACGAGATGATGATCAGTAGCACGAGCCGCTCCCTTGTGTCTCTGCCACATGAGTCACAAGTGAAGGCTTCTAATATTGGCTTGAGGTGGATCATTAGTCCTACAGATTGTGCTTTTCACCTGTGAGGGCGTGACCCTAATTAAATGAATAATCTCAATAAAACTTCTCACCTGTACCAGCTCAGAAACATGTGCTGCGTCCTAATCCACATACTGCATAGTAGGTACTACATTTGGTTTGAAACAAACTACTACATGTACTTACTATAATAGTAACAGTAAATTATGCATAATTACAAGTAACTGACACTAAACCCAATCCCAACCCTTACCTTAACTCAGAGTCTGTCGTTAGTACATGTATAATATTACTCAGTACTTATTTAAGTACATTGTAACTGTCACCTTAATATAAAGTGCAACCAAAGTATGTTCTATATAGTATAAATGTGTGTTTTAGTAGTATAAATAAAATTCAGACGTACAAAATCCGCCATGTTGTCACTGTCAAGTGACCTACCATCATCAGTTGCCTTGCTTTACTGCTATTAACAAATCCTCTCCTGTGGCCTGGCCTCATGGGATAGTGAAGGGTCAATCTCATGCACACTTCAGAATCTTGGCGGAAGTAGTAGGTCATCTGGGTACTTTTGGCCTTTTACTTTACTTTTACTTGTATTTGGAGTATACTACTCAGTTGTAAATAGGGTAGAATTCGATTTCGGACGCAGCAATAGACTTTATATTAGGGTTTCAGATGGTCAGAAAGGGAAGCACAAAAAGCAGGGAGCTTTACACAATAGTGTCAAATGTCCGCCGGCTGCTGCATATCTAGCCTGCGAATCGGTTTCTGGACAAAAGAAGCAGTCTTTAAAAAGAGACAGTGCTGTGTGTGCGGAAACAGATTCAGCCGAAACATGCGCGCGGAATGTGGGGAAGAGCTGAGCTCGTGAATGCCTGTCTCACACGGCTCTTACATGACTGACCTCAGAGAGTATGATTCCTGTCTCACACAAACATGTCTAACCTCGCAGAGAGAGATTTCACACACAAATCTGCCCTTTGGCCATTTTCTTTAGCATGGATGCACATGCACACACTTCTGTTTGCAGTTATGGTCGCAGGCCTGCATGTGTGTTTTGTTTTAGGTGTGTTTGTGTATGTCCGTATTTGCACAGCAGTGTCGCTGAGGTTATTGCCTCCCTGCAGTCCGTATAGGTGGAGCTTATTCAAAGGTAAACCTCTTTATTTTCCTGCGAATTGGCCAATCAGAGTCGCAGGTAGGGTTTGACAGTTGTGTTTTAGTGCAGAGGAGTGCCATTCAGGGAAAACAAACACTCCAGGTTTTTCTTTTTTTTTGAAACCTAAAACAAAAGTCTCATAGGATCAGAGATGCTTTGGGTGCAATTGTGACATCTCAAATAATTATGAAAATCTCATAGAATTAACATTGAATTCTCTTTAAGATTATAACTCTATGTCATATTTCCCCCCTGCTAAATTGTCATTAGTATTTAAGCACCGAAACACAAAGGTCTTAGTTATTTAAACTTGTGAAACACAAAGGGGCGGAGCTTATTTTGCACCTGGCGTACAACAGCCATGAGACACTGACTGTACACATATTATTTACCTAGTTTAAAGGACAACTCCGGCGCAAAATGAACCTTTGGTCTAATTACTCATTGGTACCTATTCAACCGTTCTCTGAGATTTGTTTTCATGATAATTGAATATAAAGAGTTTTATCTCTGTTTTAAAACTGTTTTAAAAGAGTTTTAAAACTGTTTAGCTTATAACACAAGTAGCGTTTATTGGGCATAGCATATAATGAAAAAAAAAATGAAAAAAAGTAACATAATGAGGGTCCCTACATGCAAACGAAGCACTAAGAACTTTGTAAGTGTACAGACAGTTTAATAAGAAGATACTTTATAAAGACAGTCTACTTCGCAAATACAGGCAGGAGCCATCTTTGAAAAAAAGTCTCGAAAAGTCGAACCACGAACGCCGTGCTAAGTGAGCTGAACTGTGACTTGTAATCTCAAATGGTCCGTCGTTTTCGTCAGAAAGCACTGAGCGCAACAAGAAAATACTAAATTAAGAAAATAATTTTAAAAAGAGACTTACTGCTTCCATATGATACATACTATAGAGATGGCGGATTATTCAACCGATGAACCGTATATGTTTGATGGACGGTCTTTTCGAGCTGGAATATATTGACACAAGAGCTGCAGGAGCTCCGTGAAAGGGCTACGAAAGGGAGAGCTGCCGCTGGTCAATGCCGCAACACAGCCTCGTACTTCGGAAAACTTCGGAAACTTACTTGCGAACATAGTGAACCTATGGACACTGAACAGGCGTGACTGAGTTGTACGGAGTGGGACCTGTTGAGTCGCGGCACCCAAGAGACGCGTTTTATACAGTCTGAAGATTTCCCCGTCTAATAAACAAGGCTGCAATTGCAGCTTTTTTTCATGTCCCGAAAATAAATTTGAGGTGGCGAGTGGGGACCCATAGCGAAGGGACTAGATGGACAGTTGTCCACTTAGTAACAACACTAAAAAGGAACTATTGAGTAATTTTAATTCGCATCGCAAGCTATAGGTCTTGACAGGTCGAGACTTTTTCCGAAGATGGCTCCTGTCTGTATACGCAAAGTGTACTGTCTTTATAAAATATATTCTTATCAAACTGTACACTTACAAAGGTCTCAACGCTTCGTTTTGCATGTATGGACCCTCATTATGCTACTGTGTTAGTTTGGGGCTATTTTGAGCCTTGTTAGTTCATTAGTCTATGCCCTTTATACTAGAGTTATAAGCTAAAGAGTTTTTAGAGATAAAACTCTTTACATCTGATTATCGTGAAAGTAAACCCCCCACACACTTGGCCATGTACCCACTTCTGGTTTCCTCATCTGCTTGGTCTTCTTGTCTGGCTCACAAACACACACACACACACACATTAAATCTTGTGAGTAGCTTAATGATTACACAGTATAGTGATTCGAAGCTGCCTTTAACAAGGAATTCAGAAGAGGAAACCCCTTCAGCACCTAAACTAACAAAGAGAAAGACTGGAAGAGAAAATATTTTTTTGTTTTATTTGTTCTTTTGTTCTTAAAGTTGGTGTGTTCCGTATTTCTGTTAAACAGACAATTCACGCAAAAATGAATATGATTCACTTACCTTCCTGTTGTTTCAAACCTGTATGACTTTCATTTTTTATTGAATCTGAAAAGGACACATTTTGGATGATGTCCTGAATGGGGACTGGTGCTTTCAAGTATTAGAAAGAAAGCAAAAGTGCCATAAAAGTATGCTGAATGACTCATGTGTGATATGCCAAGTCTTCTGAAGGCATATGAAAGCTTTTGTTAAGAAATAGACACAAAAAAATGATGTTGTTATTTACTAATAATCTTTTGTAGTGAACCTTTGTGAATGAGTTTAACTAGATCATTTCACTCCAATATGTGAACAATTCATTCAGTTAATTTTTTTTTGAACCAGTTCAGCTGATTCCATGAAATGATCTGATTTGAGAGTGATTACTTTGAGTCTAATAGCCACAGATACTTTCATGAACTCAAGGAAAGCAAGGCCAGATGTCGAGAAGGTGTGCATGTGTGCATTATAAGTCTTCTGACAAGTTGAATGTACTTACTTTCCATTGAATCGGTGCTTTTTTATATATATTTTGAATCTTGAAAGCTTCAGTTTTCTATTTATTGTAATTTGCATGGAAATCATTGACCAGGTCATTCTCCAAATCTCCCTTTTGTGTACTCCATAGAAGAAATAAAGTCAAACAAGTCAGGAATGACATGAGGATGAGTAAATGATGACAGAATTTTCTTTTTAGGTTGAACTATTCATTCAATCTTGAGTCATGTCAGTTAACATGCTAAGCCTAATTAGTCTGTTTGTTCCTGAATGGCGAAATCATTATAATAACTAAATAAAGCAGAAGAGAACAAGTGAACTTCCCTTTATGATTCATCGCAATTGCAATCTCTGAGGCTTCTAAACTTCCAGGTGCAAAGTACGTCTACGTGCACAAGCAACAAGCATACATGCACGAAGATGGTCTTTGTCTTTGTTCTGCGTAGTTTATACAGGTCTCTTTCCCTCGTTCACTCTTGTCATGAAGTATAAACACACATTTTTCACTGTAGAGAGAAAATGAGCGTGCTTTGGAAAAGTAGGTCAGGCAGCCATGCAGTGTATATGTGAGTGTGTTTGAGGGGGTTGGATTGGTGAAATAAGTTACATGTTGAGGAGACCAGTCTGACTCTGAAAACCAAGCCCGGGTCACCCTGCACATGAGAGAGCTAAAGTTTTGGATCTTTGGGTTCGAAGTATGCAGGAATGCCCTTCATCACTGGCCTGCCTTCCTGTTGACCCAAACGATATCTGATCCCTCACTTCCTGCAGCCAAATGAGAGAAAGAAAGGGGGACAGAGAAGGAGAGCTATGGAGAAGTGTGTGTGTGTGTGTGTGTGGTAAGCTGCTCTAAACATGCTCGGTAAGCAGCATTGAGATTACAGAGTAACTCTGGTCCGTTTCATCCTTTACTCCGCCCAGCCTGACCGCCCTCCAAAAACTCTGATATTATTTTAAGAGTTTAGATACACAATACAAGGACACACTCAGACATGCATGCACACAGTACACTTTTTTTAACTTCAAAGTGAACTTTTTCTTTCATCTGAACATGAAACAAAATTAGAAAGTCATTGATGTTTGATTTGGATGTCTTTGTGCATAAGTTGTGTGTGTGTGTGTTTGATGTTTTAGTTGGATTCTTGCTACCTGTTCAAATCTGTGATTCCGTTCAGCCATCTATTTTAGTACAGGAAGTGAGTTTTGGCCAGAAAACCTGGCAGATACACTACCATTCAAAAGTTTGGGGTCAGTATGTTTCTTTTTTTTTTTTCTAATAAAATTCAACAAGCCAGGATGTATTAAATTAACCAAAAGTAACCGTAAATACTTTTATATTTATCCTGAAAAAAATATAACATTGTTTTCACAAAATTATTAAGCAGCACAATTGTTGTATACATGAAGAAATAAGAAAAATATTATTGTTCAACAAATCAGCATATTAGATTTAGAATGAAGGATCATGTGACACTAAAGACTGCAATAATGATGCTGAAAATTAAGTTTTGACATGTGAATAAATAACATTGTAAAAAATATTAAAATTGAAATTAGTTATTTTAAACTGTATAATATTTCACAGTATTTACTGTAGTTTTAAGATAATTCTTTTTAAAAACTGTTAAAAAATAATTAATGACCCCAAACTTTTGAATGTACATTTCTTTGTTTTTCTCTCACTCTTGCTCTGTTATTTTCTGTTATTTTCTTCTTCTTTTTTTTACATTGTTTCAAATAACACAATGGGCTCTATGCACGGCGGCATTTCCGGTGAAGGTTTAAGGATGCTCGATAGCTTCCGCCGATCGTAGAGTCCAATGCAATACCGAGAATTTATATTGAATTTTATACTCCATGGTTATAGTAAAGAAACGTTAGTCACAAAAACAGACACCCCTCGTTGTGTTTAAATGCTTATTTTTACAATTATATTAAATAAACATAACTATATATAAAATTACATCTAAACGTATGAAAGTTTTGTTTCAAAGACGGGAGGACAGTCCCGTTTTCCTCGGTTTTCCTACGCTTTAATCTCCCCAACCGGAAACTGACGAGCATCCTTGCGTCAAATGCGGAACTTATGCGTGCAAATAGCCTATTAGTATATAAATATTTAAAGGATTTAATACACATTTATTTAGATCCGTTTGTCCGACTGGATTGGCCAGTTTCCAATTGGACTTTTTTTTTTTGCTGAAATTGAGCTTTTACAGCGCTTGTAAATGCACTCATAAAATGTTTTTGTGTCATTTAAACAGTTAAGTTGGAAATGTTTAAGCACACATAATGTTTTTGACTTGAGAGAGACAATTATGAACGTGATTGGAGTCTTTATAAACTGTAATGTGTGAACGTCTGTGCTAGAGTCAAACTGGTTTAGCAGTTCTAATCTTCTAATGTTTGCAGATAAACACAAGGCATAGTCAAAGCTGCTTAACTCGAAATATGCTTCTGTCAAGGAAACCAGACACACAAACAAGTTCAATGCCTCAACCACCATAGACACATTCCTGGATGTCCCCAAAGTGAGATTTTGTAAGATTTGGCAATCTTCTACAGGTCCTTTAAGTAAATCCACACATACTAAAAAACATAATAAAACAATGACCAATTCGAAAGTTTCTTAACATTCGTTTCTTAACATGGCTCTAGAGATGGACTACACATTAACCTATCTTGTGGAGAAATGTGTTTTCTTTCGAGTTCACCATTAAGTGCTTGAGTCAAATGTTGGGAAACTATGTCACTGTGTCCGGGTTTACTGCAGAGATGGTGAATTGGATTAGAGGCCTGGAATTCCTGAGATAAACTTGGTTTAGAGAGGAAAACAGCTTCCTGTTTGTGTGGGATAGAGATGCACTAACCTGATGGGGCTGACTCTGAGTTTTGAGCTTTTAAATCATTTGAAACTTTAGCAAATCCAATACGGAGTTGATTGCTTTTCAAAAGTAAACACTGGCTGTTGCTAACTAATCCATATTGCAAGGATCAGTCATCTTTTAAAGTGTGGATTGATTCTTATAGTATGTATTTCTTTATTTATTATAATATTTAATGAACAAAATGTGTAAAACCATGGTCCCATACTTAAAGTCTCCCATTGTCTCTTCTTTTTTTTTCTCAGTTTGTCTTTGCTTTTTACATCTACTAACTTTAGCAAACCAGTGGCTGGTTAACTACTACAAGTGTGCATAGGCTGTTAGAAACCATGAAGATGTGCATGTGACAGCAATCAGAGAGAAAATTACTTAAATTGTCCATTTCCTCTACAGACTTGTGTCTTTCTTACCAAACCAAAGTTTTTTTTTGTGGTTACTGTGGCCTTTTAGTATTTTTAATGAATAGAATAAGCTTTACTCTGTCTATTTATGTAATCAGGTAATTGTACAAAAAGCCTAATTTTATTTCCAATGTTGTACATAAATCATTTCACATCTTACCCAATGATTTATGACAAATAATAGCCTATGCTAATTGAAGGCCATAAAAAAAGCTAAAAACAATTGGATGGTCCTGTCCGAAACTCATGCCTGTAGTTAAGTCAATGTTGCTCGAACAAACAGTGTTTTGACACTTTCTGTGGAAATCACAAATCAGTCTAAGAATGGCTTGGCAACAGTTGTTTCTGCATATAATGCTGGGATAGGAGAAAGTCTTCAACTGTGTGTATCCAGTACAGCTGTTCTGTTGCAGTTCAGTCTGATCATTCAGCAGTGCTGTGTGTGTGTGTGTGTGTGTGTGTGTGTGTGTGTGTGTGTGTGTGTGTGTGTGTGTGTGTGTGTGTGTGTGTGTGTGTGTGTGTGTGTGTGTGTGTGTGTGTGTGTGTGTGTGTGTGTGTGTGTGTGTGTGTGTGTGTGTTTCCGCTCTTCTAAGTTAAAAAGTACTGTTGAGTTTATATGCCACTGCATGAATAAGAGGTTGAGGCAGTGGATGACAGGACAACAATGGGGAATTTTAATAATAAATAATCTTAATTACTGTTCTTAAGAGTAATTTTTCCGATTCTCAAGACTTTCAGTGAGGTTTCTCATTCCACAGTTTGAATTCTAAACTTGCTATTTGTACTGTGGTCAAACATAATCACTTTGTTTTGTTCATGTTTAATTTGATTTGTAGATTCGGGCTAATGTTTTCCATGTGAAAAACTGAGTAAAATCTGCATTTAGTACATGTGCGCATAGTGTATACAACTGCAATACCCACAATGCAGAGTGGTATACTGGACCGAAAACAATGCTCCAGTGTTTGATGCAGTGCCGATAGTATGTATGTGTGCCTGCATTTAAGTGGGGAATGGGGTTAAAGTTCAACTGTGTCTGCTTCACTGGGGCCTCACAGCCAGTCATGCCTGTTCAGATCACCATGTGTTTCTTCCATCAGCGTGTGCATTAATAGAGTGTGTGTAGTGTGTGTGAGAGAGAGAGAGAGGGAGGGAGGAATTTACTCTTATTGGTAATTATACCTTTTTGACCTAATGTACGAACAGTCCTGATGAGGAGAGCCTTCCAGGGGAAAATGAAATTGCACTGACTCAGAGTCATCTTTCAGTTTAAGGACACTTCATAAAGTTCAAAGTTTCATTTGAGTATCAACTTTGTCATCGGTTGGATAAAACAAAAATAGACAGTTGTAAAAAATGAGTTTTTTCATTTTTGAACAATTCATGAATTGAGTTGACAGAGTAAAAGTTTAGAGTTACAAAATTCATGTAGATACTTTAGCATAGCTCAGATGAGTTTATCTTGGAAATTGGATGAGAAATATTTGAGAACATAATACAGTAGAAATCTGTGATATTTGAGTGCAAAATTTGGTACCTTAGCAATTATGAGAACAGTTTGAGATATTGTTGAGATGAGATGAGAAACTAGACAATCTCAATTTGTTCTCCATTGAATGTCACTGCTGTGACTGTGTAGAAACAATTGAGACACAAACTACTTATTTAAAACAGGTCCTTTAATCATTTTTAACTGTTTTTAAAGATACAAAACTACAAAAAACAAACTATTGTTTAGTGATTTTTTTAATTTCAGCACTTGATTTCACAAACAGTTGTTTTTATTTGATTCAATTTACAGTTGTTTAATGATCGTTCTTTCCCACAGGATGTTCTTAAACATGTCCTTTACCATTTACAATTTCATTTTGAGATCCAGAATTACATCCAACAGATGGTTTTAGAACAGTTTGTGTTTTTGCTATTGTCAGGATGTTGCTTACCAGTGTTTTTTTGTGCTTGTCAGGGTTGTCGTGTGTGGCTCTGCGTGGAGGATCACTATGTCCCCAGTACTGTGGACTCGTGCTCTGGTGGAGTGGTGGTCTTTAACACCGACTATGGACAGGTAAGTGGGGGTGGGTGTATGCATTACACAGGAACGGTGGCATAACATCTGCTCGGTGCACCTCAGATCAACAAGGCACTGCTGAACAGGTGGTGTGCTCTCATTTTACACAAACACACACTTGTCTGTGCACCCGCCTGTTTAGAAGAGACCATGTTGCCATAGAGTCTGTAAGACAGGTACACAAACTCCGTTAATCCAGCATGTCAACCGAGCAGTACCTGTGTTTGTTTTACTATGGAGCCCCTCACATGACATGCAAGAAAAAAGATGTGTATCGTGACCTCGAATTAACAAATCGTTCCAATGACTTAATAATAACTAATTAATTTATTCTCTCGTTTTAAGTAAATAGTTTGCACGATATAATAATTTGTTCCCTTGTTTTTCAAAATCGCAATATTATAATATTGCGTGCATAAAATCGTGCATATTATAATAATTTAGAATTATATATATTTTTTACTAAATTTACTAAATCGAGGGAACAAATTAGTATATCGTGTGCATAATTTACTAAAACGAATTCTTAATTCATGGCAATATATATCGTGCACGCACACAGTTGTGGTCAGAATTAAAATTTTTGCTACTGTTTGCTACAATCCATGATACCATGTATCTGAACAGGACGTCCAGGACCTCCATCAAAAAAATAGGCCCACAACATTAAAGATCCAGCAGTATAATTAACTGTGGGCATGGACTACTTTTTATCCTAGTTTGCACCAAATCCATCCGATGGGTTTTCTTCCAAAAAGCTCTTTTTTTTAGTTTCATCTGACAATAGAACCCGGCCCTTTTTTAAGATGTGTTTGTTTTTGGATGATCGAGGAGTATTTTTCTTGAAACCCTCCCAAACAACATGTAGCAATGTTTGATTTTTTTGTTTTAAGGCTTTCTGACCCCAAGAAGACTCAACTTATATCTGCCATTCTCCATGTGATCCTTGGAGAGTCTTTGGCCACTCAAACTTTCCTCCTCGCCGTCCATTAGTACAATATAGACGTATGTCTTCTTCCTGGCTGATTCCTAACATCTTTAGTTGATTGGAACTTCTTAATTTGCCATTGCCCTATATGGTAAATGGTTATTTTCAATTCTTTAGCTATTTTCTTACAGCCACTTTCTATTTTGCAAAGCTCAACAATCTTTTGCTGCACATCAGAACTATATTCTTTGGTTTTACTCATTATGATGGATGATTCAGGGAATTTGGCCTTTGTGTTTCCTCATATTTAAAATCTTTTACTTGCGAATTAAATAGATAAACAATGCAATTTATTTTTACAGCCATATTTGGTCTTATTTACCAGGGGTGTCAATAATTCTGTCCACAACTATATATATATATGTGTGTGTGTGTATCTGCGTGTCATTTGCAGGCCTCCGTATTTTACTGTGTGTTTCTCTAATTATTTGAGTCTGTTTATCATATTCTTGCGTGTGCAGTCAAGCTTATGTCTCTGGCTTCTGTTTCTGGTCTATTTGATCATCTGCAGCCAGTCTGTTACCTTCAGGATCCTTATAGTTTATCAAAGCAATAAACACCTTCTGTGAATTCAGTGCATTAGCAATAAATTTTTACTGTATTTATTCATCTTGGTTAATGTTAATTTTAATACTTGAGTTAATAAAATGAGTTAATAAAAATCCACCTGTTCATTGTTTGTTAATGTTAGTTCACAGTGCATTAACTAATGTTAGCAAATACAACATTTGATTTTAATAATGTATCATAAAATGTTGAAATTAACATTACCTAAGATTAATAAATACTTTATTAGTATTGTTTATTCTTAGTTCTGCAGTGCATTAAATGGCTTTTTACAGTGACTTTAATTGTGGCTTATCCAATCAGACTTTACATATCTAGAAAAAAAAAAAAGAAAATCTTTGTAAATTGCTCTCTATTTTGTTTCTCTCATGGTCATTACACAAATATGCAAAGAAATACCCAGTAATATGCATTCAAATGTGTTTTGTTCAGGTGTACACCTACAAACAGAACGCCGTGAGCAGGCAGAGGGCTTATCCGATGCACAGCAGCAGTATCACTGGGGTCGAGGACATGGCAACCCTGCAGGACCTGCACGACGGGGCCATTCTACACAATCTGCAGCTCCGCTACACACACAAGAGCATATATGTGAGCAAAAACACTCAAATCATACACACCTTCACCATCACATGAGTGTGTGAATGTTTCAGCTGTGGCTAAAGACATATTTGTCAGGGGTACAGGGTTGTTGTGCAGGTGGCTGGATTGCTCTCTGCTCTTTAATGTGTCTGTCAAAGTAAAATATGTTAGCTTAATTACACGTCCCTCTCCCTTTCACTCTTTTCTTTATACTGCCTCTTTGAGCCTTTTCTCACAACAGTGTACTGTGTTCTTCTTTGGGCCTGGTTCAGCTGTGTTCAGTGTGTGTGCACATTGTCGGGATGTGGTCTGTGCCAAAAGCAGTCAGTCTAGTTCCAGATTTCCAGGCTGACTCTAAGGAACAGAGTTAACATGCTACTGCTGACTCTGAATAACATCGACACTCTGAAGTCTTTATATCTAGATCTGCATCAAGTCCGTTTAATACATGATTAGAGATTGTATATACTGTATGTGTGCATTTGGGGGGACTTCCATTTAGGTTAGTTGTATTATTATACATCTTTATGCATCTGATTTAACAGAGTGATTTGTGCGTAAATCGAACACGATTGCTTCTCTCATGAATGTGCCAAAAAGAGCTAGGGCAGATGTCAAGACTTTCAGTGAAAAACGACTTAAATTTCAGTCTGCTCCTCATGCAGCGCCATCATTTGACTTTATAGCACATGGGACTTCTTATAATGCTTTGATGGAGCTTACTTGTCATTGAAGAGCTTGACAGCCCCAAAATGGTGGCCACTATAAGGATAAGATCCTTTAATTACAACACACACTGATGTCAGTAAATGATGTCAGAATTTTCATTTTATGCTGGACTGTTACATAGTTGAAACATTTTCATAATGATTTTACAGTGTGAAATGATATGAGAGACTGGATGTTAATATATCCTGTCAGTGAGTTGTTTTATATGATACACACAATGAAGACAATAAAGTGTGGACAGTCACTGGGACTTTCCATTGCTACCAAATAATAATTAAATTAGAGTAATAATTTAAACTTTCATTTTCATGTACAGAGTATTATGACGTAATGATACAGGAGTCAATCCAGGAGACGACTCCTATCTCTCAGCCTGCCTCTGCTGTCTGTGACGTGAGGCCGTGTGATTGGAGCAGTTTGAGTTTGAGCTAACCAGTTAGCTATAAGTGTGGGTGTGGTCTGCAGGTATGAGATGGTTATCACAATAACGACAGTTACCCACTCATCATGAGAAAATGCACACTTCCTCTTTCAACATGACTTTTCTCACACCTTGTTATTGGTTAGAAGAATTTTTTTTATATATAAACATAGCTTTAGTGACATATCTTCTTACACCCATTATGCTTAATAACCCCATAACATGTAAAGTAATGTAAATGCCTTTATTTTGTTCAATCATCAGTTGAATTTCAAGCAAAACCCAAGTTTCACGATTTCATTTTTAATAAAACAATGCATTCATCAACATTTTGACAGTTTAATGAATAGAATAGAATAGAATGAATGTGCACGTCTTTGTCACATGTCGCTTTATGTTTTAATGCCAAAACTAGGATAGCAGCTTAACAATTTCAAATCTGAAAATATTATTAATTGCATGTAATATAAAAGTTTGTGTTTATGTATATATATATATATATATATATATATATATATATATATATATAAAAGTTTGTGTTTATATATATATATATATATATATATATATTAGGGCTGTGCAAAAATTAATTGCGATTAATCACATCCAAAATTAAAGTCTGTGTTTACATAATATATTTTTGTGTGCTGTATATAATTATTTTGTATATATAAATACACACACATGCATGTATATATTTAAGAAAATGTGTTATTCATATATAAAATATTTATATTTATATAATATAGATTATGTATTTTTATATACAGAATTTAAGCGCAAATAATTCTTAAATATATACATGCATGCATAGGTATTTATTTATACAAAATAATTATATACAGCACACACAAATATATTATGTAAACACAGACTTTTATTTTGGATGCGATTAATCGCAATTAATTTTTGCACAGCCCTAGTATATATATATACTGTATATATATATATATATATATATATATATATAAAAAGTTTGTGTTTATATATATATATATATATATATATATACATATACGTATATGATTTATCAATTTGACAGTACTAACACATTTTTCTTCATTGTCGAGTTATTTACTATTTTTAATAGACATTGTAATATGCATGTGCAAGACTAAACCGCTTTCACTAATTTGCGTTTTAAGACTCGTTTCATAAGTTTGCATTTTCAGGCCCCCAAAGTGCCTTTGTTGAGTAAATTAAGACTCGTTTTCATAAGTTTGCATTTTCAGGCCCCCAAAGTGCCTTTGTCGAGTAAATGAATGACCAAAATGTTGAAAAACGTCATCGTGTAAATGGCCCCTAAATGTTCGCATATAAAATCATGAAGAACTATCTCAACCCATCCTCATTTGTAAACCCAAAGAATTGATGGGCTAATTAGGGCAGCCGCCACAGGTCTGCTAAACCGATTGGCTAATTGGTGACATATGGGAGCAATCAGGGTGTTATTTGTGTGCGGTGTGTGTGGTTTGTTTTTGGTGGTCTGCGAAATGTTTTCTTTAACTTGTATATTATATTAAAAATTAAATTATAAAATCACAGATTGTTTGTTTACTTATTACTTATAGTACTTATATATATATATGTTTAACCAGTAAGGTTAATGTTATTAGTCTCAGTACAAATAAATTGTAACATTCTCCATGCCAAAAAAAACACAGTCATGATGAAAATAACAGCGCCTGGCTGAGCATGTGTGTGTATTTCATCTTCTGGAATGTATGTCTCGCTGAGATCCGATTCCACAGCATTTAAAACACAAAGACGTTTCTCTCTCGCTCTCACTCTGATTATAAACAGCTGTGGACTTTTTTTGGCTTACATTTGGACAGAAAATGCTAGAGCAGCTTCCCACATCAAACACACACACACACACATACACACACACACACACACACACACACACACACACACACACACACACACACACACACACAAGGCGACTGGTGATTCAGAAAATGTCTTTTGCATGTGAGGTTTACCTCCTTTTTATTTTATTGCTCTCTCTCTATTTCTTTTTCAGCCTCTCTCTTTCCTTGTAGTGCAAGCATGTAGCAGGAAATAGTTCTGCTTCAGTTCGGCCGGATCATGTTTCGACTCTCACCCTACACACTCGTTTTAACATTGAGAGGGTGTGTGTGTGTAATGTGTCTGAGTTTATTATGCATCACTATGCTTAGCACTCACTCTCAGCTGTCTCTCTAGACTGCAATCTCATTTTTGCTTCTGTCTGTGCCCGTAGAAACTACAATTCTGTCATCACTTTATCACCTTCAAGTTGTTCCAAATCTATATGAAGTTATTTTTTTTTTTTGCTGAACACAAAAGAAGATTATTTTGAAGAATATGGGCAACCAAACAGATTATATGCCCCATTGACTGCCATAGTATAGGGGAAAAACCATGAAAGTCAATGGGGCATATGAATTGTTTGATTTCCGACATTCTTCAAAATACCTTTTTATTGTGTTTAGCAGAAGAAAGAAATTCTTACAGGTTTGGAACAACTTGAGGGTGAGTAAATGAACAATTTTTATTATAGGTGAACTATCGCTTTAAAGATATTAGTAGCACCATTGGACTGAGCCCAACAAAAACAGCAATGCACACATTAATTCTGTTCACTCCCAATTGAACCCCTCAGTGCGCTGTTACTCACATTTGCAGACACACCCAGGGGAGGTTATGGGAAGGACATGGCTGCTGTGGACCTTCATTGCATTTCTGAGGTAGCACTTATGGAGACTAAACCCTCTCGGGGGCATCTGGGGGATTTCACTCGGGTAGCATGTCACACTTTGGCTGAGTTCGATATAGCATACAACAATTTCACTGTCACTATTTCTGCCATGTCTTTATATGGATAAAATTGTGAGAGGAGTATGCTTGGTTACACTTTATTTCGATAGTCACTTTAGACGTTCTACTAATTATAAGTAACTTTTCAACTATATGTCAACTAACTCTTATTAGAGAATTAGTATTATAGTAGACTGTTAAGTTTACTTGTAATCGCCAAGTTACTCATAGACAGTTCAATGTCTGTTTGGGGACCAACAAAATAAAGTGTTAGCAGATATTAAGCCGACAATCTACTAATACTCTAATGAGAGTTAGTTGACATGTAGTTGAAAAGTTACTTATAGTTTGTAGAATATCTAAAGTGGACTATAGAAATAAGTGTTAACCGTATGCTTTTCCAAATTCAGCATTGGCTTAAGGGGGTTTCACACTGGGCATGTTTGCTGCGGCCAGAATCCAAGTGCGGTTGTTCCCTCTGTAGAGTCGGTCTGGTTTCAGACAATCCAACCCTGATGCAGTTGCATATCTTACATCATGACACAGCACTTGATAGAAAACTAAACGGGGTCAATATATTGTTTTTAATCATTTGGTGCTATTATGCACAGCAGAATGAAGGACACTTGGATGTACTATATGTGTGTTGCATGAAGGTGGCTTTGTGCTATGGGCAGACTGACAATTTTGAGGAGAAATGGCTCATTTGTCGCTCTTATTGCGCTTACTCTGCACAATTACACTGCATACTCACTCTCGGTCGTATCCAAGGTAAATCATCAACACTGTCGTCTCTTATATATGTTTTGTTGAACTAATGACGTTGTATGACGACTAAAATGTCATGGGAATGCAAGTTGCATTCACATTGGCGTGAAGTGCGCCACAGACAGTACCATGATTTGTTTCAAACTAAACTGCCAATGTAAAAGCCTCATTCAGGAAATCTGCTTGTTAAGTCATGACATATTGAATAGTGTTTCAGGATACAAGCTTCTACTGCATTTTAAAGTGAAAATAATCAATAGCCATTTATGAGTACCATTTATTTATAGCACACATTTGAAAGACACACATTTTTGTACACTAGTTTCTGGACTCACGGGGTCCCAGACAGCAGTATTTTGAACTAATCTACTGGTGGGAAAAACCATTGTTCTTCATTGTTTTGCGTACTACTTAAAAAAAAAACACCTACATTGAGAACAAACTGATAAAACCTGTGTCTCAATAAGACGGCTTTTCCTCTTCCGAGGACCACATGCTGACAGCTTAACTATACTGTACCTGTTTTTCATTTACTTCTCGTTGAATTAGTCCAAAAATATTACTATAAAACCTACTGTGTAAATTCATATTGTTGATTTGACTGGATTGAAGACATGCAAAGCTTATTGAATGTGTCATCTTTTGTAGATTCTGTGGGAGAAATTTGATTTTGAGTGTCATTGCTTTCAGTGGAGTCAAAATTAGCAGGAAACAGCTACAGATGTTCTAGGTTTTTTTTCTGTAAAACACAAAAGAACTGTTTTTTTGGTTATATTACAACATTGGATTGATCTAACTTTTTTAATCTAACTTTTTTCATCTAAACTGATGACACGAATGTTATTTTTTGCCTTTAGAATGTGTTAAAAATATTATATGGCCATGTTTTATACACATATTTACAGTACATGCAACATGTATATTAAATCTGTTTTTATATCATATAGTCATACACGCACTTTGTATATGATAATACACATGATCCGATGATAAGAGAGACACAGGAGTGTATCACAAGTCCTAAACTCACCTGATCATTTGACCGTTTGGGTGCCAATTTGCACTTATTTGGTATTCAAATCAAAACATCTCAACAACCAATCCGATTGATTTGCTTCAGTGGTTAGAAAAGTAGGTCAGTAGAAATCAAAACACAAGCACATGTCCACATGTTCAGACAAATGCAGAGGGTGTTTCTAAAATATGGTGGTTTTATAACTTAAGATTCGACTTTCCTCAACCTCTCTCTGTCTCTCTATTCTTCTCTCTGTTTGCAGACGTATATCGGCTCTATTTTAGCAGCAGTAAACCCTTATCAGAGTCTGTCAGGGCTGTATGACACCGCAGCTGTTGAACGATACAGTCGACATCACCTGGGAGAAATTCCCCCTCATATCTACGCCATTGCAAACGAGTGCTACAGATCGATGTGGAAGCGCTCCAACAACCAGTGTGTGCTCATCAGGTGTGTTTCTGCATGCTTTTAACTGGCTTAATTTATCACTTACGGTCTCATTTTAATGAACTCTTCAGCCAGTCTAACGTTAAAGTTTTCCACCATGACCTTAACCCTCACCTCTGACCTCTCACTACGGTGTGAGGTCAAACTCATGGCTACCGGACAGCACTCATTACACAAGCATGCAGAGGTTAAAGGTGGCAGACTGCTGTGTTGTTCTCAACACTGCAGATCTCTCATCAGCTTTAGCCAGAGCCGACAGAGGATACAAATTGGCAGAATACCTGACCGACATGGCTAAGCCTAGACTATGAAAAAGTCCTGAGCGTGTACAGACTCAGCAAACATGCGGACACCCATAGGGCTACCATAAGAAAACAGGCTGTGCTCTTACTGCACAGAAATCGAGGTAGAAACTTACACTCAAGCTGTAACTACACACGATTCCAGAACGCTTTCTTTTGCCATTTTTGCAAACCACAACAAAGAATTGCAATGGAAATCCAATACCTACAAACTCCCAGACCTGCTGGATGAAACCACAGGGAGAGCAAACAAGTCTCACCTTATGAAAAGGGCAATGGGTAGGACATAAAAACAAAAGCTTTACTGTGCAATAGTCATTTTGCAATTACACTTCTGTGTTTTACACACTTTAAATGTCTGTATCCCCTTTAAAAAATTGCATTTTGTCCTGTCCTACTATAGGTTTTGCCCTTGTATATTAATTTAGTGAAATAAATTTGATGTTAATGCAAAATGACACATATCAGTAAATTTCACCTGAGGTTGCTCTCTGAGGTTGACAAGTACCATTCTCTAAAAGGTTAAGCACCTTCTTTTACTGAATGTTTGTTGAAATACACTTTTATTTAAGAGTTTTAATCTAGTTTGTGGATTGTGCTATATGTACACTGTTTAAATGTTTGGGGTCGGTAAGCTTTTTCATGTTTTTGAAAGAAGTCTCTTTTGCTCACCACGACTGCATTTTTCTGATCAAAAATGCACCAGTAGAATATATTGTAAGGTAAAACTACTGTCACTTTTGATCAATTTAATGCAGCCTTTCTGAATAAAAGTTGTATTCATGTTTTAACAATGTGTTAACTCTTTTTATTGAGCCAGTAAAGCTTCTTGAAGACTCCTTGAATGAGACTCATAATGCAACTGCCCTCTGCTGTTCACATCAGCTCATTACATCTCTTTCTGCTAATATTCATCTTTCAGCGCTGACATTTTCTGTATGTGTGTTTGTGTGTCAGTGGGGAGAGTGGAGCAGGTAAAACTGAGAGCACAAAGATGATTCTGCGCTTTCTGTCTGCAATGAGTCAGCAAAGTGTGGCGCTCTCAACTACAAAGACGGCATCATCACATGTAGAGGAGGCAATTCTGGAGAGCAGGTAATTACGCATATTAAATAATACAAAACCCTCGATATACAGTGTGCTCGGTCATTTCATTGAATTTTTCATCTTTCTGTCTCTGTAGTCCAATAATGGAGGCGTTCGGAAATGCTAAAACTGTTCATAATAACAACTCTAGTCGCTTTGGAAAATTCATCCAGCTTCATTTCAACCAGCATGGAAACATCCAGGGAGGAAGAATCACAGACTGTATCCTCTGTTTGGATGTGTCAGCTGTTGGTTCATATCTGTAGCTTTATTCATCCACCACTTGTTAAAGTCTCCTGGGTATCAGTAATCTCACTCGGATTTTTAGTTATTTTTTGTCTTGATAGTTTGTGATGGGAGACCCCGTTTAGCAATTGAAACACTTTTCAAACGACATAATTGCACTAGAAGAGCAGACAGTACAACAAGCACTAACAATGCCCAGCAGCAGAAGGATTCATTTTCTAGGCTATTTTAACCAAAGCATCTAGTGATCTGAGGTGACTACTTTGTTTACAAAAACATGTAATATCAAGATCTGCCCTGAAAGAAAATATGTTAATTCAATTTACAGAGATGGTAATGCTCTGATAATGTCTCTTTTTGCATTTGCCTTGACTCTTTATTTTCAACACACAGATCTTTTAGAAAAGGTGAGTTTTTTTTTAATAGTCATGAAACTTTTGCATGTGTGATTTTGTTTGCGTGGTCATTTATGTGTGTCTGATCATGTCTTCATTGGAGTCTTATTTTCTGTGTGCATTTCTGTCAGAATCGAGTTGTGCGTCAAAATCCTGGTGAAAGAAATTATCACATATTCTACGCTCTGCTGGCCGGAACCAGCGCAGAACAGAGGGGTGAGTCTGGGATGTTTAGTGTCTACATTGAAGACATATTTCTAACCCTAAGTTGAGTTGGAGACTGAAGACCCGTCACCCAAGTACTTTAATGTGGAAAAACATATTTATCTGGGAACAAATTAAAATAGACTTTGTTAACATCAGTGTTATTTTAGTGTCATAGAGATGCTATAATAGATTATATTAATATTCTGAATGTTTTTATTTTTATATATTTAATTAACATTTTCTATTTTCTTGTTTTTGTCACTTTTATTATAAATATGTCTTATTAATTTTAAAATACATAAACGTTTAAAATACATAGTAAATACATAAAAGGATGTATTTATTAATTTTCATGAATTTGGTTTATTCATTTTAATGTTTCCTAGATTTTTCATTGAATTTTTTGACAATTTTCTTTGTGTTTTTATCATTTTTATTACTTTACAAAAAATGTCAATATATTTGTTGTCAAATGTCAAGTTATTTTAGAACATCAAGTTAGACAAAAATAAAAAAAAAGAGAAATGCTGCCTTGGTAACTAGCTGAAATAAAATATATAACTTTTATTTAAAGTAACTTTTTATTTTTGTTTTAGATAACTATAATAACCCTGGTTAGCACTGAAAAAGAAATAATTTTTTTTTATAGTTATCTGCCATTTATTGATGCAATCATATCCATTTTTTCAGACTTTTATCTACTTTGTTTGGCTCATGTGGCCTTCACACGTCTGAGCGCAAATGGATAAATAAGTGATAGACTGCACTTTTCATTTTAACATCACAAGCAACTAAACCGATTTAAATCGCATACACAAAACAGATTTTGTCATAACCAAGTCACTTAAGATTTCCCCTCTATTTTAACTTTAAAAGAAGGAAATCTGTGTTATTCATGGTTTTCTTAGTCCCCTAAGTCAGGGTTCACCGTCTGCTGACGTCACTGTCAAATGAGATTGAGAAGTCAGAAGGTCATTCTATCACAATGAATCAGTGCTGTTTGCGACACAGTATCAGTTTGTTTAAGATCTGTGTTTATCGTTCTCACTCATTTTCTCACAGAGTCGTTCTCCCTCTCCCCTCCGGAGGGCTTTCATTATCTGGGTCAGTCAGGATGTGTGAAGGACAAAGCCATTAATGACAATGAGACTTTTCAGGAAGTGCTGGTGAGACAGTCACAACATGACAACACGTCACTGTATGACTACTGTACTGCACATTAACACACACACACCACTGCTGTACAACAGCAACCTACTGCACTACTGTATAAGCACACCCTTGTCTTTCAATTTTTTTTAATTAGAGAGTATTGTTTGGATATTTATGGATTTTACTGAGTAAAGGCAATAGCAATTAATATCTATAATTTATAACAGATTTGGTCTTGGCTCATCCAATGAGATACTATGATTTTGCATGTGTCTTATTCTCACTACGGCTGCATTTATTTACAATACATTTTACCTGTGATGCAATGATTCATCATTACTCCAGTCTTCAGTATCACACGATCCTTCAGAAATCATTCCAATATGCTGATTTGGTGCTTATCAATGTTGAAAATATTTGTCATGCCTAATATTTTTGTGGAAACGTGGCGTTTTTTAGGCTTATTTGGTGAATAGAAATTTCAAAAGAGCAGCATTTATTTGATTTATTTATTTCAGCATAAAGTTTCTTTTATAAATCTTTTCTGTCACTTTTGATTAATTGCATGCATCCTTCCTGAATAAATGTATAAATTTTTTTAAGTATTAATTTCTGACCCTGAAATGTTAAAATATAGTGTGTAAAATATATGGTTCTCTTGTGTTTCAATGCTGGTTGACTGTGTTTTGTGTCAGAATGCTCTGAGGACAATGAAATTTGGAGAAGAGAACATCAAGGAGGTGTTGAGGCTCCTGTCGGGAATCCTGCATATGGGAAACATCGAGTTTTTAACGGCAGGTGGAGCACAAGTCTGCTCTAAAGCAGGTAATCACTTCTCCACTCTCCTCAGCTCTGTTTCTCTTTTGCTTTGATTTGACATTCATGAGTTTTTTTTTTTTTTTTTTGACATTACTGATGATAATTGCATTACATTCATATTCATACAACCTGTGTGTGTGTAGCTCTCAGTAAAGCTGCAGATCTTTTGGGGTTGGATTGTAACCAGCTGGCTGAAGTTTTGACCCACAGATCCATGATCCTCAGAGGAGAGGAGATCACCACACCCCTCACTGTAGAGCAGGTAACAGTCACACACTCACGCTTACACAAAACTCTGTCAAACAAACATTAATTTGTAATGTGAAATTGTAAAATCACCCAAAAATAAAAAAAAATTGACATTAATTACTCACACTTATTTTGTTCCAAACCTGTAAGACTTTCATTTATCTTCAAAAAACAAATGAACACATTTTAAATGAAATCTAAAACATTGATCAGCGAACATAAACAGAAGCTCAACTGTACTTTTTTGCGGAAGCTCAAACGTGCTACATAACACAAGAATGAACCACATTGGTTCTCGCACATCAAGCGAACATGCTTGAGCTTCCAAGCTTCACACACCACAAATGATGTGTGAGTTGATGAATGTTTATATGTGAATAAAAGCCTGAATTCAATCTGTTCATCATATAAATAGCGATCAAGTCTCTTCAGAACATTTCGACGAACCGCTTAGTTAATATATGAATTACTTTAATGATCTTTGTATGAACTTTTTGAAGCATCAAAGTGGTAGTTGCGTGGACTGTCAATGGAGGGACAGAAATCTCTTAGATTTCATTAAAATATCTTAATTTGTGTTTCAAAGATGAAGGAAAGTCTTGGGTTTGGAACAATATACCTTTTAATTAAATGCCAGTGTATTACTGTTCAGTGTTAGAAAAAGAATTAAATTAAAATTCCTCTGGAACTCCTGTCCATCATATAACAGAGACTGGGAAAAGGGTTTTATTAGGTAAAGTGCAATAGAGACTCAATATTTAATCAGATTATACTTCTGTAGTCACCAGAAACAGGTTCAGAAACTCTCACTCCCTCTAGAGGACTTCACATGTAATTGCAAAATATTTCACCTTCCCTATTTACCCTTATATTTACTGTATTGGACACAAGTTTAAAGTTTGCTTCCCATTAAACATTACTACTTGACATCTTAACACAGAATTTCCAAATACTTTTAAATACAATGCCAATGTTTATATTATCTATTTTCTGTTAAAATACATTGATTACAACATATTAAAAACATGACAGTAAAAACACAATAAAAGCAGTAAAGCAATTAAATATTGAAATATAAAAATGTATATTTTAATAAATAAATATATAAATAGTTAACTAAATAATATATATGTACATATTTAAATAAAGAAATCCAATAAACAGCATTTTTTAGCTACATATGGCTTAAAACTTCATTTGGAATTTGTTGTCTTTTGAATTGTTTTAAACCTTAAATACCCTTAAAAAGACTTAAATACCCTTCTGTATTCAGAATAACATCATATATGCATGTGTGTGTGTGTGTGTGTATCAGGCGGTGGACTCACGGGACTCTATGGCGATGGCTCTCTACTCTCAGTGCTTCACTTGGATCATACGTAAATTGAACAACCATATCAATGGCAGTGAAGACTTCAGATCCATCGGTATACTGGACATCTTCGGGTTTGAGAACTTTGAGGTGAGAGTCTTGCTGACTAGTTTCAGACAGAGGTTTTAATCCACTGGTCATTAATGTTATTCCAATGTTTTATTTCAATTCTCCCTCTCAGGTGAACCGGTTTGAGCAGTTCAACATTAACTATGCAAATGAGAAGCTACAGGAGTATTTCAACAAGCACATTTTCTCTCTAGAACAGCTTGAGTACAACAAGTAAGTCATTACAAATATAAACACACCCAACGCATCACCAACACCATCAACCAAAGCACAGGGTGAACGTCTAATTCTCCGCCGGTTTAATACTTTATTTGTGTCTGCGTTCATAGAGAAGGGTTGGTGTGGGATGATGTCAACTGGATGGACAATGGAGAGTGCCTTGATCTCATAGAAAAGGTAAAAACACAAACATAGTCATTTAAAAGCACTGTCTACATTGTGATGTTCTAGATCTGAGTCTGCCTGTGCATGCGTTTTCTCTGCAGAAATTGGGTTTGCTTGCTCTTGTAAATGAGGAGAGTCATTTTCCTAAAGGCACTGATGGCACATTGCTGGAGAAACTCCATAGCCAGCATTCTGTACGTCCCACACACACACACACACACACTAATTTTTCTTAGGGGCAGTAGGTTTGCTTGGGGAAGAACTGAAGGTAGGAATGTACCCAAATGGAGGGGACCAAACAAACTCATATTGATCAACCACTTATATGGACTTGGATATGATAACTATAATCACTAATCTATTTCTCTCTCCATATTAGAGGAATCAGTTCTATGTTAAGCCTCGTGTTGCAGTTCATCAGTTTGGAATCAAGCACTACGCAGGAGAGGTACAGCACCCTGTCTACTGTTTTTATTATTTATTTATTTATTTATTTTAGTTGTTTTAGTTGGATTGAACTTCCACAGTATGCATCTTCAATTACCAAAAATGACAGAAAAAGATATTGTTGATTCAATTTATAAATTGTAATTTAAGGGAGCATTTATCTTATAAAAGGGTTAAGAAGCATTATTTATTACCATGCACAGCATTTTATTAAATAGACTTTTGAGACAATATGGTCTGTCATTTAACAGCCACCAAGTTAGTGATCACGGTAAAATACAAAGAAATACAAATAATTTTTATATATTAAAAATGTTGCAATTTTTAATAAGAGGGTGTGGTGGTTTTAAGTTTTATTTTGAGAAAAGGAAGATAAAAATTGTAGTCTATTCACTTTTTATGTGTTATGGTGTATATAGTGGAGAATGAGGGGAGGGGAGGGGGGGATCAATGCTGGTCAACATCAGCATTGCAGGTGTCATGTCTCTAGTTAACATCCTGCTTTTTGTCTGCAGGTTGTGTATGATGTCAGAGGAATCCTGGAGAAGAACAGAGACACATTCAGAGATGATATTCTCAACTTACTCAGGGAGAGCAGGTGTGTGTGTATGTGTGTGTGTTTGTATGTTGTTGTGTAACTGTCCTCAATGAGGCCATTTATTCACACGTTCCTGTTCTTTCAGGTTGGATTTTGTGTATGATCTCTTTGAGCGAGTGAACACCTGGACTGGACAGGACACAGTCAAGTGTGGCTCAAAGTATCGCAGACCTACAGTTAGCTCCCAATTTAAGGTAAGAAACTACAACTCCCATAATGCTTTTAGAACAGGTAAACAAAAGATACATTTAAATGTAAGTGAATGTAAAGATGCAGTTTTTGTGATTATGTTTATCGTTTGTTTCTAATAACTTCAAACATCAAGTATTTATTAGTATATTATGGCCTGGTTTTACAGAAAGGGTTTAAACTAAGCTAGGGGTTGGGCCTTAGTTCAATTAGGACATTTAAGTAGCTTTTATAAACGTTCCTTGGGAAAAAAAAAGATTACTGGAGTGAATCTTGAGACACAACTATGGCACTGACATATTTTAAGAAATGTCAGAGTAAGTTAACACCGCTAAAACATGCATTCTAGTCCAGGACTAGCTTAAGCCTTGTCTGTAAAAATGTGAAAGTGCATTTTGTATAAAACATTTTAAACAATTTGTAACTGATGATTTATTTTTTATCTACCCAGAATTCATTGCACTCCCTGATGTCCACCCTTAGTGCCTCCAATCCGTTCTTTGTACGCTGCATTAAACCCAACAATAGCAAGGTATGTGTCACAGACACAAACATAAGAACATTAGATGTCTTCATAACATTGGGTTTATGTTGGGTTCAGGTTTGAAAGTAATTTAGATTATCACTTCAGAGTTGATTTGTTTATTTTGAGAATGCCAGTCAGATCTGGTCACGTTTATGGGCCGTGTTCAAGTGCAGACATCTAATACAAACACACCAATTAGACACACACACACTATCAGATGGCTATTCTGTGTATGGCTGTAGATCTCTGTGTGTGTTTTCATTCAGTAGTGACAGATCATAAACTCAGTGTGGAGATATAAGACTCCTTTGAGAGACACAGACACATGCTCTGCACACTTTTCTATTCCGACTGCATTGGACCCGAGGCCATTCAGCAGACTGGCTATTAACTCTACAGCAGATGTCAGACTACATGTGTGTTTTGTGTTTGGTAGTACCTCTTTGTTCAGTTGTTTGAGGTCAGTGCAGAATTGATGTGTTAATGGGACACATCAATTCTGTTACATTCTTCTGTCGCTCTCAGATCGGGCATAAACAAATCTATGCTGAAGGGAATCAATATGCATTTGCCTCGTGCAGAAGGCACAAGTATATATAAAATGTAAAAAAGCAAAAGAGAAAGCGAACAAATAATGTAATAATTAATAATGTAGAATATTTATTATATCAGTTAAAACTAACACGATGACTTAATAAAACAAAATAATTTACAGCTACTTATGTGTAACATGTTTGTCTGCTTATATCCGAAATTAAATATTTAAAAATCATCCCTCAACAAAATACAAGTGAAATCAAACAGATGTCTATTTTCGTTATTTTTTTGCCACCAAAAAATTTGACTATATTTTTTTCTTATATTTTTCTTTCTTTTTTCTCTAAATTTGACTTGACTTTTTATAGTAAAAACAACTTAAATGTATATCATCATCTTATTTACAAAAACAAATATGACATACAGTATATTGATGTATCTGTTTTATCTATCTATTAATATTTAAAATTAATTACAAATTAAAATATTCCTCACTAAAATATCTTATTATAAACAGCTAGTGAATTAATGAATTAATTTTAATGTACAATTCACATCTATATATTTGTCCATATGTCTATCTTTCTGTCAAGTTCATTTCAGCTGTATGTCTATCTCTCTCTATCCACTTTATTTGAATGTAAACAGCTGGGGTGGCTTCTGCCCCTTTTTTACCCACAATGCATTTCCCTCCATCACCCCCCTCCCCCCTTGAGCACAAATTAGCCCAGCATGGGTCTGATCTCCATGGTAACAAGCAGTGTGTGAATGAGAGCGAGGGGTTGGGGGGTGTGTGTGTGTATGTGTGTGTGAGCTGACCAGTTGATCTCTGGACTGTTGTGAACATACACTCACTCAGAGCTGCTGACGGTCACAGGATGAGAAAGGACACTTTTCTGCACAGTAAGAGACGTTCATATATTATTAAACTAAGCGTTTAGCCAATAGCCAGTTACACTGTTGATGTAGAACAATAGAACTGATACAGTGGTGTTTAGACAGATGTCTGACTGCTGTCTATCTGTTTGATAATTAAGAAGAGATTTATGAAAACAGCTTGCTATGTTCATATGGTTTGATTCTTAAAGGGGTAGTTCACCCAAAAAAAGCACAATTCTGTCATCATTTATTTGTGTCGTTCCAAACCTGTGACTTTCTTCTGTAGAACATATCTTCAAGATATTTTGATAGCTGGTCTTGCCCATACCTTGAAAGTCAATGTGGTCAAAAACAACTTCCATTGTATGTGCACAAACACTGATACATTTTTCACTGAGTATCATATTTTGTGTCCCACTCTAGAAAGAAAGTCACACAGGTTTTGGAACACTGCTGATAAGTAAATGAAGACAGAATTGTCAGTTTATAATATATGATATAATATGTAGCTAGTTTTTGTTTTGCTGGGAGACAATTAAAGAGAGACTTTGTCCCTCCCCCCATGAAGTACTCTGACATTGATCCTGTCTGCTTTCTGTGACTTGTGCTGCATGTATCAGTATGTTAATGTGCCTCTAACTATAATGAATGATTGTGTGAGTGTGAGTGTGTGTGTTGGTATTGACCTTCCTCTCACAGCGCTCATTCACCACTCATCTCTTCATCTCACTTTCTTTCGCCAGTCTTTCTGGTTCATTCCTCCTTCCACAGAGATGACATTTAGAAGCGGGGATCACAGCGCCCCGTTTCCGACCTCACCCCCACACAAGGTCGGAGGTCAGGGGGAGAGGGGGTGATGATGGCCCACTTAGTGTGTCTGAAGAATGAATCCACTCAAAACTCAACCAGTCTATATTTGAAAGCAGAATTAATTCAGCTAATTTAGATTTGTGACCTCTAACTTTTCAGGCTGAAGCTGAAACACTTTTTTTAAATGAAGCAAATGTGGTAATTTGAATTGTTAAAATGTCTCTGTCGCTCTCTAATCGCAGATGCCCGATCAGTTTGAGCAGTCTGTAGTCCTCAACCAGCTGAGATATTCTGGGATGTTGGAGACGGTTAAAATCAGACGTTCTGGGTTCCCAGTCAGGAGAACGTTCAATGATTTCTGTTCCAGGTTTGTGCCCCAAAACTCACATATTCATACTGAAAAATGATTCATTCTGAAAATGTTCCATTCTATCATTTTTATTCAATGAAAATGCAAAGAGATTTTTATTTAAAGTTTACGTTTTTTCCGACACCTCTTTAGGCATAGTTCAATTAAGTCATTGTCATTCTTTTCAGTCCAAACAGTCCTCCTTTCTATGCAAATAACACTTTTAAACTCACCCTGAATTTACATTGCGCTATTACTGCTTGCTTTCTGTTTTTACTGAATTTCCTGCATCTTTGATTGGTAATCATGTAGTGGACACAGATTTGAATGCAATATTGGCATATAAAAGTAAGATCCATTTTTAGGCTGCTGAAAGATTTGATATAAAGGTCTAAAATACTCACAGGTGGATGTGCAACAAAACCGTTCCCAATTTTTGGTCACACAAGGTATCATAATTTTGCATTGTTCTGTCCCCATGAAAGGATTTACACTGTTAACTGACTTTGATTGAACTCTCCTGCAAAGTTGGTTCACAATACTGTTTTATTTTTTTTATTTTTGCCAGGTACTATGTGTTGATGAGGGGCGTGGCTTCATCAGATGACATCAAGGGGCGGTGCTTCCTTCTGCTGCAGATCTATGACAACAGCGGTGCTGAATGGCAGCTGGGAAAAACCAAGGTGAGAAACATCATGTTCTTTGAAATGTGTGACTGTGTTGGTAGATGACATAGAATACTTTGGAAAGTTCTTCACAACACAATTTAATCATTACTTTGAGAACCGTCAACCGAAGTTAACAGGTAACCTAAGATATACGCTCTCCCATTCTCTCCATTAACCTAAAATAGGATGGTGCATAAGCAAGCTTTTGTGAAAGTAAAGCAGGTTGAAAGATGCTTGGATCTAAACCTAATCATTTATTGGTTTTATACTCCAGATCCATCATGATTGGTGGATCTGGTGTAAATGATGGCTTTTCATTGGTTGTATTTTTGTAGGTGTTTATGAGAGAGAGTTTGGAGCTGCGGTTAGAGAAACAAAGAGAAACAGAAGTGCTCAAAGCGGCTTCAATTATCCAAGCTCATATATTGGGTTATAGAGCACGGTAAACACACTTACACATGCAAATGCACGTAAACTTACTCACGGTCGGTGTCAACTCTAATGTGTTTCTCTCTCTGCCCTCTGTTGGTTATAGGTTGCAATACAGGCGGCTGTTGCAGTGCATTGTTGTCATTCAGAAAAACTACCGTGCACTGTTTTGGCGCCGACGCTTCCAGACAATGCGCTGGGCCACCATCACCCTACAGAAGAGGCTCAGAGGCCAAAGGGCACGACGGCTCTACATTCACCTTCTAGAGGAGAAGAGGAAGAGGGAAGAAGAGGAAAGGAGACGAAGAGAAGAACAGGAGGCACTAGAGAGGTGCGACAATTCCCTGTATTTGTATACCTGTGTTTGTGTTTATAATGCTAGTTTCTGATCTTCTTGTGATGCTTTTTTGGCAGAGAGAGACGGTGCATGGAATTGGAGCTCCTGGCACAAGCGGTTAGTAGAAGAAATCAAAATCTATTACTATCCATCCACTTTAGTTTTTAGTTTTGTTTTAAAGCAGAATTCAAAACACAACCAAATCAAGTGATATATAATCTTTTCTATGCAGGCAGAGGAGGCTCGAAGATTAAAGGAAGAAGTGAAAAATGAGCCGATTCAAAATGTATTACCTGAAAGTACCACACCAGTGAACAGTATTGTGCCATTTGAGAGTGGTCCTCCCGAGAGTCCAGTAGCAGAGAAATCACTGGCGGAGCAGGTGTTCGAAGCAGAAACAAACCAGGCGTCACAGGTGGAGGAGATCTTGCGTTTGGAGCGTGAGATTGAAGGCCTGCGGCGACAGAAAGAGGCTCAGGAGCAGAGTCTAACCACGCATTCGCTGCATCGTCTGCAGTGGCTGCGGGATCAGGAGCTGCGCAGGCTGGAAGAAGAGGCCTGCAAGGCTGCACAGCAGTTCCTCACATCGCTCAACTTCGATGAGATCGACGAGTGCGTGCGTAACATCGAGAGCTCGCTGGGGGGATCCAGTGGCTCACAGCAGGGGGTCGCCAGAGGTGAGGAAGATGAGGTGGATGAAGGTCTGGGAGTGGATGACGGGTTCAAAGACTCGCCTAATCCCAGCGAGCACGGCCACTCAGACGGCCAGCGCACCAGTGGAATCCGCACCAGCGATGATTCCTCTGAGGAGGATCCTTATGCTAATGACCGTATGCCCCCGCCCTTAGCCCCACTTATCACCATGCCCTCAGCCTATCATGCTCCACCCTCAAGCAGTGGCTCCACCTACTCTCACGCTGTTCAGGAAGAAGAGGCGGAGCTAATCCCTCCCGATGAAGATTCAGATTATGATGCAGATGATTATGATGGAGGCCTCATCATGCGACCTCCCTGCCTACCACCTCACAATGACCACTGGTCACGTGACCATCGCAGCTCCTTCACAACCAGCACCAGTGTCAGCTCAGGGGCGTACCGCTTCAGCTCAGACGGGCCACAATCTTCAGTGAGTTTTACACACACTTTCTGCATGGTGGATGAATCAGATTCATTAAAAGATGCAGGGATTTCACCAAGAGAAAGATTATTGTCATTTAACAACAAATTTGCATGTTCATGGTGCTCTGATGTTGGTTAATGGGCACATGAAAGGCATGAAATTCTGTTTATCAATCCAAACCAAATCAGCATATTAGAATGATTTCTGGAGGATCATGTGACACTGAAGACTGATGTAATGGCTGCTGTAATTTAGCTTTTCATCACAAGAATAAATTACATTTTAAAATGTATTATTTACAAGTTATTTTAAATTGTAATAATATTTCCCAATATTGCTGTTTCCATATTCTAAAATGTTTCTGGTTTTTTTCATTAAAGCTACACTGTGTAACTCTTTTAGTTTATTCTGAGCTAAAAACACTTAGTTCTTTCAAAAAATATATGTCCTCATTAATGTATATTTACTTCGTTTAAGTAATAAAGTATTCTCGTGAGTGTATAATATGCCATTGAAAATACATACGGGTAAGGGGTTCTAATGTCGGTCGCCATGTTGCCCCTCCATCTTGAAAGTACATTAGCCAAAGAGGGACATACCCGTTAATTCAAGCTTCGCCTTTTGCATTTACCTTTGAGTAAACACTCATAGACGAGGTCGAACTGGAAGCCATGTTAATCTTGGACTACATTGGCCACTGTAGGAGTTAAAACGAAATCGGAATTGAGATTTGAGAGGAACAGAAACTAATATTCACTGGATGGTCATATATCTTTTCACCGCTAGATGAGGGTAAAAATCACACAGTGTAGCTTTAAATAAATCTCATTGTAAATACAGACTTCTTTCAAAATCATTAAAGAATCTTACTCACCCAAAACTTTTGAATGGTTGCGTACTTAACATTACTAAAGGAGAAAGAGTTGTGCATGTCATTTCATGACTTTAAAAACATTTGTTGTTAAATCTTGTTTATATGTAATTGCTGATTGTGTGTCCCTGTATCTTTCCGTCAGTTTGAGGACAGTGAAGATGACTTTGAAAGGTTTGACACCGACGATGAATCATCTTACCGGCGGGATTCTGTCTATAGTTGTGTCACTCTCCCCTATTTCCACAGCTTCCTTTATATTAAAGGTAAATAGCCTGCCAACTCTTCTCTCAACACCTCTTCATTATTGTTTGTTTAATTACATGCTTGCAATACAGTGTAATGAAATTGATATCACATTTTCTTTCCAAATATTTCTGAAGGTAACTTAAAGGTTCAAACTCAATACAGACTTAGTTTTGTAGATTATTTCAGCTATAGGTGTGCTGCTTTTTTGTGTTTTGTTTCTTTTTTATTTTACTCTAAAATTTCAGTGGGCGGGGCTACTCAGCACAGCTCATTAGAAAATCTTAACTTTAACTATTTGTGGCAGCCATGCAGTATCTCATTAGGACAAAAATTGAATTTGCATGGAAGATACCTGTTTTATGACTTTTAATAGCTTGAATGTGCCTGGTTGTTTGTTGCAGGTGGCCTGTTGAACTCCTGGAAGCGTCGCTGGTGTGTGCTCAAGGATGAAACATTTCTGTGGTTCAGGAGCAGACAAGAGGCACTCAAACAGGGCTGGCTGCTGAAGAAGGGCGGAGGATCCTCCACACTCTCTCGACGCAACTGGAGACGCCGCTGGTTCGTCCTGCGACAGAGCAAACTCATCTACTACGAGAACGACACAGAGGAGCGGATGAAAGGCATGCTGGACATGCATGAAGCTAAGTAAGACTTCAGGAAGTACACTACACAAAGGTTTCAGGTTCAGTCACAATCAGTGTGACACTAGATCTGTAGAGCTATGGTCATTCTCTATTGCCTCATTATTCTTGACACTTTTAAAGGGCTTAAAGGAGTAGTTCACTTTCAAAAAAACTTTTGCTGATAATTTACTCACCCTCATGTCATCCAAGATATCCATGTCATTCTTTCTTCAGTCGAAAAGAAATTAAGGTTTTTGATGCAAACATTCCAGGATTTTTCTCCATATAATGGACTTCAATGGGAACCAAACGGATCAAGGTCCAAAAGACAGTTGCAGTACAAACTGCAAACTGTTCAAGGGGCTTTAAACGATTCCAGACGATGAATAAGGGTCTGATCAAGCGAAACGATTGCTCATTTAAAAAAAAAATCAAAATGAACAAATCTTTTTTCGTGTCATTTGTCAACAAACGAAATGAACGAGTTGACTCTGGAAAAGATTCGTTCATTTTGGTTCAGGAGAGCCACGCGCATCTCAGAAGAGAGCAAGGTGACCATTTGAGCTTATAAAACTTAAACTTTGTTAATTATTTTTTAAATGAGCGATTGTTTCACTTGATAATACCCTTATTCATCATTTGGAATCATTTAAAGCCCTTTCAACAGTTTGCAGTTTGCACTGAAACTGTCTTTTGGACCTTGAACCGTTTGGTTCCCATTGAAGTCCATTATATGGAGAAAAATGCTGGAATGTTTTCATCAAAAACCTTAATTTCTTTTCGACTGAAGAAAGAATGACGCTTTACAGCAAATGTTTAATTCTGTTTGCATCACTGATCATTACTTTCCTCTTTGTAACTGTAACGATCTGTAATGTATGCAGCTCTATATAAATGAAGGTGACTTGACCTGTTATTTTTGTGTTGTTTTATTAGAGAGATTATTGATGTAACTGGGAAGGAGAATGGGATTGACATTGTTATGCCAGGAAGAACATACCACCTTGTTGCAGAAACTGCAGAAGATTCCAGGTAAGTGTGGTTATTGTTTGTGTTTTTTAATCCTGTGTGCTTTCAGCCTTGATGCTTACTTAGTAAATATGTAAAACCATCGAATTGAGGTTTTTAATTATTCTCTGTGTGTTGTGTGCAGTCATTGGTTTAGCGTGTTAAGTCAGGTACACATGTCGACAGAACAGGAAATTCGAGAGATGCATGATGAACAAGCAAATCCTCAGAATGCCGTGGTGAGTATTAAACACACACACACATACACATATTCTGGGGACTTTCCTTAGACATAATGATTTTTATTCTGTACAAACTGTATAATCTATCCATTAAACCTAAATACATCAGAGAACATAATTTATTATTTTCCTAATTGGGACCAAAAAATTGTTTCCACTCAGAAATTACTGGTATTAATGTCTTTTTGGACAAATTTGGTCACAACGGAGGGTTTTTCCAGGACCACACACAAATTTGGAGACAATTCATAAGATAAGATTTAGAAAAGATGTTTGTGTTTTTCATAGGGCACATTGGATGTGGGAATGATTGATTCTGTATGCGCCTCTGACAACCCAGAAAGGTAAACACACACACTGTCCTCTCTGTCTTGTTGCTTTTGAAACAAAAACTTTAAAAGGCAGTTTAGTGGATTGGTGATCTGCACTTGTATTATTGATCTTTCTTTAAATATTGCTATTATTTTACATTATATATACACTATATCTTATATTATTATATTATATACTATATATATTTTTTTCATTTATTTTTTACATTTTTGAAAAGGAAATAATTGCGGATTTATATCTAACAATTGTGACTTTCTCAGTTGCAACATTTTGTAATTATGAATTTATAAATTCATAATTACAAAATGTTGCAACTGAGAAAGTTGCACTGTGAAATCACATTGTGACTTATTTTAGTCTCATTTTCTCTTTTTTTTACTGAACTTGTGTACTATGTACTGTATATTGTTGACTCTATCACAGTTTGTAATGTTCCCCATTTGTAATAAGGCCTTGGATAAAGGCATCTGTGAAATTAATGTAAATGTGTACACGTAATTTCACAATAACCATTTTATTTTCTCTCTGAGAAAAACAACACATTTGCGTTATCATGTAGACAATAAAATATTTAAAATGTTTTTGCAATTTCTCTCTATCCAGGCCAAATGCCTTTGTAATAATTACTGCCCATCGTGTTCTACATTGCATGGCTGAGTCAGCAGAGGAAATGCATCACTGGATTACATTGCTCCAACGCACGAAAGGAGACACACGTGTGCAAGGACAGGAGTTCATCATCAGGGGTGAGAGGTCACCTGTTCGGACAAATCAAAAGCCAGTCAGTCAGTCATAGAATCAGAGTAAAGCTGGATGAACGAAAAACTTTATAGATGTTTTGTTAGATAATAACAGGATTTTTTTTTATTCTGATTATTTAGGAATTTGACACATTGTATGCTTTTTGAAATGCTTAATATACAAATTCATTTCATTATTGGGTCATGCCAAATCAACCAAATTAATAAATGCAATGGATCTGTATTTACCGAGTAATTCACTATTCTGTGAATGGGGGGTCAAAATCACAATTTTCACCTGAGATTTAGATCCAAATTACAGGTGGGCGAAAATGACTTTTCTCATAGATAGGTAGACCTATTAATAAAATCTATTGATTTAAGCAATCCTTGTTGCATTAAATGCTAATGGTGATATTACACATTCAAAATGGGAAAAGCACTTTTTGTGTTTTTTCCCCCAAAGTTTGCATGTCTGTATTAAAGATATCCTACAATATAGTGGTTGAATATTTTGATTTATAATATTTACGAGAAAGAAATATGAGCAAAATTAAAAATCTGAGCTGGGGACCTCTAGTTGACACACAATGACCCTAATTGATTTGATATGGGACATTAATTATATGAATTAATATGAATTATACCTAATAAGTATTACATACTTATTGGTTCATTTTTGAAGATGGTTATTTAGTGTTTGGACAAATAAAGAGTGAAGAGAAAAGATGGCGTAGACCACAATTACATGCTATAGTGTTCACTTTCAAATCAACACCACCATGTTAGGATGCCTTCAACCACAAACTGAATTTTTCCGTATGTAAAAATATATCAAATCTCTCTCTGTCTGTTTCTCTCTGTTTTGGTTTCCAGGTTGGTTGTACAAAGAGATTCGGGGCAGCAGTCGTGGGAATCTTAAGCTGAAGAAGCGCTGGTTTGTGCTGACTCACAATTCTGTGGATTATTATAAAAGCTCAGAGAGAAACGCTCTTAAACTGGGCTCTTTAGTGCTTAACAGCCTCTGCTCCGTGATCGTTCCCGATGAGAGAGTCTTCAAAGAGACCGGTAAACACACACCTGCGTGCACATAAACAGTAGAGTATACCAACAAACATTTACATCTTTATCAGACTCTATATGCTTGTGCCTCTAGGCTACTGGAACGTGAGCGTGTTTGGTCGTAAGCATTCATACAGGCTGTACTCTAAGCTGCAGACGGAGGCTAGTCGATGGGCCAACGCTGTACAGACCTGCATCGACAGCAAACCGCTCATGGATACTCACACACAGCAACTTATACAGGACATCAAGGTAACAAGCACACGAGTACATATGCATTTACGTTTTTTAACATAATTTTATTGAAATGTTGTTAATGTTTGTTTTCAGGAGAACTGTCTGAATTCAGAGGTGGTGGAGCAGATCTACAAGAGGAATCCAATACTGCGATACACACACCACCCTCTACATACAGCCCTCCTGCCTTTACCCTATGGAGATGCACAGCTCAGCTGTGAGTAAAACACATACACATTTAAAATACACTTAATATTCAGTATTATTATCAATTTGACTAAACTGAAACTAATTTTAACTAAATAAAGATACTTGTCTTGTACAGAGCTGCTTTATAGTTGAATCATTTTTTTCCATTATTGATGAACTCTTCAACTTGAACACTTATTGAGCTGAACTGAATCAACATTGAACTGACATTAGCTGAATCATGTCAATATTGTCTTCTGTAGAGCTTTTTATAGTTGAACTGAGTTTGATTCATAATAACTAATGAACATTCACTGTTATTGAACTGAACTGAATCAACATTGAACTGACTTTAGCTTTAGAGTTTGATTCATAATAACTAATGAACATTCACTGTTATTAAACTGAACTGAATCAACATTGACACTGTCTTCTGTAGAACTGTATATTTGCTGAAATTGAGGTTCGAAATGATTGAACTTTGCAACATGGACACTGCTATTTTCCTGTTTATTACTATGAAGCTGCTTTGAAACTCTCTGTATTGTATTAAGCGCTATATAAATAAATGTGACTTGATATATATGTTCTAATACACACTAATGGTAATAATCACTCTGTATATTCATGTTTTTAGCTGACAAAGGGAGAAATTATGGCACGCTGCAGGCTGAGGCCCTCAAGATCTTCAACGTTCTTCATCAGCTAGAGTCCGAAGCCAGTCCCATCCCTCACATCCAGGGGCTCCTGCAGACGGCGCATGACCTACGACCCCTAAGAGACGAGCTCTTCTGCCAGCTTATCAAACAGACAGCACACCACCCGAAGCCTGCTGGCCCCGCACACATTAGTGGCTGGCGAATCATAGCCTGCATGTGCTGCACATTCAGCCCCGCCTCCAGAAGTGTTCTCAAATACCTGAAATTTCACTTGAAAAGGTCAGTGAGCTTGTGGGCTTTGGATTTTGGATTATTTTGTCTTGTCAGAATGCCATGGGTTTAAAAAGGAGATAAATTTGATAATTAAAGATCAATACTTGCTTACTGCACAATACACTACCATTCAGTAGCAAGATGCATTACATTGATCCTTTAGAATGTTAAAGAACTTTCTATTCATTAAACAATCCTGAAAATGTTATCATGGTAAAATAACATTTTATAATAATAATATATGTTTCTTGAGCACCAAATCAGCATATTAAAATTATTTCTGAAGGATCATGTGACACTGAAGACTGAAGTAAAGATGCTGAAAATTCAGCTTTGCATCACAGGAATAAATTACATTTTAAATTTACATAGAAAACAGGTATTTTATATTACAATAATATTTCACAGTTTTACTGTTTTTACTTGAGTTTTGATCAAATCTGAGCACAAGTGATTAAATATTTTAAAAATCTTCCTGACCGCCCAAAAAATATTAATTGTGACTGATTTTCTACTCAGGACACGAGAGCTGTACCCAGGTACCGAGATGGAACGGTATGCTGTATTCTCCCAAGATGCCTTGCGGCACGTGCGTGGCCGCGAATATGTTCCTTCACAGGAGGAGCTGAGGGCCATACTGAGCAGACAGGAAATGACATCGACAGTTTACTGCCATGGTGGCGGGTCCTGCAAAATAACCATTAACTCACACACAACTGCAGGAGAGGTACACAACAGAAAAACACATCCACACACAGATACGTGTGAGCTTCAGACCCACAGTAACTATATGTGTGTGTGTGTGTCTAGGTGGTTGAGAAGCTGTTGAAGGGTCTCTCCATGGACGATTGTAAGAACATGTTCGCTTTGTTTGAACATAATGACATCACAGACCGAGCCATAGAGTCCAGGACTGTGGTGGCCGACGTCCTTGCTAAGTTTGAGAAGTGAGTGAATCACATACCTTAAAATGTTATATTTATTTACATATATATATATATATATAAATTGTATATTCTTTTTTATTAATGCTGTAATTGTAAACTATTAAAACCATCAATATAGAACACTTAATCTGATGTAAAATGATTTAAAGGTGCTGCCCTATAAAGATATTTGAGGAAACATAAATACATGAGGCAGAGAGCGTTTTCTGATTGGCTGAAAAAAGAGTGGGTCATTAATCAGCTGGTGTGATTTCCGTCGTGTACTATAGGAAGATTTTATGCATCACATTACCAAAAAAATCATTGTTAAAAGCACATGTTATTGTTATTTTCATTATGTGGGGAAAAATGTTGTGATATTATTCATTCACTCTCTATATTTCTCTCATTCAGGTTGGCAGATAAAGAACAGGAAGGAGATGGCTGGAAGTTTTATTTCAAGCTTTTCTGTTTCTCAGAACCTGAGAGCGTTCCTGCTGACAGTGTGGAGTTTGCTTTCATGTTTGAGCAGGTCTGATTTCAGTTTAATATCTGGCCTTAAAATACATAAATAACAGGACTGCCAATCACTTAAATATGCATACATTGATACGTATTATTTAATCACATTTACAAATAATTGCAGAGTAAATTACATTAATGTGGCAGCTCAAAGAATTGTGTAGTCATTACAAAAAAAGGTCGATACAGTAAATAGCCAGATTTTTGGTCTATGTGCACATGCAAACAAATGCATTGTCTCAGAACGTATCATAACATAGTCTTCTATTATGTTGGTCACACACAAATACACACTCAATCATTCATGTACAGTTTTTTAATAATAAACCTATTGACTTTCAAGCCAAAAACAAACGATTTTCAGGGCAATTTCTTCACTGTAAATGTTTCACAAACTCTCTCTCTCTCTCACAGGCTCATGAAGCTGTCATTAGGGGTCAGTATCCTGCCCCAGAAGAGACTTTGCAGTTTCTGGCCGCTCTTCGGCTGCAGTATTTGTTGGGAGACTTCTCTACGCAGAGTGTCTTGCCTGAGTTGGAGCAGGTGTTCCCCATGGCCCGTCTGCGTGCTCGAGTACAGCAGTCCGCTCGGTGCTTTGCATCTGCCACACCATCCACTGACAGAAAGAGAGGGAGTTTCCTGGAAGGCACGCTGAGGCGGAGCTTCCGAGGGACACTGGGGCGACAGCGCCAAGTGGAGGAGCCTGGGGCCATAGATGCATGGCTGCAAGACGAGAAGGCGGGGCTTAGAAGCTGTTTGGTGGAGAAATGGCGTAAACTGCAGGGGATGGAACAGGACCAAGCCATGAAAAAGTACATGGGTCTCATCAAGGAATGGCAGGGATATGGCTCCACCCTCTTTGATGTGGAGGTGAGAACACACACACATGTTGGTACAACTACCCATCACTGAAAACTTTCAGCATTTTTACATTTTTAATAAAAAATAATTTAGTATGTGTACATTGGGGTGTCCTCATAATGTAGGGGGCGTGGCCTGAAACCTGAATACACACTATAAGAATTTTGGGTCCTCATAATGTAGGTCAAACCAGTACACTGACACTCACGTCATCAGCCAGGAGTGTCGCTGACTATATTCTCTGTGTGCATCAGTGTGTCGACGGTGTGTATCCTGGAGAGCTGTGGTTGGGCGTGAGTCGTAAGGGGGTGTGCGTGTACAAGCGCGGGGAGGCGTGGCCTCTGGAGGTGTTTCTCTACGAGGTCATTCTGTCCTTTGGTGCACCGCAGCCAAACATGTACAAGATCAGCGTGGAGGGACGAGAGCTCCTCTTCAACACCATCATGGTACAAACTGTTTCCCATGCTTCTACAATACACTAACATTTGTTATTTATAGTAACTTAATTATCGTTCTTCCACACATTTAAGGATCATTTTCAAGGACCCATTTTTTTCTGAGTTGTTAAAGGAGTAGTTCACTTTAAAAAAAACTTTTGCTGATAATTTACTCACCCCCATGTCACCCAAGATGTCCATGTCTTTCTTTCTTCAGTTGAAAAGAAATTAAGATTTTTGATGAAAACACTTCAGGATTTTGCTCCATATAATGCACTTCAATGGGAACCAAACGGTTCAAGGTCTAAAAGACAGTTTCAGTGCAAACTGTTCAAAGGGCTTTAAACGATTCCAGACGATGAATAAGGGTATTATCAATTATATAAATATAATTATAATTTTTTTAACGAACCAAATGACACGAAAAAAGATTCGTTCATTTTGATAAACGAGTTCGAACAGGAGAGTCACACTGAACAGAGCAAAGTGAGCATTTGAGATTATAAAACTTAAATTTTGTTGTTTTTTTTTTTTTTAAATGAGCGATCGTTTCGCTTGATAAGACCCTTATTCATCGTCTGGAATCGTTTAAAGCCCTTTGAACAGGGACCTTGAACCGTTTGGTTACCATTGAAGTCCATTATATGGAGAAAAATCCTGGAATGTTTTCAACAAAAATCTTAATTTCTTTTCGACTGAAGAAAGAATGACATGGATATCTTGGATGACATGAGGGTGAGTAAATTATCAGCAAAAGTTTTTTTTAAAAGTCAACTACTCCTTTAACTCAAGACTCACTCTGAATGATTCAAACATTTAACTCATCAGTTTGTAGTTCTAGCCAATTAAATAGACGGGATTTAAACTTTGTCGGCTAAAGACCTAAGTTTGGTTTGAACGTACCAAGCACAATGTTCTCTCACCATTCCTGATTTCTAAAATTCACTCACAGCGTTCGGTTGGTCTTGCTGGTTTCAGACCAGAATCGAAAGCTGATGCTTTGCGTGTTTTCTTCTTGTTTTTTGTCATCTCTGGTGTATTTCATATGTAAATTGCGTAAGCTTATTTCGTCCATTGGATCGAAAGATCAGAAAAATCCCATAAATGTACCCGCCCATAGACCCTTCCCTTGAAGAAATCAGGACAGAAGTGTTTGAAAGTGGACAATAGAGATTAAAACACCAGGTGTAAACTGGAATGCATCTCCCTCTTCTCCTTGTGATCCGATCGACCGAAACGCATCTTAATACCAGGTGTAAACAGGGTCAAAGCGAGTCTTTAGTTCTTTATTTTGGCATTGTAGTTGAATAAAAAATAAGATATAATCCATTGAATTTTTCCCAAACTTAATGCTAATACAGTATTAGAGTATTAATGCCTCATTACTGTCCACCATTGCCACTTAACAACCATCCATAAACACTCCTCACATTTACATCATTTTATTTTTTGGTATGTCATTTTGAAGGCTTGAATAACCATGTTTTAGTTTAATCAAAACCTTTTGAAAAATAAACATGATCATTAATTATTTCATTTTATTTATTTTTCATTTGGTATAACTTAAAGTACTAAACTAACTAAAACTAAACCTGAAATAAATATTTATTAAAACTATAAAGACATATTTAAAGAAAAACTAATAAAAACAACACAATTACTTACTATTTCACAAAAATAAAATAAAAGTGTAAAATATATTAATTTGATTTATATTTGATTTATACCTCTATTTGATTGTCTCTGTAGGTGATGGACATCGCAAAACTCATGAAGGCTTACATCAGTCTAATAGTGAAGAAACGTTTCAGCACTTGTCAATCAATCAGCAGCCACGGCAGCAACTGGTGATCTCTCATTCCTGACAAACTCTTTTCCTAAATGTGCCTTTGTGGATAAACGTAGCACAATGTTTAATCACGAAAAAAGACTGACCCTTCAATGCCGAGTGCTAAAAAACCAAAGACAGAGACACTTTCACAACAGACACTATCATGTTCCATAGACATTCTGTTGTTGTGCTTAAAACTGTGCCACATGTACACGTCTGTTCATAAATCTTATGTTGTATTAACATTTTAAATCAAGTCCAGTTGCATTTCTTTGGATATCTGCAGGCAGAAAGTCCAGTCCCCGAAATAAGCTGCACTCAGTCCAGTGCCTTTAAAAAAAACACAAACACAGATATGCAAACACACGAGTCTGTTTTACATGTGCAATGTTTATATTGTATATTATATAATTCTGAGGAGCTGTATATTTTATAAAACTTTTCTGTTGAACTGCAAGATTGTGATTATACTATTTGATTTTCCTCCCTCTGGTCCTATTATTTTTCTACTCTAAGCCTATAAAAACACTAAAAAACGACAGGAAAATCTTTCTCAATTTGTATCTTTACTGTGCATTAGTTTATAGGCAATAAACATAACAAAACTCCAAGACTCTTACATTCATTAAAACGTTCCCTCTTTGCAGTGCAGAACCGATCTCATTTAACACTTTTGATGCCTGAGACATCTGAATGAAATCTTTTGTAGACTTTGCTTATCAGTTAGCACCAAATCATGAACGCTGGTCAAGTTTCCAGAGATGAAGAACAACATGTCCAGATGGAATCAGCAGACGTTTGAGCATTTTTCAGTGTAGATTTTGTGTAAAAATCTGCAGAATGAATTTGCATTTTCTATTTAGACTTCTTTTAAGATGTTTTAAGAAGGCTTTCAATGTGCTTATGATGTTAAAACATACATTTTTATATAAATTATTACACTCCTAACATTATATATAACATATACATCTGTCTCAAGTAGCTTCAGAAATCACTCAGCCAGGGTTTGGTATCTTAAAGGGTTAGTTCACCCAAAAATGAAAATTCTGTCAGTATTTACTCACCCTCATGTTGTTCCAAACCTCTATGTGTTTATTTGTTCTGCTGAACACAAAGGAACATATTTGGAAGAATGTTTTAATCAAGCAGATCTCATTCCCCATTGACTACCATAGGAATAAATACATACTATGGTAGTCAATGGGGAATGAGATCTGTTTGATTAAAACATTCTTCCAAATATCTTCCTTTGTGTTCAGCAGAACAAATAAACACATAGAGGTTTGGAACAACATGAGGGTGAGTAAATACTGACAGAATTTTCATTTCTGGGTGAACTAACCCTTTAAGGGCACAATGATTACCAGCATCACACAGTTTACTGCAATATCTAACCACCAACTCCATTAATTAATGAACTTTGAATGAGTAATAGTCCAAAGTCAGTCTAACTAGTTTTTCGCCATAATACACACAAGCATTGGCAGATGGCAATGTGTAAGATCTTTCTGAGGGTCATTTAAAATCATGTGAGAATAGAGTACAATTAGAGCTGGACTCGCTTATATGAATGTCATATTGAAACAGATGCCTACAACAGAATGCATTGTTGCAAAGTTAAAGCTTTCTCAATATTTGTGGAGCTTTTGAAATCCCTTGGTTTCCAATGGAGAGTAGTATGGGAGCTGTGTGGCATTACGAATATATGCGCAGAATTTTCGGATCCGATTTGAGCTTGTGTTGAAATATTTGAACGTTTGCATGTATATCATATGCAACCGCCCACAACAGCCTAGCATTTTGGTGCCATGTTTTACACAAGCAAACAATACTCACATTTCTGAGGGGGAAAAATCCAATGTAATGCAATGAGCTCCTATCTAGCTTTCTAATAAACCTGGCATTTTATATGATTACTGTTAGCACTGTGCCAAATTGCTTATGCTCATCTACTATATGTCGTTTTTGATAAATGCATGTAGTTTTTTTTATATTTTATTTGAATGTTTTCTTTTTTGATATCCCGTTTCTCCACTACTTCCTTGTGAAATCAATGTTTTCGCAGCTTTTGTTGAAGTAGTATTTGAACATTTGCACCGCCTGACTGGATGATGTATGATATCCTAAACAAAACTAGAACCTAGAAAGTAAAAATCACCAATATTTTTGTACTAAAATGTTATTCTTTAAACACTCTTTCTGTAAAATGGGTAGTTATAAATAATTATTTTATATCATTACATAATCGATTACATCAATTAGCCCTAGAAAAACTTCAAATGTATCATGAGCGCGCATTTGTTTCGTGTGGATACCATGGTGAACAAGGGGAGGAATGGCTCCTTCACAACCAATTTGAAAGTTCCATGCGACTGCCACTAGTTTATCAGTATGGAAATTGAAAACCTGAACCAAAAAGAAACATTCATTCGTCTAACAGCAGTAATACATTTTGTGTGCATTATAATTTTAAGTCCATGTGTGCTTTGTAGTCTTACTTCGATGCTCAAAGGCTGATCCAGAACTCCAGGCTCAAAGTAACAATTCAATATATAATTTAAATCAGTTTGCATATCTAAAGTGCTTTTCAAGTAAGGCTCCTCCCAACACTGAGGCCCCTCCCACTGGTTAGCCCCTCCCACAACAGGATGGTGCAGGGAGAGTGGATTGGTCCCTGAAAGAGTCAAACTGACGTGACCCTGACGACATGCTCGCCCGAGCATTGCTCTTGTGGGGAGAGGTCAGAGGTCACATTCAGGCACATGGAGAAGAGGTGGAGGGGGCATCGAGGTGATGACTCCAGTCGGGTGGTTTGTGAGTGTGCGTTGGAGACTGTGTGTGTGTGTGTGAGAGGCAGCCACAGGTTGCGGTGAAGGCTGTGTGTGGTCTCCAGGTCTCGGCTTTTATCGTAGTTCTGGACATCCCAGAAGAGATTAACGGCCCGCCAGCGCATGAGCACATTGTACACAGCTCCACCTTCATGAACAATCAGACCTGAAACACAAATCTATTATTAGCACATTTTTTTAGTGGCTGGTTATTGACAGATTTCATGATTTGATTCTGATTTCAATGTGATTCGAGGTGGATTCATTTGTAAATATATAGTAAAGTACATCAAATTTGCTTGAGGGAAAAAAAAAGAACTGAATTAAAGCTGTGACTAAACAAGACCAAACTATTAAATTAAACTGTTATTTATTTTTAGATATTTAAATTTCACATAAGGCGGATTTAATATTTAACAATATAGTTGAACTAATTGAAGGCCTAATCCTGGCTTAATCTAAGCCCTGTCTGTGAAACCGGGCCTAAATATCACTAGCAGGATAAGTAAAAAATATGAATAATAAAAAAATAAAAATGCTTTTCCCTCGAGTTTTTTTCTAGCTAAATAATATTGAGTTATGGACATTGTTTACAAGCTGTTGTTTAACATCTTTCCAGGGTTGAAACAGTGATTGAGGGATTACATGAGTCATGATTTTAAGTTGTATAACTGCTATAACTGAAGAGTGCCAAAATGGTATTTATTTGTTTTAATTTTGTGATATAATTGAGAGAATTTGAAGCTGAGAATTTCAAACAGTCACAATCTCAGGTTTAATTTCAAAATTAACAAAGCTTATTGTAATTATTGGATGGCAGGCATGCTTATAATAAGTTTTGATTGATGCATCACCTGAAATAGACTTGGGATTTTTAATCAATATCGGTTTATCACAATTGATAAAAATCGATTAATCAACATGGTCAACCCAGCCCTACTTTTGTTTTTAGATCATTTTCGATTTGTCAGCCAAAGTTAAATGGACATGCACTCGCAAAATCAGCATATATTAGCTTGAGAAAAGGGCTTTGTATAGAACTAATATGGTTGGAGTTTATCTATTAGTGTCTCACCAATACACACAAGGTCCATGACTGCATACATGCCATAGCAGATCTGGAACAGGATGTCACTGCGTTGCCATAGTGCCGCTGGACTCAGTGCTGACCACAGCAGCCACGACACACTGGCCAATAGAAAGATGCCACCCAGCATCACTGCAATGACCTGAACCTTCTCCACCAGAGTCATGGTGACAGTCTGCCACTGGCAAAACATACAAACACAGTCAGAGCTCCAGACTGAAACTAATATTAAACACAAATGTGACAAATATATATATATATTTATTTATTATTCTTTAATCTGGTCAGCATTGGCGACAGCACAGCACAAGCCGTGTTGTCCCATTCATGAACAAATGACTGGTTTGTTTAACTGAATCAGTCAAAACGAATCACAAAACCATTGTGAAATCGCTCGTTCACATCAGGGACGATAATAATTATAACTTCAAAGTTTTACAAATCACAATCTATCCGACTTTAAAGAGCTCCAGCATAGAGCGGCAGACGACATTACTGCACCACAAGCTTATAATAATGTTGGTGTGGATGTTAATGTGGTTATCTTTATAGTTATTGTTCTTGGTGTGAACAGGCCTTTAGTCATTTGAATCAGTAAGTAAATTGTTCAGAGCAATTACTGAACCATGAATCATTTTTTGATTCAAAATGAACCAGGAACAAATACTGATATACACTTTTGCAAGACTTAAATTATTCGTTAAATGTTGTTTTATTTACGTTAAATGCACTGTTTAAATAGCAAAAGATTCTGTTTACACTATGTAAACAGTAAAATGCCAATATTTTATTTGCAGTAAGTGTAAATAGTAGTTAAATGCTTTTTATACTTATAAATATTTTCTTCCTTTTTATTGAAAATAAATGCCTTTCCGGTCTGAAATATGATGGGAAAAGGGAGAGTGCTCGGGTGCCACATGTCTAATCCTATAGCGTCTTCCATCATTTTGTCTGACCCAACCAGACGTCAGTGGGCGGAGTTAGTGTTAAAATAGACACTCCTATGTATGTGCTTACCTGTTGTGGTGGTTTGATATTTATAGGCAGTATGTTGAATCTGTAGTTGCAGAGTTCACAGCTCCAGGAGCCCTTCTCACTGATCCACTTGAGCAGACACTGCTGATGGGCATGCCGAACAGAACCAGCACAGCGGCACGGGCTCAGCAGCTCCCCCTGCAGCCAATCACAGCCAACACACACAATCAGCCAATCACAACACACAATGGTAAAACACAGACGACTGAGCTGATAACTGATGGCTGTTTTATTGTGTGTCATACTGCCATTGAAGATGAGTAGAGCATTGTGTTTGTGGAACCATGTCGAAATGAGTGAATGAAACACTACACACAATGACTCAGTGAGTGGATGGGAAATGATTCATCTGTGCATTCATGAATTATTTCAGAAACATCCTCATTTGGACCTGTAATGAGTCTGAAACTAAGTGGAACACTTTTGCACACACTTACACACACACACACACACACACATACACAAACACAAGGCGCCTCGAGGAAGCACATTAGCTGCAGGAAGTGAAGAGCATTAGACTTGAATGGAGCAGCACATATTCTAATGGATCTCACCAAACACACACACACACCACCACACTGTCTGTTTAAAGCATTACGAATCACTGAGGTTTCCGATATTCTAATATTGCATGAATTATGTAGGCCCCTAAATCAATTTAAAAGATGTCAGACTGCCCTAACACTTGTCAACAGTTGGATGTACAGTATTTATGAATTGCTATGTTGTAGCTTACACTTGAATTGCATTGGCCACACCTTAGAGGAAATTGAAACTGAAGTTGAATTGGAATGATAAGAAAATGAATTTACCAGTCTATGGAATTTACTGAATTGTAATTCAGTTATGAAATTCAACACAGGTGGTGCATTATGGGAAACTGCTCTTCCACCCAGTCCACAAAAGTTATATACACATTACTGTGCAAAAGTCTTAGACACATTAGTATTTACACACACACATGCGAAAAGGTTTTAAGCCAGTTATTTATTTATTTTGCTGTAGTGTGTCAGACTCAGCAGGAAGTATCAGTTTACATGTCCAAACATTCCTTTTCGCCATTAATTTTTGCAATCCACTGAGATTTTTGTATGAACAAGGAGTCTGATAATAGCAGGTATGCTCCAAACGGAGATCTAATTTCACATCAAGTCCGTCTGGGATTACATGAAGAAACTATAGACAGTTAATGAAGAAACAGACTAAAAACCGAGACAGACTAAATCCAGAAGGAATGTGGCACTGTCTCCAAGATGATTGAAGAACCCGACCTGCAAAGCTAACTTGAAAAACTCTGTGCAAGACAAGCGTACCTGGACAAAAGCTGGTTTAAAGTGGTAACACCCAATATTGATTTGATTTAGTTAATAAGTTAATTGATAAAATCTATTTACAGCATTTTTGCACAAGTGCCTAAACTTTCACAGAATTGCTTGTGGTGTTACTGTCTGGAAAAGGCAAAGCATCTGCCAAACTTCTTTTCATTTACTACTTTAATTCAAACTTGGTTCAAATTCAGGAATTTAGGGCATTCTCAATTTAATTCTGAATGGCGTAGCCTACAATACAATCCTGGAACAACCAAATACGTCTGTGTGACGCATACATGCATAGCCCCCGAATAAATAGCGCAGACGGATGAAATGAACGGCCCTACTTCACCTGCTCGGCTCCCTGAAAGCAGATCCGACAGCCAGGGGTCGGGATGCAGCTCTCGTTGCTGCAACTGGAGCCCACTGTTTCCGTTTTCCCCGCGATGTCCTCGCCAGGTGTGCCTGTCCCTGCACACTCACCATCCTCGTTCTCGATCTCTGTGATCGGATCAGCCAGTAGTGTTTGAGCTCCAGCGTCCGTCGGCAAGTCATCCCCGCTGAACTCCCCGTCGGTCCCCACCGACTGGAGCTGAAACTGTGCGGCATCCACGGTCACGGTGGCGCCTCCCGGTGGCTCATCCTCCGTCTGCACGTGCAACGGACCCGCCTCTGCGTGCACATCCATGAATGACGGCACTAAGATCAGAATGAAATAGCAAAATTTGAGGTTTGAGCTCTTACGGTTCTCTATCTGATTTTCCACGGCTCTTCTCCCCTCTGGGACGCATAGGTCTGGCCATAGATTTGCGTATCAAACCGCTTGCGTTCTTAGAAAGGCACACGCTGTTGAAAGCTGCAGATGTCCAGGCTGTGTGGCGCGATGTGCTCGGTGTCTTGTTTGCTGAAAGCAGCTTTCCCCCGGAAGACACATTTCCGTCCGGGCGCGGTACTGGAACACCGAGCAGTGAAGGCACGTAACACTCATAACACAGCCAGCCTTCACATGAGAATCAAAAGAACCGTCCAGGCTGTTTCCAGCGTGATAGTCGTTTGGGTAACGTTAACTGTTCGTTCTATGATAAACCCGCGAACCACCCGCCCCAGAGCCACGCGCTTATCCTTTTACCTTGTGGTAACCATAGTTACCCACTTGGTAAAACGGTGCTAAATTTGTATCATGCCTAGCATGATAAGCCGATAACAGTAACCACTGTCATGACACGAAATAAAAAAGATTTTGTAAATTCTTACAGATGACAAATTCTTAATAGGCTACCGATAGCTGTAATTGAAGCCTGAATTCCGTGGAGGTCTAAAAAAAATGACATTTCTATGTGCTCAATTCAATGTGTTTTTGTCCGAAATTTTCCATATTAATCTCACGAATAACATTTTAAAAAATTAGATAGTCAACTAAAAAAAACACTGATTTGTGATTAGTCATGTTGTTAAAGCAATAATAAACTGCACTTAGGCTACATTTTTGTTGATGGATCAGCGAACCTCAGCATGCCAACTCGATTAACGTTACAGTTAAGGGCATTGTAATAAAATTGTATCCAACTTATTTAACAGTGTTTGATATTGTAGCCTTATAAAAAGAAAAGACTGTTGGTTTTGTTTAGGGGCCCCCGTCTAGATGCACTGGATACAGTATTATTACTAGTTATCTTTATATAGGCTATCGTTCTTTGTGTGAATGGGCAGGAGCAGCGAACTGTTGCTATAATTTTGTGTCACTTTTGTGGTTTGAAAACTATCCTTGTATGAAACAAGAATAGTTTGCTTGGAACAGTTATTTAGCCTTTAATAAAGACACACAATACCGCCATAACTGAAGACAACTAATCGTCTCAAATGTATTCTTTCTTATTCGTGTTCTTTAAATTTATAAATATATATTTGATATAATTGTATTATCTAGATAAAAGAGCGGCAGGAGAGTAGTCTGAATTGGGTTCCAGCATCTTGTGCTGGTTCACACATTGAACTCATTGCGCCAGCCGCGAGTGTTTCCAAGTCCACGACGGTCGCATCAGTTGATTCGCTATTTTGCTTACCAACGTCTTGTGCGTGAATACCGCGGTTCGACCCATTTTCCTGTGCACTCGCTCATCTATTCAGATAATGTCCTGTGAGGACAGCGATTGGCTCTTGTCTCAGACCTTCCCCGAGGTGATTGGACGAGTGATTAACACCCAGTTTGTAACCTCTACAGTGAACTTCCTACCGCTCCGATAAATGCTGTCTTTGCGAGATCCTTATATCACCTCACCAGGGAGAAACACTTCTCAATTGTGGTTGGATCTTGGAGGAGTAAAAAAAAAACTCAGATGAAAAAGATAATGTATGTAAAGATCATAAACATTTATACATAGTCATACATTTTTCAGTGTTTTTCAATTGAATGCTGTTATTCTGTCTAAAACAAAGTCAACTATTGCAAGTGAAACTGTCCAGGTGTGTAGGTCTATGTAAATGAGTTCCTTGTGATTGGTCGAAACATTCAGGTGTCTTTTTAGAGCTAAGCATTTAAGATATTGTTTGTAAGTTGGTATTTTATTTATTTAACCTTCACGTTCTGTTGTAATTGTACAGTCTTATTTTTTGTTTTCCTCTATCCTGGTAAACAGTACCATCTGTATCAAGATATGTGAAATCACCTAGAATTGCGAGATTTAAAGTCATAATTGCTAGTTATGATTTCCAATTTCGAGGAAAAAAACAGACTTTATAGAACGCAATTGTGACATAGCTTATATTACACAATTCTGACTTTATCCCAATTGCGAGTTTATATCTCGCAATTCTGACTTTATAACTTGCAATGTGATTTAATATCACGCAATTCTGAGAAAAAAATCTGAATTATTATTTATATTAATTATTCAATGACTTTCAGGAATCAAGGTTTTTACCGGAATTTGTGTCATCAATTTTCTATCGACATTAGTACTACGCAACACGACTACTGAAGTTAGAGGCAGTTGGCCATTCTAGTGGTTTTGGCTGGAAAAGGCCTGTACCTCCTACCCGACGGCAGCAGGTGGAACAAGCCGTGTGCTGGATTGAACCGGTCTCTTATGTTGTGTACGCAGCGGGAGGTGTACACAGATGAGATCTCCGGGAGGGTAATCCCGATGATTTATTTTTTTTTGTCTGGAAAATACCCTCCGATGGCACAAAAATCGTAATTTTTTCGATTTTTTGGTCAGAGGGTAAAGACTACAGCCATTAGGGTCTGTCCCGCATCATGTTCTAAACCCACCCATAGAGGGTGGGATCTCACTCACAGAATGTGCACATAGTTGCATAAGCTAGTAGGCTCTTGTTCTGTGGGAAAAGCTGAGTAATGAGTAGGAGAAAGCTGAGTATAGGTTCCCATTCATCCTATTTTTCCCAGACATGTCCGGCCATCAAGCTCATACAAAATGTCCGGGATTCAGTTTTTGCTTTCTGCAGTCGCCATTCATTGTTTACATGCACACCTTTTGTTCTATCTAACTAAATTCATTCTGATCGGTGAATCTGAATGTAGTTACACACGCTAAACAAGTGATCGGTTGATGTGCATTTTTAACATTGCTAATGCTAAGAAAATTCCCGCTCCTCCGTGAGAGATACGAGACCGGTGCGTCTCACAGGTGTCGCCCATTGGTAATCACGCCACCGGCTATTCTCCCGCGGCCCTCAGCCTCGTACTGATCACCACAGTAAACATAATGAATGGTGAATGTAGAACGCAAAAGCCGAATCCCAGACATTTTGGGCGATCTCAAAAACCCGGGCAGACTCATCGCCGAGACTCACTAGTAGCCTAGACTTGTTGTTTAACTGCTGCGCTCTGTTACTGGTAAGCACACAGTGTGCGTGTGTGTGTGTGTAAGTGTATTCTGGGAGTTGTTGTCCTTCATCCACATAAGCCAAACAGAGGTGAAGTATCCCTTTAAGAAAAGGGAAGTCCACGTCCACGCTGCACCGATAGGCTAAGCGAAATCATTGGAATGACTTTCAGAACCTTTCCAGTTGAACGATAAAATCCTTGAATCCACATGATACTTTAGAAATATATTTTATATCTTACATTGTTATATTATCTAGATAAAAGAGCAGTGGGAGAGTAGTCTGAATTGGGTTCCAGCATCTTGTGCTGGTTCACACATTGAACTCATTGCGCCAGCCGCGAGTGTTTCCAAGTCCACGACGGCTGCATCAGTTGATTCACTATTTTGCTTACCAACGTCTTGTGCGTGAATACCGCGTTGCGACCCATTTTCCTGTGCACTCGCTCATCTATTCAGATGATGTCCTGTGAGGACAGCGATTGGCTCTTGTCTCAGACCTTCCCCGAGATGATTGGACGAGTGATTAACACCCAGTTTGTAACCTCTACAGTGAACTTCCTACCGCTCCGATAATTGCTGTCCTTGCGAGATCCTAATATCACCTCACCAGGGAGAAACACTTCTCAATTGTGGTTGGAACTTGGAGGAGTAAAAAAAAAAACTGATGAAAAAAAAAAATGATGTCGGCCAATCACAAATGTTCAGTGTTTTTCAATTGAATGCTGTTATTCTGTCTAAAACAAAGTCAACTATTCCAAGTAAAACTGTCCTGGTGTGTACTAGGCCTATGTAAATGAGTTCCCTGTGATTGGTCCAAACACTACATTCAGGTGTCTTTTTAGAGCTAAGCATTTAAGACATTGTTTTGTAATTTGCTGTTTTATTTATTTAACCTTCACATTCTGTTGTGATTGTACAGTCTTAATGTTTTGCTTTCCTGTATCCTGGTAAACGGTACCATCTGTATCAAGATATGTGAAGTCACCTCCTACTTATTTTCTTAGAATTGCGAGATTTAAAGTCATAATTGCTAGTTATAATTTTACAATTCTGAAGAAAAAAAACACAGACTTTATAGAAAACAATACAAACAATTCTGACTTTATCCCAATTGCGAGTTTGTGTCTCACAAATCTGACTTTATAACTTGCAAACCGATTTTATACCGATTAAAAAATCTGAATTGGGAAAAAAACTAAACAAGCTTCCATGCAAAGGTCTAGCTTTGTGCTCTATTATTCAATGACATTCGGGAATCAAGGTTTTTACGAGAATTTGAGTCATCAATTTTCTATTGACTTTAGTACTATAGACGTTACACATTTTTAAGTCAACTTATGCATTTTAAACAAAACTCTGATTTTGTAATATATTAGTCATGTGTAAACCTATAAATTGCATTTGCATTTTTTTAAAGATACGGATAGTGAACAGATGTGGGTTTATTTAGCGCAATAAAAATTTAGAAATCGAAGAGTGATTTCGTTGGAATGACTTTCAGAGCGATTTTTTCCCCCTGTTAATGAATGATAAAAGTCATTGACAGCCAATCAGAATGCAACCCAAATTTACAGAACTCAAGCATTTTCGGACAGCAGCGTGCGCTTAATAAACAGGACGTTATTGTATGTTGTGGATGCCATCAGTCCCAGTCCTCCCTATATGCAAAGTACCCAAGTTGTGTATGGCCCCCGAACCACCAGGGGGCACCCTTGATCTCAAGAATAAAATAGTGCTGTGTTATAGTGATTTTTTTTTATTTTATTTTGGCTTCGAATGATCATGAAATATGATGCCTTTTTCCTTTCCGTTAAAGCGCTGCGCTCTCACCATATGTCACATTCAAATTAGTCGAATCATGTAACGTCACATGTAAAAGCGTATTGAGCTGCAAAAGAGATGCTGTTCATCATTCTAAATACCCAGCAAACACAGAACGTTCCCCTAACATTCCCGAATGGTCCCATGAGGTTATTTTTTTGCGAACCAAACGTTATAGGAACGTTCCATGTAGGTTATCTTTAGGTTCCATTTTTATAATGTAAGGAGAATGTTTTGGGAACGTTCCCTTAACCTTAAAGTCCCTGTAAAGTCGAAATTAAGTATGTGTTCTGAGTTTGTCACACCACAGAAAAATGTGTTATTAGCCACCCAGCCAAATTTGAATGATAAAAAAGCCGGCAAGTACATAAAATAAGCTATCAAAATCTTGAAAAAATTAGCAGTTATCTCTGTTCTCAAACGCTATAGCTGAAACCACGCTCACTAGCGGGAAAGCTGTGGACAGTGATATTAGCTGATACTGCTTTCGGGACGGGAGGATGAAGGCTGATAGTCGGTCCGGCCCCGTTCACCAGTAACAGTGGATTATCAGTGAATAATCAGTGAATCCCAGTTGTCTCCGACGAAAGTTTATAAAACGATCCCGTGTAAAATGATCACTACAGAGGTGGGTGTTGGCGGTGATCCTCAGCTCTTCATCAAGGCTGGCTCTCTAAAAACCTCTTCTTGATGTGATCGTTTTTAGGGAATTTAAATGAAGATATACCGATCTGTTTTGTACATGATTGCATCCAGGTAGTAGCCTATGCATTTTTGTGTCGAAGGCATAGCTAGCTAGAAAACGGTAGGGCTCAGCTTTAGTAGTACTGACAGTCACTCGCAATTGAGCGGTGAATGCGAATGTGCTCGGGAAGTGTTATTGTGTGTTAGGGCCTTAGGGGAGAGATCAGACTCTGTGCGTCATCAAATAGGGGCATGTCCAGGAGCTCATGGGCTCCAGTGCGTCATCGAGCCCTGTTTTAGCCCCGCCCAAACAATAAAATAGCAATAGTGAAAAACTGTTTAACGGTCTAACTCCACATTTTAGTACTTCACAGTTCACAGTCTTTGTAATATATTTTAGCAATACACATTTATAATGTGTTTAGAACTTTTTTGTAGAATTGTCTTTACAGGGACTTTAAGGGAAAGTTCTAGGAACGTTCTGGGAACCAAAAACTAACGTTCCCGGAACCTAAATTTGTTTGCTGGATAAAGCGCTGCTCTCTGTCATTTAATGTTACTCAAACAACAAAAGAAAATGAGAGAATCATTCACTGCTCTTCACTGAATAACATTAGTAACTTAATAAGAATCAATGTATTTTCAATTCATTCAGTGAAGACTATGCAATGTTTTATTCATTTATTTATTTTTTACATTTGATAACTTTATTCAATATCTGTAAAGTTGACTATTATTAGTGTAGGCTAAAATGTTCCTTTCATGCATATCTTTTTCTTTCGGTTTTATTTGGCTTGTTTTTTTTATTGTATTTCTAGCGTTTCGAATCACTGTTGTTGGTTAATAGTAAAACTCCTCTGGGTCATTTATTATGAAAGCACTGACTCCCAGAAGTCTAGATGCTATTACTGTATCATTAGTTATCTTTTATCAGCATTTATGTGAATGGGCCTTAGGGCAGGAGTAGCGAACTGTTGCTATAATGTTGTGTCACTTTTGAAAACTATCCTTCGATGAAAAAAAGAATAGTTTGCTTGGAACCATTGGTTTGTTATAGCCTTTAATAAAGACACACAATACCGCCATAACTGAAGACAACTAATTGTCTCAGTGGTCAGAGTTCTTTAAGTGTATAAATATTTGATATAATCATATTATCTAGATAAAAGAGCGGTGGGAGAGTAGTCTGAATTGGGTTCCAGCATCTTGTGCTGGTTCACACATTGAACTCATTGCGCCAGCCGCGAGTGTTTCCAAGTCCACGACGGTCGCATCAGTTAATTCGCTATTTTGCTTACCAACGTCTTGTGCGTGAATACCGCGTTTCGACCCATTTTCCTGTGCACTCGCTCATCTATTCAGATGATGTCCTGTGAGGACAGCGATTGGCTCTTGTCTCAGACCTTCCCCGAGGTGATTGGACGAGTGATTAACACCCAGTTTGTAACCTCTACAGTGAACTTCCTACCGCCACAGTCAATGATGTACTTGCGTGATCCTAATATCACCTCACCAGGGAGAAACACTTCTCAATTGTGGTTGGATCTTGGAGGAGTAAAAAAAAAAACTCCATTGAAAAAAATAATGTATGTAAAGATCATAAACATGTAGGCCTATACATATTCATACATTTTCAGTGTTTTTCAATTGAATGCTGTTATTCTGTCTAAAACAAAGTCAACTATTCCAAGTGAAACTGTCCCAGTGTGTAGGCCTATATGTAAATGAGTTCCCTGTGATTGGTCCAAACATTCAGGTGCCTTTTTAGAGCTAAGCATTTAAGACATTGTTTGTAATTTGCTACTTAATTTATTTAACCCGTATGTTCTTATGTGTCTTTATGTTATATTTTTCTGTTATTGTTACGTACTAAAATGGGTACCATCTGTTGCCTAGGTGAAGTCACCTCCTACTTTTCATCAAACATGCCCTCAAAGGTTTAATTTTAGTTTTCTACAGAACTCCATGTTGCAATGTGCGCTCTTTTTGGCTTCTCTGAGGTGGTTATACTGTCTGGTTCTTGGCTACTGACTTTATGTTGTGTTTCTTAAGGGTTGACAGGCCTTCTGAAAAGTGTACATGACTTGCTTACCACAGGTAATAAAACTGTATAGATCTTTCTTTGGCTTTAAAGGTATAGTTCACCCAAACATGAAAATTATCCCATGATTTACTCACCCTCAAGCCATCCTAGATTTAGCCTAAACTACTAGTTTCTTTCAGGAGGACACAATCGGGGTTATATAAATAAATAATCTTGCTCTTCCAAGCTAATGGTAGTGAATGGCGGTCCTGATTTTGAAGTCCAGAAAAGTGCAACCATCAATCATAAAAGCTATGTGTTTTTGTAGCCATGAAAATATCCATATTTAAAACTTTATAGACTAAATAGAAAAATTGTAAAAAATTAAACATTATAGAGCAAAAGAGTAACCCCTGACGGGATCTATGACATAGGATGTGGGAGAGGCATCCCAGACAGCAACATAGTGTCAGTCCAGATCCGGGCCACATCTGGTATGGGGATTCAACACTTACCTTATGTGGGTCGGATCTGGGCCGACACTATGTTGCTGTCTAGGATAGCTTTGACGCCCCTCGCTGTTGAAACAAATAGGGCTAGTCAACAGACTCAAGCTTTTCTTATATCGTAATGCTCCGACATTTCTCTTTAAAAATTCTAATTCGTGAATACTTCATGCATCCGGTCAGAGGTTACTCTTTCGCCATAAATCAGTGCTTACGGGTGTCGGAAGCTAGTTATTTTAGTTTAGTTTTAAACATGAATATTTTTTTTCTTATACAAACGCATTGCTTTTGCTTCAGAAGGCCTTTATCAAACCCCTGGAGCCGTGTGGAGTACTTTTGATGGATGCACTCTCCCCACCAAACCGACACAATTAATTACCGAAATAATTAATTTCAAAAGCCAAATAATCTTTTCTTTCCTTAAGGACATAATTGAATGAGTGAGTGAGTGAGTGAGAGAGAGAGAGAGAGAGAGAGAGAGAGAGAGAGAGAGAGAGAGAGAGAGAGTGTGTGTGTGTGTTATCCCTACACTGTGTCCAGTGATCCCTGCTGCTCCTTGCTTCCTTGACTGAGATCAGTGCAAACATGCCAGAATATGTTTATCCTGCTTCCTTTTTGTTTTTGGAGTTTAGACTTTTATCCAACGAGATTTACATTGTTTTTCATCATTTCATGTATTTCTGCATAGCTCTCATCTTTCTCAGGACTGTTAATATAGTTTGATACACTTTTCCAGTTCCTTGAATGGATGGTAAATGCATAAATGTAAATAAAATAAAGACTTTGTGATATTAAGCTATCTAACTCCAGTTGAGTAAGTTACAGATGCACATTTTATTGAACTAGGCTATTGGTTCTTTGATTTGACTGCTTTGATGTCATACTACACACGCACCAGCAGGAGGCAACCTAACATCTCTAAATATTTTAAAAGTTCTTCATGTATGTCCTGTAAAGGTAAAAAACCTATGAAATGAAACAATTCCTAAGTTAAAACATCAACATAGTAAAACATTTAGCATTACATAAATAGATCGAGTAGACCTAGTTCCACTCTTTAGATAGGCTAGCCTAAAAAAGTAAATATTTCAGTTCTGTAACTTTAAAATTAGGCTATGTGAGTGAAAATGGGGCTAAGTGGTGTGTTTTCCCTTTCTTACACTATAACGTAAAATGGATGAGAATCGAAATTCAGTGAATTTCTTCAAAATAACTCCTACTGAGGCATATCACCCGGGGCGTGTTTAATGGCACTGTAGTAGTTATATCGCTTCACACAGATGCCACTTTCCGTTAAAGTCAGTGCGCGCGCGCACTGTCGCTCCCTTCTGCGTTGGTTTGAACTAGCACCGAGGTCACGTGAGCGCGACGGCAGCAGCAGCGGGCACAGTGGCACCGCAGTGGAAACACGGGCAGCTTCGCTGCTGCTGTGCACCACTTTCAATTCTGATTCAGAAGGAAGCCGATGGTAACCGAAAGCCGAAAAAAACCTTCCGGCGATGACGGGTCTCCAGTAACTACTCGCTGTCCATCCGCACTCACACTCATGCGGTCTATTTTTGCACCGTGAAATACACGTTTGACACCGTGTGCCCGTGAGACACAGAGAGGCGCTGAGGCTCGGATGTGTTGGAGTCGCAATGGCAGACCGTGATTCGTTACCGCTGCCGTTGGAGGTGCGCGCGCGGCTCGCGGAGCTCGAGCTGGAGCTATCAGAGGGTGAGTAGCTGCTGCCCGTTTGCCTGGTCAGAGAGGGAGAAAGTGAACGACAGAAGGGAAGATGAACGGGTCAGCGAGCTGGATACATGTATCAGATTTAAGTGAGCGCGTGTTTACATTTGCAGAATAAGACAGAGCGGTTCAGGTGACCTTGGATGAGGACAGAAATGCATATTATAAGACATTATATGACGTTTTTAATACGTTGCTATTTGGGTGTATGAATGAAGGGGTGTCTTTTGGAATTTAAAGTCTCTCTCTCTCTCTCTCTCTCTCTCTCTCTCTCTCTCTCTCGCTCACACGCACACACACACACACACACACACACACACTCGCTCTCTCATATATTATGTTTCCATTCTCCATTCCAGTGAACTGTTCATAAAACGGCCACCGCCTTTGTGAATATAGGCCACGTAAATCAGTTATAAGTGAGGCTCGTGTGTTTAAAGCTTTGGGATGTTCTTCTGGCTATTCTGTGTGTTGTGTATTTTGCACGTTATGCGCTCGCTCTCTCTCTCTCTCTCTCTCTCTCTCTCTCTCTCTCTCTCTCTCTCTCTCTCTCTCTCTCTCTCTCTCTCTCTCTCTCTCTCTCTCTCTCTCTCTCTCTCACACACACACACACACACACACAGATACATACCGGTACTTTAATTTAAGCTGTCAAAGGAATAAGTATACACAATTCATGATAATCATAAAAACAACATTTTCATGGGTACAGTGTTTTCTGACCTCTGTGAATTTTGATCAGCCTTAATTGACAAGGGTTTTCAAACTTAAAAATATAAGGATCCCCCTGTGAGGGAATCCTTCGTGAACAAGGTTTTGAACTCAACATAGCCTATTGAAGCTACATCTCTTCATGTAAACAGATGTTTATGCTTTGTGTGAAGATAAATATATAAAGTGTTGTAAACAGATTGCTTGCTTTCAAAATATTCACTTGTATTTTTCACTGCATCAAAGCAAAACTATAAAATATCATAGTTTAAATGAAGTTAACTGTATGCTTTCAAAACAATATTAGAATTAGTGCATCAAGTCCATCTGGGATTACAGATTAATATTGATTTTATTTAGTTATTAGACGTTAACTGTTAAATAATTATGTCGTTATTTTTTTAAAGCATCCTCACTTTATAGCACTTTTTACACAAGTGCAAAAAACTTTTCACAGTGCTATATCTTAGCAGGTCGCTTTTCTGGATTTAGTCATGTCTTAGTTTTTTTTCTGTTTCCTCATGTAATCCCAGACCGACTCGATGATGATGAGATCAGATCATCCTGGCTTTTGTCAGACTCCTATTGCATATAAAAAAAACTGTATTGGAAATGTAAATATAAACTTGAAACACTGGAAATGTAAACTAAAAAAACTGTATTGGAAATGTAAATGTAAACTTGAAACACTGGAAATGTAAACTTGACAGCAAAATATATAAACATCTAGTTTAATACCATTTTTGGGTGAAAAAACTAACCTGCCTATGTCTTTTGCAATATATATATTTAACTTTTGCATTAGATGCGATTAATCGATTTGACAGCCCTGATATTAGAGAAACATCTTCAATGGTAATTAAAATGTATTTAAAATGTATGTATCATTCCAAAGCAGCTTTACAAAAAAAGCTCATACAACAATTAAGCAAAGTAAAACCCCCCCAAAAAAAATGTACAAAAAGAAAGGTGAGATCAAAATTGTATATATTTTTCACAAAACTGTCAAAATTATTTGACAAATATTCTACATATTATCTCAATAAATGTAAAGCTGCATAAAAATGAAAGAAAAAAAAACTGCATGTATAATCATTATATGAGAAATGGGAAAATAGTTAAAAACTAGTTTTAGATGAATGTAGCATACTGTAGCAAGTCACACCATTGCTGTAAGGAATGGGGACTTAATCCCATTCAGTTAGAAAGTGGTGCCGCATGGCCAGTTAGTGCAGGAGGGAGTCTGTGTTTTTTGGTTTATGTTTCATGTAGATTGCATCATTTCTCAGAGAAGGATGATTCCCCTTATTAGGCCACATCTGCTGCCGTCCCTGTGCTCATGATGAGACAGCGTTCTGTTATTTTGTGTACTTCAATCAGATATTAAATAATCCATCATTATGTTTATTCGCTCACAAACAGTTCAGAAGTTCAGAATGTTCCCATTGACTCCTGACCCGATCAGATGAAGGAGGCCAGGAAACTTATGGGGGAGATGTTTCCCAAAATGCATTATGTTTTGGAGCTTCAGACTACAGTGTTTCATAGTGCATATATTCAACGTAAAATATGTTTGAATAAATTAGCATGGGTGACATGTGCGTTCATAAGCTTTGTTGTATATCATAATATCCTATTTGTGTGTATGGATGGGGGCATCTGTTGTCACTGTTCTGTTGCTTTGGCTTCTGGCCTAGTTTCCACGCATGCTCTCATCTGATTGGCTTTCTTGCCACAGGCAATCGTTTCATTGGTTCACAGTATCTCAGGCTGTGTTCAGATTGGCTCTGCAGACAAAGGCTTATGGGGGCAGAAGAGTCATTCTGGAGGATTAGGGTCTTCATCTGATCAGAACACACACTCATGCAGAATAATCTTGTGTTTATGGGGTCTGATTTTGATAACTGACAAGTGTATGTCGTAGATTTATCTAACCGATTATATGACTACTTTATAAAGAGAAATGTTGCTTTTCCTGTTTCTGAATTATTTTGTTTAAAAAATAATCTGGTGCTGTATATTCTAGTCATATTCCTTTGGGGAGCAGCATTAATGATTACAAACAGGACTGTGTGTAAATATGGGTGTGTATTAGAATTACACCTTTTACTTGTGCGTACAGGTGTCGGTATGGGCTGTATATAGTATACATGAGGTTACTGGCACAATTATCAGTGTTTGCATATATGGGAGTCTGCAGGGCATCCTGGTTATACAGCAAAACACATTTTACTAGCAATAAAAATACATTTTTAGAGATTCACCGATTGCAATTTTCCTGGCTGATTCCGATTTCCGTTTTTTTATATATATATTTTTTTTCTTGTGACCTGCCAATTCCGATTTTCTGTCTAAGAACTATTATTGGCAGCATATTCAAACAAAAATCTTCTTTTCTTCAATGCTAAATTTTGTTTTCATAAAAAAACGGGTAAAGTCAGTAATAAAGTAAGAACAAATTGCAAACAACAACACAAACAAATGCAATAGCATGAAGAGAGCTATCTGTTTCTCGCCTCGTCTGAAACACAAATGAAAATGTTAAATTTTTCTTTTCATACACCCATTCCTGACACAAAGCTGTAGTATGGCTTCAGAAGACTTAGAATATACAGGGGTTGGACAATGAAACTGAAACACTGGCCAATGTTGGAGGTTTCACATCTATATGCCTGGCGGCCAATCTTCAGAGTGAAGCACGGGTGGATCAGTGATGGTTTGAGCTCCAATATCATGACAATCCTGATTGTATTTGATGGACACGACACTGCCGAGGACAACCAAACCCTTCTGGAGGATCATGAGCACCTGATGCTCAAACCGTGTATCAGCATGATCATGCACCAACACACACAGCAAGACTTGTGACAGAAGGGTTTGATGAAGATGAACGTGACGTTGAACATCTCCCATGGTCTGACAGTCACCAGATCTGAATATTATTGAGGTGTTTTGGAGGAGCGAGTCCACCAGCATCATATAGTGACCTGGACACTGTTCTGGAAGAGGAACGGCTCATAATCCCTCTGGTCACTGTGAAGGACTTCTATCTGTCAATTGGTGCTGTATTTGGATGCAAAATGAGGCCCTCACCATTCTAACAAGTTATTGTGTAGTAAAACCAGGTGTTTCAGTTTTTTTGTCCAACCCCTGTAGTGCTCAAGTAGGCTAATATTAACTACTTTTATTAGGGATATACCAGTACAGAACTTTTGGCTGATACGATAAGCAATAATTCTTTTTTCTTTGAAAGCTGATAACCGATATATTGGCCGATAAATTGAAATCCAAATTTTTAGAGAATTTGATTACAAAAACAAACATCTCAGCATTAAAAGCCTGCATGTCTCAAGCACTCAATTATAATGTTCTCATTATAATTTGATGTATGACAGACTTGCGCTGTGCATGTTGCACTTAACTGTATTTTCCTTTTCTCGATGTGATTGTGATTCCAATCATATTTAAAGCAATTCAAAACCATCATGGTGAACAGTGAGTATCTGAAGTGTCTCAGTTGAAGGAAATAATCCTTCCTTTAATAATAATAATTGGTCACATTTTCTTATTTGGTCGATAGCGACAACATCAAAAATGAACATCTATATCTATCGGCCTGTAATGAATGATATGGTAGCCAATATATCGTGCATCCCTAACTTGTATTATGCTTTTAATAGTGCTTTTATGTCATTTTTGGAACTTGAAGGCCAGTCACGTTTATTGTATGGAAAAGAGCAGCATGATCTTTCTTCAAAGCCTTTTTGTTCCACAGGAGATAGTCGTACAGGTTTGGAATAACATAGGGGTGAATGAGTAAATACGTAGTGTCTGAATGAACCAACCCTTTAAATGGGAAGTGTTTAATTTTTCATTAATACTTTCTCAGTTGGATGTGCAGAAACCTTAAGTAAACCATTTGTGGGTTTACTTGCTGAAGAAACTCTATGGAAAGTGTAAAACTCTATGCTGTAAACTCTATGGTTCTATTAAAACATTACTGTTCGGTTGAGTGGCCTGATTTAGCAGCATTAGCTCAACCAATGGCACGAGTTTGGGGGAGGACACTATACCTGTTTGACCGAACAATGGATGGTAGGGAAACCGGTTTGAAAGCAATTATTATTTTTCAATTACAGTTGAGTTGGTAATTTTGCCTGTGGGTTAGTGTTTGTGCTACCCATGTTGTACTGGTAAACATGACAGTTTGAACTATGGAAGGTCATCCTGAGCAGGTAGGCCATATTTTCAGAACATTATTAGAGGCCCAGAGATTATGCAGTTCACCTCGTTTAGTGATTTTTTTCATCATCGTTCCAGACCTGAATGACTTTCTTTGTAGCAAGAATGACTGCCAAATGGAGCTTTCAAGAAGACAAAACCACTTAGTATCACAAAAAGCATATTCCTAGTATTCTGAACCTGTATGGTATTAGTTTTACAGTAAATGATGAAGGACTTGCAGTAAATCCACGTAATTTTCTGACATCTTACCCTCCTGTGCGCTGTTAACTGTTGCGAATGCAATGAATCATTGAGAAAATGAAGTGTCAGTGAACTTGACTATTTGAGAAGCAAATCATGATTTAGTCAAAATGAATAATTTAGTGTTATTTTGTGAACTGGACAGATCTGAAGAATCAGCCATTGTTATTCCTCTCAAGAATGTGCCAACAAAAGCAATAGTGGAGATTCAAGATTTTCAATGAATAATAATGATTTCTGTCTGTTCCTAACACAAAACCACTGTATGGCTTTAATAAAAGACTTGCAATATAGTGCATGGGTTGTATGGATCACTTTTATTGTCATTTTGAAGCTTGACAGCCCCTTTCATCTTCATTCTATTGAAAAGAAGAGACAGGATATTATTCTAAAAATTAATCTTTTCTGTTCCACAGAAGAAAAATACAGGTTTGGGACAACATGATGGTGAGTAAATAATGGCAAAATGATTCCTTTAAGACAAGATTCACCATTTCTAGGACTCTCATTCACCTTGACTAAACTATCAGTAAGCCGTTCACCACTTACCTTTCCTGCTTTCATAACCAACTGTCTACTTGTACCACAAACAAAGTCGTTCTGTGTTGCAGCCCAAGGCAGTTTGAAGCCTAAAACAAGATTCAGTAGCTCGACTTGTCTTTGTTTGGCTCTGTTGTTATGCTTTAATGCTTTCTTGGTGTAGTGCTGTGCTTTGAATATGTTTTTTTTCTGCCTGATTGAGTAATTACGCTACTTAGCCATTTTTGGTAAGAAAGGCTTCGTCCATGAATTTGAATGTTGAATGTTCTAGTGTAGGCCTACTGTGCGCAGACTCTGTCAATGTAGAGGTGCTGGCAAAACAGGGTTTGTTGTACTGGTATAGCAGATGGACCGTTCAGTGTGAAGCAGATCTGTTTGGCTGAGAGAAGCTGCTTTTCATTCATCTTTAGAAGAGATGCGAGTCTCATTTGTTTTTTTCAGCCAAACCCTTTTGGCCTAAAGTATTTAGGTCATTTACAACACATTGATTCATGTTAATGGTTCTCTGATGTCAGTTAATGGTCACATGCAGGTAAACAAATAAAACGTTACATTTTTTTTAGTGTTTTTTTTATTTTGAAATAATACATTTGTTTTAGTTTTACATTTTTATTATTTTAGTAACTTTTAGCTTTTTATCAATTCAAGTTTGGGAAACCCTGGTTGGGAAACATTATTGAACATTCAAGTCTACATTCACTAAGCGAATAAAAATGTAGAAATGGCACAAATTAACACGTTTTATTGTTCTTTCCAATGGACTAAAAATATTTTTTTTGTTGTAAATGATCTCTGAGTGTCCATTTGTAATGTTTAGCCTCATAATGTTTATTAAGTGAACAAATAGATAACCTTTAATACTTGATATGTGTGTGTGTTTATTGGGGGGTCGTCATGGGAAGTTACTTTTTCCACAACTGCAGCTGTCCAAAAGCCTGTCATGATGCTATTTTTATTCATTCTCTCTCCCTCTCTCTCTCTCTAACACACACACACACACACACACACAAACACACGTATATATTCACATGTACAGCTTACTGCCTCAAAGAGATCAGCCATTTCTCTTTGATTATTACAATTATTAACGGGAGTTTTCTAAAAGTTAATGTAATCATTTAATGTTGTTGTTTTAGAAGGAATTTTATACTCTGTCTTTCCAAAGGATTCTGTTCTCCCCTAATTTCCATGCTTTTGCATTCATTTAGAGCTTCAGGCAACATCAGAGCAGTGTGTGTGTGTGTGTGTGTGTGTGTTTGTGTAAGACGTGACCTACATACAGTTTTATCATTCTGTTTATGATGGTGTTGGCATTAGTTTGGGTGGTTAAGCTCTCACCTGCTAGTCTTACATCTTTAAACAAGAAACCTGCAGAAGCAGTACATCAGCCAGAAACTGCAGTTCAGAGGTCTCATCTTCTGTAAGACAGAAATATCATGCAATTTCATGAATTAAGGAATTCATTAAAATGGATGAAATTGTTGGTCATTCAGGTTTGAAATAATTAAATAATAATAAATGTAATAGTTTTCATCACAATTATATGATTGAAGACATTCTACTTAAGGGTCATGCATCATTTCACATGATTAGATCTTATTTTAGAGCTCAAAAAAGCGATTATGTCAAATCATCATTTCCAGTTACACTCAGAATAATCATTTTGTTAAACAACCCTGACACAATGTCTAGAGTGTCGCTGAACCTACAAAAGGAAGCAATCTGTACATTATTAATAGTGAATCAATAATCCGAGGATTGAAGGTCAGATGATTGTCATACCTTCAGTTAAAGTCTGAATGACTATAAAACTAAATTTATCATGCCATTCTTATCATGATCTCTACTGCAAGCCGAACTCTCTGACGGGACACAGCAGTTCAGAAACTTTGACTGTAGTGTATACCAGATTTTACAAGCTGAGGTCCTCCTGCTGGGTAGGACCCTCTCTTTCACCAAACAGCCCATATGTTGAATATAACCTGGATTTAGCAAGATGCTGGCAGCATTTCTTTGGGCCAAATGAAAATTCAAGTCAAGTGTGATGTTTGTGCATACTGTAGCTCGTGGTGATCGTGGGAGTTCTGGAGAGAAGTAGTGAAATCTGATTTGGAAATGAATAGGGTCTGTATACAGCTTTAAAAGCTCAGATTTGCCCAGATTATAAAGTCTTTAATTGAAATTGATTTACATACAGTAAAAAAAAAAGTAATATTGTAAGTAATACAACATTACTCCAGTCTTCATTGTCACATGATCCTTTAGAGATCATTCTAATATGCTGATTTCAGGGTTAAGAAATATTGTTTATTATTATCAATGTTGAAAATAGTTGTGCTACTTAATATCTTTGTGGAAACCATAATATATATTTTTTTATGGGTTGATAAACAAAGTTCAAAGTTGTTTGAAATCTAAATCTTTATTATACATGTCCTTACTGTCACATTTGATTTGATCAATTTAAAGGGATACTCCACCATTTTTTTTTTTCATATTAAACTATGTTATTCCCTTAACTAAGACGAGTTGATACTGTCGTCTTAAAATGTATGTATTAGCACCTGAAATGTACATATTAGCACCTAAAATGTACATATTAGCACCTGAAATGTACATATTTATTTACACCTAAAATGTACATATTAGGACCTAAAATGTACATATTAGCTCCTGAAATGGACATATTAGCACCTCAAATGTAGATATTAGCACCTAAAATGGACAAAAGTTTACCTTTTGAAAAGGTACAGCCCCAGTGACCGCTTTTGTATCCTTTTTTTCTGAGAGTGTAGATCAATATACACTTGAATAAAGCAACACTATCTCTAGTCAGAGGTCACTAGCACTACTACAGATATAATCCAACAAATATTTCTTTCTCTAAAAGTAGCCTTGGTTTGGTCATATCATGGTTTCCCATGTACACTTAGCTAGAGTAACATTACAAATAAACAGAGGTAAGGCTATTTAGGTTGTTCAATCAACATTCTGTTGTCCTGAATGGAAATTCCCTAGTTTTTAGCCTTTATAGTGTAAGTACACTTGAACCTGTGCCAAGTGTTAGCCGGATCTCTAAAATCGCAGTTGTTGTGCCCTATGCTCCACTCAAATGACTTTAGACCGTTACTAACCTGACACCGATTTGTGAACATAATACTAGAGTTAATAATTTCAGAGTAAGTCAGAAGAAAATTCAAATGTAACAATTTATTATTAGTCAGGTAAATGTATCGTGCCAATTATTACATAATCAATTCAAAGATAATCAATACAAAATATTAAATGTTCAGAAATAGAGTAAATGATACAAACCTGACATCAGAAAATACTTGAGGACACTCAGTAATTACTAGCTGATCTGACTACAGAATCGCACCTGAGCCTTTTGCAGCATTTCTTTAAATACCCAGCCCAAGACAAACATCCTCCAAAAATGGAGACGAGCTAACAATGGAAATACGTTTAAACTCTGGCCTATGTCAGCCATTTTGTCTTTATTTTTCCTCAAGGAGTTAGACAAATCTTTATTTGCGCAGTTTCAGTGAGTCCAAAGGCTCATCTTGCGGGGACCTTTTACTCCTCTAATCTTTGACATGTGGTGCATTTCAGAAGACTCTTTTTGCGCAACAATGTTTCAAGTAGAGCTGAACTGTAGGCTGCTTTGAGCTCTGTTTAACAAGGTGTTTTCTCTCACAGATCTGGCTAAATTCTCACAGCATTCTCTCTGATCCCAAGCGTGTAAATCCCACGAGGGCAACTGTTTCTGAGAAACCTTGCATCAACAATCCTCCCACAATCATTTGCTCAGATCACATGCCATTACGTGGCAATTCTAAATGATCCCATAACCCGAAAGTAACTAAAGCGTCGCAATGATATATGCATGCTTTCTAAATGGAATTAAAAGCTATGTTTGGTTTGCTTTGACAAGCAGCCGTATCTAATAGAGTGGCCACGGAGCTTGTGTTCAGTTGTGCGTATGTATGCGCAAGCACTCATGAGACTGCATGTGTTATCTTGGATTTGATTTGATTATGCGTGTGTGCATTTGCTCAGGTTTTAGTTTATGCATATGTTATCTTTGTGGACGTATATTATGTAAAGCTCAGTGCAGATTGACCTAATAACCCAGTTTATGGTGTGACGTTTTGTGGTTTTCCCCTTCAGGTCTGTGTACAATCAAACCTTCTCATTATATTAAATGCAGAAATGTATTTAAAGTTCAGATTTTCTCTCTTGTCTCGCACTCCCTCTGATGTTATATAAAAGAGGAGGAATCTCATGAGAACAGGGCCACCATGTCTTCATTTCCTGCGTGTCTCTAGGGGGGGCTACCACACCTACGTATATTACCATGGATATCATTTGTGATATTTTGGGATGCAAGCACGCAGCATGTTTACACTTATGTTTGTTTACTTGTATCCATCAGCCACACTAACTCAGTCAACACTGAGCCATTCGGGAAAAGAGTTTAAAATATTAATTTGAGAAGCATTTCGCTTATCAGTAACTCGGCTGTTCCACTGTGTATTCTGTGTTGATTTGCTGAGATTACATTATAATGTAATGTTATACAGCTGCATTGCACACTGAGGTCTATAGGGGTATTAAGTTACACTTCATGACTTGCCTTTTTGAATAATCACATTACTATCCAACTTCTCATTTACACTTGGTCACATAAATGCCTCTTTTTTTAGGGTTATATGATTTTCTTTGGAGAAAAAATCAAATTGTTGTGATTTAAAATACAATAAGATTATTTAATAATAATAAAAGTGCTATAATAATAAAAAGAAAGGATATTTTCAATTAGTATTATTATTAAATAAAAAATAATTTTAATATTTCACATTAAAAATAGTATATAAGATAAATTAAATAATAATAATAATTGTATTTTACAATCTTAATTTCTACAGTACATGTTCAAACCTTAAACAATCATGCCGTGGCTTATAATCACACTATGCCATATTGTAGTTCTATTTCGATTAATCATGAAACCCTCTTCAATATTCCTCTGGTATTTGGAAATATGACAGAATTCACACCAATTAGTGCATTTTTCTGTTAAACGTCCTCTCAAGCCCGTTTTAGGTTCGCTGATGCTCCATCCATGTTGTGTCTAAAACCAACTTCTGAAATGATTGATTGGCTATCCATCTTAAATTCGTCTTGGTGAGCATTTTTATCCCCATTCTAGGTCCATGAGGAACTGCAGTGCCTGATGAAACGCTTCAATGTTGGCAGTTTAGTTTGGTTAATGGTTACCTTTTCTTTTTTTCAGGTGACATCACGCAGAAGGGCTACGAGAAGAAAAGATCCAAACTTTTACAAGCTTACCTACCTCAAACACCAGGTAACACAAATACCTTACTTCACACAGCAGCCTAGTGTTTATTGTGTTTTGGCTACAGTTGTCCCTCTGTGTTTACTGTAGGGGCAGAACGCCGCATCCCTGTCACACCATCTTCATCGTCTTCCTCATCCTCCCGTTACCAGCGGCGACGGTCCACTGGCTCAAGGGACGAACGTTACCGCTCAGGTGAGCTAGAAGACACAGATTTACTCAGACAAACAATCTGATTTTCATTTCTCAGACATAATTCTCACTCTTGAGGCAAAATTGCCACCAAAATGAATAAAAGGTCCTAAATAAGTTATTATCTTTTATAATATACAATATAGTCAAACAATATCAGAGTTTTTTTTTCTGAATAGAAGCGCATTGAAAATCATTGAAAATGATATTGATTTTAAACGACTGTTCAATAAACAAGAGGTTATTTTTAAGTGACTTACATTTTAGACACAATGCTGTCAATATTGTCATTTATCAATAAATGAATCCACATTTTTGAACAAATTGGTCTAATGAAAGATTCAATTATTCTCTCATAAAGACAGTGACTTCAGGCTCTGTTCCTGAATGAACCAGTTGTTTGAACAAATACCGGCGGTTTTAGTTTCATATTTAAAAGTTAATTTTAATTTCTATATTAAATGTATATTTAAATGCTTAATCTCATAACAATTTATGCAGTTTACATTTGCATATGCAGTTGTAATTGGAATTTCTTAATTTTAATCAAATTCAATTTAATTTACTGATTCAATTTAAACATTTCCTATAAAAGGAGATGCTATACTATGTTTATTTTATATATATATTAAAACAAAACTGTATACACAATAAAAATCTAAATAAAATTATAAAAATAAATATGAAAGAATATCTTTCAAGACTTTTTTTGTGCATCTTTTGTAATAAATACATTTTGGAAGGTTGTTCTTCAGCATTGCAGAACATGTGGTTGGGTTTAGATGCAATCTGTGTCAGTGGTATTATTTCCTATATGGATAAACTACTGCATAAATAATCTCCCTAAATAAATCTCAGAAAGGGCTAGAAAAAGAGCAACTCTACTGAACTTTATTCCACACACACATACATAAACATAAGAAGCTTTTCAGCATGATGCACTGTAAATGTACATATAAACTGTACTCTCTCTCTCTCAGATGTTCACACAGAAGCTGTTCAGGCTGCGCTGGAGCGACACAGTGAGAGAAAGATGGCTGTCCTGTTGCCATCCAAGCGGCGGTCGCTCATCGGTCAAACCTCCATGGACACATACACACCTCCAGGTGTGCTGATGTGCATGTGTTTGTGTGTGTGAGAGCCGGTGAGTAAGTGTGTGTGTGTGACTTTTCTCTCTGTGTGTGTCTCTCCAGACTCATCCTCTGGCTCTGACGCTGAGGGGTCTCTGGGGAGGGCAGGAGGTGTGAGCGTGGACTCCTGGATCAGCAGAGCTCTCCATGGCTCACCTTCAACATCATCGTCATCATCGTCGCACAGCAACAGCTCTGCCAATGCAGCCCGACTCGCGGAGACCAACATGCACTCATATGGCCGTAAGATGCATGCATATTCACTCGCATGGCAGCAAATAAACACAGATTCTGTCATGTGATAAATTGTCAACCAACTCCAATTTTGCCTTCACCAATATCTGGCACTGATTGAATATTGTTGCAAGCATATAGACAGGAAAAATAAGCCAATCAGCTCCTTATGCTAAACTCATATTAAAGTTCATATAAAAAGTTTTAGTTCATATTAAAAGTTTTAGTTCATATTAAACTTTTGGTTCATATAAAATAATAAATAATCTGATCTGGGTTTCTTGCATTCTGGAAACTTCATTTCCTTATCAAGATCATCTTGCTTCAGCCAGTTGGCTTCCCATGCTCAACTTGCTCAGCCAATCAAATTTTTGCGCTCAACTCAATAGAATGCTATAATTTAGCCTTCAATTTCTCCCCTCAGTTGGCCCGATATCTCATCTGTCTCTGAAAAGACGGGGCTTAAGGGAAATGGGTGTTTCTGATGAGAATGGAATAGTTGGCAGGCACTCCAATGACTACCAATCAGATCGCCCATGGTCGTCTCTGGATTCTGAGGGTCAGTATTTCATGATTCTTTTTGGTCAAAGACTTGTCATTTTGTTCACACAAAAATGAAATGCTGACATTATTTACTCACTCATGTTGTTCCAAATCTGTGACTTGCTTCTGTGGGTTATAAGATATTTTGAGAAAATGTCTCAAGGCAGTTGGCTCCAATGTTGTTTGGTTCCCAACGTTTTTCAGAATATCTCCATTTATGTTCAACAGAAGAATAAAGTCATACAGATTTGGAACAACATGAGGTTAAGTAAATGATGACAGCATTTTCATTTTTGTGTGAACTATCCCTTTAAGATGACCGCAAAGAAAGGTTCAATTTGGTGTGTGTGCATTTACATTTGGGCCCACTTCTGTATTTTATCAACACATATATCAATGTCAATAATGGCCTTTGATTCTAGTTAAACGCTTTTCCTCCACAGCACTGTTTGATATGTATACACTTTTGTTTTATCTGCATGCACTTTTGCATCTCACTGATAATAGACCATCACATTTATTGAGGTAAATGATTTGTTGTGCTGTATTTTACTATACTGATGATTTGACCTGTTTGTTTGTGTACTGCAGACAGTCTGTCGGCCCCTCCTGACATCACCAGCTACATGCCAGACCCCGCCCCCATTTTTTTTCAACGCCCACAGGTCGCCATGATAACCAGGCCCCCGCCCAAATATGGCAATGCTGAGCTGATGGAGACAGGAGATGGTGAGTGTGTGTGTGTGTCCAGAGGTCTGTTTTTTAAATGTGTATTTATTCTGAACTGATCAAGTTTGGTATGTATTTGTTGTATTTTTAAACTTTATTCTGTGTGCATGGAATTAAATGAGTTTAAAATTACAAAACAAATACTATTTAATCAATGTGTTTTCTCATTCTCACTATTGTGAGAATTTGTTGTGTAATAATTGCAAATGTGCTTAAATGTAGGTGTGCCTGTCAGTAGCCGTGTGTCGGCAAAGATCCAGCAGCTAGTTAATACACTGAAGCGACCCAGGCGAAGACCCCTGCGAGAATTCTTTGTGGAGGACTTTGAAGAACTTCTTGAAGGTTAAAATGTTTCTACTATCTTTTTGCCTAATTGTTGGAGTTTAAAAATGATTAATATTATAAATATAGATGTGTAAAAACCTGCACACCCTGCACAATTTCACAGAAACACTTCTTACACCTCCATAGTGGCTATAGGTCAAAGGTCTTGAAATTCATTACTCTCAGATTAAATGCTCCACACATTGCACAGAACAAGTTAATTTGATCTAGCTTTTTTTGCTGAGATCCAGATGAAGTGCTTAAAGGGATAGTTCACAGAGAAAATTAAAATCCTGTCATCATTTACTCACCCTTGTGTTGTCTGGATGATGTCATGATGATCTCATGAGTAAATGACAATTTTATGGAAGAAGATTTTTTTTAGGTCAACAATGGGTCTCAATGCTTTTCTAAACTTATCTGAATATTAAACATTTGCCATGTGCAGTGCAGCAGCCTGATCCCTCTCTGCCACGCCCAGAAGGGGCGGAGTCAACTCCCATTCAAGGAGATGATCTCGTCGGACCCAAGAACTGCCCCTCCTCCCTGGAAGCCGCCCTTCTGCGCTGGGGAGCCATTGCACCCAAAGCCCCCTGTTTGACCACTACGCACAGCAATGCCAAACAACCATACACACTTACATATGGTACACACACATTTGTATTCATAGGTGCTCGTTTGGTTTAGTTTTGTTTGGTTGTGGATACACGTTTATATCTCTTTGTTTATATGTTTGTAGGTAAGCTCTGGTCCAGGAGTTTGAAGCTGGCCTATAACCTGCTCCACAAACTGGGAACCAAACAAGAACCAATCATCCACACTGGTGACAGGGTAAGTGAGTGGTTAGTTTGTATTGATGCTTTGTCTTATACACTCACCGGCCACTTTATTGTGTATACCTTGCTAGTACCGGGTTGGCCCCCATTTTGTCTTCAGAACTGCCTTAATTCTTCGTGGCATTGATTCAACAAGGTGATGGAAACATTCCTCAGAGATTTTGGTCCATATTCACATGATAGCATCACACAGTTTCTGCAGATTTGTCGGCTGCACATACATGATGGGAATCGCCCGTTGCATCACATCCCAAACATACTCTAGTCAATTGGAATAAAAAGTGACAGTAAAGACATTTTAAAAAGTTATAAAATAAATCTATCAGGTAAATGCTGTTCTTTTGAATTTTCTATTTATTAAAGAATCCTGAAAAGTATCACACAATTTTTTTTTTCCACAAAAATATTAAGCATTACAATTTCTTTCAACATTGATAATAATAAAAAATGTTTCTTGAGCACCAAATCATCATGTTGGAATGATTTCTGAAGGATCATGTGACACTGAAGACTAGAGTAATGATGCTAATGATGGCTTTGCCATCACAGGATTTTTTTTTCTTTTTTTTTTCTGTCAAATAAATGCTGCCTTGGTGAGCATAAGAGACTTGGTGAGCATAAGAACCGGTGAAGAATGAAGACTGTGTGTGTGTTACTGTAGGTAGCTTTGGTTTACCCCAATAATGACCCAGCAGCATTCATGGTGGCGTTTTATGGCTGTCTCTTGGCTGAAGTTGTTCCTGTCCCAATTGAAGTACCACTTACAAAGAAGGTAATTTCTACTGCAAAAAAAATGTCTAGCAATAATACATCAGGTTAGATAGGACCACACATATTCGGAAGATTCAGTAATGAGTCATAATTAACCAAAATAACACCAAAAATTGCCTGAGGTGTGTAATTCTGCTCTCTCCCCTCAAAGGATGCTGGTAGTCAACAAATTGGTTTCCTCTTGGGTAGCTGTGGGGTTGCCGTGGCGTTGACCAGCGATGCATGTCATAAAGGTCTTCTCAAGAGTGCTAATGGTGATGTCATGCAGTTCAAAGGTCAGAGACATCATAATATTTGTTAGAACCTCCTGCACACAATTCTTCATAGAGGAACTTTATGTATTATAGTTATATGTGTGTGTGTGTGTGTGTGTGTGTGTGTGTGTGTGTTCAGGCTGGCCAAAGTTGCTCTGGGTGCTGACTGACACCAAACATTTATCTAAACCCCCACGAGAGTGGTTTCCTCTCATAAAAGATGCCAACAATGACACAGCGTACATAGAGGTAACATACCGTGTGATTTTGTCTAATTCATTTTGATTTAAAATCATGTTTTATTTATGGCCATATTTCTGAATTTTCTATTCATAAAAGAATCCTCAAAAACAATGCATCACAATTTGTTTTTTCACAAAAATATTCAGCAGCATAACTTTTTTCAACTTTGATAATAGCAATGTTACATGAGCACCAAATCAGCTCATAAGAATGATTTTTAAAGGATCATGTGACACTGCTGTATTTACATAGACCCTAATAATTCGATTGTAATCAGACAACTAGCACAGTTGGAATAAAAAGTCATATGTAGCCATGTCGATCGGAATGAATTGGCCAAATCTGATTCGAATTTAATTCGGATTGTGAGGGGTGGATTAAACCTTTTCTAATCTGATCGAGAGGGCATATGAACTTAATCGGACTGAAAACCAAAACTGGTTAAAAGTACTGCACTTTTGCGATTATGTACAAATGGCGTAATGACGGATAACGCGAGGAACAAGCTGTTGTTGTTGTTAAATGTCATAAATGAGTGTCGTGTCATTCTAAAAATTCTCCTTCCACTCATCGTCTCGTTTTGGACTCTCATCCACAGACCCTTGTCTTTGGAATGGATGTTATTAAACGGTGTGTTCCTCGTCTCCTAATTAGGACCCGAAATAGATAAATATCAAGTCTGTTCTTTAAAACAAAACAAAAAAAATGCAATTTAGGAGAAAAGTATGCGCAAACAGCGGGAAACTCTGTATATACAGTACGTGCAGTGTGCGCACATCAAAAAATTATTTCTGATTTGAAGCTTGTGACATAATCACACACACGATTTGGCGTGATGATCTCATTGCGTTTATAATGAGAGTGGCCGTGTTTTGTGGTTGATTGACAGTATAAGACCTGTAAGGATGGGAGTGTGTTGGGAATAACTGTGACAAGGATGGCAATGCTCAAACACTGCCAAACACTTACGCATACCTGCGGATACAGCGAGGGTAAGATACACACAGCTACAAATACAAAACACAATTACAATTCACACAAGTATCACACAATTCTAATTATTAAAGGGATATCAGCTGAAATATTTCATTTACTCAGCCTTCATGTTGTTCCAAACCTTATGACGTGGTTTGTGTCGGTGTGTTTCAGCTGAGACTGTGGTGAATGTGTTGGACTTTAAGAAAGGCATCGGCCTTTGGCACAGTGTTCAAACGGTAAAATCAGTGACTGATTTTTGTAGCCTACACTTGTTTTATTTTTTCCTAAAAAAGTGATTTCTCTACCTTTTCTCTCTCTGTAGAGTGTGTTGAATATGTTACATGTGGTCAGTGTTCCATATGCACTTATGAAGGTGAATCCTCTCTCCTGGATCCAGAAAGTCTGTCAGTACAAAGGTACACACACACATGCTTTTTGATTTTTGTCTCAATGCTTTTTGGAGAGTTTTCCCATCTCCTACATGTTTAAAGATCATGTACCGAATCAAAAGTGTCACACATAATCATTCTTAATCAATAATTAATTTCCTTCCACGTGTGTGCAGCTAAGGTGGCATGTGTAAAGAGTAGAGATCTACACTGGGCTCTAATGTCCCACAAAGAGCAGACTGACACCAACATGAGCTCACTGAGAATGCTGCTGATCGCTGATGGATCAAACCCCTGTGAGTGTGTTAACATTAAATCAAACCCTCTTGAGTGTGTGTTAGTGTTGAATCAGAGCCTGTGAGTGTGTTACTTTGTAAATCAAGCCTTTACGTTAAGTGTATACAGTAATTCTCTCCGTCTTTCTTTTCCCAGGGTCCATATCCTCCTGTGACGCATTCCTAAATGTGTTCCAGAACATGGGCTTGAGGTCAGAGGTCATATGCCCATGTGCTGGCTCCCCTGAGGCCCTAACTGTAGCTCTGAGGAGGTATAAATATACTCACACTCTCTTTGTCCTGGAGGCACACATGTGCAAACATCATTCTTGTGCTCAGGAATCTGTTTTCAGTTTAAACGCATTAAAATGGGAGGTTCTTTCTTTTGTGGTCACTCATTACAAACAACATAACCAGGCCTACGCACATTCATGCACACAGACACAGAACTATTAAGAAATACATGTAAATTAGATTTTTATGTTATACGAAATGTTTGATGAAGAACCGAGCAGTTTTCACTTCACTCAAATACATTTAATTGTGTTTGTGTGTGGTCTAAGTTTAAATACTGTTATCTTACTGGCAGGCGGATATTACTCTCACATAGCCAGACTTTTCAATATCACCATAAAGTCTGGTTCACGTCTTCACTTTTATGTGTGCCATTTAGAGGCTGGTAAACCTGAAATCAGATACTACCCAAAGTGCAAAATGGAATATAGAAAATGTGTTCACAGCACTACTAACAAATTATACTTAAGTAAAAGTATTGCTACTTAAGTAATACTTTACTTGAGTACCAGCAGAAGTAAAATAACATAAATAAGTAATAGTAAGTAAATAAGTAGTTTACTTAAAAACTACTCAAGTAACTACGTTACAAAGTACTTTAGTATTATTTTTCTATTTTTACCCAAAATGGGAAGATGATAGCGATATGGAGCGCTACACTCAACCCTTTAATGCAATTCGAATCAACATGGCTTGTATCATATAATTTAATAAAATAATATAATCTCAATCTGTTTGAAGAACCAACATGAAACATGAAACTGACATGTATGTGATTTTGAAAAGTAAGTCCAGGAAAGATCATTTGAATGTTTCATTTGAATCATTTCAAAATTGAAAGCAAAGAAGGTTAAGTGACAGGACCCATAAAAAAGATAGATTTACAACAGTAGCCTATGAATAGTAAAAGTGCCAGTAAAAAAAAAATAGTTCTGGTATTATCGATTGGATTACGTATTTTAGAAGTTGCTAATAATTCACTTACATTCCCTGAAATATTGAAACGTTAGCGATACTGATTCAAACACGAGTGCCAGTGATTGAATATCAAAGCGCGGTTTGAACGCCCCGCCCACCAGCCGAACTGAAAGTTTTGATTGGTTTTGCACCCGAGTCAGATCTGTCTGTTATTGGCTGAAGTGTAGGGCTGTCAAATGTCAGCTTGCCCTGTTGCTCCGTCGGCATCTTTGTCATAGTACCACGTCGAAGTTGAATACTTAAATTTTATTCTTGTCAGGTAAGAGTAGAAGTACCACATTTTAATTATACTCAAGAAAGTAGAAAAAATTGGAACATTTATTCAAGTACTGTAACGAAAGTATTTGTAATTAGTTACTTTCCACCTCTGGAGAACAGATATCTTAAATCTCTCTAACAGAACTGTTGAATGTCCCTTGAAGTGTTTATTAATGCCTGTTCACACCAAGAACTACAACGATAACTATAATAGTGTCCACTTCGACGCACAATATCGTTCTGTTTATTCTAAGTGGCTAGTTATGTTGTCGTCGCTCCAGTTATGTAATTTGCCACTTTAAATAGAGTGCCGAAGTTATGACGTCACTCTGTAGGCCAAAACGCGGAAGTGAGTTAGCTTTTTATCACTCCCGGTTCCCTCGCTCTAAAGTCTATGGGATTTTTGAATGGATTTTTGCTAAATCGCTAATTTGCTAAGTCTATGGGGAAAATGCATAGCTTTTCGATCGAGGGAACCCATACGCCGCTAGCTTCCGAGTTGTCCTACAAAGTGACGTCATCACTTCGGCACTCTATACTCAAGCTCTTTAAGGCATTATGGATTAGCTGTCATTGTTTTTATTGTTCATTAACTGGAAAAAAATCGATCTGAAAGTGAATCGATCTGATATCGTTCTTTGTGTTGTTAACGTTATAGTTGTGGCTTGGACTCTGCTATTCTTTTTTACAACTACATCTTTATTGTTACCATTATAGTTATAGTTATTGTTCTTGGTCTGACTGTGTACGGCCCTTTATAGTGATGTGGAAATTTGTCACTAGTAAAGACCTGCACACCCTGATTGTGTGCCATGACGCATCTCATTTGTCATTTTAGGATTTTTTTTTTTTTTTTTTTTTTTTTTGCCTTGTAGTGTGCCATTCAAAAGTTTGGGGAAAGTACCATTTAAAAAGAAAGAAAGAAATTAATACTTTTATTTAGCAAGGATGCATTAAAGGTCCTATATGTAACTTTTTTTTATATAAAATGAATCCTTTTTTATTGCCTGTGTTTGAAGGGGTTGTAATCACACATTGCAATGATCATATAGAACCTTTAAAACAGTTATTTTAAATTGTAATATTATTCCACAATAATACTTTTTGCTGTATTTTTAATCAAATAAATACATCCTTGGTGAGCATAAGAGACTTCTTTTAAAAGCATTTGCCCCAAACCTTTGAACCACAATGTATGTTATAGTTTAATCTTGTGGAAATACCATGTGTTACACTCTTTTGATGATGCATTCAATGAGATTTTTGTGGGTACAGATGCAAGAATCTGGTGGTAAAACTAAACAATAGTACAGTAATACTTGCACAAACCTTTCTTTAAGACTGGTTGTACGGCTTTTGTAGCTCCAGGAAGCCAAACCACACAATTCCATATTGTTTATGAAATCTGGAAAATATTGTGTCTATGGTAACATAATATTCTAGAAGTGAGACATATGGACATGTTTATTCTTTCATTTGTTTGTATGCATGTGTTTTCTGTCAGGCCTCAGGAGGGCAGCTCTAAGCCAGCAGGCCGAGGGATCCTGAGTATGACGAATCTGAGTCACGGGGTCATTAGAGTGGACACAGGAGAGAAGCTGTCTGTCCTCACCCTACAGGATGTGGGCACAGCCATGTCAGGAGGTACAGAGATTACGAGAACATGAACGAATGAACATCCCCAAAGCATTTAGATTCAGTTCCAACATCTACCTCATAAACCAGCCTAGAGCAGTTCGGCGCTGCTTTCCTCATGTGACCGCAGACCTCATCAAACGACTTTATGGTTCTTGTAAAACTGACTTTTCTCCGTCTCTCTCAGCGTTGGTGTGCGTTGTTAAACTGGAGGGCGTTCCTCAGCTGTGTAAAACCGATGAGATTGGAGAGATCTGCGTGTCGTCTGTTGCCACAGGAACGTCATATTATGGGCTTACAGGACTGAGCAAGAACACATTTGAGGTGTGAGAATACACTATTTTAATATATAAATATCATTGGGTCAGTGCATTCATTTTTTTAAAGAAATTAATTATTTTATTCATCAAGAATGCCTTAAATTGATTAAAGTGACAGTACAGATATTTATCATGTTATAAGAGATTCCTATTTCAAATAAATGCTATTATTTTGCTATCAAAGAATCCTGAAACAATGTATCATGGTATCCACAAAACTATTAAGCAGCACAACTGTTTTTATTTTAACATTGACAATAATACGAATTGTTTCTTGAGCAGCAAATCAGCATATTAGAGTGATTTCTGAAGGATCATTTGACACTAAAGACATGAGTAATGATGCTAAAATTTCAGCTTCACAGGAATAAATTACATTTTAAAATATATTCAAATAGAAAACAGTTATTTTTAAGTGATATCACTATATTACTGTTTTTACTGTATTGAATATATATGTACATATCAAAATTGATATTTTTTTGCTCTTGGTCAGCATTAGATACTAAAAATCTTGTCAAACTGTAGTGTAAAACATCTTTATTTTATGTGGTAAAGTTAATCTTTGCTGGATTTGTAGCTATTTTTACATGGTCTGTACATGAATGAATTTGCCTGATGTTTTTATCCTAAAAGCAAATAGCATTTAAATGTGATGCAAGTCATTTCCTGTTGTTTCCGGTCATTTATAGTAATTAGTTGGTTAAAGCTGGTCTAGTTAGTTAATTACCTCGACTACCAGCTGGTGTACCCGATTTCGACATGGTAGTCTATATTGGACAAGATTGTTGGGGCTTATAGACCATCTTGGGCTTGGACCAATAAAAAGCTTGCTATGTTCCAATAACCAGACTGATCACCTTAAGATGGTGTGACCTTTTTTCTTAATTTTTCTTTTTATGATACATTTTTTGGTAAATATGTGCGTGTCTCTCTGGTGCAGGTGTGTCCAGTGGCATGTGACGGTGGTTTGGTCAGCGACTGTCTGTTTGTGAGGTCGGGTCTGCTGGGGTTTGTGGGTCCGAGTGGAATGGTCTTCATCTCGGGTACACTGGAAGGACTGATGCAGGTGGGGGGACGGAAACACAACGCTGATGACATCATTGCAACCGCTCTTGCTGTGGAGCCCATGAAGTTTATCTATAGAGGAAGGTATGTATGAAAATGGAGACCAAAACAATAACCAACCAGTACTACTCTAGACTGAGAGAATCTTGATTACAACGTGTCTGCTCACTGTGTAGGACGGTGGTATTCTCAGTGACTGTATTGTATGATGAGAGGATTGTGCTGGTAGCAGAACAGAGACCAGATTCAACTGAAGAAGAGAGTTACCAGTGGATGAGCCGAGTGTTGCAGGTACACACACACACTTTGGATCGAGTCTTTTTAAAGAAATGCTATTCTTTATTCTCTATACTCTCAATGACTCATTAAATTGATCCAAGTGACAGTAAATACTTTTTATAATAAATTATGTTCTTTTGAATTTTGTATTAATCAAATCATTCAATCATTTTTTCACGTATTCCACAAAAATATTAGGCAACACGACTTGTTTTCAACATTGATATAATAAGAAATGTTTATTGAGCACCAAATCAGTGTATTAGAATGAAAATTCAGCTTCATGGTAATAAATTATACTTTAAGATATATTCAAATAGAAAACAGTTATTTTAAATTGTAGTGATATTTTACAATAGTACAATTTTACTGTATTTTTGAAAAAAAAAAACTCAACCTGAGACTTTAGTAATTTTCAAGAAACTGCTTCTTTTTCATTAACATTTGACCCATTAATACTAACACTTTCTATCTATTTTTTTTTCTATTAAAAAAATAAACAATCCTTGCTACGTGTACTGTGCTAGAGGAACTGTAGGACTTGTCACGGCATTATCGTTCTCCTCATTTGCTTTGGATAAAAGCGTCTGCTAAATGATTCATTTTTGTTTGTAAAGAACATTTTTGTTTGTAAGTATAATTAAGGTTGTTAATAATTAATAATAAAGAGTTCTCTGACCAAACCTGTCTTTGTTTAGGCTATAGATGGTATTCATCAGGTGGGGGTCTACTGTCTGGCATTGGTTCCTGCCAACACCCTCCCCAAAACCCCTCTGGGTGGAATCCACCTGTCTGAGACTAAACAGCTGTTTCTGGAGGGGGCGCTACACCCCTGCAGCATCCTCATGTGTCCTCACTCCTGCATCACCAACCTGCCCAAACCCAGACAGAAGCAACCAGGTGCACAAGCCCTTGTGTGTGTTATAGAGCATGATGTGTTTGTGTTACATAGAGATTTTTGTGTAAATATCGTGTGTGTGTGTGTGTTTGTTGCAGAGGTGGGTCCTGCCTCTGTGATGGTGGGGAATCTCGTTGCAGGAAAACGAATGGCTCAGGCCAGCGGACGAGACCTGAGTCACATGGAGGACAATGAGCAGGTACATGCAGAGTTTGTGTATTTACAGAGATTAAGATCTCTTAGGGTTGAACAGTTAAACAGAATACAATCAAAATTGCTATAATAATGGCTGCGATTTAATCATAAAAAAAGAAATTGATGTGTTGCGTGTTACTGAGTGAAGTTTATTTACATGCAAGCAGCATGCATGATTCATGATCCAGTATTTCCTTGCAGTGGTTTACTGTTAGCGAACATCCCAACTTCACACACACGCTTCTGGGAGTGTCATTTAGATGAATATTTACAGTAGATATGTGCCGCATGCTTTCCTTTCAATAACAAAATAAACACAACAAAAATGACAGCGGTGTACAGTTGTACTGTAAAATCAAATTAATATCGATGTTTTACTTGATAAAAATACTTAATTGTTATTTAATAATAGCAATAATAATTGTATAATTATATAAAGACGTATTAACTCTTTTTTTTATGGGGGCAAATTGTGCAGCCCTACAAAACAGCACAGCAAACCTGAAGCTATTAAAAAAAATCACATTTTAAATCTTAATGTTTATCAGAACATTCCCATCTCGTGCATCTCTAGGATCCCTGTAGATAAGAGACAAAAATTGACTTCAATTGACCTCTTAAAAGAAACCTTTACACACAAGCCTTGTATTGGCCGCGTGTGTGTCTTTCACTCGGACTAATTACTAATTCTAATTCTTTCTCTTATGTGTTCTAGTTTCTCTTTCTGTCGGAGGTGCTGCAGTGGAGAGCTCAGACAACACCTGACCACATACTGTACACGCTCATTAACTCAAGGGTAACACACACATTGCTTTTCTCGTTTCCCTCAGCAGTGTGTTTAGAAAATGATCAGGAGCCTTTCTGACCTCCATGCGATTTCCGGTGTGGCATTGTGTCTCTATAAATGTGTGTGTGTGTGTGTTTCAGGGTGCAATAGGAAGCTCTCTGACCTGTCTACAGCTTCACAAGAGAGCTGAGAAAATTGCCACTATGCTGTATGAAAGAGGACAGCTAAGAGATGGAGACCATGTAGCGTTAGTGTATCCACCAGGTAAGCACACACATACACACTCCTGCTAACTTACTGGATTTGAATGAATTTTAAGGCCTTAAAAATGTGTATGACTTAAATCAGAGCTGATTTAAGGCCTTAAATCAGAGCTGAAAGTCTGAAATTCAGAAGGTACAGTAAAAGATACATTTTTTTTTAAAATAAATTAAGAAGTAAGGAATATTTGTTGTAAGTTGTATTTTCAAACTCTGAAGTGTTGCTAATACAACTCTTTGTGTTTCTCCCTAGACATTTACATTTAGAGAACATATTTATGTATTGTTCAATGTATTAATTTACTTGGTCTTTAAAAGGGTTTAACCTTTACATTTAAAGTCTTTTACATTTACCCTCTTTTACATAAACCTTCATAACCCCTGTTTATTGCATGATGTGCAAATTAATTAATCTAATATTTGCTGTGAAAAGCGGTAACGCTTCCTTTTACAGTCTAGTTAGCCATGTAAATACTATGTATTTATTTTAGTAACTACAATTACTAGGTAATAACTAGTACTAACCCTGAACCTACCCCTAAACCTATCCCTGTTCCATGTACTTACCTTATCTTAGCCAGTACTTTCTAGGTAAGTACACTGTAAGCTCCCAAATGAAGATATTTTAAAGAAAGACAAAGGCACTGAACATTCTCTAAAGTTTGTCAATAAATCTGCAGGTTGCGATTATATACGTATGTGCCTTTATTTCAGCCAAATTAAACTGTACATAAATTATCAGATTTTTGTTGTTGTTGTTGTTATCTGAGCACCATGTAATAATATTTCATTTTTGTACTGAACTCTGGCTCATGGTAGAAATCACGTGTTGTAGTTTTCCTGCGCTGCTAATTTCATTTCATGAAATCCGATCAGCTACAGCAGACATCCTGTTCTTTATATCACACTCAAGTGTCATTCACACTCCAATTAAATCTGCAGAGAAATCGCATCAAATTTGCTTTATGAAACATTTGATTAAATGAAAATATCACATTACAGTTAAATAAGTCATAAATGAGAATGAGTAAATGTGCACTGCCTGAATTCCAGCTTTTTGTTAACAGATGTAGTTTTATTTTCGTGAAGATTTATATCTGTGTGCATTTTTTGTTTCAGGTCTAGATCTGATCGCTGCATTTTACGGCTGTATGTATGCAGGCTGTATTCCTATAACTGTACGGCCACCTCACCCTCAGAATATCCCCACTACACTACCTACAGTTAAAATGATCCTAGAGGTAAGGACGCACCTCTGTTGTGAATTAAATTATTAGACATATCAACTTCAATTACTGAAATCATTTAAATTATTGTAAATGTGATGCATTATAGAATGAGACCACACCTCAGCTTTCGAAACATTACCATTTTGTTATGAATAAAAATGTTGGTGTGTGCAGGTGAGTCGTTCAGTGTGTGTTATGACCTCCCAAGCCATCTCTAAACTTCTGAGGTCCAGAGAAGCGTCAGTGGCTGTGGACTTTAAATCATGGCCTCCTATCCTGGAAACAGGTGAGTTTCTCAGAGACATGAGATCTTTTGTTCTGAGGTTACACCTATCAAGTGCTCATCAGAAATATGTGTGTTTCTTTGTTAGACGATTTGCCAAAGAGGCGTTGTCCCCTGCTGTTTAAGCCATGTGACCCAGACTCTTTGGCGTATCTGGACTTTAGTGTGTCCACTACAGGCATGCTTGCTGGAGTAAAGGTTTGTCTCATCAATCATAACTGTTACTAATGTTGTTTTATGTACCAACTATTGATGGGATGGCATTGCATATTTGATTTCAGTAATAAGTCTACACTCACCCTCGCTGTAACTGTCGTGAGGCTCGTCGGCGGCACGATTGAGTAGAGCGGGAAAAGTGAAACAAAGCGTCCTCAGAAGTTATATGAAGTAGTTAATGCTTATATGCATCCTATAAGTTCTTATAAAGTGTCTTATTAACTGTTAATTACTGCTTATTACAAGCACCTTGAAATAAATTGTTACCATGTTTTTCTGTGCTGGGTAGTTTTCAGAAATAACCATGTTAGTTAAGGTTAGTTAAAATAACCGTAAAATAAAATTCTTTATTAAATAATGTAATTAAGTTTGAATTTACAAATATTTTAAATGTATATATTTTTTATTAAATAAATAAATATATTGTAATATATTGATATAACATACATATGCGTGTGCATGTGTGTGTTGTTCTATCCTGGTGGGGACTTTCACCTGAATGCACACAGATTCAGACCTAAATTGAGGTCCCCATGAGGAAACATGTAAATCATACAGAATTATTATTTTTTATTATTATTTTTATTAATAAAATTATTATTATTATTATACCGTTTGTACAGTATAAAAACCATTATGTCTATGGAGAGTCCCCACAAAGATAGTGAAACGTGTGTGTGTGTGTGTGTGTGTGTAGCTTATTTAAAACGGGTTTTCAAACTTTTTGATATCTCAGACACCCAAATATGATAAAACATATTTATTTTCTATATAATCTATAATAAAATATATTGAATTAGAAAGATTTTCACATGTGGCGAGACTCTGCCTTTTCGACCCTATTGTATATTTCTAATGAAGGGACAAAAAATATGTTTGTGTTAAATAAAAAAAAAATCTTTATTTGTTTTCTCTCTTTCTCGGAAGATGTCTCACAATGCAACCAGTGCTCTGTGTCGCTCTGTTAAACTGCAGTGTGAGTTGTATCCGTCTCGAGAGGTGGCCGTATGCCTCGACCCGTACTGCGGCCTTGGCTTCGTCTTGTGGTGTCTCTGCAGGTACTGATCACCTGTGCACTCGCCTGAGATGAACACTCAGCAAACACAGGTGTTAATTTGTGTGCTTGTTTTCTGTGCGTAGCGTGTTTGCAGGGCAGCAGTCTGTTCTGATCTCTCCGATGGATCTGGAGGTGAACCCTGCTTTGTGGCTGCAGTCCGTCAGTCAGTTTAAAGTCCGAGACACTTTCTGCTCGTACTCTGTGATGGAGCTCTGCACGAGATCTCTCAGCTCTCTCACCGACTCTCTGAAGGTGTGCGCACACACACACACACAATATTTCAATCTGCTTCTCATCAGGATTATTATAGTTAAAGGTGTTGTTCATAGGGTTGCAAAGGGGTGGAAAATTTTCAGTAAATTTCCAAGGGAAGTTAAGCTGGGGAATTTGGGAAATATTCCATATTAGGAACTTTCTATGGGAATAATGGGAATTCAGGAGAACTAACTGGGAATTTATTGTAATGTAATGGATCATTGTATCATATCCAAGCATACAAATAAACAGAAGTCATAAGAAATGAATGTACATAAGAAATGAATGTGCAGTGGCAAAACTCACCACTCGGTTGCTAGGGTGTGGTACATGGTTGAATCCGAACCAACAAACTTGTCTGTACGATGTTCTGGTACTAAGTTATGGCTTATTCATGTGTTCAGGTGGATGCTAGGTGGTTGCTTGGGTGTTCTGGGTTTTTGCTATGGTGTTGCTAGGCAGTTGCTAAGGTCTTCTGGATGGTTGCTATGGTGTTACTAGGGTGATTTTCTCTGCCTCTTGCAATATGTTTTCAAGATCATTCCAGTTGTTTAGCTAGCCTTACTATTTATGTATCTGTTCAAGCCATTGTATTAGTATTCTTACTAGGGTTGGGCCAGTTGGAAAAACAGTCACATGAGGCAGCTAGCTTCTGCTTTATGTGGTAAATAAAGTTATGCTAGCTTATTTAGCATCTGACTTATTAGTATTGCTACTAGATACATACATTTGTATGTGATATCCTTATGACTGTCTTTCTTCAGATAAACTAATTTGTTTTAGGAAAATAATGCATCTCTGTGAGTCTGTCCATATAATGTAAGGGAATAGCTGCCGCTTGTTTGACACTTAAAAAAATCACATGTAGTAATCCATACAACACAGGTGGATGTCTTCTGAAGTGAAATGGTAAATGTGTATGGTAAATGGAGTTCACAAGTTCATCTTAACACAAAAGTAAGTGCATTGTGAAGTTCAGGAGGAAAGCACATGATGTAATGGTCTGGGGATGTTTCTTTAACACCCATGCTTGGGGTTTTCCCCGGAGGCCGCAGTCACGCAGAGTTGGACAGAGGCTGATATATGCTGCGCCATTCTGTATTCTTTTTGCGTTTCCCTCCAAGTCTAAATTAAATATATTCGTTCAAGGTAACCTGTGTCGAATGCATCCTTATCGACCGCTACTTCTCGCGCAGGCTTCACAATGCACGTATGACAGTAGACCTGTCCGGAAGCAATGATTTATAGTTTGTTTTTTTTAAGTTACAAATATTGTTATTTTCTTACAGACACATTTCGCTTCAGAAAACATTGATTCATCCATTGTGGTTGTATGGTTTACGATACGATCGCTGGTTGTGGTTTTTCACAAGTCATCCGACTGGCAGCCATTCACTTGCATTATATAGGCTCATTGACATGGATTATTTTCCTAAAAAACTTGGAAGAAAATGGAAATAGAAGTCATATGCATTGGGGATAGCATGAATGTGAGTAAATGAAAAGAGAATTTACACTTTTGGGTGAACTATCCCTTTAACTAAAACTAAAACCTTTTTTTTTTTTAACTTGGAAAAAAAATAAAATAAATGTTAATTGAAAAAAAGATAAGAGAAAAAAACATTTTAATTCGGCAACATTTCTTATTTTCCTTTAGTTTAACTTGATGTGTTGTACTAAAAACTAAAACATAACTTTTACAAAAAATAAAATGACAAAAACACAAAAAATTGCTTAAACTTTCACTGAAATTAAAAAAAAAAAAAATATATATAGAAATAAAAATGATTTCAAAATATTTATAGTATCTCAATAATACTCAAATAACAGTGTTTCTCATTTCACCCCTGTATTTGTTTGTGTGTGTGTGTATGTCTCTCTCAGGCCCGTGGGATGGATCTGACCCGTGTGCGTTCATGTGTGGTTGTGGCGGAAGAGAGGCCTCGTGTTGCTCTGACACAGTCCTTCTGTAAGCTCTTTAAGGATGTGGGCCTTCACCCTCGTGCCGTCAGCACTGCCTTCGGCTGCAGGGTCAACCTCGCAATCTGCCTACAGGTCAGTAAAGGCAAGAATATGACCCATATCGGATTGCATAGTCTAGCAGCATCCCCTGTGTTCAGTTTTTTTCTTTTTCTTTTTACTAGTCATGTAACCCATTTAACCTTCTATTTGATTTATTTATTTTGTTTAAGTTACTTTTTAACATATTTATACATTCCATCTTCCTCTCCTCTCCTCATGTAGCCTCATAGGTTGGGGAAGCTTGCTGAGCAGGTATGAATGAACTTCAACTGACCCTCATCATTTCATAACTCCAGTTATTACAACCATATTTAGATGTGGGAGTAAATCTACTAATTATCGCCCTGTATGCATGACTAATCATTTTTACAAGCTGACTAATTGGCAAACCAGTGTTAACCTCACCTCAAATGACTTCCATGAACTTTCCACACAGGTGATATAAAGTGAGTGAGAGAAACGAATGCTTTGTTCATCTCCGGATTCAGTCATAAAGGGTGCAAAAAAATATTTCTGCCTTTGGATAACTCCTGATTAGCTTCAGGGTGGTTTACAAAAGATGCTGCATAAATTCAAATATATTAGGCCATTACATGTTATTATATAAAACTAACACCTTGCATCTACACTGGAACAGGAGTTTTCCTTCTAGATGATGGATGTTTAACCTGTTTTGAATGAGATGTTTTTGACCATAGTTACATAAGGGGAAATATATTATCTTCTGACTTATCGACCTCTACCTTCCTTCCTTTGCTGATTGGTTGAAACCTGTCCATGCAAATTTGTGTACGCTTTGTTCACTTTTAATGCAAGTCACCTTGACCATAAAAAAGTAAAGCATCATGCTTACCCGATAGGCGATTAAGTATGTTTGACTGTATTTTATAGAAGGATTTTTTTGTGTGTTTGTGCAGGGAACATCAGGACCTGATCCAACAACTGTCTATGTGGACATGAGAGCACTGAGACATGACAGGCAAGACACACACACACACACACGCATTAGGTATTTCATGATTTTCATTCTTAGAAAGATGTTACAAAAGGGACAAAATTATTAAGATTAGGACAGTACAATTCAAAAGGTTTTTATTTTCAGCAAATGGCCTGTAAAAGAAGGCCCTTAATGTTAAGAAAATGTTAATTTTCAGAATATATTAAACTATAAATATTAATATTAATATATAAATATCAAATATACGGATCAAATATTACCGTACAATACTGTAATTATATATAATTACGGTATTGTACAGTAATGTTTGATCCGCATTACCTATCTGATCCAGGGAATATGATTTTTTTTTCTTTAAGCCATTTACATGGTGCCGAAAAGACATTCCGTTCTGAAGATATTGACAGGCAAGTGTGTCAGAACAGAGCCGAAATAAGAAACGAGGGCCCTCGCTGGTGGGGATGTTCAGCTCTTTGCCTTCAGCTGAATAACGGCTCTAGTTATGGGCAGTCCTTCGTTTATTTTTTCTTCTACTTACTGACACACTCGCCTGCTAATTTCTTGGAAGCGGACACTTATGACCACGGTAAGCTTTTAGCATTTTTAAGACTTTTTGTGTCCGCCATCTTCTAACATTACACTCTCACACACTGTATTTCTTGACTACTTAATGAGAGTTGTTTGATGACTCTGCTGCGTTTATCAGTCATGGAGGAAACACTCGAGTCACTTTACATGTATTATTTAGCTCTCCCTATTGTTGCGGCTGTATTATTTATATGTAAAAGTCTAGACCCTAAATATATGACAAACCCATTTGTTTTTCAGATGGATTTCCAAGAAAAAAAATCAGTCATAAATTTGGAACAATATATTTTTTTTCTATCAGATCCTCATCTGAAGTAAGACTGTATGTTTTGCAGGGTGAGATTGGTTGAAAGAGGGTCTCCACATAGTTTACCTCTCATGGAATCTGGGAAGGTTAGTAAAACAGTTAAATGTGTCTTTATTTGTGTTCTTATATTAAATGTAAACCATGTTAGATTCCAAAAGTTGTCTTATTTTTCTTTATTTTTGAACAGATTTTACCTGGTGTACGCATCATCATCGCTAACCCAGAGACGAAGGGACCAATCGGAGATTCTCATTTAGGGGAGGTTAGACCAGTAGCACTTTCTTGTCTGTCAGATAAAATGATATCTCCTCATTACCAAACATCTCACTTGAGTCCGTTTTAAAATGTGTGCAGATCTGGGTCCATAGTCCACAGAATGCCAGTGGGTACTTCACTGTGTTCGGAGAGGAAAATGTGCGTTCGGATCATTTCGGAGCCAGGTTGAGCTTTGGAGACACTCAGACTATGTGGGCCAGAACCGGATACCTGGGGTTTCTGCGCAGGACCGACCTCACTGATGCAAGCGGAGGTGTGTGTGTGTGTGTGTGTGTGTGTTCAATATATATTGGGCATTTAGTCTCGAATTGTCTGTGCATTCATAGAGAGAAAGATATTTGATTTGCATTGAGCAGTGGAGTTGGTCTGAGTTGTTTTATTTGTGTGTTCAGAAAGGCACGATGCCCTTTATGTGGTGGGAGCATTAGATGAAGTCATGGAGCTGAGAGGTATGAAATACCATCCCATTGACATTGAAACGTCCATCATCAGGGCACATCGGAATATCACAGAATGGTGAGCTCACACACACACCAACACACAGGGAACCATGTCATATTGTGATACGATATGATCTTTTTATATTACAATATTGTGAAATATTATTACAATTTAAAATAAGTTCTCTGTTTTAATATATTTTAAGATGTATTTGATTCCTGTGATGGTAAAGCTGCATTTTCAGCATCATTACTCCAGTTTTCAGTGTCACATAATCCTTCAGAAATCATTCTAATACGCTGATTTGATGCTTGAGAAACATTTATTGTTATTATCAATTTTGAAAACATTTCTGCTGCTTAAAATTTTTCTGGAAGTCATGATTATTTTTAGGATTGTTTAAATAGAAAGTTCAAAAGAACAGCATTTATTAAGTAGAAGTCTTTTTTGTAACATTATAAATGTCTTTACTGTTACTTAAGATCATTTTAATTCCTTCTTGATTATTAAATGTATTCAGTTCTTTGAAAAAATAAGTCTTGTTGACCCCAAACTTTTAAACTGTAGGGTATATATGGAAGCATACTTAGTTTTTATTGGAAAAACAACCTAAAAATTATTTAGTTTTTTAAACTGAACTGAAAAAACAGCTGCTGCACTTTAAATGACACAAGTTAATAACCAAAGTCTCAACACACTTTAATAAATCATAAAAATAATTGGATAAGCCACATTCAACATTAACATGTGTTTTTCCTGGCAGTCACGAGCCTCGATATTCAAGAAGGAAATAGTCTGTGCCCTTAAACTGGATATGTTATTATTCAGGTAGCCATCCATAAACTTGTTTGCTCAGCAAGATTCTCTTCATAATCTTGCTGACAATACAGTAGTTGATCAGAGTGAAAACTAACTGCAGTGCAGATGAAGACAGTTTATGCTAATGCCTAGCGTAGTTGCATTGCACAATGAATACACTTTTTAGAAAAGCAGCTACTTGTGAAATCGAGCAATCTTGCATTCATAGCGCAAGGTTCAAACTTTCTCTCTCTCTCTCTCTCATTCAGTGCGGTGTTCACATGGACGAATCTCCTAGTGGTGGTGGTGGAGCTGGACGGTTCTGAGCAGGAAGCTCTAGATCTGGTTCCAATGGTAACTAATGTGGTTCTAGAAGAACACTACTTGATTGTGGGCGTGGTGGTCGTTGTGGATACGGGCGTAATTCCCATCAACTCTCGCGGAGAGAAGCAGCGCATGCACCTGCGAGACGGTTTCCTCGCCGACCAGCTCGACCCCGTATATGTGGCTTACAACATGTAGAAACACACACACACACGCGATGATCTTAAAGATAGGCACAACAACCATGATTTGCACCTTCTCACTCTCAGCACTTCTCTCAGCCTGCTATGTAGATTGAACACCCTAAAAATAGCAAACACACACTCGCACATCATTCACAGAGGGACTTAAAAGACTTAAAGGACTCCTGTAGCATATCTTTAAGTTGTAATTTTAACTTTTTGATTGTGTCGCCCAATATTTTGCTAGTCTTGGTTATTTTTTTAATTTAAAGAACGGGATTTTATATGATACATATTGCTGTTGCCAATTAAATCCATGTTATTTATTTGTGTTTTTAAACCTGTGATATTTGTGCTTTTACGTACTTTTCTTTGCGTATATATTGTTGTTTTATGCTCGTCTTTGTTTGTTGTCTTTGTTGATGCATATTTTTGAAGTTGTATTGAAATATCACATACTCATTTAGCATGTTTATCATTTTAATGATACTAATGTGGTCATTTTCATACTTGTTAATTATGTACAGAATTTGTTTGTTTTGTTTTGTCTAGCTTTTGCTACATAATTTTTTGTGACTTTTAATAGTTTAGGCTAACATAACTGTCATTTTATGTATATGAACAAGATCATATCTGCACTGTGATGCGCATAAATATAGATTATGTGAAATAGAATTTGCATTCAGCAGCTGATCTCTCCTGTTTTAAGTCTATATCTTGAGAGAGAGAAAGAGAGGGAAGGAGGGAGGAATGGACAGAATGACATATGCACAATGTGTGTTTATTATATCTTTATTTATTTTTGAAGCTTTCATTACATGTAAGATACAAAAGCACTTTGATTATGTCACTATGTCTTTTCATATGTCAATAAAATATTTTCAACTATTCTTATTGAGAAACCATGTCGGCCTTGCAAACTTTTGTTGAGGAACACTTTACATTCACTGCCATCTAGTGAACAAAATGCATGCTAAACTCTTAATTGAATGCTGAGTGGAGTAATACATGCTGAATGAACTATGAATGTATTCATATTTTGTGATTTAATTTTTTTTTTTTTTTTTTTATCCAGTCTTACAAGCCAAAATGGTACTGGTGATGCAACTCAAGAGGGCCAAAATAATGCCAGATTTTGTTCATAGATAGATGATAGTAAACATATGAATGCGCTTATATTAATAATTTGAATGGTTTCTGCATTTTAAGTTTAGTCCGATAGATAGAAATGGATAGATACCATTAAATAGTAAATAGTAAATTAAGCTTAGTAAATAAAATGCATTATCTGAAATAACCTATTTTAAGTATTAAGCTTTGTGCTATTGTAAAATGACTAACACCAATCTCAATGGAGATTAAAATCACATGATGAATCTAATCCCATTACAAACAGTTTATCCACCAGCTGAGACAGAGAAAATCAATTTAAAGAAGCTGCACAGTTTTATTCACGCAAACTCTAAACGCCATCATGGGAACTGAAATTTTAAAAATGCAGTAAACATTAATTTAACAACATTAAATGTAACATTAAACCTAATGTACATAACTGATAAAAAAAAAAAGATAAACTTTGAAGAAACAGTTATTTCAACAGAAATACATCAAAAGTGTAGTGTCAGGGAATTGTGGGAATATAAATTTACGTTTTTTTCTCTGTAAATTATTATTTGTTCCTATTTACGTCCAAAAACTGTAACCCTAACCCTAAAATGTTGCATGCGGTTAGATATATCACAGTTATATAGATAGATAGATAGATAGATAGATAGATAGATAGATAGATAGATAGATAGATAGATAGATAGATAGATAGATAGATAGATAGATAGATAGATAGATAGATAGATAGATAGATAGATAGATAGATAGATAGATAGATTATGAATGCGTTTATATTAAGCTACTCATAAACTGTGAAGAGTTTTTGTGTATTAAGTTTAGTCCACAAGATGGCGCTTCTGGACCGCTTGTGCACGCTCGTTGCGCCACCCTTTGGCCACCCTCATTCTGCCAGTGAGAACTGAAGCTTCCTGTCACTGTGTATCCAGAACAGCGGGTTTGGTCAGAGTGTGTGTGTTGTTGCAGGATGTGGTGAGTGAGTGCGAGAGGTGGTGCCGCTCACAGCTCGCGTGGTGACGATAGGTACAGCGAGACGTGGCGCGCTCAGAGACGGGGCAGCAGCTGGAAGACTCGAGCGAGTTGAAGTTCGTTGTGAAGGGCGGAAAATCACGGGCCGACGGCCGCTCCATACAAGGCAAGGTCGGGTGGGGAGCAGTTTAGGGAGCAGCGCTGATCCAATCATCTGCGCTCCTGGGAAGAGCCGGAACCGAGCGACGCGACTCGTTTTGTTTACTATAAATATTTTTACATGTTTGAGATGTTTCTTTAGAAACTCTCTTGTTTGTTTAGTTGTTTAGTTTTTAGTTTTGTTGTTTGTTTTGGATTGGTGTACTTTGGAGATGAGTGCGTCAGCAAACGGAGTGGAACCCAAACCCGCACCAGCGGTCAGTCAGAACGGACCGGGTTCTGCTCCGACCCCCAAAGATGTCGAAACACTCAAGCCGGTTGAACCGGACGAGGAGCCGCAGTCTTCGATGACGGACGCCACGCAGATGGGAATTAAGTTCGCCAAGACATTCCTGGTGATTTTTCCCATCTACGTGCTGGGATATCTGGAGTTCAGTTTCAGCTGGGTCCTCATTGGCCTGGCCGTGCTGTTTTGGATCAGGCGGAATCAGGGGACCAGATTCGCTCGGGTCAACCAGGCACTGGCGTTTCTGGAGCATGAGGAGCGAGCGGTGCGTCAGACCGTCCGGAGCACAGAGCTGCCGCCGTGGGTGAGTGAATGATTGACATGGAGAACTTTGACCCCAGGGCCAGCATTGACCAGTAGCACTAATTCAGACGTACGTGTGTGTGTGTGTGTGTGTGTGTGTGTGTGTGTGTGTGTGTGTGTGTGTGTGTGTGTGTGTGTGGTTAAAGTCTGATGCTGTCAAAAGTATGTGTATCCAATCCAATTTAATCTGAAGTGTCAGAACCACCCATCCAACATTTGACCTGAGAAGATTCACTATTAAGTTCTTCCATCCATGTCCCATAGGTCTAGTGATTATTATTAGTAATAATAATAAAATATTTAGGATATAACTATTTTGGATATATCTTATCAATATCAGCTGTTATAAATAAAAAAAAATATTCTTTATATATATATATATATATATATATATATATATATATATATATATACAAACACTGGTCAAGACAAAAGTTTGGAAACATTATTTTTTTAATGTTTTTGAAAGAGGTCTCTTTATGCTCGTTATGATTTATTTGATCAAAAATACAGAAAAAAACAGTAAATTAAAATATAATTTATTTATGTGATGCAAAACTGAATTTTCAGCATCATTACTCCAGTCTTTTTATGTTTTAGTCTATTTTAAATTGTAATAATATTTCATAATATAAAAGTTTTTCTGTGTTTTTGGTCAAATAAATGCACCCTTGATGACTGTAAGGAACTTCTTTCCTTAAATATATATATATATATATATATACACACACTCACACACACTAAAGATATTTTTATTTATAAGGGCCGATACCCAGATTTGATTCTGAAATATTAAATATCAGTGTCTGCATTCAAAATCATTTGTCATGCTCGGGTAGAAACATAATCTTGAATGCTTGTGGGAAATCTACAAAGTTTTAAACACACACATCATGGACAAGCCAGGTTGTCATGTCTGTTTCTTTTGGCCTGCAGACAGTCTCTGGTTCTGTTGCTTTAAACAAATGAGTGCGCTGTCTAACCTGAGATCAGTTCTGGCATATTATTTCATATCGTTAGCAGGCCTCTGTGCTGAAAGAGTCATTCAGGGACACACAATTCCTGTGTTCTTCACTCCATTAGCTTTATTTCACTCCTCTTGTATGGCCAGACAGGCTGTCGCTGTTCTTTCTTTCAGTTTTAGCCTGATATTAAGTAACTTGAACAGGTAATTCGTGAAACTCAGGTTGACTGATCGTCCGACTTGGGTTGGTTGTATGGTTCGTTCGATTGTGAACCTACTTGAAAGTGGATTATTGTGTTATATGATAGTTTTTAAAAATGAAACACCGCACATACTCAGACATCCAACTTTACAACAGTCATTAGTTTTAAGCATATGTGTTTGAGTGTGTTGGTAAACAAGTTCAGGTCATATATTGTTTGGTGAAAGAACCTCTCCTTAGTGGGTGTGGTGCGTTTCTACAGCAACTGTCATTATGAAATTTAACATTATTATTATGACATCACCAACACATCGTGAGTCACATGCTTGAGGAAATGTTGCTATAGTGACCTGTCACTCAGATGAGGCGCACCACTTTCCCTTTTGGGTTAATGTTGTGTGTATACGAGCAGACACAATAACTCTTTTCCTGGAGGACAGATTTTATAAAGACAGTTTTCCCATCCTATTGTGTGTCTGTGTTTGTGAATGTGTTCATAGCTAACATGGGAATCGTTATATCAAACATGGCGATGAAAAGCAAGTGAAGTTTGTGTTACCTGAACCATGACGTGCACACAAAATGGGTTTTGTTTTTTTCCTAACCTTTCTGTGTAACTCATTCCTAATCAGCTTCTGAGTAGTGGTCCACTGATATCGACATTGGCCCGCCAAACTATATTTTAGAGTGCAGTGCAAATGATCCAATAACATTATTTGACATAGTATTTCCTAAAATAATTACAAAATAAATAATTTGAGCATGATTTAAACTTAAAAAAAAATCTTTAGAATAGCAACTTCTTGGTTCTGTGATAGGAATACTATTATACTGTAATACTATCTAATACATCTGTGCTTTAGTTTTTGAAAAATATATATAAAAAAAAAATGTGTTCGACCTGTCTGAGTGCAGTGGGAATCCCTTTTTCTCAATTAAAGACCAGGCAATGCTAATTTTACATGCATTACTCATTGAATATGACATAGCGGCCAACTTGATATAGCGCAGCATAGTTCTGCTTTCTATTTCTATTATTAGGCAGAACTGTTAAATAAAGACAGTAATGACCACACATTCTGGATTCTGCAGATGACTGGATTTTCAGCACTGTCAAAATAAACGTCCCACTTGTGACACTTATCGGCCAAACGGAAAAAAAAAAGACCAGCGAATGCTGATAATTAAAAAATTAAGCCAAATATCTGGCAATATTATGGTCGACAACTACTCGGAGTCGGCAACATTGCCAAATCCTCCTACTGACAATCTACAAAACCAAATAAATCTAATAAATGGAAAAGTGTTTAATAATTCAAGAGACACCTTTTTATTGGCTTGGCTTTATTGCGTCACAGCACACTCAGAATGAAAGGTCCTTTGTTGTGTGTGAGTGTGACTGATAGATTTATTACAGTATGTTTGCTTTACTATGTCTGATCAAAGTCACATCGAGCTCTATAGAGTCTTTGTTGTTTGTTTGAGACTGCTACAAGTTTTAAATTACATTCAGAGAGTGTGTTTGTGTAGTTCTGTATTATTAGGTGGTCGGAATATGCCCAAATGTTTTTGTTCGTCTTCTACATTGGTTTCCATCCACAGCCATCATCTTGTTCTTTCAGGAAACACTGTGGACAGTGACTCTTTTCTTATAAATGAGTAAACTAGAAGTCATTTAGGTCAGCCGATCTGTCCACCGCCAGCCTCGTTCATCTCGTCATCCGCTGTCTGTAAATTGCTGAGGGGTGCCAGTCTGTCCATTGTCTCTCAGCAGAGATGCTTGTTTACTTCACCATTCATCAGCTCAAACAAACTCTTATTGATCATGTGAGAAGAACATAGACCTTCCAAAAATTCAGCCATCATTTACTCACCCTGATAGTGCTTAAAAAAACATTATGATTCCAATCCTGGATATTCTACAAAAAAGTCTTACTGGTTTCAATGGTGCATGATAGATATACGGTCGGATATACTAATTTGTTAGTATCTGTCCATATTGGATATAATCATCTGATATTGGATATTTAATGCATGCTCCATTTATTCTAACATGTAGATTACCCCACTGTTCCTTCCTCATATTTGACATATTTTTGTATGTCTGTCATGCGCTAATAATATGGTCCAATCAGTTTTTGGCATTGAGTCTGACACTCAGACTGTCTTCCCAGCTGACAAAACGGCAAATGTCCTTTGACCTGTTCAGCAGTTGTGCTGACTCCTCTCAGACGTGCCTGTGATACCTCACCAAATCATTAAGCAGCTCTAGCTGTCATTCATTGAGTTCACAAGACCATCTACACCTCTGGTTAATTCATTTAGGCCAGCGGTTCTCAATTCTGGCCCTCGAGATCCTTTCCTGCTGAGGGTGTTTCGAAGGGCATACCGCGAAGGGGACGTCATTTCTTGGTGCATTTCAAACAAAAGTGATTTTACATTTTATTTATTTAGCTGTCACTTTTATCCAAAGCGACTTACAATTGCTATATATGTCAGAGGTCACACATCTATGGAGCAACTAGGACACTTTAGTGTCTCGCAGTGGATTTGAACCTGGGTGGGTCTCTCACACCAAAGGCATGTGTCTTATCCACTGCGCCATCACCACACCCCATGTGAATACCTGAATCCCTTCACAAAGGTCCCTTACACAAGTCCGTTAGCGAAGGGTACATGCCATGGTTACTTCAAGCAAGTCATTTTATCCTTCATGGTCATGTGACCCAGGGTGGCGAATCCTTCTGATTCATTTTAAAGCTAGATGGCAAGAGAGTTCAGGTTAACATATAAAGCACCATTCAAGATGTTTGTGTGGTTTTTTGTGATATTCTTGTGTTTTCTGTGTTATACAAAAGGATGTTCAGCTACGTGGTGTACAATGCACGTCACATGACTTACTCACCTGCTCCCTTCCCAGCCTCAAACACAACGTGATGACTTGAGAAGACAGAGTAGTATGCAACTATAAGCGTACAACCTCAATGCTGACAAAGAACATTTCAGTCAAATATCAAACACAGTATACAAGAACTCATAACATTAATATCCACAAAACGGCGCTATTAGGGAGTGTGCAAACAGCAAAGTGAGCAAAAAGCTGCCGGCACGGAGGAGATACGGGTATTTAAACGGTGGCGTGAGGTGATTGGCAGCGTGAACTGGGGTGTCATCTTCCTTGGTGGATCCAATGGAATCTGAAACACACACAAAACAGACCACCCACGCATACACATATACAACACACACTACTCTGATACTGTGATTATATGTGAGTAGGGCACATATAGTGAGTAGGGCATAGTGATGCTTGCCTCTGAATGGAGATTTGCAAACACACATGAACAAGCTAATCAAGGTCTTCAGATGTCTTACTAGAAAATGATAGGAAAGTGAGTTTGATCAAGGTTTGATCAAGGGGTCAGATGAGGTCAAATCTGTCACAGTTCTTCTGGTTGCTACTGTTACTCTCAGAATGAGCGTGTTTGTTTCTCAACTGGGCAACAGGATTGTTTATGACAAACTTGTTTACTTGCATACTGTTGGAAATTACATTGCTTAACAGATCAGATCTTACACAGATGCACACGTTCATGCCCACACACACATTACTGCATTTGGTCAGTGTCAGTGTGTTAACATGTCTTCATGGATCTGCTTCGCATGCTTAGACTAGTAGCCTGTATCATCCTGAGTTTCTGCCTCATTTCAGTTCTCATTTTAACTGTGTTTAGGGATAGATGTTATGAAAACAGACAGATAAATAAGAATATTAAATATATATTGTATTCACAATCTGTCTGGGAATGATACTTTGACCCCTGTCAGCACTTAAGCCTTTTGAAGGCCAGAGGTATGTGTGTTTGCGGCAGAGATAAGGCAGATGTACAGATGCAGTCTTAGTAACATAAGATCAGATCAGATCAGCCTCGACTGCTGTCTGACAGGCTATGCGAATTAGCGGGCTAACTTTAGCTGTTTTATGCTCTCTGCGCATATAATCAGGAAATAGCACAGCTTTGAGTCATAGACTGGCTTTCTCTCTCAGGAAAATATGAGAAAGAAATGGAGCCAAATACAAGTCAGGGATTTTCCATTTGGCTTTTCTGGCATATCTCTCGCTCACATGCTTTTGTGCCACATCTTTCCATATAGGTCCTTTCTCCTTAACACCGTTTACTCTTCTCCATGATTAAAGTAAGATGAAGAGCCAGAGACGGAGAGACACTGCAAATCTAGAACACAATCATTAAAATCAAAGAAACTACCCACAAAATAGGGATGGAAATATTAGCATGTAACTACTTACAATAAATATGTTTTGGGTGACATACTTTTTGATGTTGTTGTTACTTGTATATAAGAACAAAACTCCCTTTTCAATGGCTGTGACAAAGTCAGTCCATATTTTTTAGAATTACTATAAATCTTAAATATTTTTACCAGCATCTATTTAAAAATGTCTGAATTTCACTAATTAAAATAGCTATAAGAGAGAAATAAGCAAACAAAACTCTCTTCCAAATGAGTATATATTAATGTTTATGATTTAATTATGAGTAAACTGTAGCAGTTCTCGTTTTCTGCACTGTAAAAAAATTAAAGAAAAAAGTATGAAAATACTACAGAAAAAAACTGTTAATTGGTTAAACATAAGTTACCTTACCATATTGGCTATAGTGAAAAATTGTAAATGGTTTAACATTGTGTTAAATATAATTTTACCGTTGTTAATGTTAAAAGTCACCTTTATTTATATAGTACAGATTGTTTCAAAGCAGCTTTAGTGTGATGGAAACAGGAACATTTTGCATTTCCGCTGTTTTTCAGCTAAATCAGATTCAGTGTTGATTCAGTTCTGTTGTAAAGATCATCAATTAAATTAGTTCATTTAATCTATAAAGCAGTTCTGCAAAAAAAATAAAAAAATAATAATAATAATGTCATTGTCCAGCTCAGTTTATTTCTCATACAACAGCGTCATTACAGTCAGATCAGTAATATTGTTGAATATTAAGTGTCTCCAACTAAGCAAGCCAGAGACAACAGTGGCAAGAAACCCAAACTCCATCATGTGACAGAATGAAGAAAAAAACCTTGGACAAAACCAGGCTCAGTCGTGGGCCAGTTTTCCTCCAGCCAACGAACGAACAGTGTAAGACTATGATTCAGGCTGCATCACGTCAGTAGCAATATATTCATCCAATATAAAATGTATTTCATTTAAATGGGTTTAGTGAAGAACCACTTTAGCTGAATCAGTAAGTGAGTAACTCTTTAGAGCAATTAAATCCAGTTACTCATGACTGATCTCATAAGTGGCATCCTTTATTATGTTGTGTCAGCATCTGTGGAAGAACGCAGATGGTCAAGAACCTCCAACTGGACCATCGTGAAAATTATGTATTTTAATGAAAACGTTTTTCTAATTTATTTTTTTATTCTTGATTTCTAATCCAGAGATTTTAATTGGATCGATCACTCTCTGTGAGATTTGAAGATTTACAGATCCTGTTCTGTTAGCAACTTTAATTTACTGGTCTTCAGCAAAGTAACGAAATGTTCCAGTTAAACAGCCACATTATGTTATTATAATGTGGCCTTGTAATGAGTAATGGAAATGATGAGTAATAAGAATACTAGTTCATTCAAGTTGTGAGCCATGGCCTAGCAGTGAGCCGTGGTGATGCTGTGATGTGAATCTGTCCGTCTCCACAAAACCTTTCCTCTAATGTTTCTGTCAATAAAGAGTGGCTAACTGAAGATTTAAAAAAAAATACCCTCTTTTTACCAACTCATGAACCAATGCATCTTTCCCTATATGCTTGACAGTTGAAGACTCATTCAAAAAAAAAAAAAAAAGAATGAAATATTAATAACTATTTTAATAGCTGTGATGTGTGCTACTTTCAGCTGATAATGTGCTGTGACAAATGAGACTGAATGTGTATAAAATAAAACATTCTAATTATTCAATCGGTTTTCTGTTTCAGGTTCATTTTCCAGATGTGGAGAGAGTGGAGTGGCTCAATAAGGTACCGTATGTGTGTGTGTGTGTGTGTGTGTAGGGTGGTTTCATAAAAATAGATCTGGATCTAGGATAACCCAGAAATGTTTCCTCAAGAGTATTAACTCTCTCTCTCTCTCTTTCTCTTTTCCTTTCACAGACTGTGCATCAGATGTGGCCATATATTTGTCAGTTTGTAGATAAAATCTTCAGAGAGACCATTGAACCAGCTGTGCAGGGGGCCAATGCGCACCTTAGTACTTTCACCTTCTCCAAAATAGACATGGGGGACAAGGTACATGCACATGTTTACCTAGCTATCTAAATTAGGACATACCATACCTCAAACCCCTAAACCTTTCCCTGAAAGAGAAGTTTTTGCATTGAAAAAATGCCCATAAAAACATTAAAAATAAATGAATTAAGCACATTATATTATAATTGTTATTAAATTATATTGTGATGGTTTAATTATATCTAAATTAGTGTGACGTATTAACAGATTTATTTACCATAAATAAATAAAATCACTTTTTTATCTGTTTTTACCTTTGCGTACATACCAAAGACTTCTATTGCATTATATAAAGCTATTTATAATTGCTACAGATCAACTCAAATCCTAAAATAAAAACCTTTGACAAAGAAAAAAAAAAGATTCTAAATAAAAAAAAAGATTGTTTGTACCTTTGAGGACATCCACAAAGGAGGGCTTAGTCATATTTACCTTCATATTTAACACATTCAATATTTGTCCCGTAGTACATCTTTCTAAACCCACACACACGTTTTTGTTTGTCTGCAGCCTCTCAGGGTGGATGGAGTGAAAGTTTATACAGAGAATGTGGATAAACGACAGATTATTATGGACCTACAGATCAGGTAAAGTACACAGACACAGTTGACCACTGGGACTCATTAATGGACATTTTTTAAACTCTTTTTTTCTTTTTTGTATTTGTGTAGTTTTGTCGGAAACACTGAAATTGACGTGGACATTAAGAAATACTACTGCCGTGCAGGAATCAAGAGCATACAGGTAAGACAGAGACAATTGTGTGACACATGCCTGTTTGTGTGTGGTACTTGCATAAGTTGCTTCCATTTGAGTTGGCCCCCATTACCCTGATAACAATCAGAGCAACCACACATGAGCCTTTTGAACTTCATGTCAGAAGAACTTCTTTTCTCTGTTATATTAGAGTCAGTCTCTTCTTATATCTGCATTCTGCAAGCAAAAGTTTTTTTTTATTATTTATGAGCTTTTTGCCTTTAACTGGAGAGGATAGTGGAGATGTGACAGGAAGCAATATGGAGAGGAGTGATGGTGGTATCAGGAAATGACCTGAGCAGGACCACTCCGGTCAACTGCGCATATAATGCATGCGATTTTAGTTAGTCGAAAGTATTTTTATTAAAATGCCTAGTGGTTAATGCATACTGTATGCTGCAACACATTCAGCTGTAATGCTCATGCCAGAAAGTTTGAAATCCAACATTTCTCACTTTCATTCTTCCTTTTCCCCCATGATTCCCTGTCCTCTTTCCAATGTTTTATTGGTAAACAATGCGATTAAAGGCACAATATGTAAGATTTTTTATTTATTCAAAATATCCAAAAAAACACTTGCACAATGTTATACATTTTGTTCAATTGTGTACTTATATTATTCCATATGTTTCCAACAATTTTTTAAGGGATACTCCACTTTTTTTGGAAATAGGCTCATTTTACAACTCCCCCCAGAGTTAAATTGTCGAGTTTTACCTTTTTTGAATCCATTCAGCCGATCTCCAGTTCTGGCGCTACCACTTTTAGCATAGCTTAGCATACATCATTGAAGTGCACAAGACCATTAGCATTTCTCCCAAATAAATTACCAAAGTGTTTTGATATTTTTCCTATTTAAAACTTGACTCTTCTGTAGTTACATCGTGCACTAAGACAGACGTAAAAAGTTGCGATTTTCTAGGCTGATATGCAGGGAACTATACTCTCATTCCTGCGTAATAATCAAGAAACTTCACTGTAGTACCATGAGTGCAGCAGGCGCGATGACTACACAAACTTAGTCCCGGTCACGTTGGAAGCTGGGCACTATTTTCAGGCGCTGCGTCACAACATTACGCATTACTGCTGCACTCATGGTACGGCAGTGAAGTTTCCTGATTATTACGCAGGAATGAGAGTATAGTTCCTAGTCATGTCAGCCTAGAAAATCGCAACTTTACATTTTCCGTCTGTCTTAGTGCACGATGTAACTACAGAAGAGTCAAGTTTTAAATAGGAAAAATATCGAAACACTTTGGTAATTTATTTGGGAGAAATGCTAATGGTCTTGTGCACTTCAATGATGTATGCTAAGCTATGCTAAAAGTGGTACCGCCAGAACTGGAGATCGGCTGAATGGATTCAAAAAAGGTAAAACTCAACAGTTTAACTCTGGGAAACCAGAGAAATTGCAATTGTATCTAGTGTAACAGCCCTCCTCATTCCGTCACCTGTCAATGACGTCATATCCACATTCCTTCATACCTTCATACATACCTTCAAATTACGGTTCTACTTTCGTAAAAAACAAGGAAACACCAAAATGAATCTGTGTTACATAGCTCAACATTTTTAGTCTTATTGTTGGAATCTCTTTTTTTCTTCATTTATCGTAAGTAACATGTTTGTACCCAAAAAGTAAATCAGACCACATGTACACCATTTTGTCAAGTGGCTAACATATTATAATCAGAAAGTGCTTTATTTGTAATAACAGTAATACAGCATTTTCTCCACCATACAATATATTTTAAAATGAATTACATCCCATTTAGGAACACGAATCATCCAGCTTTTATTAATATGATATTCTAATATCAAACTAGCTTACTGCAGTGTGCAACAAGTGTCTGATACCAGCTGCCACCAAGCGAACGTTAACATAACTTTCAACATACTCAAATGTATTTAGTATGATTGTTTTGACCGAGTAAAACAGCACTGCGTTACCCCACTATTTTAATTCGCAAAATAAACTCGCTTATATGAGTAGTAATTCAGCCCTTGTGACTATTTTATTTGAATGAAATTAAATAATGTGTTTTTAACGTTTGCCTGTTCCTGCCTTAACTTGAACTTTGTTACGTTTGATCACTTAAAATCTTAAACGTAAATTTAAATTCTATTAGACATAAACAACATATCGAATGAAGCTGCAGTGGCCGACTATGGCATATAAGCATTAAAAACCGTTGTTTTTGTTTTGAATAAGCTACCTCTAACGGTGACTCTTGCATACTGTGCCTTTAAATGTCAGATTAATTATGCAAAATATTATAAAATGACATTTTGTACTCCTACATTTTTTTGCTTACCATTTATTTCTTTGTTGTTTGTATGTGTAGCTTAATGGGGTGTTGAGGGTCGTCATGGACCCGTTGCTAGGAGACATGCCTCTGATTGGCGCTCTGTCTGTGTTCTTCCTCCAGAAACCCGTATGTTAACCACCATGTGACCACACACACACACACACAGACTATCATATTGCAGAAGAACTTGCTTTGTGTCTTTGTAGTGATTCATTTTTATACTACATACCTGACATAAAGATTAGATGAGATCATACAATATAAAGAATGATGAGAATGTGCCTGTTATTTAACAATAACCCGCACCCTTGTTACTCCACTAAAGTTTTTTTTTATCAGACTCAGAACACTGCACTGACCTGCTCTTCAGAAACTGTTAAGAAATATCTAAATCTATTCCTCGTTCATCTCATTCTCAGCTGTTCATTTCCTGGAAGTCTTGATCCAGAATATTTATCTACTGGATACTTTACTTTAATATCGGTATCTTATACCTTAAGATAAAGTGTTGGTTTCTGCATCAAACACAACACTAACTGCTAGTGCCCACCAGCATTCAATTAAAAAACATTCAGGTTAGGGTTAAATCTTTGGACCAAATCAACAAAACCAAAATTACAACATTTAATTTGAGCACAAAAAGTATTAAAAAAAGACACAAAAAAAAAGCTATTAAGATTCATGATTCTAAATGTTTCATGATTCATGATTCTGGACTGAATGGTGTGTAACTGAGTTTGCTTTCCTACACTCTCACTCTGTTTTTGTACACTACCGCTCAAAGGTTTGGAATCAGTACAAATGTATTATTTTTATAATTTTCCTGGCAGTCTTGATCCAAAAAAAGAAATGAATCCTTTTATACAGCAAGGATACATTAAGTTTTAAGACTTTTTTTATTAATACATAAAAAATCCATTGTAAATAAATGCTGTTCTCTTAAGGAATCTGAAATATTTATTTCACGGTTTCCACAAAAATATTTAGCAGAACAACATTTTTTTAAATTAAGATAATACTAAGACATTTTTCCTGAGCACCAAATCAGCATATTACAAATATTTCTGAAGCATCGTGTGACACTGAAGACTGGATATAATAATTTATATCCTTCATTAAATACATATACATTCTTGTTCCTATTTTCTTTAAAAAAAAAAAGTTTTTTGGTTTGGTTCATGGCTTGAAACTCTTTACTGAAGAATTTTTTTAAGGGTTCCTATGGAAGGAAAAATGCTTCCGGAACCAAGAACCAAGTTACTGTTATATTAACATTATATATCAGTTCAATGGCCTTGTTACTGCTGTGAAAGATAAAGGATCTGTTTTATAGGAAACAAACACAGGCATTTGCATCTACAACCATAATGTATTAAACAATGTTAAATGTGGCTCTATCTCTCTCAGTTTCTGGATATAAACTGGACGGGTCTTACAAATATGCTGGACATTCCTGGAATAAAGTGAGTGACACGTGTCAGCCATCACACACATGCATTTTATAATGTAGTTATGTTATTATGTCAGTTTCATGAACCTGGAAAGTGGATCAGTCAGCCTCCCTTTGAAACACACACATGCTGTCACATGACCTATTTAGTATTTTGAGGTGACATAGATAAGTCTCTCACACAAACATTATGCACGCTCACTCTAGTCTCAGAAATGCTGCTCTTCCTGTCAGACCACATCAGGGGTTACACCCACTTGTGATGGTGATGTTAATAATCTGTTTATCTTAAAGGCCGCCCTAGGATCCCCTACCATTAACGTGTGTGTCCAAATGTAGTTTAATGTGTTTTTCCAAGAGTCTCTGTCTCTGTCTCTCTCTCTCTCTCTCTCTCTCTCTCTCTCTCTCCTTTTATAGTCATATTATAGGTGCGGTGGAGTTGATGTGGTTTAGGGCGTGGGGAATGATATCTTGTCTTTTGTTATATTTTTCTCTCTCTCACACACACACACATACACCCTTACAGAAGAGTCATATTTCATGCTCTCTTCTGCTCAGACATCGGAGCTGAAATCAATCTGAATTCTTTGATCACTCTCAAATGAAGTACATGTTCAAGTAATGCAAAATAATTGAAATATAATGCTATAGATTGTCATTAACATACTGGGGAGGTAAGAGGTTTCAATGACTATAAATGGCAATACTTAAATGAGAATGCTACTAATGGAGAACTGCTGGGGAGGACGGAGGAAGCGTTATGGAGCTTCAACGTACACACACACACACACACACACACATACTGTCTCTCTCTCTCTCAATATATATATATATATATATATACAGTGCCCTCCACAATTATTGGCACCCCTGTTTAAGATGTGGTCCTGGACTTCTAAAATTTCTAAAACATGGAACCCAAATGCAAAAAAAAAAAGAGAAAAATCCAACCTTTTATTTAAGTAAATTACTTTGGTGGTAAAAAAAAAAAAAAAAAAATCACGCATTTAGAAAAAAAAACTTGATATCATGTGTCCTACAATTATTGGCACCCCTGATGTTAATACTTTGTACAACCCCGTTTTGCTAACAGGGCAACACTTAATCTCCTCCTATAACATTTCACAAGATTGGAGAACACCGAGAGAGAGATCTTTGACCATTCTTTACACAATCTTTCTAGATCATCCAGTGTCCTCCTGGGTCCTCATATGCACTCTCCTCTTTAGCTCGCCCCACAGGTTTTCGATTGGGTTGAGGTCTGGGGACTGAGATGGTCATGGGAGGACCTTGACTTGGAGCTGAACCATTTCTGTGTTGATTTTGCCACATGTTTTGGGTCATTATCCTTCTGAAAGACCCAGTGACGACCCATCTTCAGCTTTTTTCAGAGGCCATCAGGTTTTTATTTAAAATGTCCTGGTAGTTCAAAGCGTTCATAATGCATTGCACCCTAAACAAGGTTCCCAGGGCCTTTGGAAGAGAAACAGGTCCACAGCATCACAGATCCTCCACCATACTTCACATGCTTTTCGGCATACGCATCTTTTGTTTTACGCCAGAGTGTTTGTTGCCAAAAAGCTCAATCTTAGTCTCATCTGACCAAATTGAAGTTCCAGTGCCGCTTAGCAAACTCCAGACGTGTACGTTTGTGAGTGTTAGTGAGAAAAGGCTTTTTTCTTGCATGCCTCCCAAACATCTTGTTGGCATGTAGAGAGCGTCTGATGGTTGTTTTGGAGATTTTGTGACCCCAAGATGCCACTCTTTGATGCAATTCTGTGACAGTGAGCTTAGGACTTTTTTTTTTTTTTTACTTCTCTTAGCATCCTCCTCACTGTGCGTTGTGGCAAGATAAACTTAAGACCTCTTCCAGCCTAGTTTGTCACTGTTCCAGTCACTTCTTAATGATTCCTCTGACTGTAGATACGGGCAAGTTAAGGCGAGTGGTTATTTTCTTGTAGCCTTTGCCTGACTTATGAAGGTCGACACACATTTTCCTTACTTGAATGGTGTGTTCTCTTGTCTTTGCCATTTTGACAAATGGGTAAGAGAATTAGGCCACTGTGTCGCATCATATTTATACCCCAGGGAAACAGGAAGTCATGAATTACTAATTAAAAGTTCCTAGATACCCTGACCAACTTTAGCAACTACCAAAAAATATATATAAAAAAAAAATCAATTACATTTTTCAGCGGAATTGTTAGGGATCTACATTTGTGTGAGACAACTGTGAGACACGTTTTTTTCCCCCTAAATGTGTTATTTTTTATTTATTTTTTTTACCACCATAGAAATGTACTTAAATTAAATAAAAGGTTGGATTTCTCTTTTTTTTTTTTTTGCATTTGGGTTCTATGTTAAAAAAAAATGAGAATTTTTAGAAGTCCAGGACCACATCTTAAACAGGGGTGCCAATAATTGTGGAAGGCACTGTGTGTGTGTGTGTGTGTGTGTGTGTGTGTGTGTGTGTGTGTGTGTATATGTATGTATGTATGTATGTATATATATATATATATATATATATATATATACATACATACATGATTGTATGTATTAATGTATTACAAGTGGTCCATACAACTTCTGATCTATAATAGCCCTTCAAAAAAATCTTTGGAAAATAAAGGTTCATAAGCTGTATGTATTTATTGATGGGTGGGTGGATAGACTTAATTTAACACATTTGACTAGTTTATTTTATATATGTATTGTTTTGTATTATCTCTCTCTTACAGTGGTCTGTGTGACAGTGTTATTCAGGATATCATATACAGTTTTCTTGTGTTGCCAAACAAAATCACTATTCCCCTTGTAAGTGATGCACAGATTTCCAAACTCCGCTTCCCTATGCCAAAGGTGACACGCGCACACACATATACACGCTTCACATACATGTGTACAGATAACATTTCTATCATATAATACGTGTGTGTTTGGTGTAGGGCGTTCTGCGGATTCACTTTCTGGAAGCACAGGACCTGGTGGGAAAGGATACGTTTCTGGGTGGTATGATAAAAGGAAAGTCGGACCCGTATGGGGTCCTTCAACTCGGTAATCAGCTCTTCAGATCCAAAGTCATCAAAGAGTCGGTAAACCCTAAATGGAATGAAGTATATGAGGTGAGGGGCTGATTTGTGAACAAGCGTGTCTATCACTGACATGTTTTGAATTGCTAACTGAGGTGTTTATGTGTGTGTTTTAGGCATGTGTGTACGATCACTCAGGACAGAATTTGGAGATAGAACTATATGATGAGGACACGGATAAGGATGATTTTCTGGGAAGGTAATGGCTGTGCCTGTGATTGATCTAATCAATCATCAAATAATCACAAGAAATCATACTTCAGAATCCCACCATGAAGATGTTCAGGGTCTGTGTGTGTCTGTGGTTCAGCTTTCCCCTACGTTTTGTTAGAAGTAACAAATCTTTGACCTTGTGGAAACATTTTTGGTCCCCGAAAACAACTTATGAATCACACTAAATTATGTTATTTTGAAAATTTAATAATGCAGAAAGCTTTCTGTGATAGTTAGGTTTAGGTGTTAGGATTAAGGTCAGAGGATAGAATATACAGTTTGTACAGTATAAAAATCATTATGTCCATAGAAGTCCCCATAAAACATAGAAACCCATTGTGTGTGTCTGTGTGTGTTAATCTGATGTTTCTCCTCCTGTATTCTGTAGTCTTACTCTCAACATAGATGAACTACAGAAGGAACAGAAAATAGACGAGGTACATATTAAAGTTTTTGCTCTGATTTTGGTCTTAGATCTGTTCAGCTTGGTTTTTAAATATCTGAGCTAAAAGTTAGTACAGAAAATCTGCGTAAATAAGTAGCTTGATGTTCCAAACCCATATGACTTTCTCTTTCTCTTCTGTGAAGCACAAAAAGTATGTTTTTATATTATAAAATATATTATAAAATTATTTATATAATATATCCCCTGATTTGGGTTTGTGTGCAGTGGTTTTCACTTGATGATATCGCTAAAGGGAAGCTTCACCTGAAGATTGAATGGCTTTCTCTTCTCTCTACACCTGATAAACTCGATGAGGTAACATAACACTCCCCTTAAACACAACATAGTGATATGATATGACTTCTGTTTACAAATTAGACATAACTGATCAAATAACAAAATTTGGATTGGGTTGAATTTTTTTGTATGTGTTTGAAAAAAGTCTTTCAATAAAAATAAAGCAAAAACCATAATACTGTGCAATATTATTAAGTTTAAAGTAACTATTTTCAATTTTAATATATTTAAAATGTAATTTATTCCTGTGATGAAAAAGTTGAGTTTTCAGCATTATTAATCTGGTCAGTGTCGCATGATCCTTCAGAAAGCATAATAATATCCTATTCTAGTGCTTAAACAATTCTTATTATTATCAACAGATGCTAAACACAGTCAGAAAATTAACAATAATTAAAAACAATTTGGTAGACGAAACAGTAAGGTTAAAATCTTAGTAAATATAGTAATAGGGATGCACCTTATTGCATGTAAAATGAGACATTATTCAGGCATGAAAAATTATTTAGTCTTTTTTTTAGAGGAAGATCCCCACAATGTAGATCACACACACACACACACACACACACACTGATGAATGTTGTATGTGTTGCTTTTTAGGTTTTAAGCAGCGTTAAAGCATATAAAGGGCAGGCCAATGATGGACTGTCATCAGCAGTACTGCTGGTGCTCCTGGACTCAGGCAAAAATCTGCCAGTGAGTATTAACACACACACACACACACACACACACACACACTAGCTTTCTTTCTTTCTTTCTTTCTTGCTTCCTTATTTCTCAATGCTCCACCTTCCCTATTTCATCTGACATCACTTCTCCTACTACCCTTTGCCTTTTCTTCTTTCATCCTCTATTTCTTTCCGTTGCCCTGCTCTGGTTTCCTGTCGTTCGGGGTGAAGAGTGTTTTTGAGGGGTACGTGGGCAGTGGGTGTCTGAGAGAGCGCCGCTCTGCTGGGCTGGTGTTCTGTGAGAACACTTCTGCCCTCTACAGGACAATGTTTGTGAGTCACTCTGCTGCTTTTCCATTCGATTTTACCTGCATCTGGTGCATTAACAGCTGGTTGTTACTTCATTTACAAATGTTTCATAGTTTCCTCTCAACTTCCCTTTTGCATGTAAATTCTTCCTGTAATGTTGTTCAAACTCTGCGGACTGCTTTGTTTGTATTTGTTTATGTCGTGGTTCCTCCTGTCAGCATGCTAGTCTTTAAAGAGGCCCTGTCTGCATTTTGCATAGATATAAATAGTCTCTGTATTAGAGGTGTTAATGCAGCCATTTTTGTGTGTGCAGTTGTTTTCCATTGCAATGGTGTACTTTTTCCTTTAAAGAGGGGATTTGAATATGTAGTGTCCGAGGCAGTTCAGGGAAATATTGTTGAATATGTTCACACAGCTACAGAATGTGGTTATGAGCCCTGTTTGATGTGCTAAATGAGGTTATGATGTGGTTGTCCACAAATCAGGTTGTCCAATCACTGTTTGTAATATCATACAGATCTCCATTATACTATTTATGAACAATTATTAGAAAAATGCTACAACAAAAAAATTCACACACACACACTCGATAATACCATATGATAACAAATGAGGCATGCACAAAATTGCTGAATTTGATCAGAATTCACTTTAAAATGATTTGAAATCAGAAATGTTTTAGTTTCAAATGATGAGGCCACATTTGAAAGGAGGATGAAGTAGTTATTGGTCAATATTGATAATCTCAAAATAGACAAAATATTTGTGGATTAATTATGTTAGAGAAAGATTTACTGAAGTTCAGTGACATTATCCCACTCCTGTCTGCTGTTGTATTTACGGGACAAGTTGAGACTTGCACCTGTCAGTGAATTTGCTTGTGAATCTCGAACACTCACTGTGTGAATGTAGTCTCAGTGATTACATCATGATCTTGTTTGTAACCACGTGGGATTGTGTTACTCCAGCAATGATATGGGTTGGGGCAGGGCTGTAAGACAGCTTTTGCATTGACATACTCTACAGATTTAAATGTTTTGCTGTTTTACTGTTTTCAAATCCATTCAGCCGATTTTCTGATATTTAGAAGAATATCAGTAACCAGACAGTTTCTGGTCTCATTGACTTCCGAGACCAGAAACAGTCTGGTTACTGATATTCTTCTAAATATCAGCAAATCGTCTGAATGGATTCGAAAACGGTAAAACTCGACTGTTTAACTCTGGGGGAGTTGTAGAATGAGCCTATTTCCAAAAAAAGTGGAGTATCCCTTTAACATTTACAATGTTTTGCGTAGCTTTGCACAGCAAATTTGTTAAATTTTTCCAAACAAAACCAACTGTTGTGTGTCGCTGAGCAGCAAGCAAGCTCCAGTGATATTTTATAAAACATCAGCGCGATTGGCCAATCAAATTCGAGGACCTAAATAACTGTTGTACAATTATCGCTGTCATGGCTCATTTTATCATCTTCATCTGTCACCGTGAGAGCGCTGAAGTTTATTGAGGCTTCCTCTATGTGGTATTGCATGTTTCTGCCATCAGAATTGTTGCAGTTTGATTTTCAGTGAAGTGTGGGTTGGACTGATTCTCTTTGGATTGCCTTGTCTATATTTCTCTTTCATTCTGTCTAAACTGTGTTTTGCTATGACTGTTTCTCAGGCCGCCTCTTTTATTATTTTCATCAAGTTAACCATGCATTAATTCTGTAACCATCATTCATTTTGTTGTGTGTGAATGAGTACTGTGTCTATGTGTTTTTGTGCAATTATGAATTTAACTGCATGCAATCCTCCTAATAATCCTGCCTGTATTTGTATTTGTTTGCGCGTGTGTCTCGTCCTTTTCTGCTTGGGAAATAAGCGCAATCCTTTAGAATTCAACAATGCAGGTCTGAAGAAGGGTACGGTCAATAAAGCAAAAAAGGTAACACAACCTTTTTCTCACAATTTACACACACACATACACACAGAAAGATGTAGAAAAAACTCTCAAGGTGACTGTGTGTAAGATGATCTGCAGCAGGTAGCGTGTGTGCTGTCCGTGTGCTTCGATTAACCGCATGTAGACCTGCGTCTGCAACGCTCTGAATTCAGACAGGCTTTTTCACTCGTGGAAATCCAAGCCAGCTTTCCAATCTCATTTTCACAGTTCTGAGTTGATTGCATTTGATTCAAGTAATTTATGAAGCAAACGTATGTACTGTATACACACATGATCTTAAATAAATGCAATATATAAGAGCATGCCTAAGAACAAGTCCTGATATTAATATAGTAAATGCCATTCATAAGGGAAAATATTCCAGAATTCTCAAAATAAATTTGGATTATTTTCGTCCTTTAATTAATAAAAATATTTCCAAATTCATTGTCCACCACATCTATGGCATGCTGTCACTTGCCACAATCAATCATTTAGATTCTTCCTGCAGTTTAAAAAAACATTAAATGTCTTTAATTTACGGAAGATTAAGCCAGGATTAGGCCTTAGTTAAATTAGGACATTTATTTAGCATATATATTATTGTTCCTTAGAAAACGACATGGTGTGCATCTTGAGACATACAGTAACAATGGCACTGACATATTTTATTATGTCTGTACAAGTTGCTTTCAGTTAAAACAGCTCAAACATTTTAGTCTGGGACTAGGCTTTAGCCTTGTCTGTGAAACTGTGGGGGTAATGTTTAAATATTACGGTTATACTTTTCAGAATAATGTAATAATGAATAAATATTAATTCACGACTTAAATGTCTAATAATATTTGACAGCAAGCCACAGGTGTGGTTCATATAGACTCCCTAGACGAGACTAAATATGATATGTTTACTAAGCATAATTTCAAGTCATTATTAGGTAAATATGTATTCCGGATTGTTACATATTTGAAAATGACACATTGTTTGTTTGGTGTTCTTTGCTTTAGTATGTGCGGTTAAGTTTGATATGTTATATCGGTACGTGTTTTGATGTGGAAGGGATGTTAATAAACATTTGTATATTCTCCAGTCCGGTAAAAAGGTCAGCAGTGTGCCCAGTCCATTCGTCCAGTTTACTGTGGGACACAAATCCTTTGAGAGCAAGGTAAACACACTTACACACTCAAGTGATTGCTTCTTTATCTTATCTGTCTTTAATTTCAGAGGTGGATATTGTATTATTCTTACGTTTGCAAATTTGAATATGAAAATAGTTTGAAGCTCATTGAAGTGGCTTTGCGTGAAAAGAGATAATTAGATATATTTAACAGTAGAGAGATGTTTAGCTGTCATTGTATGACAATATTTGGCTGTAGAAGGTGATGCTGCAGTAAAGAGTCTGACTTTACTGTGACTTTGTATGGTAAAATAATTCCAGAATCACTTTTGTTAAATATTTAAAGGTTAAATGTTTCACATTCCCTTGTCATTATAGACACGATATAAAACCAACGAGCCGGTTTGGGAGGAGGCCTTCACATTCCTGATCCACAATCCAAAGTGTCAAGAACTTGAAGTGGAGGTAAAGCACAAACAGAAGTACACATGGGGTTATGACCTCTAGAGGTCAAAAATGTGGGCTGGTAACCAAAAGTAGTAGACTTGAAGAGGTAGCAAGTAAGCATATATATATAGTATAAAAAATAGTATAGTATAAAAATAGTACATTTTTAGTTTTTTATTAATAGTTTTATACACATAGTATAAAAAATCTGGAAGTTTCCATGCTCACAGGACATATGTTTCTTGCACATTTTGATGTTGTGTGTGTGTGTGTGTGTGTGTGTGTGTGTGTGTGTGCAGGTAAAGGATGACAAGCACGAGTGTTCCCTAGGGACGTGTTCTCTTCCTCTGTCTAAGCTGCTGCAGGAGGATCAGATGACCATCAGTCAGCGATTCCTTCTCAAAAACTCAGGACCCGGTGCTACACTCAAGATGAAGATCGCACTTAGGGTAACACACACATATTGTTTATCTGAAATAACATAATTTAATAGAAAGTATGAAAGAAATAGAAAGAAAAACAAAACTAAAAACAATGGTTCAAGCTCTAACTGATGATAAAGGGTGTGACATTTCCTAAACATGCTCGAAAAGGTTGACCAATCACAACACACTTTCCAGCTGACTAATCAGAGAACATTGCACTTTTTGGAAGGAGTGTCTTCATAGAAACCAGAACTAAACAGAGCGCCAATGGCAGAATGGGAAGAGAGGTGCTACAAAAATTTGTAAAACCTGACGTGTTTAAGCATGAAAACTTATTCTAGTAGACCACAAAATTAAAATCAAAACTTTGCGTTTTAAAATCAAGACCAAGTGAGCAAGCTAAACATGACTGTCAAAGAAATAAACAAATGATCTTTGACCTGTACCATCCATCTTGACTAATCTAAATACACTCAAAAACATATACAGATATGTCTTGGTTCCTTACCCTTTTCTTTTAATTTCAGATTATCTCTGTGGATAAGTTGGCTGCATCGGATCAGCCGTCCTCAGTTCAGATCCGCCGTCCCAGCTCTAGCATGACCCCCAGCCCCTCCCCTCATCGGCCCAATGTTTCAGAGCCCGCCCCGGCATCCAAAGCCCAGCAACCCAACCCTACATCCAAGACCCAACCCACCCCAACACTCTCCCCACGGGTGGACTCCCAAATGGACATCAGGCCATTGGAGGACTCGTCTAGCCGTCTGGTTAAATCAGGGCGGAGTGCGTCTAACCTCGCCATTTCTGGCTCTCTGCTAAACCTGAACCAGAAAGAGCCCACACCCAGCATAGCATCTGACATCTCCAATCCCAGCACCACCCAGGAGCTCCAGAGGACAATGCAACAATTACAGAAGTATGCTTTCACATTTTTAGCATATTTTGACTTGGAATGCACAGATGTATCGACCAATAATCGGTATTAGGAAGGAAAGCAATTTCTTTCACTATCGGCCATTGGCCGATTGTTTAAATAAAAACAGCCAATGATCAGGAGGGCCGATTATATCCTGTCATTCAAAAGGGGGCAGCAAAACGTGCCAGACTGTCACTCAATGCTTTGTGTGAAAATCTTGTGTCGAATTTAGGGCTGTTGAAGTTAATGTGATAATACAGATCATCGGCGTATTATTAACAGAGTAAAAAATAATGATGCAGGCTCTAATTGACCCATTGAATCTTTCATACGTACATCAAGCCAGCGTCGCCAGGTCTGCAGTTTCTCTTACACCAAACATTATTTGTAGCAAACATCCCATCCAATAATCGCAGAGCTTTGTGCTTTGTTACTTCTAAAAAGAAAATATATATATATAAATATAATATTTTGGGCTTTGTTGTTGATTTAACCTCTAATATTACAGTAATATACCAAATGAGAGGGTTCCCTGTATAGTTTACAGTATGAGTTGGGAGAGATTGTTTTTTCCCTTTAGAAAATCGGCTATTATGTCAGCTGAGAAATTTTGTATCGGTGCATCTCTAATTTTAACCTTTTTGCCTGGGTTCAGCCGAGGTTGTTCATTATTTCATTTATGTTTTCATGAGATGACAACTCCACAACTACTGTTTAATCTGTCTATGTGTTTACAGTGGCGCCTCACCAGGTTTCGCTCCATTAGGGGAAATTCAGTTAACCATCAGGCATAGTCCCCAAAGAAACAAACTAATTGTCGTGGTGCACAGCTGCAGGCAAGTTACATATGATTTTTGATGCATTTGAGTTATGCCTCTGAAAGACATTTTTAATATGAAAGTATTCATATTTCTGTTTGTGTATGTGTTTGTTTGCAGGAATCTGATCTCTTCTTCTGAAAGTGGTTCTGATCCATACGTCCGGTTGTATTTGCTGCCTGATAAACGACGCTCTGGACGCAGAAAAACAAACACGATAAAGAAAACGGTGAACCCGGTCTACGATCAAACGTCAGTTTCTTTCTCCCTTCTTCCAGTCTGATCTCGCATTTGAATAAATCAAGTGTTTGCGTCAAATAAAACACTGTTTGTGCATGCACGTGTTTGTGTAGGTATGAATTCAGCGTGTCACTCGTGGAGTTGCACAGAAGAGTTTTAGATGTGGCTGTGAAGAATGGAGGAGGAATCCTGTCAAAACACAGAGGGCTGCTGGGAAAGGTGACATCCATCCCATTAATAACAGTCCTCATGCCATTTATACCATAAATTACCTCCCAAACAATGATCATAACACGTATACAATGTATATTATTGAATATTCTTTTCTAGTTTGTTGTTGTGCCTCAAGAACAAATTTCTTTATATAAAATTTGGATTGTGTGTGTTTCTCAGGTGTTAGTTGACTTGACTTCTGAGGATATATCAAAGAGCTCAACGCAATGGTAAAAAACCTTTTATATCATTTACAAAGATCAAGTTGATGATATTGATTACTGTATTGAAGTAATATGAACATATTGGATATTCACTACTTATAATTGCATTTTGCAAAGGTTATTTAGAATTGAACCCTCTAATGCATTTTGTGCATCATTTTGTGATTTATTATGATTATATTCTTGTTTTAAAGTAGAAAAGAAACAATAAAATTAGAGTAGTATTTTATTTACTTTTCTATTCAATATTTCAGAAGGCTAAATTCTACTAAATTTGTTCACATTAAAATTATATGAATGAGTTGAGTTGCACCATTTAAAAATCTATATATAAATGACCCATACATTTCTTGCCAGTTTTTGTGAAAATGCCACAATAAAATAAACGACATGAATATCATTAATATTTTGCAAAATGTGCATGATCGTGACACCAGAAATGTTTATATAAATGTGTGTGTGTTTGTCAGGTATGAGCTCACAGTGGACGGACAGAGGCGAACATCCCCTTAATCAAAGGAACGCCCTTTTTCCGCCTACACATATATATATATATATAAAAAAAAACTACAAATCCCTACACAAGACTCCAAACCTCAACCATATTTAAGCCATGTGTTAAGCCTGTGGGCAAAATTTGTTGGTTCTTCAGTTTTTATTCATTTTAACAGATTTATAGTGTGAAAAAAAAATGTGCACTGAGCAAGAGTGAATGAGAGAGTGAAAGATAATGAGAGTGTTTAGAGATGTTTTTTAAAGGGACACTGTCCAGCAGTATCTGTTGGATTGGTTTGTTTATTTTTAATCCAAGAGTGGCGAACTCTAACAACATCCACCATTCACATTAATGGTGGAGAGATTATATATATATATATAATTAAGATCAGACTGTAAATAAATAGACGTGGAATATTAAAATTGTATTTGGAAAAGTTTAATAAATATTAACCTAAGAGTTCTTGTTAAACAAGCACCGAACTCAAGCTTGCTTTGAAAGTGTTAGAATCTCTTTTAATGTCTACAGATGACATCTACCAAAGAAGTACTTTGCTCATTAGAAAGTGTGTGATTAAACCAAAAATGCACCTAAATGTTTTGCACACCCAAGTGTTAATATATATGTATGTGTTTGTTCTCTGGTGTGGTTCAGCGTCCACCTTCACCGCACTAGCTGTCACATGACCCTGGATATCTAACGCTGCCATTTCGATGATTCTTGTTTGGGTTTTCTATAGTACTCACTCACATGTTAAAATCCTTTTCCAAAACACACTTGTTCACTGCTCACCCACCTCAGCCCAGCTGTGCTTCTTTCATCATCTGCATCTCAGAATTATATAAAATGTCTTGTGTTAGGTCTGATCTTAAGTGAAGGTTGTGGATTCAACTACTGCAGTGTCACTGAGCTGAGCTCATGGTAGGCAGATGGTCGAACCTTTATTCCTGTCAGCAAGAATGTGTTTTTATTGTATAAATTATTGTGTATTTTATGAAAGATTTTATTATGCTTATTATTATAAATAATACTTATCATACAAAGCAATCGTATGCAGTCAGAGCTCCCCTCTGTGCTGAGCTTGCCTTATTGATGTAGATATATATATATTTTCTGTGCCTTATGACCAACAATATACTTACCTTAGAGGATATTTGCCATCAGATATAGGATTGTAAAGTCTCTGTATTTGAGGATTTCCATCGTTGTCTTTTAATAAACAATTTATTCTGTACCAGTAAATAGCCTGGTGGTGGTTTGTCATCTACAGCATGTCATATTTTAAAAACAAATGCAGTCAGATATCACCACAGAGTTTAACTTAAAATAAAATATCTTAAATATTAAAATTATATAAAAAGAATATATTTTTAATTGATTTCTTTTTTTTATTTTATATTTTTCATTTTCCTTTTAGTATTTTTTGTGTTTTTTTTTTTTGGTAAAAAAAAATGGTAACTATCTGTAATAGAACCAATGCTAAAATATGTGTTATATATTTCATTTTTTTTTATATTGTAGTTTATTTTCACGTATTGATTTAGCATAGTATGTTATCGAGAACCCACCACTAGTGTATTCGTGTGCGCGTGTGTCCGTGACGTCAGTGGCGGGTTGCTGTTCAGTGCTGATTCTAGCGGCGCGCGGACTGCGGTTTGCGATTGACGTCTCTTTCTCTCTTTTTTCGCTCTCTCTCATTAATCCCACTATTTCCACACCGTCTCCATCCATTACCCATCGCATCAGACCTCGCGGAAACACACTGCTGGAAATGGATTAATTACACCCAGGTGATATGGATGAGTAATCGGAAAGGATGGAATCGTTTCACCTGTTTCTCGCCATCCTTGCGTTTCGGGCCAGTCTCGCCTCCGCGGCAGATCGAAATTTCGGTGAGTGTTTAACATAGACAGTAGGTGTTTAATAATGTGTGTGCGCGCGCGGTGTTTTCCGTATAAAGGGAGAGGTGAAGCGCGCGCCATGTCAATAATTGTCCCTATATTAGCGCGCTTATAAAGAACTCAATGTCTCTCTGTTGAGTCTTTTCCGCTGATTTAGGCTATACATTTCCAATAAGTGTTTTTTTTATCTGGCGGGTGGAGACGCATACGTGTTTTCCAATACTGAACCAATAAAGAAATAGACGTGGAAGGGAATATCAGTCTTCATACTGAAAAAAAAGCACAGACTGATAGTCTATTTCCTTGTCTCTAAAATTACGTTAGCTTAATTCTCCACATACAATGATTTCATGTCCGGTAATGTGAAGCGGAGAAGCTGTAGGACTTTCTACACTGGTCTTTCGCTCATTACATAACTGGCTCTGGAGCTGGAGAGGCGATATACACACGGCCTGTGTTTTTCACTTTCCTTGGCGAATGAATATTATGTATTATTTAATCATGTGATCAGTCTGAACATTAGATAATGGTTTGTGTGTTCAGTAGGGCCTCTGTCTGCAGCAGCACAGGAAATGAAGCATCACAGGTTACAGCTTAAGCCACAATAATAGAGTTTATACGTGGTCTGTCTGTGTGTGATTCATAAACCCAGCCCAGGAAAAGGTCATCCTCTCAGTCATTAGCTGTAACCATGGCAACAGTTTGCAGCGTGTTAATTTCATATTGACTTGATTGCTCTAGACCGCATGAATGAGTAAAGGGCATTTTTAATTTCATTGAAATGGTCACTGACACACACACATAGGCTATATATATTATAATTATATACCTTATTATAATAGCTATAATTATACTATAGCCACTATAGTCATTCAAAAGGATGCTATAAATGAAAAATCCTTTTCAAAAGTGAAGTGAAATATATCCTTGCAGATTAAATGCTATAATATCTTAATTTACTGTGGATACACACAGGTTTGTCAGCTCAAAGACAGACAGTTAATGCAGAAGCATTTGAAATGCTGTTTTCAATACTGGTAAATTTAGTGAAATTGTGGTTACAGATAAAACTAACATATTGATTATTAAAACTAAATGGGCAAATTTAATACCTGATTATCTACATACAAAATCATTACACAAAATGTTACTTTAACAGGTCAATTTAATAAAGTAACAAAGTAAAATTCCAGTTTATTCCATTTTTTTTACATTTTGTTTGTTTGTTTATGCCAGCATTCCAAATGACATTATATGTTTTATGCAATTTTTATTATATTGTTGTTTTAATTTGATCAATATTATTTCATTTTCTGTGGTGGATTAAGAATAAAGCTTTGATTTAAACAAAAGTACTGGCAGCAGTTAATAATAATACAGTAAAGTGATCTAGGGTGCAGGTTTATAATGTGAAATGAAATTAAGGAACCTTTTGGAAATAATTATCAATTTAAAAAATGAAGTATAGTGAGTTATTACAGGATGTTACAATTCATAAAGAATGCAGTTTTAGTGTTTAAAGATTATATTATCTGTCAAACCATTCACTGTTAATTATGGAAAAACATCTGTCATAAAGCTACTACTAAACACTAAACAGCATCTGCACTTAAATCTGAGACACTGTCTCATGCAAAAGCTGACATCATGGTCACACAGGACTCTGTGGCTCATAATTTGAGTAGATGAGTGTCTGTGGATTCATCTGAGAGGATGTCAGTGAGCAGACAGTCTGTTCACCATCATTCTCACAATGCCTCCCCCGAAAATGAGCACGCAAACTGCTTTCCATAGTAACAGAGAGGGTTTAATAGAAATATAACAAGGGAAACATGCATCATGTTAATGTGGATGACCTACAAAGTATGCTAATGGCTCTTTGAAACACAATATTAGAATCCCATCATTACATAACATTGGCCAAACTATTTAATTCAGAAGATCCTGTCATGCTATCAACAAAATCTGACCACTGCTTTGCAATTGAAATTCTACAGTGGCTGTAATTTCTTCATTACAAAACGTGAATTACACACAGTATTTGGCCGATTGTTTGAAACGGGTCAATTGTATTCGACTCATTTTTTTAAAGTGAACTCAAATTTTACTGCGTTTCTCGGGACACTTAGATGATGCACTCTAAAAAATGATGGGTTATTTTAACCCAATTTTAGGTCAAACATGGACAAACCCAGCTGTTAAATTCATAAATTGCATTTTTTAATCCAACAATTGGGTTGGTCCATATTTGACCCAAAATTGGGTTTAAACAACCCAGCATTTTTAGAGTGTGTGAAGAAGAATTATAGATGAAGCCATTCGTGGTTTGTTAATCATACATGAGTAAATGAGGACACATACTGTTAAACCCCACACACAGATTTTCTGAGGCTGAGAATTAGCTATTTTCTGCTGAGACACTTGGTGTGTGGGGGTTAGTGTGAGAATATTTTACTATGAATGATATGTGTGTGTGAATGTCAAACACACTGCAGCAAGTCCCATAATACCTCATAACAGCAACACACTTTTGTGACTTTTTTGGTCCATATGAGGTTGAGATCTGTCTCAGCTGGTTTGATTAAGAAAATAGTGACAACAAATCCTGGCAGTTAGCATGAGGATTTTAAAGCAAGCACTGGAGCAATTAAAAAGGATGTTAGCCATTATTTTGTCAGACTTACCCACATCCCTATTCTAAACTCTGATGCACGTCCCCTATTCTTAGACCATACAAAGATACCATTGTATTACTGAGACCGAGCAAACCAGAGGAAAGTTGTATTGCTCATATGCGCTCTTTTATAGCTAAGGAGGGTTAGAGTTGTTCTCAATTTTATTTCTTCAAGCTATAAACGTTGTCTGGAATGTTTCTGCTAAATTAGTTGAAGTACAGTAATAGGAGAGATCTATGAAATGAATGTGGTGAGCCTGATTCAGATACATAGATAGAATTTAAAAGATGTTTGAGTTCATGTTTAGCTCTCCTTTTGATTTCAGATTTTGATATCAAATTGGAGCACTTTCATACATTATTGAGATCTCTAAGATGATGACTAGAGGAGTGTTATTTCAGGACACCTATTTCAAGGATATTTGTCAGCTAATATGGATATATTGATCTGAGTGTCATTCCCCCCAAAATTAAAAAGTAAAACTGAATCATTTTTTTAAGGAGCATTCACATCAAGAATAACATCTATAAAGATCTATAATCATATCAACATTTTCATCCACACCAACAGGATTCTGAGTCTTGTTTTTTTTTTTCAATGTTATTCCAACAGTATTGTTTCTGTCGTTATAGCTGTGGTCTGGACTTTAATATTCTCATAGAATTAGAATGAATGTTAAAACTGACTGTTATCATTGTAATTATCATCCTTGGTGTGAACTGCCCTTTATTTCTAATTCTTAAAATTCTCTTTCTTTCTGTCAGGCTGCCTGTTTGAGGATGGTCTGTGCCTGAACTATGAAGTATGTCTTAATGGTAAGTGAGTCACACACATTCGATATCTGTAGTCTCTGTTAATCTCATGCCGTTTGATTAAACTGTGTATCTATCATCATTTTGAATAATACATTTTAACTCTTTGGGTATGACTCTCACCCTAACAGACACACACATGCTGTTTTAAATATAGTTTTTGTGTTGCTTGGGAACCATTCCAAATTCACCTCCACATGGGTTAATAGTAAATTGTTTTGTGTTGGCACAAATGTCAGTTGCCATCAATGAGTTTTACACATTCACATGCTGAGGCAGTATCAGCCAATCAAACTTAACCTACTGTCTTACTCATATTTGGTGCGAGTGTGTGTTTCTGTATATGTAATTATAACTATGAGTCTAATATTCCTCAGAAATGCTGCCAGAACTGATACTGTTTACCATTGTTGTAATTGAAGAGTTCAGATGCAAAAGCCTCTAAATGCCATTTGAAATTTTCTTCTTTAATGATGATTTTTTATCAAACTTGTATATTTAAGTTCAGTAATATCACTTAAATAACAATTAATAGGTAATTATCATTGCCATTTAAGTGAAATTACTGAACTTAAATATACAAGTTTGATAAAAATCATCATTAAAGAAGAAAATTTCAAATGGCATTTAGAGGCTTTTGCATCTGAACTCTTCAATTGCTGTTGTTGCTGTCTTTGCTCACCACTGCCATCATCATTATCATCTATTATTAATATTATTATTAATTATCATCAATATTATTGTCAATGCTGTATTGGAATTACTAAGTGTTTATTGTCATCACTACTGCAATAATTTCCTCCTTATCTTTTCATGTGTTTTTAATGCACCACAACGTAGAATAAGGAAGGAGCAAATAAATAAATAAATAAAAGTGTTGATGTATGGGTATATGTATGTGTGTGTATGCGTGAACAGAGTAACCATTTATTATTTATTACCATCGTCATTTCCATCACCACGTCCACTCCCCACTAACATTATACTGGCAAAATTGTATTAGTCGGATATGTATATATGGAAAACCTCACAAACAGTGAGGAAGGCTATCTTATATTATCTTATTACACCATCTTTTATTTTAGGCAGTGTTGACAATGGCAATTGTTACATAGTAGGAAAGATGGAAATAAAAATAAAAATCGACTAATATTGGCAGTATGATGGTAGTGGGGAGTGGAAGTAGTGATGGTAATGACGATGGTTATAAATAATAAATGGTTACTTTGTACAGACACATACACACACTCACACCCACCCACACACACCCATAAATCAACATTTTTATTTCACTTCTGGAATTATGGAATTACAAGATTGTTCACTTCGGCACTATGTTGGTTTGTATGTCTGACTGTTAAATAAAAAAAAAGAATAAAAAAAAGAAATGCTGCTAAAAAACAAAAACAAACTCAAGTCAGGCCAATCACATCGTGTACAAGGGAGAGTAATCAACTGAACAGAAACAGGTGCGTAGAACTAACTAACAATCAAGGAGGGAAAACTAGGGAACATACATGTTGTAGTAGTTCTCTCTTTACCTTTCTTCCCTCTCTCTAAACCCTTAGAATTAAATAAGATAAGATAAGAATTATAACACTAAATTATAATAAAGAATTATAATGATAAGAATTATTAATACAGTCACGCATAGAAATATATAGAAATGACCTCTGTTATGATAGGCTAACCTGTGCGCATGTAATGAATGACAAATTGACAGCACAGAGAAATGCTTTTTTCTCTCCCTTGTGGGTATAACATAGTGATGCAAATGTATTCGCTCATGGTGTGAGCCTACTATCACGCAGGTGTCGGGGACGGGGACTCCAGCTGGTCCTGTCTCAGTCGCCCCTTGCTACTGTCTTAAGCTGAGACTCTAATGGATCTAAAAATACACACACACAGTGTGCACATAATTGTCAGTCTGAAGAGGTTGTATATTTGATTTCCTCTGTAGATGGCATGTTAGGCCGCTGCGAGGCTGCTCCATTAACAGAAGTCTACACATACGACGTCACGCCAGCAACGGTACAGAGATTCCGCACACTCCTTCAGAGACTGGCACACAGAGGTAAGTGCAATAATGTCACCATAGCAACTGCACACATCACTGTCTGTCGCCATGGTTATAAAGGCTCCTCCTAGAGCTCCTCAGCATTCGAGGATCCAATCAGAGGCTCAGTGTGTGTGACGGTTGATGTAAGATGTGCGTGTGGTGTTTTACCCAGAGTTCATTTCACATGTCAATATCTCCTGCTTTGATTCTGTTCCTGCAGGCCTGTCTTGGGAAGATGATGTCACTCAGCAGGTTTTGACGAACGAGTTCTCCAAACTACGCAAAGTTTCCCTTCCATTACCAGAGCCCAGGTAAAACACTAACATTGGCCAGTTAGGTCACTTATAGCCAGAGGAAAGAAAAATCACAAATAGGATCTTTGTTATGAAAAGAAAATATTCCCTATTGCTGTGTACATTATGAGAAATAATACATGGTTGGCCTGCGGGACTTGATTTAGTCCATTGGGAATTAATTGGATGGCCTTCATGCCGGTGGACACATCATTAGAGAAGAGATGTAGTTGCGAGGAGGAGGGGAATGTTTATGTTTGTTAATGTTTGTTAAATGTCAGAGACTAAAATATGAGCACAAACACATTTCTCATCGAAATCTTCCTAAACCAAACTGTCTACTATACTCACCACTTTAATATTATAGCTTTATATAGTCTATTCTCATTTCACTTAAGGCAGTTGGATAAAAAAAATGTCTTCTGGGTATGAAGTGTAGCAACACAGTTTATTCAATTCAATTCACATTTAAAAAATGATTGTAATTTTAATGGTAAAAGACTGTAAAAATGCTAATAACTGTAATAGATCCAACCTTAAATTTAACGTTATTTTACAGTAAAATAACTGTTTCTTCTACTTAAGTGTCATGTGTTTTACCATGATGGTGTTTAGTATTTGTGTGACCTTTTATAAATTAGTAATTACTTTTTCAGCTTGTGGAAAAGCTGCTTGTGATGAGCTTTGATTCAGGATGTGACTTTTTTTTATCACCACCTAATTTTGGTTGTTGTTAGAGTATTACAAGGTACAAAACACACATTAGTACTTCAATAGGTTGGTATATTAACATTTATATCAATGAAATAAGTTTTTTCATTTTAAATTGGATTCATTGTAAATTGTTAAATCTGTAAAACCTAAAATTTTGCTTCCGTATCTTTTACAGTAAATGTCTGGCAACACCAGCTGATGCTTTTTGTACCATAAATTTCTTTTTTCTTTTTTTTTTTTTCACAGCAATACATTTTGTTTCAAAGATGCTTTACAGAGAATGCAAAATGTAATTGCCTTTAATAATTAGCCATGGCCATGATTCCTCTAGTGATTTCTGCAGTCGTGGTTTATATCTTGATATTCTGTCAGGCTGCATGGTTATGGGACTGCTGTTGGAGACAGGAGAATGAAATCACCAGAGGCGGAGGTTAGGAAGACTCTGAAATACCTGCAGCACCTGGGACTGCTACCAAAAACATCACACAAGGCGAGTCAGGTGTGTGTGCGTGTGTGTATGTGTGTGTGTGTGTCCGAGGCTCTGCCTTAGGATTGATATTTACATTGAACATTGAATTTTTTTTAAATATAAATATAAACAAAAATCTTTAAGATTAAACATGAAATTAATATGAATAGGCCCAATAATGTGAATAGGCTGAATAGGAACATTTACGTTTTGGTATATTCATAAACATCAGCAGGTGTGATTTACCAATCTATTAGTTTTAAGTTGTTTAAAATGTTTATCCTGTGTAGGGGGCGGAGCTTCAGTATTATCGCCCTGGAGAACCACGCCCTGCCGCTGACTCCTCCCCTCCGGAGTTCATTCCAGAGATGGCCTATCAGTCACAGTCTTACCCCGACCTCAGCCGATACCAGAGCGATGCGGCAAACGCTCCACCGCAGGGAGAGGGGTTAGACCTGCTCAGGGCCACACTTCAGAAGTATCTGTCCAAGAACAAACCGCCTCTGGGGGAAAGATCCAGAGCGGACCGGCTCTTCTTAAAAGACTCTCTTACACCTGTGGATGGTATAATCTTCTCCTCTTTTCTTCTCTGCTCTTCTCTTCTCCATTTACTAAAGTCATCTGAAAGCTCTGTGAAATGCAAAACGTGATGTTTAGCAGAATATCAAAGCTTCTCTTTTTCATAGAACAACAGTAGCCAGTGACCCGAGTCTGTCGAGCTTAGTCAAACCAAGTTTAATGTGAAGAGAGAGCTATAAGTAAGGGGAGTTTTTTTTCTGGCAATTTTACTAGTGGAACGAAAAGTGAACCCTTAACCTTCTTTTTCAGGATATTTCCTCACTTTTTTTTTTATAAAACGGATAATCCTGGTCCTTTATTATGATTGGACCCCACTGTGTCTGTGTGTTGCAGCACCTATATATTTTTTTACCTATATTATTTTTATAGTTTCTTGATTTTAGTAATGAGGTCCAGTTTATGCAAGAAAACGTATTAAAACATTTTTTTTTATATTTCTATGCGGTAGAGGGTTAAGTCGTTATTCGCTGCAAATTTGCCATAAAAGTTATGTTAAAAAACTTTCTCACAGAATCCTTCATCTGGAAAGTTCTGCGGAATGTGGGAAGACACAGTGTGGATGTGAAGAGTCTAAAGACAACAGATCTGGATAAGCTTGCTGTTCTTATCGCAGACGCTCTGCAGGTGGTGGAACAGCAGGCCGGTCAGGGAGAGACGCCCAGAGACCTGGAGACACAGTGGCGTCCTGAGGACGAGGCAGAAGACATGCAGTATGAGGACAAGCAACCTGAGAGATATGCAATGGAGCAGACCCCTAAAGACAGTGCTAAGAAGCAGACGGAGGTGGATGAGGAAAGTTCATCTGTCACTCAAAAGACAGTCCAAACCATCATGCCTGTGACAGGTAACATCATCTGAAGCAAAACCAAGTCTTTCATCACTCATACGTAGACAAACATTTATAACAATCGTGATGTTTCTCTTTCAGAGGGACAGACAGTAGGGGAGGAGAAGAGAACCATGGACAACAAGGTAGTACTAGTGTTGGTTGAAGGTCAGAAATATACTTCACGCAAGAACACAAAGCAGACGTTTTCTGTCCACTCTTAGGTCACATTTACATTACATTGTTCAAGTGACCCAATGCCATGCTCAGATATGACCCACGAAGGTGTAAGCAGGAAAAAAGCACATGGATTTCGCTATTCTCTGAAGATTTTCAGATCAGTGTCAGGCCTCATTCACATGTGGAAACCCGTCAATGCAATTAATACGTCATTGAACAATCGACTCGCCATTGTGATCACATGACACTTTTCAATGGCGTAATAATGGACCCAATGTTTTGCTGACCTTTAAAAATAGTACAGAAAGCAAAAGCCATTTTTACTTCCTTTTGCAGCCTGGTCATTTTTAAAAGATGTAAGCTGGTCATCAAAAAAAAAAGTAATTTAGTCAACAAATCGGAAATGGTTGTCAAGACCTGCAGTGTAAATGCGCCCCTAATAGAGTGCCGAAGTTACAACGTCACTTTGTAGGCCAAAACGCGGAAGTGAGTTAGCATTTTAGCACAAGTCTATGAATGGGTATTTTGCTAAATCGCCTGAAATAAGGTCTGTGGTGAACAAAGCCTCTAAATATTTTTGTTTTGATCTATGACATAAAACACAAAATCTATACAATATTGTATAGATTTTGTATTAACTTGTAAAGATCATCTTGATAGACAAAACGTGTAAGGGTCACAACTCTTTGTTGAACACAGATCTTATTTTTTGCGATTTAGCAAAAGTCTATGGGGAAAATGCATAGCTTTGCGATCGAGGGAACCCATGCGCCACCGCTAACTTCCGAGTTGTCCTACAAAGTGACGTCATCACTTCGGCACTCTATGTCAGATCTGTGAACCTACATAAAATGTGTTCAGTTTAATTTTTGTTTTGCGTTTCACTTAAATAAAGAATATTCCCATCAGTAAAATGTATCTAGTTTAATGTTCTAAAGCAGTGGAGTGACTGAGTGTTGAATTACATTTCACTTAAATAAAAATTATATGAATATAAAACAAATATTATGCATGGAATCTTCCTTCAAGTATGGATTTACATTCCGTTTGTGTTTATTTCCTGTTTTAGCCGGAAGTGGGCTTTTTGGGAAAGCTGCTGGAATACCTGGATAAAAGCTCCAGCTCAGCTCCAGAGTCTGTTGATAAGGGACCGGGCGTATCTGTAGAGAAGGTTCGTAGCAGAACAACACACCGGGAGGTGGGGATGCAGAAAAAGGCCATAGAGAGAGTGGAGGAGGTGGAGGGCTGGGTGCAGGCAGCAGCTATAGCGCCCTCCTCTGGCCTGAAGGAAAACCCTGCACCACGCCGCAAGAACATGAAAGTGGAGGACCTTCAGTTGGATGTTCAGAGCAACGCTAAAAATGACATCTACGGATACATTATTACCGACACAGAGTAAGACCCCCTCTCTCCCTCTCTTTCTTTCTCTCTTTTATTGGCCTGTTCTCCACACATTATTTGGCAAAGCATTCAATCAGTACAAGAGCAATAGTGTTAAAATATCAAATATAGACTTTTGTGATCATTGGGGAAGATTCCCACACCAAGGCTGCATTTATTTGATCATAATACAGCATGAACTGTAATACTGTGAAATATTGTTAACAGATTTCTGTTTAAAATGTAATTTATTCCTGTGATGATAAAGCTGAATTTTCAGCATCATTACTCCAGTCTTCAGTGTCATTTCACATGATCCTGCAGATATCATCATAATATTTTAATTTGATGCTCAGATAACATTATTACAGATTTCAAAAGAGTGCGTTTTCAGGCCCCCAAAACGCCATTGTCGTGTAAATAAACTGCCCAAACACTTAAAAAGTTTTCAGTTTTTAGTTGTAAAAATAGGGTCTAAGAATAATTTAATGGATGACTGTTTTTAGATGTGCTATTATTAGTTTTATGGCCCCTTAATGTCAAACTCAAACACAAGAAGACATAACCCTTCACAATATTGTGATTGTATTATGATCAGAATCAAGTTTCTCTTTCTCTCTGGATCAGGAATCTTCCCACAGATAAGGGATTGTATCTGATGGAATTGGTGGCTCGTAAAGCGAAGATTCAAATGACCGATTTCTCAGAGCTCTCGTAAGTCCTTTAATGCATATGTTAACTATCTCTCAAATTGGGATTGCTTGCAAAAAAGAACAGCCACAATGGGTTTAAAATAAACCTATCCTATTGCGAAGGATTCATGTTTAATTTTTTTTAAACATTTTGACTGCTTAATTTTTCCATTAAAATATGAATTGATCTTCTCTTTGTATGTCAGACTTCTCCAATTATTTAGTTCGCTTAAACCCCGCCCACTCAAATCTGCCCCATCCAATAAACGACCAATGGATAGAACCCATCCATTCCCTGCACTACATTTTTGTCTTTTTCTTTTTATGCATATATATTTCACTTGAATGTATATCACAATACAAAATAAAAGTAATGATTTCAATGTTCAGTAGGGTCTAAGAATAATTTAATGGATGACTGTTTTTTAAATGTGCCATTATTAGTTTTATGGTTAAAACACTAACTGAGGGTATATTTCTTGTTTTTGGACACCAACATGATTCCTCAAAATAAGTTGTTGTGTGTTTGTGTATTTGTATAGCGTTGTTAGTCCTGCTGTGACGTTTCAGGTCCGTCCGAACGCTCAGAACATCACTACAACAGATGTGGCTAATGTAGCAGGTTAGTTTAGTAAGAGTTACAAAATTTCATGATGTACAAGAGACAAGAAACTCTTCCATGCATGTCTTTGTTCAGACTTGACTATGATCTCCTCTGATTTTGATTCTTCTCTTGTGTCAGTCCATCAAAAGGATGAACTGGAAAAAGAAGTGAAAGTCAAGATCGTGGAGGCTGGAGTCACTGATGTAAGATTCTTTCTATTTTTTGTCCATCTCATTGTCACCTCAAACAGAATAAAATACATTTAATGTATCAAATATACTGCATAAAAACTGTGTCACTGTAAAAATGAAAATTGAGGTACCATTTTGGGGTATATGGAGAACTTGCCGAGAAACATGCCGGTTCTCTAATATATCTTTCAAAATGAAGCCCCATAAGTCTTGCAAGAACTTGGTTTATCTAATAAATCATAAGGTTTTGAGGCACTTAAACATAAAATGATGCTGCTTTACAACAGGATCTGAGTCACCTTCAAAATGCCTAGAGATTCTCAAAAAGGTTCTGCCAGTGTCTGAAGAATAAATAAAGAACAAAACAGATGACACATTTTGACTCGGACAGCAGCTACAGCACCCTTTTCTTTATATATATATCTGAGACTTTGGAAAATAAATGCAATGTAACATTTGAAAGATTCCTTGTCTTTCACTTTCTCTATAGAGGAGTAAACTGAATCAGATCCCCACCAAGTACAGCCGCTCTGAGTCTCTGAAGTTTCTGATTCTGACTGTGATTTCCATCATCTGCATCATTGGAGTGTTGCTGGCGTCCAGCGTGGTTTACTGTCTGCGTCACCGCTCTCATCACAAACTCAAAGAGAAGCTCACCAACCTCGGCTCAGACCCCGCCACTGATTCCACTGCTACCTACCAGGTATCAAAGTGTGTGTGTGTGTGGAGCTGTTCGTTTGAGATTTTCTTTGATGTATGTAAATATCCATCTCCCTCTAGGAACTGTGCAGGCAGCGAATGGCAGTGAAGCCTCCTCTAGAGAAGTCAGATCCTATTCACTCTTCTCGTATAAATAGCGTGTCATCTCAGTTGAGTGAGGGCCCGATGCCGAGTCCCTCTGCTCGCACTAGCACCCCCTCCTGGAGCGAAGAGCCCGTCCACTCCAACATGGACATCTCTACTGGTCACATGATACTGGTACACACGCAAACAAACACACACTGGGAAAGTTTAAAAATGTAGCTAAAACCTTCACTTGCAAATATAAACTTAAAAATTATAATAAACTTAAAATTAATTTTTGGATAATTGAATTAACATTTAATTAAAACATTCATAACATTTTATTTTTGTAATTTATTACAATTTTTTTTTAAATAAGTCTCACCAAAGCTGCATTTATTTGATAAAAAATACAGTACAATATTGTACAAAATACAATATTTCATAATCTGAATTTTCAGCATCATTATTCCAGTCTTCAGTGTCACATGATCCTTCAGAAATCATTCTAATAATGCTGATTTGATGCTCAAAAACATTTTTTATTATTATCAATGTTGAAAACAAGTCATGCTGCATAATATGTTTGTGGATACCATGATACTTTTTTCAGGGTTCTTTGATAAAATAAGAAGTTCAAAAGTACAGCGTATATATAAAAAAAGATTTCATTTGCAACATTGTTAACTGTCACTTTTGGTCAATTTAATGCAGCTTTAATAAAAGTATTAATTATTTAAAAAAAAAATCTTACAGACCTTTGGTAATTTTCCATTATAAAGAGCAAAAGACATGCAGAAACATCCTGTATGTTCTTCTATGTACACATAGGCATATATGGAAGACCACCTGAAAAACAAGAATCGTTTGGAGTCCGAGTGGGAGGCTCTCTGTGCGTACCAGGCCGAGCCCAACGCCACCACCATCGGACACAGAGACGGCAACGTCAAGAAAAACCGCACAAGCACAGTCATAGCCTGTGAGTCAAACATACATATTTGCTTATTTATGTCCTGTAACCATTGGTGTGTTAATGAATTGTGTTAAAAATAAAAAAATAAAATGTGTTTTTTGTTTAGATGATCATTGCAGAATAACTCTAAAGTTGGAGAACAATCAAGGCAACTCGGACTACATCAATGCCAGCCCAATCGTGAGCCCAAGCATCAAACTACTTAAACTGAACACGACAAACCACACACTAAATCACAAACTGGATAAAACACTAGGTGTAGGTGTTGACAGCACCTGTAGAAAATACTCAGCGTAAATTACTTTGGATAGAAGGCATTGATTAACTGTCTGTGGACCAGTTTAGGCAAACAACTGAGACCTGCTTTATTACTGTGCCCGGAAGAAACTCAACCCATAGGGTACTCAACGCTATTTGCCATCACAGTTAATGCAACTAATGCCGTAGCTCACATGACAATGACAACATGGGGATGTAGAATTTCATTCATACTATATAGATTACATACTTTTTTTTAAACGTTTGAAAAGTAAGTTTTAAACCAATGTAGTACATACTACAGAATGAGATTTTGGACACATCATTTGTATTATCAACAGAAAAGTGGGCAGTCAGCCTAACACTCAAAACTAATGTGCTATATATGAAATTGCATCATGCACATGGTGTGCAGTAGAGATATTATGGGCAGAATTATCTGATTTGCATAAGGGAATTGGGTACTATAACGATGCAGACTGTGCATGCAAATAAATGGGTACAATTCTTTCTGTAGTATAATTTACATATATATTATTTAAACCATATACAGATGCAGAAGGGTTTATTGTGTGTTTTCTCTCTCTCAGATGGATCATGACCCCCGTAACCCGGCGTACATCGCCACTCAGGGCCCGCTGCCCTCCACCGTTGCTGACTTCTGGCAGGTAAACGGCATTGTTTGTTTGTAATCTGACATAGACGGTCAGAGAGTGTGTTCATGTGAGCAGTGTTGTAGTCGAGACCACCTCACTCGAGTCCGAGTTGACACCGAGACCAGAGAGAGTCGAGTCCGAGTCAAGACCGAGTCCATAGAGAGTCGAGTCCGAGACCAGAGACGGTCGAGTCGAGACCGAGACCAGTGAGGGTTGATTACCTAATTTACTTTTATTTATTTAGAGAAATCCTTTTTTTTTTTTTTTTTTACTGAATTTACTTAGAGTTTAAAAAATATGATCAGTTTAGGGTAAAAAGGCCACATAGTAGGTGGTGTTAAAAGTAATTTTTTTCAAAATTTGTCATGCACAGTTGCGCACTAGAAAAATCACCAATCACTGGGCGTGTCAATCAATTCAAAGAAATATTTTATTATTGTTATCATGAAAAATTATTATCATGAAAAATATTTTTAATTGAACTCGAGTGGACTCGGGAATAAGTCCGAGTCCTAAAAAAAAAAAATGTTCGAGTACGAGTCAATTCCGAGTCCAAATGGACACGAGTCCATGACAAGACCAAGACCATTAAAATATGGTCTCGAGACCGAGTCCGAGACGAGTCCGAGTCTCGAGTACTACAACACTGCATGTGAGTTCTCTAGCATAAGGTCTTGGAGAGTGAGTGTGTGTGTGTGTTACAGATGGTCAGGAAAAGACTGTACGTGTTTGTGTGTTCTCTTGCAGATGGTCATGCAGTGTGTGTGTAACATTGTGTGTGTTCTCTTGCAGATGGTCTGGGAGAGCGGGTGTGTGGTGATTGTCATGTTGACTCCTCTCACTGAGAATGGTGTGAAACAGTGTTACCACTACTGGCCCGATGAAGGCTCTAACCTCTATCACATTTATGAGGTACCGTACACACAAATATAGGTGGTAGAATATATAACAGAAGAATCAGATTGTGCAACAGAGTTGTGCAGTAAACCTCACTCCCCTGGCCTCAAGAGGCGCGCTAGAGACTGATGCTTGAGGCTGCGGGCTTTAGTGTCCTTGTTAGTGCGTCTGCCTTTCATGCTGGAGACGCTGGTTTGAATCCCACTCAGAGTGGTCTGAATAGGATCAGTTACACTTAGATAGATTTTTCTGTCATATTTAGACACATTTGATCTGCTCTACTGATAGGATTTCATTACATCACCTTGTGTTTAACACAGTACAGCAGTTCAATTCAGCTTCAACTACTTTTTTCATATGTTTCAGCTACATGACTTTTACAGCACATCTGTAATATTTATGACCATCGGCATGACAAAGTTAACATTTATAAATGTATTTTATTCTTCAGTTCATCTCAATATACTGGCACTATAAACAGAGATGGATTGTGGATTAAATATACACGGTATAAATGCCTTTGCTGAAATGCTAAAATGACAACAACAAAAAATCTGGTACCTGGTATTGATCAAATCCAGTGATCTTTTTTTTTTTTGCTGTTTCTTTCCATATGTTTTTGTATTCAGTTTCTTTGCCTAGCAGATTATTATAAATATGGCATATGACTGAAACAAGTTCATATATAATAACGAATATATTGTAAGTAAAACATAAGTAATTTTAACATAATTGCATCAATTCAAGTGGGAGATGGTTAAAAATACAGGCTATGAATAAAAAAAATTGTTTTAAAATGTTTATTGTTGTTTTCTTAAATGCTAACACACAAAATTTTGCAATTTAATGTCGAGTAAATGCATATTGTAAAATGAACGTGTGATTATATGACATATATGCACATTTATCATAAAAAAACAGGCAATTTTTTTCACCTTTTGTCTCATCTTATGTGTGTTTCTAGTAGAGGCATAATGTTTCATATTGCTTGCTTTCAAAATTTTCAGATTGTTTTAATGCTAAGAATTTAAAATACAGTGTCATTTTTAGATTGAGAATTTTAATTTAGTTTCTTCATTCTGTGGAACATAAAAGTGAATATCAGATCAAATATCCAACAAATATCACAGATTTTCGACAATTTAATACCTTTAAGATCTCCGGTAATACTGTAATAGCAACAATTTTGTGCAAATGCTACACTATAATGAACACTATACTGAGAATGACTTAAAACAGTGACTGTATTTTTGGTTTGGTTTTCTATATTCTTTAATCATCCCTCTGTATCTAGTGATATTTGCACTGCTGTGTGTGGTGTTGTTAGGTATAATAACATGACTAGTTTTTTTTCTCATATGTGTGTTGATTTAGGTGAATCTGGTTTCTGAGCATGTGTGGTGTGAGGACTTCCTGGTTCGGAGCTTTTACTTGAAGAACATGCAGACTAATGAGACTCGTACAGTCACACAGTTTCATTATCACACCTGGCTGAATGACCGAATGCCTGAAATCAGCCAAACCCTACTCGACTTCCGCAGGTGCGAGAGTGTGTGCATGTGTTGCGCGAGCGTGTGCGTGCGTGTGTGTGTGTGTGTGTCAGCTCCTGAGCGGTTGCCAGTGTCATTTTTGTGGTCGTGCAGCTAGTTCACTGGCTCCAGTTGCATAGTCACAAAAGTGATCATTGACAACTGCGACTCTGCATCCAACTGCACCTTGGGATACCAGCCCACTCCCTCAACCTCTCTCCTCCCTCAATCTTTGATCAACCTTTCTGCCTGCTAACCTCTAAGCTCTGACCTATGATTTCCTCCTTTTCTTTCCCTCTTACCCACAGTTCTCTGTGTACCTCTGTTCTCTCTGGCTTTCTTATATTTTCTTAAGTCATAATTGTTGTTTGGTTGTTCCTGGCCCCACCCCTGTTATTGCTGATCTGCACAAAACCAGCAGCAGTGTTTATAAGTTCAAACCAGTAACATGTCAAAGGCTAATGTGGCTGTGTGTGTTTGTGATTGTGTGCTGATCAAAATAGAGAAAAGTAAATAGAATGTATTAATAAAAATGAATGAATAATGTTCAAATGGAAAACAAAAGAATGCAGAGAGGTTTGTATCAGAGTTAGGTTTAGAATTGGGATAGAAAGTATTGTTATCTTATAATAGTATGAAAACAATAGACAATGGAAAGTCCTCAACATGACCGATTCAAACAAACGTGTGTGATTTGTTCTGCATAATTAATCTTACTTAAACCCCAAATCTTTTATAATAATCTTTGCGTCAGAACTACTGTTCAAAAGTTTGGGGTCAGTAAAAATTTAAGAAACACTTTTATTCAGCAAGGATGCAAATGTGACTGTAAAGACATTTATAAAGTTAGAAAATTCAATTTCAAGTAAATCGTGTTCTTCTTTTAAACTTTCTACTCGTCAAAGAATCCTGAAACAATTTTTTTCACAAAAATATATTAAGCAGCATAATGTTGATTATGTTATAGAATGATTTCTGAAGGATCACGTTACTCTGAAGACTGTAGTAGATGCTGCAAATTCAGCTTTGTCTTGAAATAATATTTCACAATATTACTTTTTGACTTTTTATTAAATAAATGCAGCCTTGGTGAGCATTGGAGACTCTAAAGCATATGAGAAATCTCACCGACCCTAAACTGTTGAACAGTAGTGTACATTTTTTTTATTTATTAATTTATCATTTTTTATTATATGAAATGGATTCAGAACTCCATCTCTTCTGTAGAATTGAGCTGCATCTGAAATCTCTTTACAAGTTTTATTTGTCTGTGTGTGTATGTGTGTGTGTCTGTGTGTTTATGATTGTATGTATGTCTTCTTTCCAATAGGAAAGTAAACAAATGCTATCGTGGAAGGTCCTGTCCTGTCATTGTTCACTGCAGGCAAGTAAAAAACATTCAAACTCACACACACAAACGGCACAAAAATATGAAATACAGTAAATAAGACATGTATTCAACGATTGTTCACTAAATGAACAAAAGCAAGCATGATATTAAATAATGATTTTAGGAAACAGGGTTTTAATAGGGTGACAGCTGAAAGCGCACCAACTCGCCATCTCTGTTTACTACACTAATTTCATGTGCTGGCCGCAACTAAAGACAGATGGTTGGAAGAAAACGCGTTTGGCTTTTTTCCATGCTCATGCTGTCATGATGACGTCAGCGGGAAAGCAACGTCGTGTGTGAAGCAGAACAAGTCGTTACATTTTGACTAAAGTTTAAAAGCTTGTTTTTAAATAGCGACACTATAAAATCTGAAAAGAGTCCTGCGACAGATCAGTCTGACAGCGCTAACATAAACTTCCTCTTCAAAGGTTCCTGTAATGTGTCATAGTGTGTTTCAGTATTTCGGCTTTTTATTGTTTGTTTATGTTGACGTTTTCTTTTTTCCATCAGTGACGGAGCTGGACGGACTGGGACGTACATTTTGATTGACATGGTGTTGAATAAAATGGCCAAAGGTAAAGACAAAGAAAGCAGAGAATCAGATATCAGTGCACTGTAAAAACATATTGATGGTTTAATTTAAAAAAGTAAGTAACCTGGTTGCCTTAAAATTTCAAGTTCATTGAACTGGAAAAAGTGAGTTAATACAATGAAGGAGATTAATTTAACCATCAGAAATTCAAAATTATATGTTATCTGAACTAAATAAATTATTTAAGTTGATTTGACAAAAGAAAAAATGTTGTGATTACTACACTGTAAAAAATATTGTTGGTTTAACTTAAAAAGTAAGTAACCTGGGTTGCTTTAAAATTTTAAGTTGATTGAACTGGAAAAAGTGAGTTAATTCAATGAAGTAGATTAATTTAACCATCAGAAATTCAAAATAATAAGTTATCTCAACTAAATAAATTATTATAAAGTTGATTTGACAAAAGAAAATATGTTGAAAATATTTTTTTACAGTGTGGTGCTAAGTGATGTTTTGCACATTGTGGACAGTCAGTGTAAATACTGATATAAACATGATCCTTTACAGGTGCAAAAGAGATAGATATTGCTGCTACACTGGAACACCTGAGAGACCAGAGACCCGGCATGGTTCAGACCAAGGTATGTACATACATATAGACATGTGTACACTGAAAAAGACATAATATCTTTCATACTGAAACATACTGTGTGTCCTCCTCAGGATCAGTTTGAGTTTGCACTGACGACTGTAGCCGAGGAAGTGAACGCTATTCTCAAAGTCCTGCCACAGTGATACTTCCTTTCTGTCTCTCTCTCTTGGTTGTATATAAACTCTGATCCCATGTCTGAGAAGGTCTATGTTCTAAAGAAACTATTTTGTCTGTAAATTGATTGGACTATATTCAGTAGTAATTAGGAATTGTGTACTGTTTTAGTTCTGTGAATATGAAAGCACATTATATTTTTCTTCAACATTTTCTTCTTTATGTCAGATATTAATTGCTCTCTCATCATTGCTGTTTGCATATCGCACAGACATTTCAACTAAGGCCAGATTGGTTTTAAATGCATAGTTAATTGGACCTGAATTTATTGAATTAATCTGTATGTGCTTTGTTATTTAAGATTTAGCACTGTGTTCTGCAGGTTATGTGTGACAACTAGTTTTTTGATTATCAGAGACCCACACCAAGAACACGAGGAGACAATTTCTGCCTTTCCAAGCCAAGGAAACGTTTAAATCATTCATAAATCAAAACATTAAATCGTGATGTTCAACTTGACCTGAACTTTTATTATAAGACTAAACTACTACCGCTTTCATTTGGTATTAAAATTTAATCTGTGCACACAAAAAGTGTGGATAGCAAGTAGAAATGCATGCAAGACTTGTGCAGTTGTGCTTTATGATCTTACAGCAAACTCGTGCATAGAAAATATAAACAAATAAAGGCTGAGTTGTTATTGTCTGATTCTGCCAATTACAGTCTGATCTCCCTGCTATTATTGAGAAGTTTCATACGAAGGAGTTCAGATCAGTGAACATCCACAAGAGCAATAAACAATCACTCATTTTAACAAGAAGCATCCAAAGAAATTAGATTCATATCCTAGCGCTCTATGTGGATATGCAATTCATCCATTAATACAGATATTAATGTAGCCTCACCCAAATAGCAGCTCACATCAAGAATTGACGCACAGGAGGCTGTTCCAGATCTATCTGCTGTGATCCTAAAGATTCTCTAGGAGATATGCTGTAAAAGTGATATGCTAAAAAAATGTTATATACACATATTATGTGTGATGGGTCGGTTTCTCTGTAACATGTCTGTTTTGACTATACGAGTAATCGTTGTTAAATCCCCATTGATGAGATTGAGCATTACTAACAAGTTCATCTATATGACCAAGTTTAGTCTGTGCATACTTAAATTTAGCATTAACAGACTATGTGTGTATTGCGACTGAATAACTAAAGCTGTTTTGATCCTGTGCAGCTCCATAATAAAGTTTCATGTATCTGTAAAGGACAAATTCCTGAGTGTCCTGAGTGTTTAAACATGCCTATGTATGCACATTTATTCTCATGGCACACACAATCTATTCATACACATAATCTTGTAACTTTATGTTTTTAACATGGTATTGGTGAAAACTGGTGTTTCAAGCTAGTTTCAGCATTTGTTATAGAAAATATAAGCATTTGTTATATAGAAAAAAATCTAGGTCTTTCAGTACAGCACTGACCTAAAGCAGCAAACCAATAACAAAGCTTCTCATCAGTGGAATACTGTACCTCAACCAATTAGAGAGTGCTCATCATTTAACTCTTTTAAGCTTAATCTTAAGAAATGGCTACTTCCTAACCAATAATGTGAACATTTAACGCTGCTCCTCTATTATTATTACTAACCTTATTATTAATTTTATTATAGACCTATTCAATCATATTTAACTAAAATAACTTTTTTTTATTTTTTGTTTAATTGTATGTGTGTGTGTGTGTGTGTGTGTGTGTGTGTGTGTGTGTGTGTGTGTGTGTGTGTGTGTGTGTGTGTGTGTGTGTGTGTGTGTATATATATATATATATATATATATATATAGTCTTTTTGTATCTAGTTTTATGACTGTTGTAGTAGTGTATTGCTGTAATGTTTAACTCTTTTTTTTCTAGTTTAGAGCCTAAGAACATCTGGAAAAGGGACTACCAATGAAAACTAGCCTTCGGGCTAATATGGGTACATTTACGTACACTGTCCCTTTTCTAAATAAATAAATAAAAATTAATAAAAATATCTGGTTCAGGGATAAGGGCACATTTAATGATTGATATATCATCAGAGCTCCCCAAAAATGGGTAAGTTTCCCTTTGCCTTGAGCCGCCTCAGATACTTTTATTTTGTAAAGTGTGACTTTTGAACAGGAAGTTTCTGTTTAAAGTGCTGTCAGTCTGATCTGTCGCAGAAGCGTTTTCAGGGGTCATTTAAAGTTCGTGCTAAGCGCTGGAGAAAATGTCCGCTGTGATTCCTCGCATCGAGCAGCTGTCATCGAGAGTGGTGCGTGTTTTGGGATGTAACCCGGGGCCCATGACACTGCAGGGCACCAACACATACCTGGTCGGAACGGGCAGAAGGTAACGTAACAAGTACAACACTCTAATACAATACTAGTCCACGAGATAAATTAGCTTATTTACTTAAGGTATTTGCCATGTACATCCTATTTAATGAATGTAACAAGTATGTGAATGTTTATTAAATGATCCCTTGTATCTGTTTGTGTCTGTTAGGCGAGTGTTAATTGATGCAGGCGAGCGCGCGGTACCGGAGTATATTGTCAATCTGTGCGAGGCTCTGAAGCAGCACGAGACGTCCATACAGCACATTATAGTCACACATTGGCATCATGACCACACTGGGGGAGTGCAGGACATACTCACACACTTTCACAAAGGTGAACAGGGTTTGACATTTTTGCCCCAAATCAGCTAAAAATGTTAAATCCTCACTATAGTGAAAAGCTCTCAGCCAAATCTTGTTTTAATACTTATCATTATATAAAAGCCATTGGGTTTATGAGAAATCCTCACTAATATAGCTGCATGTGTTACGCAGAAGCAGAGCTGAGAGTCAGTAAACTCCCTCGGTGTCCTCCACAGGAAGAAGCAATCGGAGACGAGAAGAAGAACTATGAATATCTCAGTGATGGTGATGTGATAAAGACTGAAGGGGCAACATTACGGTAAACACTCACACACAGATTCTTCACATTTATAGTCTTTGGTCATGTTTACATGGTTGTATTATATTCTTTAGCTTACAAAAGTCCATGTTTGTTTAATCAAAAAAACAGTAAAAACATTATATTATTAAATTTGGTTTACTATTTTAATATGTTTTAAACTGTAAATTATTCCTGTGATGCACAACTGAATTACTCCAATCTTCAGTGACACCTGATCCTTCAGAAATCATTCTATGCTGATGTGGTGTTTTTTGTGTAAACCAAGGAAGTTTAAATTAACAGCATTTATTTGAGATAGAAATCTTTTGTAACATTATTAATGTATTTGCTGTCATTTGCAATCAATTTAATGTGACCTTGCTGGATACAAGTAAAAATATTTAGAATTTTCCATAATTCTTTTGAATCTTCTACATATATTTTTATGGAATTTTTTTTATTTATTTGCATGCTGGGTTTTTGTATTAATGCATTGGGGAAATTAGTGTGTAAGTCTCTAAATGCAAAAAGCATTAGTTGTTTATTTTGAACAAGTTTGTTGTTTTATTATTTGTGCTGCATGTAGGGTGCTGTTTACTCCCGGACACACAGATGATCACATGGCATTACTCCTGGAAGAGGAGCAGGCTGTGTTTTCAGGTGACTGTATTTTGGGAGAGGGCACGGCCGTGTTTGAGGACCTCCATGATTACATGAAGTCACTGCAGAAGCTCCTCAGCGTGAAGGCCGACCTCATATATCCAGGTATGTGCAAGTCTGTGTGCGTGTTTGTTGTACAGTCTCTTTTAGTTTCTCAAAGTGCATTCTACATACAATATCCGATGACACTAAGAAATGCTTGTGTTTGTGTTATTTTGGTGTGTCAGGTCATGGGCCAGTGGTCAACAACGCAGCTTCTAAGATTAGTGAGTATATAACTCACCGGAACGCAAGAGAACAGCAGATCCTAAATGTTTTGCAGGAGAATCGTGGAACTGCATTCACCTCCAGCGAACTGGTTAAAGTGGTGTACAAGGTTCAACTTCTTTCTGAATGATCTTAACTCTTTAAAGTCACCATGAAATCAAAATGAACAATTTCTATTTTTTTATGGAAAATTGCAGTGTTTATTATAAATGATTTATCCATGCACATCATTCTTCCAATGTTTAGTCAAAATAACTTCCTGTCACTCTTGCAGTGACGTCTTATCTTCTCAGATGATGTGTTTACTGACGTGAGGGCAGGGTAACCTGTCACTCACATGTCAACATGCTGTCACATGACATCACAGCACTAGCAAACCACAAACAGTCTCGCCCTACATTTTTTTTCTTGTTTGAGAAGCCGTTCCCTTGGATATATGTCACAATAGGGAACAAAAGACTATCGCAACATCTGTTTCATGATGACTTTAATTAGACTGAATCTAAAAACATTTTTAATACATTTTGAAAGCGTCAAAACTGCAGTCCACAAGAAGAGAAAAGAGAATGACTGGGCCAAAATCTGAGACATCAAAACCTTTTAAAACAAGAAAAAAAATATTTTAATTTACTGCTAGGTAATAATCATATAAGCATATGTGTGACTGTACAAAAAAAGGGGGACTAACCAAATTCTAAGATGACATTCTGAAAGTTAAATTCATTTTTCATTTAAACTTTTCCTCAATTTGTTACACAGATACAAATTGTAATGAAAACATTTGTATGAAACCCTGATATTCCAAAAATCATCTGTTCTCTTTAAGGGGCCACTGCTTTATAGAATAATGTGCAGATAATGGCACAGATGAGAGTACATTATAGAAATGTAATGTTGTTGTTTTCTAAACTGTGTACATGACATGATTTTCATGTGGGTTTTTTTTTCATATTGTTTGTATGCCAGGAGACCCCTGAACACCTGCACAGAGCAGCAGAGTTTAACTTGTTGCACCATTTAAAAAAACTCCACAAGGAAGGAAAGATCTACCTTGGTATGTGTGTGTGTGTGTGTGTGTGTGTGTGTGTGTGTGTGTGTGTGTGTGTGTGTGTGTGTGTGTGTGTGTGTTTGTAGGTGTGCACACAGGTGTTGTGCACATGTGATGGTGTATGAACACTCATTTATTTATTTGTTTTTAAATATACAGGTAATATCTGTCTTAACAGTCTGTTGTTTTCCCATTGCAGCTGAAGGCCCAAATGAAAAGCAGTGGAGGAGCAATTTGTGATTTAAAAATAAAAAAATAAAAATTTAACCCAACACACTCATTGCTCACAGTGTCTAATAAAAAGGTTCCCGGTGGACTGAGATGGGTTTATTTTGTCAATACTTCTTAATTCTGGAAACACTTTAGAGGAGTCTGGGGCTAGTTGTCACTTTTTTTCCTCTCAGGGAAGGTGTGTTCTTGAAGGTCTTTTTCTGTATACGCACATACCATTGCTGTAAATCAGCTATTTAACATTTCTACATTTAATTTGCAGGAAAAACAAAAAAACAAAAATTGACCTTTTGTGACAACGTGCCCCTATAGCAGGCTATTTACATTTTATTTAGCAGACATATTTTTCCAAATAGCCTTAAAAATGAGAACATTAAAACAGTAAAATAAATTGTGTTACTTAAAGGTTTTTAAAATGGAAAACACGTAAAAAGTAACAAGTGACCCTTGTCTCAATTTAATCTGATTATAAACAGAGCCCGTCTAATAATGGAATTGTATGCGCTGTTCACGATCAACAATTATTCAATGAGACAGTGTCCAAGCAACTTCTATTAGGCTATAACATAACTGGATTCGTATGGTAATAAACATTTTTATAAACAGAACAAGTGTTTATTGTTTTTTTGTAACATTTCTTAATCTGTAACTATTTAATTAGGGAAAAATAACCAGTAATATTTTTAGTATTACTAATATTTTAGTATTACTAATACTTGAGTGTAATAAATATTTTTTTTAACAAAAACATTTAAAAGGCCTTTCAGAGATATTTGCTGTACCACTGTTAATCAAAAATGTGCATATATTTAAAAAAAAGAAGAAGCGGTATTTGAAATACGGTCTAGGGTGGTGCCGTGGTGTACCCCCCCCCCCCCCCCCTTTTTTTTTTTTTTTTTTTTTTTTGACAGAGGAATCGTGAACCGGAAGTTAAAGCTTATCGGCTTGTAACCAGCTGCGGTACAGACCAAATGCGCTTGGAGGAGAAGGAGATACTGCTTTACCGTGAATAACGGACAGTCCGTGCTACCCTTCCCGTCCAAGGACACGGTTTTTTTGATCACACGGCGAAGATCTTATGTTGTGTCCGAGTCGTGTGCGGAGGGCGGCGATCGATTACCTTTTAATCTCGCCGATGGATTTAAAAGGGATTATTAATATAGCGCAGATAACAGGGCAGAATGCGCGTGTGTGATGCGGCCGAGCGCGCGCGCTGCTCCGCTGCAGTATCCGCGCAGAGGCGCGTGAGCCTCCGGCGGCTGATCACTGTGTTGTTTTGGTAAATATGTGCCGATTCGAAAATGGTGCGGTAAACGAACTAAGATCGCATTTATATATTGACGTAATAAAACGTATCTATTTACAAGGATCTGTTTAAGTATTTTGTTGACATGAGCCAGGACAGAATGTCTGCGTCTCTATTGCGCTGATAAACGGGTCGGAGAGCTGGTGTGGTCCGTTATCTGAAGCTCTTAGTATTGGGGACAGTGTTTTCGCACAGAAAGGATAGGATTTGTCAACGATAAGCCGCGGCTGGTTTATCCGAGAGCCTGTTATGTTCGTGTGTCAGTGTGTGTCTGTGTACTAGACGCGCTGAGCTCACGCTGCCCGTCAGAATGGAACCCGGTGGTGTTGGGGAGGCCGGGGGAGGGGGCCTCGCACCCGTGAAACCGTACTTGTTTCCGTACTTGTGTGAGGAATCTGCTCAGGGTTTGAAATCTAAAAGCCTCCCCGTGCTCAGTGGTAGTCAGGACGCGGATCAGACTCTGCTCTCTGCCCCGCACAGCTCGTCTCGCTGCGGCTCCCCCGTCAGGACAGAGTGTCATGAGCCGGAGGGTCGCGGCGGCTTGTCGGCGCTCTCGAGGTTCCGTCTGTTACGGGTGCCGGTGAGGCGCTATGTGGACGGGATCCTTTCAGACTCTCGCTGCTTCCTTTTCTGCATGTGTTATCTAACCTTTATTCAGTCTCTGATGGTGTCCGGCTATCTCAGCAGCGTCATCACCACCATAGGTAAGGTAACATTCCTGACCTCTTCTCTTCCAATCTCAGCTCTTCAATTACAGTTGTCTCATACAATTGTCTCAAAATGTTGTCTCATTTTACACCTGTTGTCTTCATTTTTATCTCCATCCATCCCAATTTCTTAACTTCACCATCTCATCTTTTCTCAGTAAAATAGTAATGAACCCTGTGTTTTTCAGAAAAGCGGTACAGTCTGCGGAGCTCGGAGTCTGGTCTGCTGGTCAGCTGTTTTGACATCGGTAGTCTCCTGGTTGTGGTTTTCATCAGCTACTTCGGTGGGCGGAGTCAGAGGCCACGCTGGCTGGCCGTAGGGGGCGTGTTAATTGCGGTGGGTGCCGCCCTCTTCTCCCTACCTCACTTCATCTCTCCGCCCTATCAGCTGGAGGAGCTGAACAGCACAGTGGGGGGAGAGGGGCTCTGTGCCAGTGGTAATGGCAGTGGGCCGGAGAGACCCACACTGTCCAGGTGCCAGCGAGACAGGGAGGAGAGTGAGCACGCCCTGTATGTGGCGCTGTTCATCTGTGCTCAGATCCTAGTGGGAATGGGATCGACTCCCATATACACACTTGGACCAACTTACCTGGATGACAATGTGAAGAAGGAGAATGCTTCCCTGTACCTGGGTGAGTTTTGTCCCTATGTAATCTGCGTGTTGGTGGTTGGCACGGCAGGGTGCAGGGGCGGATTAACGCGTAGGCTAACCTAGGCTGTAGCTTTGGGGCCCATGTGATCAGAGGGCCTCTGTTCACCATTTTTTTGCGAATAGTGTTTTGATTCATCTATTTCTACAGTATTAGTAGTTACTTGTGTTACTGGACAGTGGTTTTAAAATAACAGACAATTGTATTGTTACACATGACCCACATTGTTGCACATCTCAGGGCCGGCAGTGACTCAGTGGTTCATGTAGGTTGTCTACAAACAACAAGGTTGGTGGTTCAATCCGGTTCCACCTGGCCAAGTGTTGATGTGTCTATGAGCAAGACACCTAACCCCAACTGCTCCCGACGAGCTGGATGGCGCCCTGTATGGCTGTGAATGAGTGTATGAATGGGTGAATGTGAGGCAAAATGTAAAGCGCTTTGGTGGCTATTGGGTCTGTGAAAGCGCTTAATAAATGCAGTCCATTTACCATTACCAGCCAGCACCCCTCCCTACGTCACTTTCAGATGTAAACACTCACTACATCGCTGTCACCGCTCGTTTCTAAACTGGCCTCTTGTCAAGAAGAGCTAGTTAATCTGACAATGCCCAACGCTGCTGTCAATCACTGCCTTATTTGCTGTCCATTGTTGTTGTAAATGGGGCCCCATGTGTGCAACTCCATTTTAAAAATCCAGCAGAGACTGAATCACCTCATTTGAATAGCCATTACTAGTGATATTTTATCCCTAATATTTATGATGATTATTGTAAGTGATAAAACATTTGAGCCATGTGTTTGTATTGCATGTGGGTTGTCTTATGGAGTGGGGCCTCTAGAAATCCCTGATCCTTGGGCCTTTTGTAGACCTTAATCTGCCCCTGGCTGGGTAAGACTCTGTCAAATCAGTCAGGCAAAATGTTTTGCTTAGTTTGGGCTAATTCCTTCATGGGAACAGGGCACGGGTGCCACTTTTCAGTATTCTCCTTGGTAGTCAACTATCATGAAAGTCCCTCAAAATGTAACGTTTTGAACATGTTAGAGACTTCTGACGGAAATCTGGCAGAAAACCGTACCCATGGTCTATTTATGGGTAAACAAGCCAATAATGAAATTATCTGTACAGTAGGGCTGTCAATAAAGTAGGGCTGTCAAACGATTAATCGCATCCAAAATAAAAGTTTGTGTTTACATAATATATGTGGGTCCACTGTGTATAATTATTTTATATATATAAATATACACACATGCTTGTATATATTTAAGAAATATTTTCATGTATATAGATTTATATATAATTTATATTATATATGTAAATATAAATATTTTATATAAAAATAATATTTTTTTCTTAAATATACATGCATGTGTGTGTATACAGTATATACAAAATAATGATACACAGTGCACCCACATATATTATGTAAACACAAACTTTTATTTTGGATGCGATTAATCGTTTGACTGGCCTAATTTAAAGTAAACCAGTTTCTCTATGTATCTACATAGCTGCTCATTTCTGTAAAGATAGCATTCTTTGCTTCGTAGATAAGATGTTTTGGCCTGGAAATAATGCATTTCAGGTGACTTAAAAATGTGACTTTAATGTGTTATCTGCAAGAAATTGTTTACAGACAAGTGTTTTTTTTTTAGCATTATTTATATTCTATTAGTATTTATTAATATTTTGACAGCTTTTATTTTTATATTTTCAATTTTAGTTTACATTTTTGCAAAGCTAACTCAAAGTATTGTAATATAAACAAAGTTTTTTTTTTGCTCTGACTTGAATTCTGCCATGCAAAGTCTTTAACTGCTTCTCACTGATGTGACAAGATACCAACAGGAGCATGTGACAGCTAAAAGAAGTCTACTATTTTCTTTGTGTGTGTGTGTGTTTAGCTATCATGTATGTAATGGGAGCTCTTGGACCAGCCGTTGGGTACCTGCTGGGTGGGATTCTGATCGGATTCTATGTCGACATTGGTACCATTGTCAATATTGACCAGAGTGACCCACGATTTGTAGGAAACTGGTGAGGAAAATCTCATATTGTTTACTTTATCAAAGAATTTGCAGTAAACTTAACTCTGTAACCGTCTCTATGTCTCAGGTGGAGTGGGTTTCTCCTGTGTGCTGTGGCAATGTTGTTGGTGATCTTTCCCATGTTCTCCTTCCCTAAAAAACTTCCACCTCGCCACAAGAAAAATAAAAGACGTGTAAAAAAGAGTGCAGGTGATGTGTCCAGCGACGATGATGAGATGATGAAGGAAAAGAGCCAGGCTGTCTCGTCCTCCATGGGTTTTGGCAAAAATTTCAAAGGTGAACCGTAATATAAGATCTAAAGGCAGATTTTGAACAGGGGTGCATTACCTAAATCAAATATGGTCGTAAGTTCTGTCGTTACCGATAGAATTCAATGGAAATTGCGACCATAGTTGGCTAACAGTGCTTTTGGGAAACACTCCCCAGATTTGAACACTCTTTTGGTCATCTTTGGAGAAAAATGTCAAGCTAGATATTGACAAAGCTAGGATTTCCAGAGATTTGCTTTGTTGAGATGATTAGCAAGTTAGATGTGGTAGTATTTAATTTAGTATTTAATTTAGTTTTATTCAACACATGGGCAAGTATTTGTATGCATACTTTTATTTAAAATAATATTCCTTTAACTTGGTGGCCTGAACTGTCTGGTGTTTTTTTAGTACTTCAACTTACATTTTTGTTTATGTTAGTTTTCAAGGCCTATCTAATTATTTTATTTTATTTCAGCTTTAATTCAATTAACAAAACCTATTTCTAATAGTTTCAGTTTTGGTTAGTAACAACACTGATTATTAGTATGAGCACATTTTGGATGACACATTTAAATTCAAATTATAAATCTGTATATCTCTCTGTCTCTTTCTATCTCTCCAGATTTGCCAAAAGCAGCAGTGCGTATATTGAGTAATGTGACGTTTTTGTTTGTGAGTTTGTCGTATACGGCGGAATGTGCCATCGTCACAGCCTTCATCACTTTCATTCCCAAATTCATTGAATCTCAATTTGGTGTTCCAGCATCTAATGCCAGCATATACACAGGTACAACACGCACGCACAGACACAAATGTGTCGATCTGATAACAGTACTTACCGTGGGTTTTTATGAATTGTGTGTTTGTGTGTGCAGGTCTGATCATTGTACCCAGTGCAGGTGTTGGTATAGTTTTAGGAGGGTACATAATTAAGAAGCTGAAACTGGGCGAAAGAGAAGCAGCAAAGCTGGCCATGATCTGCAGTGGAGTGTCTTTGCTCTGCTTTTCCACTCTCTTCATCGTCGGCTGTGAGAGCATCAACCTTGGTGGAATCAATATCCCTTACACCACTGGGTAATGGAGAAACCCCTGTAGACACGCACATAAATATCACCTGCAAACATGAGCTGCTCTGAATGATGTTCGATCTGTGTTCTGCAGGCCCACGCTGACTCTGTCTCACCGAAACCTAACGGGAAGCTGTAACGTCAACTGTGGCTGCAGGATTCATGAGTACGCACCCGTCTGCGGCTCTGACGGCATCACCTACTTTAACCCATGCCTGGCGGGCTGCAGCAACATCGCCAACCACACCTCAGGAGTGAGTGATCTGTCTACTGACCCCGTTTCACACAAACCGTGGATTAATATCAATGGAAATGTAGATTAAAAATGGTGAATCCAATGCACGACAAAACCAAAAATGTGGGTTAAAAAATATTATTTTCCTGATTTTAGTCATTTCTCATTTCGATTAGCTGATATTAATTCTTCAAGATCCTAAGAATTGATCTTTTAGTCTATCCTTTACAATAAATACCGTTTTGTCTGTCTTTAATGTGATGTGATGGATCACTGTAGCTGCCCCAGTTCAAGCCCCAGTGCATAGAGCATGTTTTACTTAACCCGTTCCTCAATATTTAATGAAATGTATGTGTATAAATCATTCATGAAAACAAGTTGTTATGAATGCCCACTATTTAAATGTTTATATTTCAAAAAATCTAATTTGAGTAGAAACATAGTTATATAGTTAAAAATTTATTATTAGAACTGCCTTCCAAGTTCCTATGCATATCTATGATACAAATCAGTTGTTAAATGTAACCTTTAATATTATAGGAATATACCAGCTGACAGGGTTCCCTGTATAGTTAACGGCATTAGTTGAGAGATTTGTTTGAGATGAAATATTGAAATATTGAATATTGACAAAGATGTGTGTTTTGCTATCCCTAAAACTAAACTGTATTCTGGACAAATGTGGGTAAAATAGTTTTGATTTATTTAAAAAAAACAAAACTTCCTTGATCTGAGCGGTACAAGACCTCGCTACTTTTCCTAAGTTTGCCTCCTGAATACACAAACATTTTTTTGACTTAATTCTACTATGTTAAGTGGGTGAAAAAAAACTCCTTAATCTTGTATTTGGGTCAAAAATGGGCACCCATAGAAATTAATGGGAAACACTGTAATTTAGAGCATTCTAAAATAAGCCAATATAAGACATCAGATGACAGCAAAGTCACTTCATCTTTAGGTTTTAGCTCGAATAACTTATTGGAATGATATTTTAATGTGGTTGAAAAAATGAAAAAAATAAAACATAAAAATAAGCATAATTTACATAGAAAATATGGTACTTTTTGAAGTAAATAAATTCAAAAATACCCTCAAAATAAAAAAAACACACCATAAATGGATAGAAAAAACTTTATCGAAGACATTGATGTAACATTTATAATAAATAAACATTAGAATCACACCTGAGTCCTCTGTGCACACATTTGTCCACAATTACAGGATTAAGGGCTATAAAGTGAACACGGTTTGAGGGCTACAATGATTGACTGATTTTTTTCCCCTTTAAAAATAATTTAATACATTTTTGTTTAAGACAACATATTTTCATATTTGCCTTAGGATAAATAATGGTAAAAAAAAAAATAGGATAAATAAAAATGTAAAAATGTAGCTAGCAGAGAAATTGTCTTAAGACATTGTCTATGTCAATATTGTTGATATTTTTCATGTGTGTTTTCTCTTGCTCAGATCAGAAACTATTCTGACTGCGCATGCGTTCAGAGCAGACAGGTGATCACGCCATCAGGAGGAAACCATGAGCTCCAGGTGGTGATCGTGAAGACGTACCTGAACGAGAATGGTTACGCACTGGCAGGAAAGTGTGAGCGCACCTGTGGAACACTCATCACCTTCCTCATCTTTCTCTTCATCGTCACTCTCATAACCGCCTGCGGTCAGCCGTCCGTCATCATCGTTACGCTCAGGTCTGCCTCTCTCCATGTCCTCGGATATCATTTCTCTTTTGCTCTTTGTTTCGCTCATCTCTCGCTCTTATTTTCTGAGCAGGTCAGTGGATGAAGAGGACAGGCCGTTTGCTCTGGGAATGCAGTTCGTTCTTCTCAGGACTCTTGGTAGGATAGGATAGATTTTACAGAACTCCTTCTTATATTTCTGTGACTGTCAGTTAGAGCTGGACAATAATATGCTTTTAGAATAGTTATCAGACAAATTTTTGTGATAATTAAAAATGTTTTTGAAAAAAGTCTCTTTATGCTCAACAAGGCTGCATTTATTTTATCAAAAAGATAGTAAAACAGTAATATTGTGAAATATTGCAATTTTAATAGATTTTAAAACGTTATTTATTCTTTTGGTCAAAATTTGAATTTTCAGCACCACTGCTCAAGTCTTCAGTGTCACATGATCCTTCAGAAACCACTCTAGTATGTTGATTTGGTGCTCAAGAAACATTTATTATTATCAATGTTGAAAACAGTTTGCTTTGTGTTTGTGTGTAAACTGTGGTGTATTTTGTTTAATTTAATGTCCTTGCTGAATAAAATATTTTCTTTTTTAAGAAATAAAAAAATCTTACTGACCCCAAACCATTGAACTGTAGAATACTGCTAACTACCCATGTGTTTTAATGAATTGCTTGCTAATTAGTGAATAATTTTCTTTCTTTCTTTCCAGCCTATATCCCTACTCCTATCTATTTTGGAGCTGTGATTGACACCACCTGTATGCTGTGGCAGCAGGATTGTGGTTTCCATGGGTCCTGCTGGGAGTACGATGTCACTTCCCTCCGCTTTGTTTACTTTGGGCTGGCGGCGAGCTTGAAGTTCCTGGGCTTTCTGTTCATCTTCCTCACCTGGTATTCGCTGAAGCAGCGTGAAGAGCAGACACACACACACTCGCACACGCTTTCCCCGCTGGACACGGTGAGCCACCTCATCTGCCACGCTGGAGGTCACAAAGGTCACGCACGCACACGCTCCTGTCCTGTCTTCCTGCCCCGGCCACCTGAACACTCCCATGCTGCCATGACAACTGGACACGCTCTTAGCCGTGGTAACAGTTGCCCTGGGAATGGCCTGAAAGCAATAACTCCACCCATACGGTCTCTTGAAAAAGTGGCAGTGTGAGTGTTGGAGCCATGCACACACACACACACATGCTTACACTTGCTCATACACATGCATGCAAACATCATACATTTAAGAGGGCCGATTATTATGTAAATGGGAAAAAAACGCCACACAGCTTATAGCCATTGCTGGTGCCTTTTAAAAAAAACACAAAAAAAAATACACGTTAAACACACAATATTGCAGTATTTGTGTGAAGCACTGATTAGTAATAAAACAATTTTGACACAATACCTCAGCAGGACAAATACCTCTGGTAATCATCACATACATATACACACATTCAAACACATTTACCGTAGTTATCTCATCTAGTTACCTATAGTGTTAGGTGTGCACATACTCTTCTGCTTCATCTGTACAGTAGATAAATACATGTACTTGTTTACCTCATTGATTCATCCATTCATGTTACAACAGTGAAGGGAAAGAGACTGCAAATTTTACTATGCAAACTCCTCCCACAGCACTGACTCATCAGGTGTGCTCGACTTGAAGCTGACCGTTGGCGTTAAAGTACCCTGAGTGTTATTTGAAAGCATTGAGAGCCATCTGCTCTCTAATCACTTCAATGTCATACACTGAATCCTCAGCTGCTTCAAGTCAAACACGCCTCTTGTGAATAGCATTAGCCCCTCCCAATCTTTAAAAACTCCTCCCCTAAAGCATCCTCCCTACCAACTATATTTGACATGCACAGACTAAACTCCTCCCACAGGATTGACTCCACACAAGCAGTGGCTCCTCCCAAACTTTAAACTCCGCCCACCGTATTAACTTCACTTTGTTCCATTTTTTTTTCACATGTTCTGTTGTGTGTTGAAATGTTTAGCTTTTTAGTACTACAATTACAGTGTGTGCAACGTTGCAGTGCACACATCTGTAAAGTCTTTCTGTGTCCTTTTTTCATAACCTTTGACTTTTGTGCATCATATCAGTATTAATAATGTTTTCTTCTGTTATTGATTGTATGTTGGTGGTCAACAGTCATCTCGGTAAATTACACAACTCATATATAGGAGATACGTCATCTCATGTTCAGACAAGCATTATGTATACTCTTGAAAATATGCTCGTGTTCTGATTACGCTGCAATTGAGCCAGTATTTGTGGTGTTGAAGGTAACACGCGTGATGATTGTCATCTCTAGCTCTGAGCAGATATCAGCTTAATTCCTGATCACTGCTGGACTTTGGTAGAAACAGAGCATGATACACACTGAACTACTGCTGAGGAAAATGTTTATTTCATTTTCCACTCCCTCTTTTTCCCCAACCCTTCCTATGTTACTGTGCTCTGTTTGCAAACAGAAGACCCGTTAATACAATTATTTATTTGAAGTTACTTAAAGGCTTGTCTAATCAGGGGCAAACCTTCAGAAATTCCTAATCTGGTTTGTTTTACTTGTACAAATAAATGATGTGTCAATAAATTGTCTAAATAAAATTATTTTGATTTTGTGCTGTGATTTAGTGTGGTTTGGAATGTTACTTTAACATTTTACAACAGAAATGTAATCAAATCGAAGCTCTATTTCAAAATTACCATTGTGCCCTTTGAACATTTGCCGCTGAACCCAGAGTGAGCCATTAGGACTAAACCTGTTTGTAAATCGCTCGTTATGCTATATTATCATCAAATATTGGATTACATTTTTTTTGTCAACTTGTTCAATTAGGACAGGTTTTGTACTTTTTTTTGAAACTTATTGAACGTAGGCCTTCATCTCTGTGAAAACACGTTCTGTAACATGTAGCCTGTAATACTCAAAATAGTTTGTGTATATGAACGTGTGTGAGTGTTCGTGTATCCATGCATGGACAGGTCCGAGGCCTTAATCTTTGCAAGCATACATAAGAACACGATGAACACTAAATGTTTCTCTTATTTTCAATCTCCCCCATTCATCGATGATGGTCATTTTTGACCAATACAAGCTTAGATTGATGAAGCCTACAATCAGTCAGTTTCAAAAAGAAATACAAAATAAGTTGACAAAAAGATTGTATCCAATATTTGGTGATGATATAGCATTACAACAGATTTATACAATATTTTTTTGGGGGGCCGGTCATTTTTTGTCCACCACAAGTGTGACTTTGATTTTTTACAAGATAAAAGCATTTCAAAACAAACTTCTTGGTTAAACATTAATCCTCAAAAAAGTACAAAAATTGTGGGAATTAGTACCCTATATGAGCAAAGTCAGTAAGTTTTAGCCCAGTGCGATAACATTGATTCAAAATGACCCGAACCAAACGTAAGTCCTAAAACTGTGCTTCTGCTATCCTTGTTATCATCAATGCGACATGGTGGTGGTTCTGCACTGTAGTTGCAGTCAAGTGCAGTGCCAGTGATCCGTGTGGCTCTTCCCTCCAGTAGGTGACGCTGTGGTCGCGTCAGTGCGGTACCACGTGTGTTGCTCTTCGTGACACGCGTCCGCTGCGTGTTTCGGCCCTTCTGCGTGCTCTGCTGAGGACTGAGGACTCGCGTGTGCCGCAATCATGGCTCTGTACAACTTTAAAAAGATTATGGTGGTTCCCACCGCGAAGGTAGGAAATTAACGACGTGTTTTGACATTCATATGTTGGGTTAAATGCCATAGAAAGTGCTGATGGTGTTGCCGTTAATAACGGACGTTGACAGTATGCTGCTCGCTCTGTAACACGTGCGCGCGTTCTTCAGCCATTTAACTTTTCATGTCTTGTAATTTTAGTTATTCCATTTGTGTTAGCATGTTTTTAATGGCCCCATATGTGAAAACGAAGAACGAGTGGTTTTGCATTTATAACATCTGGGGAGGGGATGAAATATTAATGCGGTTGAGATCTTTGTTTAGTTAATAAGCCAAAAAAAGTTTAGATCAACTCAATTTTTGGTAACTCGTCCTGTGATTACTTTACTTTTTGTTTACATTTGTTGTCAGTTGTTGAATTAAACCACTAGCCCCAAAATGTGTGCCAAGGTCCCCATGGTTATTGAAAGTATGCATATTTTTAAATGTAATGTAATATATATATATATATATGAAGAGTTCAGATGCAAAAGCCTCTAAATGCCATTTGAAATTTTCTTCTTTAATGATGATTTTTATCAAACTTGTAAATTTAAGTTCAGTGATTTCACTTAAATGGCAATGATAATTACCTATTAATTGTTATTTAAGTGAAATTACTGAACTTAAATATACAAGTTTGATAAAAATCATAATTAAAGAAGAAAATTTCAAATGGCATTTAGAGGCTTTTGCATCTGAACTCTTCATATATATATATATATATATATATATATCCATTCCTGGAAAATGAATGCAAATATAGTGGAAATTTAGTGGGTATATAAGCTTTTCTAGTTGTATTTCATTGTCTAATTGATGTCAGTACAACCTTTTATACAATTATTTATTATAATTTGGTTATTATATAAAATCCTCAAGTAATAATTAATATTTGGAAAAATAGTAGGTCATTTGCCAAAATATGTGGGAACCCTGGTGTGCCTCAATAATGTTACTCAAAGCTTTTGTTGTTATAAGGAATAGTAAATCAAACACAATCAATTTCTTTGTTTGATTCTCTTCATGCAGGACTTCATAGATCTGACTTTATCCAAAACCCAGCGAAAAACTCCCACTGTTGTACACAAACATTACCAGATCCACCGAATAAGGCATTTCTACATGCGCAAAGTCAAATTCACCCAGCAGAACTACCATGATCGGCTGTCACAGATCCTCACTGACTTCCCCAAACTGGATGTAAGTGTCACCCAAACTTCACAAAACACAAGCTGATCCTTCTTAATCATCCCTTTAGTAGATAAATGACTGCCTGTTTATCTCTCTCAGGATATCCACCCCTTCTATGCTGATCTGATGAATGTGCTGTATGATAAAGATCATTATAAACTGGCTCTTGGTCAGATCAACATCGCCAAGAACCTCATTGATAAGTGAGTCTGTTGGGTTAATCATCATCGTGCATGTATACTCTAGCTTTATTTGTGGTTGATTTTAATATAAAGATGTTGGCTGATACATGAGATCATTTACATCCTTTTTTTGATTTTTAAATGTATCCCTTGTGAGGTCTGCTCATATCTGTGGGTCTATGAAATTCATTTACTGTAACTGAGTAAAACTGTGTCTGCATTTGTAGTGTTGCTAAAGATTATGTGCGGCTCATGAAATATGGAGATTCGCTGTATCGCTGCAAACAGCTGAAACGGGCCGCACTGGGTCGCATGTGCACTATATTAAAGAGACAGAAACAGAGTCTGGAGTATTTAGAACAAGGTAACAACCACTTACACACATTCACTAATACTTTTCTTAATATCAGACGGTTTTCTGGTAAACCGAAACACAAACCTTTATTGTCCTTGAGATTTAAATAAAAAAATGTTTTTAAAGAAGTCTCTGGTGCTCACCAAGACTGCATTTATTTGATCAAAAATACAGTAAACACAGTAATATTGTCAAATATTATTATGATTTAAATTAACTTATATATATTATTATGATTTTATATTAAATTAATATATATATATTATTTCTGTGGTGGCAAATCCTTTAAAAATCATTCTATGCTGGTCGAAACAGTCGAAACTGCCTTTTTTTTATTTATTTTTTTATACATTTGATTAATGGAAAGTTCAAAAGATCTGCATTTATTTGAAATGGAAATATTTTTTCTGTCACTTTAATAGTTTTTACTGTCACTTTTGAATGGGAGTGTCTATAATAATGTTTGACTTCACCCATTAAAGCATAAATATTAAACAAAAATAAGCATGAACTTTACATCTGATGCACATAGTAAATGCATATTTATCTTTTCGTAGTGCGGCAGCATCTGTCCCGTTTACCCACTATTGATCCAAACACCAGAACCCTCCTGCTGTGTGGTTACCCCAACGTCGGCAAGTCCAGCTTTATCAACAAGGTTTGTTTGTGCATGTGAATGTAGGTTAAACGTCAAATCTGTGTGCACTGTAGGGTTGTACCAATAGACTATTATATTGGCAAGAGGATTTCTAATTAAAGTATTACATTTATTATCATTATTATTATTAGGATACTAATATTATTTATTGAATTATTGTTAAAATTAATTTGCTCTGCCATAATTCCATAGCTCATCACCGCATTACCGACACACTGTGAGGATATAGATTAGCTTACTACTCATTAAAATTGTTTTAAAAACATTTACGTCTATTATACAATGAATTATATCATCGTGCATATGTCTGTTCACTTTTCAGAACACAAATCAGTCAAATCCATTCCACTTGAGGAATGACCTAATAAATGAAACTCGATTCTGACATTTTTGCTACAGCCTTGACCTCCACTTTGCTGCGTCCTTAAATGCATTCCAACTAATCACCGTTCTATATTAATGCGTTGTTTTCATTAATGCACACATCACTCGTACACAGAGAGTGGAGAATGCGCTATGCACACACAGATACAGGAGCACAAAAACTTGTCAAAGTTTTAAACTTCAAACTTGTTTTAAATGAAGTTTTAATGGATGTACAGGTGACCCGTGCTGATGTTGAGGTCCAGCCGTATGCCTTCACCACCAAATCTTTGTTTGTGGGTCACATGGATTACAAATACCTGCGCTGGCAGGTGAGTGGTAGAAAAATATAGGATTCCTGGACAACTGATTTCATTTAATTGATTTCTACAATTTTGTATTATAAAAATCTTCCGAACCTGTTATTTACTGTGTTTGTAGGTGGTTGATACTCCAGGTATTCTGGATCACCCTCTTGAGGAAAGGAATACCATAGAAATGCAGGCCATCACCGCTCTGGCTCACCTGCGTTCTGCTGTCCTCTACGTCATGGATGTGTCAGAGCAGTGCGGACACACACTCTCACAACAACTAGAACTGTTCAACAATATACGGCCATTGTTTGCCAACAAGGTACGCACACATACAAAGATGTACATGAGGTGAAACAATATGGTTTTGTTGGGCTGAATGATAGCAGTGATTGTTATTTGTGTGATGCAGCCTTTGATCGTGATGGCCAATAAGTGTGATGTGAAGAAGATCAGTGAACTGTCGGACGAGAATCAGGTAAATTACATTCTGAATCCTCTAATACAGTCCTGGAGCTGAAGGAAACTAATAAAGGGATTTATTTACTAATAAAGGGTAAAAGAAGAATTGGGTTTTTACAAACACTGATAAGAAATGTTTCTTTAGAACAAGAGCGGCATATTAGAATGATTTCAGTAGGATCAAATGACACTGAAGAGTAATGATGCTGAAAATTAAGCATTTCCATTTGTGGAATAAATGACATTTTATGTTATATTTAAATATATTAAAATAGAAAAGTTATGTTAAAATGTAAAAATAGTTTTACTGTATTTTTGATCAAATAAATGCAGCCTTTGTTCTTTTATTTGTTCCCTACTGTGTCACTATTTTAGCCTTTATCTAGATCTATACTAGATTTAATCTCAAACCGTTTAGAGTTTAATGGACGTTATAAAAGAATACCTGCAACTTGAGACTTTCTGCAGTGACACTAAACTGAGCTCTGTGTGTGTGTAGAAAGTGTTTGCGGATCTCACTGCTGAGGGGGTCACAGTGATTGAGACGAGCACTCTCACTGAAGAGGGAGTGATGCTTGTGAAGACTGAGGTAAGACCAACCAATCAGCTTTTTTCTCACATAGGCTTACTGAGATCAGCCAGGTTTTAGAGAAAAAGACTATTGTAGGTTGATGTCCGTTGATGATTTGTGAAATTATTATTATTATATACAGGCATGTGATCGGCTGTTGGCTCACCGTGTGGACACAAAAATGAAAAGCAAGAAGGTCCATGATGTTTTGAACAGACTCCATCTGGCAGTGCCAGCCAAGAGAGATCAAAAGGTACATGCTCTTCGCACTTCTTAAACCATTATCCGCTTGGATCTAAGCTTATTTCTTCATAACTGCTTCTAGCAAACATTAGTGTGTTTGTAAAAGTTTTTGATTTGGTTTTTGCAGGAAAGGCCTCCGTTTATTCCCGAAGGTGCTATGATACGTAGGAAGGCAATGGAGACAGATGCTCCCAAACGCAAACTGGAGAGAGACCTGGAGGTTGAGCTGGGAGATGATTACACACTTGATCTACAGAGTATGATATAAACACACACATATACATGTACACAAGATATACACTGCAGATGTGTCTGAAAGAAAATGACTTTAGACCAGTGGTTCTCAAAGTGGGGTCCGCGTAATTTACAACCTAACGTTTTTTTCCATGCTATGAGTCATGTTTTCTTTATCATCTGAAAACATGCTGTTTATTCCTAAGTAACTTATATAAAGCATTTAACATAAAACAATACAAAAGTAGACACTTAAAGTTTTCTATAGATAGATAATGTCTTTGCGTCAAGTAGACTATTCGCTGCTGTTGATTTTGCGGGACGTGCGCCAGAAAGGAGACAGAGAGACGGCATGAACCCGCATCCGGTTCTTTTCTGTATTTTTAAAAGGCATGACATTTTGTAGTCATTTATAATGTAGCCTATACACAAATAAAAAAAATGGACACTTTACCGTTTCGGATGATGCACTCTTGTCTTATCTATGACCATAAATAAGAGTAGCCTATTCCTGTTTCCACTGCTGAGGAAAAATTCCCATGTAATTGCGCCCCGGCGTCTCGCGTGCACGCACAATAGTCAGTTCTAGCACTGCTACTGTAGATTTGACATTAGAAGTCTGATCATTATCAAAATAAAAGTGCATAGTGACAGGGCCGTACCCACAACTGAGGTTGCAAGGATGCACATCGCGATGATACTGACCTTCTCGTCTGAGGTGCTTCAGCAGACTAACAACGATAGCTCGTCAATGTCAAAATGTTTGAGTCGGAGTGAACTCAAAGTTCCCCGCGCGACGTTTCAGTCAACGGTCATAAAGTGCGAGATAAGATGTAGGCCTTAATTAACATAAACTAAACAGCTGTTTTAGATAAAAGTTTTAAAAAACGACTGAAACAATCAGTTTGCAAAGTATTAATCAAGCTCAACTTTAACAAAGGAAAAAGCAGGTCAATAGAAACATACTGTGCCCATGAGATTAACATTATGGATTCATATATTTAACATATACTGTATGTTTTTTTTTTTAGCTAATTACAGTAGCTCAAATTAACAACGCACGCACCTAAACATAATGCCATTATCATTGTATTTATAGGCTTATGGGCTTTATTTGTGTGCAGAATAGGCCTAATTATTGAAACATTTCTCTTTTAAGGCCATTCCTGATTGGAATATGTGATTGTGTTTCGTGACATCTTGACAAAAAAAAAAAATGTATGCCACTGACTGACATGCTTCTACTAAATCTATAGTTATCCAATTGTGGGGCCTTAAAACACCTTAAAATGCACATGTGTAGATCAAGAACATCAAAAATTCCTAAGTGAGGGATCCTAAGTGATTCCTAGCAAGATCACTTTCGTTACCTCAGTAGGCTATTTAGAAATTCCTGCATATTACCCTGGGTGGAGACCATTCATTTTGTGCAAAAATATTTCATTTGCCGCTCACACATTAACTTTGTGCTCAATAACTGTTATAAATATGAGGGGGGTCCTTGGAATTTTTTTTCCCCTGAAAGGGGTCCCTGGCACCAAAATGTTTGAGAACCCCTGCTTTAGACAATTAAAAAAAATGTAAATGTTGTCTTGTGTGTTCAGAATACTGGGATTTGATGAATCCAGAAGAAAAGGAGGATAAGATTCCTGAGATTTGGGAGGGTCACAATATTGCTGACTACGTCGACCCGGAGATCATGAAGGTATTAAAACATGCTATAGCTTTAATATGTAACCTATTATCTCTTTTCATGACTGTAATCGCTGATAATTCAGTCCGTCCTCACTGTTTCTCACTGTTTTTTTATTTATTTATTTTTTATTTGGTTACATTCTTTTTCAGATGACATGTTCTGAATTTCTGTCCTTTCTCTTATTCTCAGAGACTGGAGGATTTGGAGCAGGAAGAGGAGCTGCGTGAGAAGGCCGGAGAGTACGACTCTGATGAGGAGAGCGAGGATGAAGAGATGAAGGAGATCCGACAGCTGGCCAGTCAGATTCGCGAGAAGCGGAAGCTAAAGATTCTCGAGTCCAAAGAAAAAGACAAACAGGGACCAAGAATACCCCGCACGGCCAAGAAGGTCTGTCTTTCTGTCCAGCAGGAACATGTTTATATTATAGCAAGTAGTTAAATATTGGATATTACTTGCTTATTTTAGGTGAAGTATGTAATTATTCAGATTACTTTTTAATTTTCATTATGGAATATTTGTTGTTAAACAACCTATTAGATCACATTTTTCTGTTTGCAATTGATTTGTTAGCTTGTCAAAGATGGCTTAATTTGAATGGTCTGTTTGGGAATGCAGGTGGACAGAGCGACTCTGGAGAAGGAGATGGGTGATCTGGGTTTGGACATGACTGATAAAGATGATGTAAGAACCTGTCTACTTATAACATTTTCATGCTCTGTATTTTTAGTGGGAACACGCTTGATTTTGTATACCATTTGGTCATGGTGATCTGTTTCTGTGTACACTGAACATGTTTGTGTTCACCTTTTTTCCTTTAGAGCCACTATGCTCAACGATCTCGCTCTCTGGTTCGAAAGAGGAAGAGGGAAGTCTCCACACCACCGACGTCACGTACTCGCAGTCAGAGCGCCTCAAGACCACCAAGGGACCAATCAGGAGTCAGAGATGCCAAGGTCAGATTCAGAAACTGCCTGTATTCATGTACAAGACAAGTTTGAAATCAAGTTGTGTATGAAAGGATGTTTAATGTTTAGTCATATAGTAGGTTATTGGAAAAGATCTTCCAGATGTTGCTCAAAGGACAAACATGTTCAGTTGATTTATTGTCTCATTTCTTCCAGATGTTGAAAAAGGTGAAGACCATGATGAAGAGCTCACAGAAGGACATGAACAGGCAAGGAAGGAAGGGTGAATCTGATCGACATGTATTTGATCTCAAACCTAAACATCTCCTTTCTGGGAAGAGGAAATCTGGTTCCACCAGCCGCAGATAAATGCACCCTTATTCACGTACATCTGACGTGTGTACTTATGCCTGTCCTTATGCCATGATTAATACATTTGTTATATTCTATACTTTTTACCAGTTCTTTCTGATACAGTTGAGAACATACCTGTAAACACGAAAGAACACTTATTAAGCTTTATGTAATAACATCATTCTAAGTGTCTGATATCATGCAGAATGATAATGAAATATACAGGATCATGATTTAGAACTCTTCGTCCTTTACAAAACAATTTATCTGAAGCCATTGTTTGCAGTTGGAGTCAAATAAACCAACCAAAGTCTTGAGCCTTAAATAAATGTGTGAAATTTATTTCCCTAAATTTAAATCATTGTAGTCTCTTGGTAGGAGATGGAATGTCCAGAATATGTGTGTATATATTTATGTTTGTTAGCCTGCTCCAGAGTAAACAAATAGGCAATTTGCATCGCCCACATCATTCTGTCTGTCCTTATTTATGTTGTGCTGTTAACGATTTATGAAGAAAACAGTTTTCAGGAGGTGCAATTGTTTAAATATTAATATTTAAATAATTCAGTAATCAGACATTTCATTTATTAATTAGCAGTTTATGGTTACATTTGAACAATACAAAAATAGTCAACATGTGACTTTTATTTTGACAACATATGAGCGAAGCCCCCCGGAAACGGCATCAGCCTCCACAAGCAACAGTCAGAGCGTTTACACCATTTCACACAGAAAATAAAAACAACACCGGACAGTTTTACTTTACGAATAACGAAAGCAGCTGTCACTTTAACCTAAAGTTGTACTGCAACGTACACACTTGTCCGCGGGACCTACAGGCGGCCCAAACGCAGAGGAGCGCGAAGGATGGCGAATTACCGGGCGTTTCACTCCCAGCTCGCGACCATCATGGAGACCCTGACTCGTGCGGCGGTGGCAGAGATCTGCGAGCTTGTGGACGACGGTTACGCCGTTTTACACATCGAGATCTCACGCCATCAGAAGGAGAACGAGGAGCTCCGACGGAAACTGCAGCTCATAGAGTCTATCGTTGCGGCGCGGGGGTACAGCGACGACACAACCGTAACGCGAGACGGTCGGTGTGACAGCAGTGCACGCGAGTCGCTAGTGGGCAGAAAAACGTCCGGAGGCGGAGAGTCCACCAGCCGGGGTGCAGTGTCAGAGGTTAGATGATAATTTATTGTGTGTGTGTGTGTGATTAAAATGGAAGCAATATCTGTGTGTAAAAGCGATTATTATTTGTTATTAATCTGATTCCAGGCGCGTGAGTTTCGTGATGGAGGAGATTTGATCCCAATGCAAATCAAAGAGGAAGGTCTCGAGCAGCCGCCGCTGGGAGGTGAGTAGCCAGGGCTCGTACTTCATTATATTTTTTTCTGTATTTCACGCTTTTTGCTTTTAAAAGCATTTTTGAATATTATTAACTTGTTTTTACTAACTGATATGATACAAATCTCAGATGGGAATATGAAAATGTTCTGCATACTGTGAATGAGCCTGAATGTCCATGTCGACCCCTATAATAATACAGATTGTTGCAAAGCAGCTTCATGGTAATAAACAGGAGAATAATGTCGCAAAGTTAATCAATTATGAAACATCTTCAATTTCAGTTAAACAGAAGACAATAGTGCCTTTGTTCAGTTCTGTTCAGGTCAGCGTTGATTCAATCCAGTCCAATAAGTGTCAGTTTTGCAGTTCATCAATTATGAAATAATGTCAATTTCAGCTCTAAAGCAGCTGTGCAGAAGACAATAGTGTCACTATTCAGCTCAATTCGATTCAATGTGGATTCAATTCAGTTCAGTAGCCATGTCAATATTGCAGAGTATGTGAATCAATTATGAAAAGACTTCAATTTCAGCTATAAAGCAGCTCTGCAAAAGTCAATGGTTTCATTATTAAGCTTAGTTCAGGTTTTTGTGTTCAGTCTGATGCCATCAGTACAGTTAGATTGATGATATTTTGTTAATATTTATTGTCTTTTTTTATGCCACAACTGAGCAAGCCAAAGGTGCGTCTACGCAGCTTCATGGTATTAAACAGGAAAATAACAGTATTAATGTTTCAAAGTTCATAATTTATGAAACAACATTGATTTCAGCTATAAAGTATATCTGTACTTTACACTATTCACTGTAGTGTCTTTATTCAGGTCAGTTAACTTCAACAATAGTGTCATTGTTGCCAAGTTCATAAATTATGAAATGACTTCAATTTCAGCTATAAAGCAGCTCTTCAAAACAATAGTAACATTATTCAATGTTAATTCAGTTTAGTTCAGTAACAGTTTGAGTGATGCAGTATACCAATTATGACAACTTCAATTTCCACTAGAAAACAGCTCTACTGAAGACAATAGCATCATTATTCTGCCAGTTCATTTTTTTTTCTTCTTATCTGATCGTGTCAGTCAGTACGGTTAGTTCAGTTAGGTATGCAAATATTTATATATATTTATTTATATGTATATATTAAATATATTTTCTATGCAAATTATTACTTTAACTTTTTAGTAATTCCTACTATTGTTTATTATTACTAATACAATTAAATGGTAAAAGCCCAGTGAACAGTTTTTTACTTTATCAATTCTACTCAAAATGATCTAATTTATTAGTGCATGTATTATAGGGACATGAAAATGTACCTGGAATGAACCTGAAAGTCCATGCCAACCCTTTTCAAAAAGAGTGTGGTGTGTTCATGCTGTCTGTTTCTTGACAGATGAGGACGACGACGAGGACGAAGGTGAAAGTGTCTCTGCGGTAGCTCACGACTCTCCTAAACTAGATGTTGCCGAGCTCTCGGGACAGGACTCTCACACACTCTCACACTCCCCTGACCATGACGCACACTCCCATACGCTCACATTTGCAGACACACACTCCGGCGCAGATGAATCCCAGCACTCCAGCGTCGACTTGTCTGTTTCAGATAACGCTTCCCTCTCCCTTGCTCAAACCATGTCGGATACTCGCGCTTCCCATCATCATCGAGTGCTTCAGGAAGACTTGTGTGCGAAGGCCGATCTGGACCCGGTATCCGATTGGGCCGCACACTCTGTCCGTAGCACACTCGCACACTTGCAGACCTCACCACAGAGGATTGGTGGGTCAGACTCTTTTGTATCCCATAATTCACCCTTGTTTGCTGCTCAGCGGCTCGTTGCTCTGGGTAACGTCTCAGGGCTGGGTCTCTATGGGCGGTTGGGCGCTCTACGCGGGGGTGGAGCCGGCAAGCGACACTTCATTTGCTCAATCTGTGGGAAGAGTTTCACCACATCGCAGAGTTTGGACACGCACATGCGCATTCACACTGGAGAACGGCCGTATCGCTGTGAGCAGTGCGGGAAGCGTTTCACGCAGTCGGGACACCTCACGGCTCACCAGACTGTCCACACCGGAGAGAGACCGTACGAGTGCACCCGCTGTGGAAAACGATTCGCAGGCAAACAGTACCTGCGCATACACACCAAGAAACACCACCCAGACTTACATGCAATCTCTTATATACAGACTAACACACAGCAGGACACATTGCCCTGAAAGATACACACACTAACAAGAGAATGCAGGACATAAGTTTTGTAGTTTTTGGTTATTGCTTGGAAGTGTCCTGCCAACCACTCAGAAAATTGAAAATAGGACATTCAGTATGCCAGTTCCAGGTGTTATTTTTTTGCAGTGTTCAGGCCCTTATCATAACTTTTAACTGGTCATTATTTTGCAAAAACTAAAGGATTGAGATGCATTACACATTATATACACACTGCAGGGAAAATACATGGACCCAACAAGCATACACTAGAAAGTTGGTGTTAGCACAGGTTTTTAATACCTTTAACATGAACTTCGCAATTTCACCTGAATTGCAGATGTATTTAATATGTACAGGATATGTTGTTTAAAGAGTTTGTTATGATCTAAATTAGATATAATTATAGATTATACATATATATTTGCAGCTAGTCACAGCAGAAACACTAACTGGATTTGTCTGTGTTGTATTTAATAGAAATAAATGGTTATTTCAAGAATTTTGTCCCAAATTATTTTATTTGTATTTATTAATGAGGCATTATCATTTAATGAGGATGAATGTTGTTGATGACGTATTGGAAAATTATTTTAAAACTTCTGAAATCTCTGTGTACACGATGTAACAATGAGTGACGTACACCCGCGAGAGATCACTTCCGGCGGAACGTTGAACACGGTTCAGTTGGACAATGGACAACTGATTCAGATCATTTGGACGCGGCTGTGGTTACAAGAGGTAAAAACGATATAAATACTGTTCCCTTTCTCACATAAACCGCTCGTTTTGTGTCTTAGGCCATTAATGTGTACTTACATTTACGAGTCATTAAATCATGTTTCATTTGGACTTCTCTGTGCATGCTCTTTGAGGTGGACCCCTTAAACCTCCATTATATGACTGACAGACAACACCGGTTGGACCGAAAAAAAGAAAATTGAAAATACTGTGGAAACAACGACACTTACATCTTGGATGGCCTTGAGGTAAGCTAAAACCTATCAATAAAATAATTTTAAAGTGAACTATCCCTGTGAGAATTCACGAATGACTGGTGCAACCCTACCCTGGAACTTGAACTTCACGGCGGCCACAGTGCTGTTCATGATGGTGAGTGGGGGGAGAGCTGGGGTGTTCCTCCTCAAGTCTACTACCATCTCCACTGGTTCCACTCCAGGTTGTTGTGACTGCACCAGACAGCCAGCTAGACATATCTTCTGAATGCAGATTCATAGCCACCCTGAATGAGGCCATTGTGTCATCTGCAAACTTTAGGAGCTTAACAGGGGTCAGTAGAGGTACAGTCATTTGTGTAGTGGGGAGAGCACACATTCTTGTGGAGCACCAGTGCTGTTTGTGTGGGACCAACAGTCCACGAACACGATCCTCATTTATTTGTCTAGTTGTTGCTGGATGTAGTGCGTCAATCATGGACCTGTTTGCTTGATAAGCAAACTAAAGAGTGTCTACAACTAGAAGGTTCCAGTGATGTCCCTCAAGTGGGTTAGCACCAGTCTCCCAAATGATATTCAATATTAAAGCAACAGGTCTGCAGTCATTCAGTCCTGGGTTTCCTTGTGATGGGGATGATGGTGGAGCAATTGAAGCAGGAAGGGACCAGCTAAATATAAACTACATGAGCAGCCATATCACCCTGTAGCCCGAGACTGGTTGCCCACTGAAGCTAAGCAGGGCTGAGCCTGGTTAGTACCTGGATGGGAGACCTTCTGAGAAAACCAGGTTGCTGCTGGAAGAGGTGTTAGTGAGACCAGCAGGGGGTGCTCACCCTGCTCTGTGTGGGTCCTAACGCCCCAGTATAGTGATGGGGACACTATACTGTCAAAGAGCACCGTCCTTCAGATGAGACGTTAAACCGAGGTCCTGACTCTCTGTGGTCATTAAAAATCCCAGGATGTCTTTGTGTAACCCTGTCATCCTGGCCAAATTTGCCCAGTGGCCTCTGTCTATCATGGCCTCCTAATCATCCCCATATTTACATACAAATTGGCTTCATCACTGTCTCCTCTCCACCAGCAAGCTGGTGTGTGGTGAGCGTTCTGGCGCACTATGGCAGCCGTCGCATCATCCAGGTGGATGCTGCACACTGGTGGTGGTTGAGGAGATTCCTCTCTCTATGTAAAGCGCTTTGAGTGCAGAGAAAAGCGCTATATAAATGTTTTGAATTATTATTATTATTATTATTATGAGAAAATAACTACCCATTCAACCTAAAGATGTATTACCAATATTCAATCATGAGGACAATGATGGTCATATGGTATGTCAATCAAATAATTAATATGGCTTACTAAGCTGAGTTAGTTTGTTCTCCTCTAAATTTACCTTGTGAGACTCTATAGCCTCTCTCAGCTCCTCAAGCTCTCCTTTCTCCTGGAAAAAAAGTATACTTTATTGTATTTGAAATATATTCCTTTTTTCAAAAGTACATTGCAAATATACTAGAAATAGTTCACCCAAAAATGAAAATTAAATCACTAATTATTCAACCCCGTAAGACCTTTGTTCATCTTCGGAACACAAATTAAGATATTTTTGATTAAATTTGAGAGCTGTATCACTGCCACATTGGTACCCTAAGGGATTGAAACTTGACGGCCCAGAAAGTCATTGAAGAAAATGTTTAAATATTCCATGTGACAACAGTGGGTCAACTATAACTTTATCAAGCGACGAGAATACTTTTTGTGCGAAAAACAACAGCAAAAATAACGACTTTATTTGACTATTCCTTTTCTTCCTTCTGGACCTAAGAGGAGAGTTAGAGATTTCCACGACGCATGTGCTAGAAGAGTAAGAGATTTCCACGACGCATGTGCTAGAAATGAACAAGAAGTAGTTGAACAATAACGTAGTTCTCGCGCATGCGTCATGGAAATCTCTTGAACTCTCCTCTGACTATATACAGTATATGAAAATATTTCTTAAATATATACAAGCATGTGTGTGTATTTATACATACAAAATAATTATACACAGTGCACCCACATATATTATGTAAACACAAACTTTTATTTTGGATGCGATTAATCACGATTAATCGTTTGACATCCCTAGAAACAATCCAACTACATATTTTACACCAAGGGAAAAGTCACTACTCACTGTGTTTATGGCTAGCTTAGCTTTCTGCAGCTTCTCTTTCAAGGTGATGGAACGCGCTCTGCGCTGTTTGTTCGCTGTCGGCTATGGTAGAAACATGACGTCACAATATGTCGACCTTCATAGAAGGGGGTGCCCGCAGTTCTGTAGATCTAAATGTCTCATTCTAAGGAAATAAAAACATTGCGATTTATATAGGTTCTTTATACACCACTGAAAACACAGTTATTGATGTCATGTCAAAATTTTTGCACCTTGCACCTTTAAGGCTGCATTTACACTGCAGGTCTTGATGCCAAATTTCGATACGCAGACTATAGCCCTGTCCAATTTTTTGACAATCTTCTTTTAAAAGTGGCCCATATATCCGATTTCTGCATTTAACACTACACTTGGTGAAACAACCCAAGGTTGACATTAGAGATGTAAATATCTTTTTTTTTTTTACCCTTTACAACTTGGGTGAGTAATGACCCAATTTTTTTTTAAGTGAAAAATTAACAGACCAAAACTGCAGCCTTCTGTGAAAGTGAGCTCACAAATAAATCAGGATAGTGGTGTTAAGCAGGCCTAAGAGTTAAACCTGAATTCACAAATCATGAAGAATGAGATATGTCTACGACATCGCACTGCTGACTAGAGCCAAATAAATCGGAATTTTAAACCGCAAATTATCTTTAGGAAACTGCGGTCATTTAAATCCTGCCCACTTGGATCTGGGTCGACCTCCGCTTAAACTTGGACACAACAATCCAGGAAGTGTCAGTCATGGACCTGTTGCACCTTTACGAGTGGGTCGACATCAAAAGTATTTTGATATTTTCGTGTGTGTTTTTATTGCTGAGTGATTATATCAGAAATAAAACGCCGAAGAACTTTCCTCCTGGACCTTGGTCTTTGCCGTTTATAGGGGACCTTCATCATATCGATAATAGTAAGATTCATCTTCAGTTTGCAAAGGTAAATAGAATTCCAGTTAAATCTAACTAAACGTATTCCTGTGTGAAATTCTGCATAGCCTATGCAAGGCAGAAGTGACTGCAGCAAACGTCTCGTTAAAAATCACGGACGAAAATTATAGTCCCGACTCCTGGGGTGCGTTTCCCGAAAGCATTGTTAGCCAACTGGTCGCAAGTTCCGTCGTTATCAGCATAGTTCAACGAGTCGGTGTTTCCCGTTACGAACATTCGCAAACAGCATCGCAAAGTTGTGTGGTTTGAACGACATTCGACCTGTGGTTATATGCATTGTTTCTATAGCCTACATGACATTTGGAGGTAATAAATCCTTTCAGGAAACGCACCCCTGGTTGACACTTTGTGACGCATCAAGGCAAATAAACATTTTTAATTCAATACTGAATGATGCAAAATTAAAAATAGGTTTCCGCTTTATATGAGCTAGCTTAATTGATTAAAAATGTTACTAGTAACTAAAAATAAGCACTAGTTCTATTTTTTTCTTAACAAGTTGGGTTTAATTAAATACTTGACTCCATTGGAATAAGTAGCTATCTAATAAATAAGGACTATCTACGTAGGCCACGTAGGCCTATACCGCAACGTAAAAAAAAAATCTATCATTTCGAGATTAAAGTGGAAATGTTTCGAGATTAAAGTGGAAATGTTTCGAGATTAAAGTCGAAATGTTTCGAGATTAAAGTGGAAATGTTTCGAGATCAATGTCTAAATATTTCGAGATCAAAGTCTAAATATTTCGAGATCAAAGTCGAGATATTTAGAGATTACGAGGAGGCATATTGAGATATCACTGCTATGAGCAACACTTCATCCCTGTCCAAACTCAGCCATCTTGAATGAGGCGATAGACCCTCTGAACGTTGCACCCTTTGTAATGCGTTCTTAGTGGAATATCCCAATTCCCAAACATGTAAAAGTTATAACAGTATGAATGCATGAGTCATGAAAAGTGTACAAAAGTTAATTTCTAAAATAGTAGAATCCTTCAGCATACTCATAATTATTTCAGGAGCTTTATTTCTGACAACATTTTTTTTCAGCTAGTCAAGCTGGGTGGGAATATACAGTCTGGCTAAAACTAGTTAAATCAGCTAGCCATTAATAAATCTTAAAGGGATACTCCACCCAAAAATCATAATTTACTCACCCTCAAGTTGTTGCAAACCTGTAGGCCTATGAGTTTCTTTCTTCTGCTGAACACAAATGGAGATATTTTGAAGAACGACTGGAACCAATGGAAATCAATGGTGCCAAACAACTGTTCGGTTCCGATTGTTCTTTTCAATGTTGGCTAAAATTTCTATTACAGTTTGTCATTTTTTTTCAATTAATGTTATTTTATGACAAAAATGACATCATTTAAGCACCCAGACGAAGGCATAAAGCTGCAACGTGTAGGTGTATCTGATGTATCTGTCACCAATTTTAATTGTTTTGGCCATGATTAAATAAAGGCCTTTTTACTTATTTTCCCACACCACTTGAGTGCCTTGGAGTATCTTAATTTGTCGTATGACGTCATTGTAGTCTGTGTAAACATGCTAAAATTAAAGTATTACAAACCATTGAAACCTACTATTATTTGTATGATATTGATTTATAACTCATATTTTACAGTTTGCAGAAAAATATGGCAAGATTTTCAGCCTTAAAATTCTTGGAACAAGAATGGTTTTCTTGGATGGATATAAACTAGTGAAGGAGGTCTATACACAACAGGGTGATAACCTCTCTGATCGACCCTCGCTACCTTTATTTTATGACCTCATTGGAGACAGAGGTCAGTTTAATATCAGGATGTTAAATTTGTGGTTTAACATTTCCTCATAAACTGTCAGTAATCTATTAACTGGGTTTGTTTCGTGCACAGGTTTAGTTGTTGCCAATGGCTATAAATGGAAGCATCAGAGGAGATTTGCACTCTCAACTCTTCGAAACTTCGGATTGGGGAAGAAAAGTTTAGAGCCATCCATCAGTCTTGAGTGTTGCTTTCTGAATGAAGCCATTTCAAACGAACAAGGTAATATATTTACTGACGTATCTTGACTGAAAATGATGCGACAATTGCATTTGAAATTGAAAGCACGGTGTAATTTACATCAACCACTGTTCCAGGTCGACCATTTAACCCTCGCTTTCTGCTGAACAATGCGGTCTCAAATGTGATCTGTGTCCTTGTGTTTGGTAATCGATTTGAATACAGTGACCATGGCTTCCAGTCTCTGTTAAAGAACATCAGTGAAGCTATTTATCTGCAAGGAGGGGTCTTTGCTCAAGTAAACATTTTCTCATTTTACCAAGTTAACTTAGCTTTATTTCACAACTCATCTACTTTTTGTTTTACTTTCTTTAGCTTTATAATATGTTCCCATGGCTCATGCGACGACTGCCAGGGCCGCACAAGAAAATTATTGCTCTGTGGAAAGAAGTTATTGGCTTTGCTCGAGAGAAGGTGAATGTACACAGAGCTGATTGCGATCCATCAAGTCCTCGAGACTACATTGACTGCTTTCTTGCTGAGATTGAAAAAGTAAGTGGGGGAGGGGGGCATCAGTAAGTGATCTGGTACAGCTATTGAATTGAAATGCCTCTCATTCATGTTTTTTTAGTTTAAGGATGACACAGCCGCTGGGTTTGATGTGGAGAACTTGTGCATCTGCACTCTAGATCTGTTTGTAGCGGGAACTGAGACCAGCGCTACCACTCTGTACTGGGGTCTTCTCTACATGATAAAATATCCTGAGATACAGGGTGAGAGCTTACTGTGAGTTATGACATTCATATTGACATTAAAAGTAATACTGTACGTACTCACACTCTCTAAATTTGGTACCTTTAGCCAAAGTTCAGGAGGAGATTGATCGTGTTGTGGGAGAGTCACGGCAGCCATCTTTATCAGACAAGGACAGCATGCCCTACGTCAATGCTGTCCTTCATGAGATACAGAGGATTGGAAATATTATCCCAATAAATGTGGTCCGGGCGACTGTGGAAGATACTCAGATAGGAAAATACTCTATCCCAAAGGTGCGTGGGCCTAGTAATGTTTTAAGTGTTGTGACAATGTGAACGTGAGCAGAACCTATTAGTTTAAGCACATTAAGAATAGTGTGTATAGTTTCACTCTTGTTAAGCCTCTTGTGGTTCTGTAGGGCACAATAGTGACCGGCACTTTGACATCAGTGCTGTTTGATGAGTCCGAGTGGGAGACGCCACACTCTTTTAACCCAGGTCACTTCCTGGATGCTGAAGGCAATTTCAGGAGGAGAGATGCCTTTTTACCTTTTTCTCTAGGTACAGGCAAATTCTATTTCCACAAAAGTAATCCAAATATATATACATTGATAGTCCCGTACAAGCCCCCCTTTATAATTACCCATCATCTTCACTGATTTTCAGGAAAGAGAGTGTGTCTTGGGGAGCAATTGGCACGGATGGAGTTGTTCCTGTTTTTCTCCTCTCTACTGCAGCGCTTCATTTTCTCTTCCCCAGTGGGTGTGGAGCCCAAACTGGATTTTAAATTGGGGGCCACGCACTGTCCCCAGCCATATGAATTGTGTGCAGTGCCACGCTAAAACAAGCAACACGTAATTTCAGTAATTAATAATAAAACAAAATCTGATGTTTAAATAGAACCCAAAATCTGTAACTCTAAACGTTGCTGGGTGCTTACATGATGTCTAATTTAGATCTTACTTGATTGGTTGGATGCAGAGTGGCTAGTTGCTTAGTTATACGAGTTATATGATACAAAAAAAATGTTTACAAATAAATCACCATTGGAAACAAAAAGGATATAGGAATGACAAAAAGTCATAAAGGAAACGAATTTAATCTGAAATCTTTGTTAAATCTAACAAATTAAGTCCCTGGGGGTCCTTTAAATAGTGTTATCAAATTTAAGGTCATTAAGGGTCTTAAAAATTATAAAAAAGATAGTATCCATTTTAAGTGGTCTTAAATTTGGAGACAGAAAAAAAGGAATCATGCCATACTGCGATTATTAAATTTAATTCTGATTGTGAGTAGTAAATAAATAATGAATAATACATAAAGAAGTGTTGGCTATTTCTCTAAAGTGCAGGAATAAGGTTTAGTAACAGAGTGTGCAAGCCAGCTGGTTGTCCATGATCTGGGCTTCCAGAAAAACATTCATGAATATGCAAACTAGCCCCATCTCCACTCACACAGGCTCAGAATACCTGATCCACTCACACAACTTTACTGTAGTAAACGCTGCACAATGGCAAGTGGAAATACTGGTTTAATTGGAAGAGTGAATTATACAGGCCTTGTCTACAAGTCCATGTATCAGAATGGTAATGCAGTTTATACATAACGGTAATTAATATGTTTAGTCTTTTTCTGACTACACTATCAAACGGTTAATAATGTGTTGCTGATGTTACATGAACCACGTTCCTGTTCGCAACTTCAGTCTGCCTTCTTAAAATCTATATCCTTAGAAATGCTTTGAACAAATTAGAACGTCAGTGGACAAAGGCATATTAGTTCATAGTAACGTCATTATATACATAATTAACCCGCAATATTGATAAATGTACCTGATTTTTTATATCGACAGCAAAATTTACAAGCCATATATCAAAAATATACCAGAATCGACTCCACTACTTCACAGCATAGTTAATGATATCCTAAAGCCAGCCCCGCACATTGATGTGATGTTACTAAATAGGTGGTGATGTAGAGATCACCAGCGATTTCAAACTGCATTTTTTCACTGAGGTTTTAAGGAGAAAATACTCAGCAATGGTGTTGATTGACTTATGAATTTGCACATAGTTTGACTCAAAGCATATTAAAAACACCCTGCTCTGGCCTGGGCGCACACTGGGATGAATGCGTTATGAATGATGATGACAAAACTAGGAAAAGGAAAAAAAGGTTTATTGACTTTTATCAGTGATGAATACGACGTGTAGAAAGATCACATAGGCTACTATACTAGAAAAGCATTGTCTCGTCACTCTACAGTAGTTCCACCAGCACTTGCTGAGAAATCCGGACCGTGAACAGTTTGCGATCATATCATGCTGGAAGGTGTTTAACCTATCCTCACATTTCTCAGAACACAAAAAGTGTAAAAATACTGTATGTGTTAAAAGATTAGGCTGAATCACAAAATTTCACTTCTGAATGATAGCAAATCAAAAAAGCAGGATAGAGCGGCTGAGTGAATGTAGTGTGGACTCTGTGAATGAGGGTCATAACTGAGTCAGACACGCTGTAGTAGGACAGAGTTCCTGCACTGTGATCCACATACACTCCTATCGTAGAGGAGATGGAGTCTAAAGGGAGTTCAGTCAGTCTGTAATTGTGACCGAATGAGCAACCGGATTCAGTGCAGATTAAACACCAGGACAGATTATTACAGCCAAACTCATGGTCACCTCCCCATCCCTTCCTTTTGATGCTCTTATATGACAGTGTTATATCCACGATACCACTCCACTCAACCTCCCAGTAACAGCGTCCAGACACACTCTCTCGACACAACACCTGACACAAATGAGAAAATCTGTCTGGATGATTGGGATGCCGCTGGACCTTCTTTATGTTAGTAACCACTCTGTTCGACTCAGAGAGAATGAGGTATTTATGGGCTGTATCTGAATTCAGAGTGAACCGCTGGTAATCTGTAAACCAAACACATTTCAATCATAAGTCATTAACACAGCAAATAAGCTTTTTTCATGTTTTCATTAATGTAATTTGATTGATTGATGTGCAATAATGAAATCAAGAAAACAATGACAAACAATAAAAAAAACTTTTTTTCATTTGTTATAAATTAAGTAGTGTTATTGGGTTAACCAAAATATTACACTGATTTTACTATATTTTAAAGACTTAGATTGTATTGTCCGTAAAAAAAATTAAAACGTGTATAATGTATTTTAGATATTTATTCAGAAAGAATAGTTGTTTATTGTTTTTAATAAAACAACTGTTTTGGCTTTCTCTCCATCCTCTCTTTCTGTGTGTGCGCGTTCAAGTTTATGAAAAAAACTTACATTGTAGGAACTCATTCCTGCTCTTGTATTCAGGGGTGGGAATCACCTCGATGTATCTCACTGTGAAAACCAACAGACAATGTACATCTTCAATGTAAACATATTTCATTTCCATCCTGTTTTATAATGCACTGTGTAGAAGGATTATATTGTTTTTATGATGTTCATTATATTGATGTTATAATGACGAGAGTAAAGGCAAATTTACTCTCCATCAGACATCTTCAATGTAAAAATTAACATTTTTATTCACCTGTATTTTAATGCAATTTGATGTAGGATCACATTACGTTCATTATATTGACATAACTGGGAGTAAATGCATGATTCAATACTTTACCTATTCTACATAACTTTTCTTTCTCTTCTTCAAAAGTATGCTGCAGTTTCTCTTGCAACTGAGAGAGAAAGGTTCTTAAATTATCAAAAGTAAGACGAGAACTGACAGTGACGCTGGACGAGTCAGTAGATCCAAGACGGTCAGAGAGAGACTGGAATCTCTACACAGACACAAACACAAAAAGAAGGAAAATCAGATTTTTGCTTCCTAAAACACAACATTCTGTTTTTCAGATCTCTATTACCTGGAGGAAATGGATGTGATGTTCTGTGTGTGAAAGCTGATCCAGCTCAGCATCTTTCTTCCTCAGATCCTCAATCTCCTGCTCCAATCGCTCCAAGAGTGTTTTAGTTTGACTTTTAAGAATCTTTTCCTGGTCTCTGATCAACTGTGTCACCTCAGAACAGCTTCTCTCAATGGAGCGGATCAGCTCAGTAAAGATGCTCTCACTCTCCTCCATGGCTGCCTGTTCAGAGCGCTGTTAGGATGCACACACACACACACACACACACGCATTAGAACCAGTCCATTCACTCAGCTCTTACTGGTCCCTCACACAGCCTGTTCCCCACAGTGGGCTTCAGGGGGACTGAAAGAGCTCCAGCACTGGTTCCTCACAGTAGACTGACTGGAGGAGAGTCCTAACTGAGTGTGAAACAGCTCTTCCAGCAGTTCTTCGGCTCTTAACTCACCTCATGAGACTCTACAGCCTCTCTCAGCTCCTGAATCTCCTTCTGTTTCTCCTCAATTTCCTGCTGTAATGTTCTCTTGGTCTCTTCCATGTGATTCTGTAGGGGGGGAAATTACAGTAACACTGTCTGACTGTCTGTTGTGGACATATGGGATTTCTTAATTCTAATATGGAAATATGGAATTAAGAATTTAGATTTTTTGGTGTTGGGTGGGGGCATATAATTAAGGAGGAATTAAGTTTACTCTTTGCTCTTGCTTCATACCTGTTTCTCAGCCCTCTCTTCAGCAGGTGATACGGTATCATGGGTTTTGTGTTCATTCGCCATACACAACATGCACACACAGATCTGGTCAGTGCGACAGAACATTTCCAGCAGTCTGTCATGTTGAGGGCAGATCATCTCCTGTAGTCTTTCAATGGCGTCAGTCATTTTATGTCGCTTTCTAGAGTGAAATTCCTCGTGACGTTCAAAATGGGTCTGACAGTAAGATTCCAGACACACCAGACAGGACTTGATGGCTTTGTTTTTGTCTCCAGTACAGACGTCACATCCCACATCTCCATGTTCAGCATAATAGTTATCAAGTTGATCGTTTTGTAGTTTTCTCTTCCTCAGATTCTCCACCACTTCAGCCAGCATGGTGTTTTTACCTAAAACAGGTCTTGTAGTGAAGGTCTGTCTGCACTGAGGGCAGCTGTAGACTCCCTTCTGATCATCCTGATCCCAGCAACCTTTGATACAGTGCATACAGTAACTGTGTCCACAGGGAATGGTCACTGGATTCTTCAGTAGATCCAGACAGACTGAACAATTGAACTGATTCTGAGCCACTGAAATACTGGATTCTGCCATTGTATTGTATGCCCTCGCAGACAGAAAAAAGGCCTACAATAGCCAAAAGACAAATACGTTTCGTTTTACTGATCTAACGAGTATAAGTAGTTTCCTGGCTGGTTCTGTTTAAGCGACATGTGGGATCGTTGATCGAATCTGTTTTGAACAACCGTCTTCTTCTTTTGTTTTCTAGCGGTTGGCAAACTTTAGGAGCATTTCCGCCACCTACTGTGAAGGAGTGTAAAGCCCAGAAGAACAAGAAGAAGAAAAAGACTGGACCACCATAGACATATACACTAGACTTCACCTTAGGGTTCTAAGCATGCGTCAAAACCGCCGCCATCTTGGAACAGGGGTCTTGTCATAGGAAGTAACTAGGTAACGCTGCTATCTCTGCTTTTACTTCGAATTAATTGATGGTGGCGGACTTTTGTGCAGCGTATGATGTTCACGGATGAAATCTGAACTAGAATCTGAACTGAAAAAAAAAAAAATAAAAAAAAATAAAATTCTTTCTAATAAATACATGTCTGACCGTTGGAACAAACCAAAAAAAACAAGAAAAATCGCATTCATGATGATTTATGGTGATTTTATTTGCGTTAGACCTGTGTCTACTACATTGACACAGATGCATTAAAGTGGAGGGGCTCCCCTGTTTCAAGATGGCGGCTCTATTGACGTATTCGTTCCAATGAACTGCCGTAGCCAAGGTGAGTCTAGTGTATATATATCTATGCTGGACCGCAAGGTGAGAAAAAAGAAAAAAAAAGAAAACTTATCTCGTTATAACGAGATAAGTTTTCTGAAGTTTGCCAACCGCTAGAAAACAAAAGAAGAAGACGGTTGTTCAAAACAGATTCGATCAACGATCCCACATGTCGCTTAAAACGACATAGTATCTCGTTAAAACGACATAATAAGTCGTTATTTCGACATAAATATCTCGTTATTTCGACATGACAAGGGGCGGATTCTATATGGTTAAGCTATATTTAGCGTTCTTATAATGACTTTATATGGGAGGAAAATGCTTAACGTCAAATGAAACGCTTGGCGTTCAAATTCTAGACTTATCTGGTTTTTGCTATACTTTATTGTGAGTTTAGAATCATATTAATTAAGAAATGCACGCACAATTAGGCCTATCTATCCGTTAGCTTGATGAATGTTGCAGATATGTTTTAGGCTTGCCTATACTATCCACAAATAAATTGCTTTCCATTATGTGTGCAAAATTCAGAATTCAACGAATGCACTGCAACAACAAAAATAGTTAAATTGATATTATTATTATTATTATTAATAATAATCACAATTATTTTTAATAATTTGTATTATGTAGGCTATTATTATTATTATTATTATTAAATATTTCATAATAATGAACGCTTTGCGTTAATATTCTGGACTTATCTGCTTTTTTTGTAGTAGGCTCAACTTTATTATTATTTTAGTAGGCTGTATGGATTAGGAAATGCACACTCAATTATCCTTGAAATTGATAAATGTTGCAGATATATTTTAGGCTATCCACAAACAAATTGCTTTCAAATGCATGTGCAAAATTCAGAATTCAACGAATGTGCAGCAATTTGTACAAATAGAGAGGTTTGTGCATGAAAGACATTTTTGTTTTATTTTGCATTTGCGACGTCTGAGTCGATCTCGTTTGAGTATATTCGGCATTTTGCTTAACGAGGAATTACACGCGTTGATATTCTGAGCTTATCTGATTTGTCTACATATACTTTATTCGTATGATTATTTACTGTGTTTGGTCTTTTCGTACATTTCTTAAGGTTTGTATTCATTTCGATGTGCCACTAGAGGGCAGAATAAGACCGGGAATTAAAGAACGCATATGGTGACCTACTGTTTTCATAATGAATATACTTTTCTAAAACCTTGCATATTAATGGAAATGAACTTATTTGGCAATTACACCTAATTTTGTTGTCAGTATTGCTCTTTCGGCCAGCTTTATAGTTTATCTATTAAATTTTGTTTATTTGTTAACTTTATTGTATAATTATTGGCCAGGGCCGGTGTTCTGACAATTCATGCTACCCATCGAGATTTCCTACTTACCGGTTATGCGCATGTGCAGACTCACAGTTTTTTTTTTTTTTTTTTTTTTTTTTTTTTTTACAAAAGGTACATTTTCCTGTTATAATGTATAATTTCCCTTTAAAAAATGCTTACTACCATATGAATATTTGTACGGTCAGCCAGCTGAAAAGGAATAACTGAAAGTTTCAGTTAGGCTACTATAAGAAAAGGTGTAGTTAAGTTACAAGTCAAAGATGAATATTTTATGATAATTTTTACTTTTCACACCGTTTTAAAAATAAAAACAGTAGTCTACAGTAGGCTATACAGTAGCTACTCATAACTTAGAATTGTATGTATATAGAATTGTAATTCGCGCTACGGTAGCATTTTTCGACAAGGCAGCAAAAATCGACAGAACACCGGGTTTTCCGATAACGATGTATCTTAAGCTCTTAAGAGCGCTCTCTACGTGCAAGGTTACGAACACAGCAATTCCACGTGCATTTCCCAAAAATGCTCTTAAAACGCGCGAGAACGCGTTCTACGTGCCAAGCGTCGCTATCCATTTGCGAAGTGCTGAAATATAACCTTATATGGAGTCGTACGTTTAACCTAATCGTCATTTGTTGTGGATTAGAAATCAAGACAAGTCAAGTGATATAAAACAAAATGGCTGACAAAAAAAAACAAAAAAACAAAACAAGAGAATTCTCAAGATAGGCTACACAGTACCTTTCAAAAAAGATAAAAATTAATGTCCTTCCAGAGGAGATAGAGGGAAACAAAGATTTTATTTTTAACAGATTTAAAGGACACCATACAAATAAGGAAAAACAAAACATAGAAGGACATGTTGCAAACTAACTGCAACCGTGTTCAAAGATCAGGGAAGGAGGTCCGCGAGAAATGCCCAATACATGGCTGGTTTTCGTGCACGTCAGCAAGTCATTGGCAGATTTTTTTGAATTCATCCCTATTTTGCCCAGTCTTTAAAGCATATTTCTCAGATTACTTATTTTATGATTTTTTTTTTGTTCATTCATTTAATTTAGATGTGTATTTCTATTTTTTATTCCCTTTTTAATTAGGCCTATTTAATTTATTCATTTAAACAAAACACGAGTAGCCCACAACAAAGTGTACAATCAAAACCTATACAGTATATTATAGGCTACTTACGTTGCAGTGTAATCTATTGAATAAAAGTGTCCTGCCGGTTGTCCTGCAGGTGACCTCATAACTCTGTCTTCTTACGATGCACTTGGGGATGTACTACTCCAGAGCACTCGTAGTTCGAAGATTTTCAAGTGCTACTTAAGTTACGATGCTTTTGGGAAACAGAACATAATATTAAGATCATTCGTACGATCGTTTTTACGATCAACTTAGGCTTACGATGCTTTTATTTACGATCACTGATAAATGTTCTATTATTTTAAATGCAATATATATATATATCTATCTAGGTTTATTTTTGCACTCAGGTATATCAAAAAAAACGACAGTGGTACCCCTTACGTTTTTTTTTTTTTGGGCGAAAAATTAAGTTTCTCCAATCTTCCCAAAACTCTGGATTCTGATAGAGGGCCATGAGACTTAGACCTGAGTGCAAAAATGGAAGATTTCTCAGCTCTGGAAGATTGGAGAAACTTAATTTTTCGCCCCCCCCCCCAAAAAAACGTAAGGGGTACCACTGTCGTTTTTTTTTTCGGGCCCAATTTTTGAGTTTCGATATCTCAGCTCTGGAAGGGGCTAGAGCCTCCATTTTTGCACTCAGGTCTAAGTCTCATGGTCCTCTATCAGAATCCAGAGTTTTGGGAAGATTGGAGAAACTTAATTTTTCGCCCAAAAAAAAAACCTAAGGGGTACCACTGTCGTTTTTTTTTTGGGCCCAATTTTTGAGTTTCGATATCTCAGCTCTGGAAGGGGCTAGAGCCTCCATTTTTGCACTCAGGTCTAAGTCTCATGGCCCTCTATCAGAATCCAGAGTTTTGGGAAGATTGGAGAAACTTAATTTTTCGGCCAAAAAAAAAAACGTAAGGGGTACCACAGTCGTTTTTTCTTCGGGCCCAATTTTTGAGTTTCGATGTCTCAGTTCTGGAAGGGTCTAGAGCCTCCATTTTTGCACTCAGGTCTAAGTCTCATGGCCCTCTATCAGAATCCAGAGTTTTGGGAAGATTGGAGAAACTTAATTTTTCACCCAAAAAAAAAAACCTAAGGGGTACCACTGTCGTTTTTTTTTTCGGGCCCAATTTTTGAGTTTCGATATCTCAGCTCTGGAAGGGGCTAGAGCCTCCATTTTTGCACTCAGGTCTAAGTCTCATGGCCCTCTATCAGAATCCAGAGTTTTGGGAAAATTGGAGAAACTTAATTTTTCGCCCCCAAAAAAAAAAAAACGTAAGGGGTACCACTGTCGTTTTTTTTTTCGGGCCCAATTTTTGAGTTTCGATATCTCAGCTCTGGAAGGGGCTAGAGCCTCCATTTTTGCACTCAAGTCTAAGTCTCATGGCCCTCTATCAGAATCCAGAGTTTTGGGAAGATTGGAGAAACTTAATTTTTCGCCCAAAAAATAAAAAACGTAAGGGGTACCACTGTCGTTTTTTTTTTCTGGGTGGAATTTTTGAGTTTCCATATCTCAGCTCTGGAAGGGTCTAGAGCCTCCATTTTTTGCACTCAGGTTTAAGTCTCATGGCCCTCTATCAGAATCCAGAGTTTTGAGAAGATTGGAGAAACTTAATTTTTCGCCCGAAAAAAAAAAACGAAAGGGGTACCACTGTCGTTTTTTTTTCCGGGTGGAATTTTTGAGTTTCCATATCTCAGCTCTGGAAGGGTCTAGAGCCTCCATTTTTGCACTCAGGTTTAAGTCTCATGGCCCTCTATCAGAATCCAAAGTTTTGAGAAGATTGGAGAAACTTAATTTTTCGCCCGAAAAAAAAAAACGAAAGGGGTACCACTGTCGTTTTTTTTTTCCGGGTGGAATATTTGAGTTTCCATATCTCAGCTCTGGAAGGGTCTAGAGCCTCCATTTTTGCACTCAGGTTTAAGTCTCATGGCCCTCTATCAAAATCCAGAGTTTTGAGAAGATTGGAGAAACTTAATTTTTCGCCCAAAAAAAAAACTAAACGAAAGGGGTACCACTGTCGGTTTTTTTTTTTCGGGCCCAATTTTTGAGTTTCGATATCTCAGCTCTGGAAGGGTCTAGAGCCTCCATTTTTGCACTCAGGTCTAAGTCTCATGGCCCTCTATCAGAATCCAGAGTTTTGGGAAGATTGGAGAAACTTAATTTTTCGCCCAAAAAAAAAAAACGTAAGGGGTACCACTGTCGTTTTTTTTTCGGCCCAATTTTTGAGTTTCGATATCTCAGCTCTGGAAGGGGCTAGAGCCTCCATTTTTGCACTCAGGTCTAAGTCTCATGGCCCTCTATCAGAATCCAGAGTTTTGGGAAGATTGGAGAAACTTAATTTTTCGCCCAAAAAAAAAAAACGTAAGGGGTACCACTGTCGTTTTTTTTTCGGGCCGAATTTTTGAGTTTCGATATCTCAGTTCTGGAAGGGGCTACAGCCTCCATTTTTGCACTCAGGTCTAAGTCTCATGGCCCTCTATCAGAATCCAGAGTTTTGGGAAGACTGGAGAAACTTAATTTTTCGCCCAAAAAAAAAAAAACGTAAGGGTTACCACTGTCGTTTTTTTTTCGGGACGAATTTTTGAGTTCCGATATCTCAGCTCTGGAAGGGGCTAGAGCCTCCATTTTTGCACTCAGGTCTAAGTCTCATGGCCCTCTATCAGAATCCAGAGTTTTGGGAAGATTGGAGAAACTTAATTTTTCGCCCAAAAAAAAAAAACGTAAGGGGTACCACTGTCGTTTTTTTTTCGGCCCAATTTTTGAGTTTCGATATCTCAGCTCTGGAAGGGGCTAGAGCCTCCATTTTTGCACTCAGGTCTAAGTCTCATGGCCCACTATCAGAATCCAGAGTTTTGGGAAGATTGGAGAAACTTAATTTATTGCCCAAAAAAAAACGTAAGGGGTACCACTGTCGTTTTTTTTCGGGCCCAATTTTGGAGTTTCGATATCTCAGCTCTGGAAGGGGCTAGAGCCTCCATTTTTGCACTAAGGTCTAAGTGTCATGGCCCTCTATCAGAATCCAGAGTTTTTGGAAGATTGGAGAAACTTAATTTTTCGGCCAAAAAAAAAAAACGTAAGGGGTACCACTGTCGTTTTTTTTTCTGGCCCAATTTTTGAGTTTCGATATCTCAGCTCTGGAAGGGGCTAGAGCCTCCATTTTTGCACTCAGGTCTAAGTCTCATGGCCCTCTATCAGAATCCAGAGTTTTGGGAAGATTGGAGAAACGTAATTTTTCGCCCAAAAAAAAAAAACCGTAAGGGGTACCACTGTCGTTTTTTTTTTCGGGCCCAATTTTTGAGTTTCGATATCTCAGCTCTGGAAGGGGCTAGAGCCTCCATTTTTGCACTCAGGTCTAAGTCTCATGGCCCTCTATCAGAATCCAGAGTTTTGGGAAGACTGGAGAAACTTAATTTTTCGCCCCAAAAAAAAAAAAAACGTAAGGGGTACCACTGTCGTTTTTTTTTCGGGACGAATATTTGAGTTTCGATATGTCAGCTCTGGAAGGGGCTAGAGCCTCCATTTTTGCACTCAGGTCTAAGTCTCATGGTCCTCTATCAGAATCCAGAGTTTTGGGAAGATTGGAGAAACTTAATTTTTCGCCCAAAAAAAAAAACCTAAGGGGTACCACTGTCGTTTTTTTTTCGGGCCCAATTTTTGAGTTTCGATATCTCAGCTCTGGAAGGGGCTAGAGCCTCCATTTTTATACTCAGGTCTAAGTCTCATGGCCCTCTATCAGAATCCAGAGTTTTGGGAAGATTGGAGAAACTTAATTTTTCGCCCAAAAAAAAAAACGTAAGGGGTACCACTGTCGTTTTTTTTTTCGGGCCCAATTTTTGAGTTTCGATATCTCAGCTCTGGAAGGGGCTAGAGCCTCCATTTTTGCACTCAGGTCTAAGTCTCATGGCCCTCTATCAGAATCCAGAGTTTTGGGAAGATTGGAGAAACTTAATTTTTCGCCCAAAAAAAAAAAACGTAAGGGGTACCACTGTCGTTTTTTTTTCGGGCCGAATTTTTGAGTTTCGATATCTCAGTTCTGGAAGGGGCTAGAGCCTCCATTTTTGCACTCAGGTCTAAGTCTCATGGCCCTCTATCAGAATCCAGAGTTTTGGGAAGACTGGAGAAACTTAATTTTTCGCCCAAAAAAAAAAAAACGTAAGGGGTACCACTGTCGTTTTTTTTTTTTCGGGACGAATTTTTGAGTTCCGATATCTCAGCTCTGGAAGGGGCTAGAGCCTCCATTTTTGCACTCAGGTCTAAGTCTCATGGCCCTCTATCAGAATCCAGAGTTTTGGGAAGATTGGAGAAACTTAATTTTTCGCCCAAAAAAAAAAACGTAAGGGGTACCACTGTCGTTTTTTTTTCGGGCCCAATTTTTGAGTTTCGATATCTCAGCTCTGGAAGGGGCTAGAGCCTCCATTTTTGCACTCAGGTCTAAGTCTCATGGCCCTCTATCAGAATCCAGAGTTTTGGGAAGATTGGAGAAACTTAATTTTTCGCCCAAAAAAAAAAACGTAAGGGGTACCACTGTCGTTTTTCTTTTTTCGGGCCCAATTTTGGAGTTTCGATATCTCAGCTCTGGAAGGGGCTAGAGCCTCCATTTTTGCACTCAGGTCTAAGTCTCATGGCCCTCTATCAGAATCCAGAGTTTTGGGAAGATTGGAGAAACTTAATTTTTCGCCCAAAAAAAAAAACGTAAGGGGTACCACTGTCGTTTTTTTTTTCGGGCCCAATTTTTGAGTTTCGATATCTCAGCTCTGGAAGGGGCTAGAGCCTCCATTTTTGCACTCAGGTCTAAGTCTCATGGCCCTCTATCAGAATCCAGAGTTTTGGGAAGACTGGAGAAACTTAATTTTTCGCCCAAAAAAAAAAAAACGTAAGGGGTACCACTGTCGTTTTTTTTTCGGGACGAATTTTTGAGTTCCGATATCTCAGCTCTGGAAGGGGCTAGAGCCTCCATTTTTGCACTCAGGTCTAAGTCTCATGGCCCTCTATCAGAATCCAGAGTTTTGGGAAGATTGGAGAAACTTAATTTTTCGCCCAAAAAAAAAAACGTAAGGGGTACCACTGTCGTTTTTTTTTCGGGCCCAATTTTTGAGTTTCGATATCTCAGCTCTGGAAGGGGCTAGAGCCTCCATTTTTGCACTCAGGTCTAAGTCTCATGGCCCTCTATCAGAATCCAGAGTTTTGGGAAGATTGGAGAAACTTAATTTTTCGCCCAAAAAAAAAAAACGTAAGGGGTACCACTGTCGTTTTCTTTTTTCGGGCCCAATTTTGGAGTTTCGATATCTCAGCTCTGGAAGGGGCTAGAGCCTCCATTTTTGCACTCAGGTCTAAGTCTTATGGCCCTCTATCAGAATCCAGAGTTTTGGGAAGATTGGAGAAACTTAATTTTTCGCCCAAAAAAAAAAACGTAAGGGGTACCACTGTCGTTTTTTTTTCGGGCCGAATTTTTGAGTTTCGATATCTCAGTTCTGGAAGGGGCTAGAGCCTCCATTTTTGCACTCAGGTCTAAGTCTCATGGCCCTCTATCAGAATTCAGAGTTTTGGGAAGACTGGAGAAACTTAATTTTTCGCCCCAAAAAAAAAAAACGTAAGGGGTACCACTGTCGTTTTTTTTTTCGGGACGAATTTTTGAGTTTCGATATCTCAGCTCTGGGAGGGGCTAGAGCCTCCATTTTTGCACTCAGGTCTAAGTCTCATGGCCCTCTATCAGAATCCAGAGTTTTGGGAAGATTGGAGAAACTTAATTTTTCGCCCCAAAAAAAAAAACGTAAGGGGTACCACTGTCGTTTTTTTTTTCGGGCCCAATTTTTGAGTTTCGATATCTCAGCTCTGGAAGGGGCTAGAGCCTCCATTTTTGCACTCAGGTCTAAGTCTCATGGCCCTCTATCAGAATCCGGAGTTTTGGGAAGATTGGAGAAACTTAATTTTTCGCCCAAAAAAAAAACGTAAGGGGTACCACTGTCGTTTTTTTTTTCGGGCCCAATTTTTGAGTTTCGATATCTCAGCTCTGGAAGGGGCTAGAGCCTCCATTTTTGCACTAAGGTCTAAGTGTCATGGCCCTCTATCAGAATCCAGAGTTTTTGGAAGATTGGAGAAACTTAATTTTTCGGCCAAAAAAAAAAAACGTAAGGGGTACCACTGTCGTTTTTTTTTCTGGCCCAATTTTTTAGTTTCGATATCTCAGCTCTGGAAGGGGCTAGAGCCTCCATTTTTGCACTCAGGTCTAAGTCTCATGGCCCTCTATCAGAATACAGAGTTTTGGGAAGATTGGAGAAACTTAATTTTTCGCCCCCCCCCCAAAAAAACGTAAGGGGTACCACTGTCGTTTTTTTTTTTCGGGCTCAATTTTTGAGTTTCGATATCTCAGCTCTGGAAGGGGCTAGAGCCTCCATTTTTGCACTCAGGTCTAAGTCTCATGGTCCTCTATCAGAATCCAGAGTTTTGGGAAGATTGGAGAAACTTAATTTTTCGCCCAAAAAAAAAAAACGTAAGGGGTACCACTGTCGTTTTTTTTTCGGGCCCAATTTTTGAGTTTCGATATCTCAGCTCTGGAAGGGGCTAGAGCCTCCATTTTTGAACTAAGGTCTAAGTGTCATTGCCCTCTATCAGAATCCAGAGTTTTTGGAAGATTGGAGAAACTTAATTTTTCGGCCAAAAAAAAAAAAAACGTAAGGGGTACCACTGTCGTTTTTTTTTCTGGCCCAATTTTTGAGTTTCGATATCTCAGCTCTGGAAGGGGCTAGAGCCTCCATTTTTGCACTCAGGTCTAAGTCTCATGGCCCTCTATCAGAATACAGAGTTTTGGGAAGATTGGAGAAACTTAATTTTTCGCCGCCCCCCCCAAAAAAACGTAAGGGGTACCACTGTCGTTTTTTTTTTCGGGCCCAATTTTTGAGTTTCGATATCTCAGCTCTGGAAGGGGCTAGAGCCTCCATTTTTGCACTCAGGTCTAAGTCTCATGGCCCTCTATCAGAATCCAGAGTTTTGGGAAGATTGGAGAAACTTAATTTTTCGCCCAAAAAAAAAAAACCTAAGGGGTACCACTGTCGTTTTTTATTCGGGCCCAATTTTTGAGTTTCGATATCTCAGCTCTGGAAGGGGCTAGAGCCTCCATTTTTGCACTCAGGTCTAAGTCTCATGGCCCTCTATCAGAATCCAGAGTTTTGGGAAGATTGGAGAAACTTATTTTTTCGCCCAAAAAAAAAAAACGTAAGGGGTACCACTGTCGTTTTTTTTTTCGGGCCCAATTTTAGAGTTTTGATATCTCAGCTCTGGAAGGGGCTAGAGCCTCCATTTTTGCACTCAGGTCTAAGTCTCATGGCCCTCTATCAGAATACAAAGTTTTGGGAAGATTGGAGAAACTTAATTTTTCGCCCCCCCCAAAAAAAACATAAGGGGTACCACTGTCGTTTTTTTTTTCGGGCCCAATTTTTGAGTTTCGATATCTCAGCTCTGGAAGGGGCTAGAGCCTCCATTTTTGCACTCAGGTCTAAGTCTCATGGTCCTCTATCAGAATCCAGAGTTTTGGGAAGATTGGAGAAACTTAATTTTTCGCCCAAAAAAAAAAAACCTAAGAGGTACCACTGTCGTTTTTTTTTCGGGCCCAATTTTTGAGTTTCGATATCTCAGCTCTGGAAGGGGCTAGAGCCTCCATTTTTGCACTCAGGTCTAAGCCTCATGGCCCTCTATCAGAATCCAGAGTTTTGGGAAGATTGGAGAAACTTAATTTTTCGCCCCCCAAAAAAAAAACGTAAGGGGTACCACTGTCGTTTTTTTTTCGGGCCCAATTTTTGAGTTTCGATATCTCAGCTCTGGAAGGGGCTAGAGCCTCCATTTTTGCACTCAGGTCTAAGTCTCATGGCCCTCTATCAGAATCCAGAGTTTTGGGAAGATTGGAGAAACGTAATTTTTCGCCCAAAAAAAAAAAACGTAAGGGGTACCACTGTCGTTTTTTTTTTCGGGCCCAATTTTTGAGTTTCGATATCTCAGCTCTGGAAGGGGCTAGAGCCTCCATTTTTGCACTCAGGTCTAAGTCTCATGGCCCTCTATCAGAATCCAGAGTTTTTGGAAGATTGGAGAAACTTAATTTTTCGCCCTAAAAAAAAAAAAACGAAAGGGGTACCACTGTCGTTTTTTTTTTCCGGGTGGAATTTTTGAGTTTCCATATCTCAGCTCTGGAAGGGGCTAGAGCCTCCATTTTTGCACTCAGGTCTAAGTCTCGTGGCCCTCTATCAGAATCCAGAGTTTTGGGAAGATTGGAGAAACTTAATTTTTCGCCCAAAAAAAAAAACGTAAGGGGTACCACTGTCGTTTTTTTTTCGGGCCGAATTTTTGAGTTTCGATATCTCAGTTTTGGAAGGGGCTAGAGCCTCCATTTTTGCACTCAGGTCTAAGTCTCATGGCCCTCTATCAGAATCCAGAGTTTTGGGAAGACTGGAGAAACTTAATTTTTCGCCCAAAAAAAAAAAAACGTAAGGGGTACCACTGTCGTTTTTTTTTCGGGACGAATTTTTGAGTTCCGATATCTCAGCTCTGGAAGGGGCTAGAGCCTCCATTTTTGCACTCAGGTCTAAGTCTCATGGCCCTCTATCAGAATCCAGAGTTTTGGGAAGATTGAAGAAACTTAATTTTTCGCCCAAAAAAAAAAAACGTAAGGGGTACCACTGTCGTTTTTTTTTCGGCCCAAATTTTGAGTTTCGATATCTCAGCTCTGGAAGGGGCTAGAGCCTCCATTTTTGCACTCAGGTCTAAGTCTCATGGCCCTCTATCAGAATCCAGAGTTTTGGGAAGATTGGAGAAACTTAATTTTTCGCCCAAAAAAAAAAAACGTAAGGGGTACCACTGTCGTTTTTTTTTCGGGCCGAATTTTTGAGTTTCGATATCTCAGTTCTGGAAGGGGCTAGAGCCTCCATTTTTGCACTCAGGTCTAAGTCTCATGGCCCTCTATCAGAATCCAGAGTTTTGGGAAGACTGGAGAAACTTAATTTTTCGCCCAAAAAAAAAAAACGTAAGGGGTACCACTGTCGTTTTTTTTTCGGGACGAATTTTTGAGTTCCGATATCTCAGCTCTGGAAGGGGCTAGAGCCTCCATTTTTGCACTCAGGTCTAAGTCTCATGGCCCTCTATCAGAATCCAGAGTTTTGGGAAGATTGGAGAAACTTAATTTTTCGCCCAAAAAAAAAAAACGTAAGGGGTACCACTGTCGTTTTTTTTTTCGGCCCAATTTTTGAGTTTCGATATCTCAGCTCTGGAAGGGGCTAGAGCCTCCATTTTTGCACTCAGGTCTAAGTCTCATGGCCCACTATCAGAATCCAGAGTTTTGGGAAGATTGGAGAAACTTAATTTTTCGCCCCAAAAAAAAACGTAAGGGGTACCACTGTCGTTTTTTTTCGGGCCCAATTTTGGAGTTTCGATATCTCAGCTCTGGAAGGGGCTAGAGCCTCCATTTTTGCACTAAGGTCTAAGTGTCATGGCCCTCTATCAGAATCCAGAGTTTTTGGAAGATTGGAGAAACTTAATTTTTCGGCCAAAAAAAAAAAACGTAAGGGGTACCACTGTCGTTTTTTTTTCTGGCCCAATTTTTGAGTTTCGATATCTCAGCTCTGGAAGGGGCTAGAGCCTCCATTTTTGCACTCAGGTCTAAGTCTCATGGCCCTCTATCAGAATCCAGAGTTTTGGGAAGATTGGAGAAACTTAATTTTTCGCCCAAAAAAAAAAAACCGTAAGGGGTACCACTGTCGTTTTTTTTTTCGGGCCCAATTTTTGAGTTTCGATATCTCAGCTCTGGAAGGGGCTAGAGCCTCCATTTTTGCACTCAGGTCTAAGTCTCATGGCCCTCTATCAGAATCCAGAGTTTTGGGAAGATTGGAGAAACTTAATTTTTCGCCCAAAAAAAAAACGTAAGGGGTACCACTGTCGTTTTTTTTTCGGGCCCAATTTTTGAGTTTCGATATCTCAGCTCTGGAAGGGGCTAGAGCCTCCATTTTTGCACTCAGGTCTAAGTCTCATGGCCCTCTATCAGAATCCAGAGTTTTGGGAAGATTGGAGAAACTTAATTTTTCGGCCAAAAAAAAAAAACGTAAGGGGTACCACTGTCGTTTTTTTTTCTGGCCCAATTTTTGAGTTTCGATATCTCAGCTCTGGAAGGGGCTAGAGCCTCCATTTTTGCACTCAGGTCTAAGTCTCATGGCCCTCTATCAGAATCCAGAGTTTTGGGAAGATTGGAGAAACTTAATTTTTCGCCCAAAAAAAAAAAAACCGTAAGGGGTACCACTGTCGTTTTTTTTTTCGGGCCCAATTTTTGAGTTTCGATATCTCAGCTCTGGAAGGGGCTAGAGCCTCCATTTTTGCACTCAGGTCTAAGTCTCATGGCCCTCTATCAGAATCCAGAGTTTTGGGAAGATTGGAGAAACTTAATTTTTCGCCCAAAAAAAAAACGTAAGGGGTACCACTGTCGTTTTTTTTTCGGGCCCAATTTTTGAGTTTCGATATCTCAGCTCTGGAAGGGGCTAGAGCCTCCATTTTTCCACTAAGGTCCAAGTGTCATGGCCCTCTATCAGAATCCAGAGTTTTTGGAAGATTGGAGAAACTTAATTTTTCGGCCAAAAAAAAAAAACGTAAGGGGTACCACTGTCGTTTTTTTTTCTGGCCCAATTTTTGAGTTTCGATATCTCAGCTGTGGAAGGGGCTAGAGCCTCCATTTTTGCACTCAGGTCTAAGTCTCATGGCCCTCTATCAGAATACAGAGTTTTGGGAAGATTGGAGAAACTTAATTTTTCGCCCCCCCCCCAAAAAAACGTAAGGGGTACCACTGTCGTTTTTTTTTCGGGCCCAATTTTTGAGTTTCGATATCTCAGCTCTGGAAGGGGCTAGAGCCTCCATTTTTGCACTCAGGTCTAAGTCTCATGGCCCACTATCAGAATCCAGAGTTTTGGGAAGATTGGAGAAACTTAATTTATTGCCCAAAAAAAAACGTAAGGGGTACCACTGTCGTTTTTTTTCGGCCCAATTTTGGAGTTTCGATATCTCAGCTCTGGAAGGGGCTAGAGCCTCCATTTTTGCACTAAGGTCTAAGTGTCATGGCCCTCTATCAGAATCCAGAGTTTTTGGAAGATTGGAGAAACTTAATTTTTCGGCCAAAAAAAAAAACGTAAGGGGTACCACTGTCGTTTTTTTTTCTGGCCCAATTTTTGAGTTTCGATATCTCAGCTCTGGAAGGGGCTAGAGCCTCCATTTTTGCACTCAGGTCTAAGTCTCATGGCCCTCTATCAGAATCCAGAGTTTTGGGAAGATTGGAGAAACGTAATTTTTCGCCCAAAAAAAAAAACCGTAAGGGGTACCACTGTCTTTTTTTTTTCGGGCCCAATTTTTGAGTTTCGATATCTCAGCTCTGGAAGGGGCTAGAGCCTCCATTTTTGCACTCAGGTCTAAGTCTCATGGCCCTCTATCAGAATCCAGAGTTTTGGGAAGACTGGAGAAACTTAATTTTTCGCCCAAAAAAAAAAAAAACGTAAGGGGTACCACTGTCGTTTTTTTTTCGGGACGAATATTTGAGTTTCGATATCTCAGCTCTGGAAGGGGCTAGAGCCTCCATTTTTGCACTCAGGTCTAAGTCTCATGGTCCTCTATCAGAATCCAGAGTTTTGGGAAGATTGGAGAAACTTAATTTTTCGCCCAAAAAAAAAAAACCTAAGGGGTACCACTGTCGTTTTTTTTTCGGGCCCAATTTTTGAGTTTCGATATCTCAGCTCTGGAAGGGGCTAGAGCCTCCATTTTTATACTCAGGTCTAAGTCTCATGGCCCTCTATCAGAATCCAGAGTTTTGGGAAGATTGGAGAAACTTAATTTTTCGCCCAAAAAAAAAAACGTAAGGGGTACCACTGTCGTTTTTTTTTTCGGGCCCAATTTTTGAGTTTCGATATCTCAGCTCTGGAAGGGGCTAGAGCCTCCATTTTTGCACTCAGGTCTAAGTCTCATGGCCCTCTATCAGAATCCAGAGTTTTGGGAAGATTGGAGAAACTTAATTTTTCGCCCAAAAAAAAAAAACGTAAGGGGTACCACTGTCGTTTTTTTTTCGGGCCGAATTTTTGAGTTTCGATATCTCAGTTCTGGAAGGGGCTAGAGCCTCCATTTTTGCACTCAGGTCTAAGTCTCATGGCCCTCTATCAGAATACAGAGTTTTGGGAAGATTGGAGAAACGTAATTTTTCGGCCAAAAAAAAAAAAACGTAAGGGGTACCACTGTCGTTTTTTTTTCTGGCCCAATTTTTGAGTTTCGATATCTCAGCTCTGGAAGGGGCTAGAGCCTCCATTTTTGCACTCAGGTCTAAGTCTCATGGCCCTCTATCAGAATACAGAGTTTTGGGAAGATTGGAGAAACTTAATTTTTCGCCGCCCCCCCCAAAAAAACGTAAGGGGTACCACTGTCGTTTTTTTTTTCGGGCCCAATTTTTGAGTTTCGATATCTCAGCTCTGGAAGGGGCTAGAGCCTCCATTTTTGCACTCAGGTCTAAGTCTCATGGCCCTCTATCAGAATCCAGAGTTTTGGGAAGATTGGAGAAACTTAATTTTTCGCCCAAAAAAAAAAAACCTAAGGGGTACCACTGTCGTTTTTTATTCGGGCCCAATTTTTGAGTTTCGATATCTCAGCTCTGGAAGGGGCTAGAGCCTCCATTTTTGCACTCAGGTCTAAGTCTCATGGCCCTCTATCAGAATCCAGAGTTTTGGGAAGATTGGAGAAACTTATTTTTTCACCCAAAAAAAAAAAACGTAAGGGGTACCACTGTCGTTTTTTTTTTCGGGCCCAATTTTAGAGTTTTGATATCTCAGCTCTGGAAGGGGCTAGAGCCTCCATTTTTGCACTCAGGTCTAAGTCTCATGGCCCTCTATCAGAATACAAAGTTTTGGGAAGATTGGAGAAACTTAATTTTTCGCCCCCCCCAAAAAAAACATAAGGGGTACCACTGTCGTTTTTTTTTTCGGGCCCAATTTTTGAGTTTCGATATCTCAGCTCTGGAAGGGGCTAGAGCCTCCATTTTTGCACTCAGGTCTAAGTCTCATGGTCCTCTATCAGAATCCAGAGTTTTGGGAAGATTGGAGAAACTTAATTTTTCGCCCCCAAAAAAAAAAAACGTAAGGGGTACCACTGTCGTTTTTTTTCGGGCCCAATTTTTGAGTTTCGATATCTCAGCTCTGGAAGGGGCTAGAGCCTCCATTTTTGCACTCAGGTCTAAGTCTCATGGCCCTCTATCAGAATCCAGAGTTTTGGGAAGATTGGAGAAACGTAATTTTTCGCCCAAAAAAAAAAAACGTAAGGGGTACCACTGTCGTTTTTTTTTTCGGGCCCAATTTTTGAGTTTCGATATCTCAGCTCTGGAAGGGGCTAGAGCCTCCATTTTTGCACTCAGGTCTAAGTCTCATGGCCCTCTATCAGAATCCAGAGTTTTTGGAAGATTGGAGAAACTTAATTTTTCGCCCTAAAAAAAAAAAAAACGAAAGGGGTACCACTGTCGTTTTTTTTTTCCGGGTGGAATTTTTGAGTTTCCATATCTCAGCTCTGGAAGGGGCTAGAGCCTCCATTTTTGCACTCAGGTCTAAGTCTCATGGCCCTCTATCAGAATCCAGAGTTTTGGGAAGATTGGAGAAACTTAATTTTTCGCCCAAAAAAAAAAACGTAAGGGGTACCACTGTCGTTTTTTTTTCGGGCCGAATTTTTGAGTTTCGATATCTCAGTTCTGGAAGGGGCTAGAGCCTCCATTTTTGCACTCAGGTCTAAGTCTCATGGCCCTCTATCAGAATCCAGAGTTTTGGGAAGACTGGAGAAACTTAATTTTTCGCCCAAAAAAAAAAAACGTAAGGGGTACCACTGTCGTTTTTTTTTCGGGACGAATTTTTGAGTTTCGATATCTCAGCTCTGGAAGGGGCTAGAGCCTCCATTTTTGCACTCAGGTCTAAGTCTCATGGCCCTCTATCAGAATCCAGAGTTTTGGGAAGATTGGAGAAACTTAATTTTTCGCCCAAAAAAAAAAAACGTAAGGGGTACCACTGTCGTTTTTTTTTCGGGCCGAATTTTTGAGTTTCGATATCTCAGTTCTGGAAGGGGCTAGAGCCTCCATTTTTGCACTCAGGTCTAAGTCTCATGGCCCTCTATCAGAATCCAGAGTTTTTGGAAGTTTGGAGAAACTTAATTTTTCGGCCAAAAAAAAAAAACGTAAGGGGTACCACTGTCGTTTTTTTTTCTGGCCCAATTTTTGAGTTTCGATATCTCAGCTCTGGAAGGGGCTAGAGCCTCCATTTTTGCACTCAGGTCTAAGTCTCATGGCCCTCTATCAGAATACAGAGTTTTGGGAAGATTGGAGAAACTTAATTTTTCACCCAAAAAAAAAACCTAAGGGGTACCACTGTCGTTTTTTTTTTCGGGCCCAATTTTTGAGTTTCGATATCTCAGCTGAGATATGTCGTTTCTCCAATCTTCCCAAAACTCTGGATTCTGATAGAGGGCCATGAGACTTAGACCTGAGTGCAAAAATGGAGGCTCTAGCCCCTTCCAGAGCTGAGATATGGAAACTCAAAAATTCCACCCGGAAAAAAAAAACGACAGTGGTACCCCTTTCGTTTTTTTTTTTTTAGGGCGAAAAATTAAGTTTCTCCAATCTTCCAAAAACTCTGGATTCTGATAGAGGGCCATGACACTTAGACCTTAGTTCAAAAATGGAGGCTCTAGCCCCTTCCAGAGCTGAGATATCGAAACTCAAAAATTGGGCCCGAAAAAAAAACGACAGTGGTACCCCTTACGTTTTTTTTTTTTGGGCGAAAAATTAAGTTTCTCCAATCTTCCCAAAACTCTGGATTCTGATAGAGGGCCATGAGACTTAGACCTGAGTGCAAAAATGGAGGCTCTAGCCCCTTCCAGAGCTGAGATATCGAAACTCAAAAATTGGGCCCGAAAAAAAAACGACAGTGGTACCCCTTACGTTTTTTTTTTTGGGCGAAAAATTAAGTTTCTCCAATCTTCCCAAAACTCTGGATTCTGATAGAGGGCCATGAGACTTAGACCTGAGTGCAAAAATTGAGGCTCTAGCCCCTTCCAGAGCTGAGATATCGAAACTCAAAAATTGGGCCCGAAAAAAAAAACGACAGTGGTACCCCTTACGAAGTTTTTTTTTTTTTTTGGGCGAAAAATTAAGTTTCTCCAATCTTCCCAAAACTCTGGATTCTGATAGAGGGCCATGAGACTTAGACCTGAGTGCAAAAATGGAGGCTCTAGCCCCTTCCAGAGCTGAGATATCAAAACTCAAAAATTGGGCCCGAAAAAAAAACGACAGTGGTACCCCTTACGTTTTTTTTTTTTGGGCGAAAAATTAAGTTTCTCCAATCTTCCCAAAACTCTGGATTCTGACAGAGGGCCATGAGACTTAGACCTGAGTGCAAAAATGGACGCTCTAGCCCCTTCCAGAGCTGAGATATCGAAACTCAAAAATTGGGCCCGAAAAAAAAACGACAGTGGTACCCCTTACGTTTTTTTTTTTTTTGGGCGAAAAATCAAGTTTCTCCAATCTTCCCAAAACTCTGGATTCTGATAGAGGGCCATGAGACTTAGACCTGAGTGCAAAAATGGAGGCTCTAGCCCCTTCCAGAGCTGAGATATCGAAACTCAAAAATTGGGCCCGAAAAAAAAACGACAGTGGTACCCCTTACGTTTTTTTTTTTTGGGGCGAAAAATTAAGTTTCTCCAATTTTCCCAAAACTCTGGATTCTGATAGAGGGCCATGAGACTTAGACCTGAGTGCAAAAATGGAGGCTCTAGCCCCTTCCAGAGCTGAGATATCGAAACTCAAAAATTGGGCCCGAAAAAAACGACGACAGTGGTACCCCTTACTTCGTTTTTTTTTTTTTTGGGCGAAAAATTAAGTTTCTCCAATCTTCCCAAAACTCTGGATTCTGATAGAGGGCCATGAGACTTAGACCTGAGTGCAAAAATGGAGGCTCTAGCCCCTTCCAGAGCTGAGATATCGAAACTCAAAAATTGGGCCCGAAAAAAAAACGACAGTGGTACCCCTTACGTTTTTTTTTTTTTGGGCGAAAAATTAAGTTTCTCCAATCTTCCCAAAACTCTGGATTCTGATAGAGGGCCATGAGACTTAGACCTGAGTGCAAAAATGGAGGCTCTAGCCCCTTCCAGAGCTGATATCGAAACTCAAAAATTGGGCCCGAAAAAAAAAACGACAGTGGTACCCCTTACGTTTTTTTTTTGGGCGAAAAATTAAGTTTCTCCAATCTTCCCAAAACTCTGGATTCTGATAGAGGGCCATGAGACTTAGACCTGAGTGCAAAAATGGAGGCTCTAGCCCCTTCCAGAGCTGAGATATCGAAACTCAAAAATTGGGCCCGAAAAAAAACGACAGTGGTACCCCTTACGTTTTTTTTTTTTGGGCGAAAAATTAAGTTTCTCCAATCTTCCCAAAACTCTGGATTCTGATAGAGGGCCATGAGACTTAAGACCTGAGTGCAAAATGGAGGCTCTAGCCCCTTCCAGAGCTGAGATATCGAAACTCAAAAATTGGGCCCGAAAAAAAAACGACAGTGGTACCCCTACGTTTTTTTTTTTGGGCGAAAAATTAAGTTTCTCCAATCTTCCCAAAACTCTGGATTCTGATAGAGGGCCATGAGACTAGAGTTACCTGAGTGCAAAAATGGAGGCTCTAGCCCCTTCCAGAGCTGAGATATCGAAACTCAAAAATTGGGCCCGAAAAAAAAACGACAGTGGTACCCCTTACGTTTTTTTTTTTTTTGGGCGAAAAATTAAGTTTCTCCAATCTTCCCAAAACTCTGGATTCTGATAGAGGGCCATGAGACTTAGACCTGAGTGCAAAAATGGAGGCTCTAGCCCCTTCCAGAGCTGAGATATCGAAACTCAAAAATTGGGCCCGACATACCCCTTACGTTTTTTTTTTTGGGGCGAAAAATTAAGTTTCTCCAATTTTCCCAAAACTCTGGATTCTGATAGAGGGCCATGAGACTTAGACCTGAGTGCAAAAATGGAGGCTCTAGCCCCTTCCAGAGCTGAGATATCGAAACTCAAAAATTGGGCCCGAAAAAAAACGACAGTGGTACCCCTTACGTTTTTTTTTTTGGGCGAAAAATTAAGTTTCTCCAATCTTCCCAAAACTCTGGATTCTAATAGAGGGCCATGAGACTTAGACCTGAGTGCAAAAATGGAGGCTCTAGCCCCTTCCAGAGCTGAGATATCGAAACTCAAAAATTCGGCCCGAAAAAAAAACGACAGTGGTACCCCTTAGGTTTTTTTTTTTTGGGCGAAAAATTAAGTTTCTCCAATCTTCCCAAAACTCTGGATTCTGATAGAGGGCCATGAGACTTAGACCTGAGTGCAAAAATGGAGGCTCTAGCCCCTTCCAGAGCTGAGATATCGAAACTCAAAAATTGGGCCCGAAAAAAAAACGACAGTGGTACCCCTTACGTTTTTTTTTTTGGGCGAAAAATTAAGTTTCTCCAATCTTCCCAAAACTCTGGATTCTGATAGAGGGCCATGAGACTTAGACCTGAGTGCAAAAATTGAGGCTCTAGCCCCTTCCAGAGCTGAGATATCGAAACTCAAAAATTGGGCCCGAAAAAAAAAAACGACAGTGGTACCCCTTACGTTTTTTTTTTTGGGCGAAAAATTAAGTTTCTCCAATCTTCCCAAAACTCTGGATTCTAATAGAGGGCCATGAGACTTAGACCTGAGTGCAAAAATGGAGGCTCTAGCCCCTTCCAGAGCTGAGATATCGAAACTCAAAAATTCGGCCCGAAAAAAAAAACGACAGTGGTACCCCTTAGGTTTTTTTTTTTTGGGCGAAAAATTAAGTTTCTCCAATCTTCCCAAAACTCTGGATTCTGATAGAGGGCCATGAGACTTAGACCTGAGTGCAAAAATGGAGGCTCTAGCCCCTTCCAGAGCTGAGATATCGAAACTCAAAAATTGGGCCCGAAAAAAAAACGACAGTGGTACCCCTTACGTTTTTTTTTTTTGGGCGAAAAATTAAGTTTCTCCAATCTTCCCAAAACTCTGGATTCTGATAGAGGGCCATGAGACTTAGACCTGAGTGCAAAAATGGAGGCTCTAGCCCCTTCCAGAGCTGAGATATCAAAACTCAAAAATTGGGCCCGAAAAAAAAACGACAGTGGTACCCCTTACGTTTTTTTTTTTTGGGCGAAAAATTAAGTTTCTCCAATCTTCCCAAAACTCTGGATTCTGATAGAGGGCCATGAGACTTAGACCTGAGTGCAAAAATGGACGCTCTAGCCCCTTCCAGAGCTGAGATATCGAAACTCAAAAATTGGGCCCGAAAAAAAAACGACAGTGGTACCCCTTACGTTTTTTTTTTTTGGGCGAAAAATTAAGTTTCTCCAATCTTCCCAAAACTCTGGATTCTGATAGAGGGCCATGAGACTTAGACCTGAGTGCAAAAATGGAGGCTCTAGCCCCTTCCAAGAGCTGAGATATCGAAACTCAAAAATTCGGCCCGAAAAAAAAAACGACAGTGGTACCCCTTACGTTTTTTTTTTTGGGCGAAAAATTAAGTTTCTCCAATCTTCCCAAAACTCTGGATTCTGATAGAGGGCCATGAGACTTAGACCTGAGTGCAAAAATTGAGGCTCTAGCCCCTTCCAGAGCTGAGATATCGAAACTCAAAAATTGGGCCCGAAAAAAAAACGACAGTGGTACCCCTTACGTTTTTTTTTTTGGGGCGAAAAATTAAGTTTCTCCAATCTTCCCAAAACTCTGGATTCTGATAGAGGGCCATGAGACTTAGACCTGAGTGCAAAAATGGACGCTCTAGCCCCTTCCAGAGCTGAGATATCGAAACTCAAAAATTGGGCCCGAAAAAAAAACGACAGTGGTACCCCTTACGGTTTTTTTTTTTGGGCGAAAAATTAAGTTTCTCCAATCTTCCCAAAACTCTGGCTTCTGATAGAGGGCCATGAGACTTAGACCTGAGTGCAAAAATGGAGGCTCTAGCCCCTTCCAGAGCTGAGATATGGAAACTCAAAAATTGGGCCCGAAAAAAAAACGACAGTGGTACCCCTTACGTTTTTTTTTTTTGGGGCGAAAAATTAAGTTTCTCCAATCTTCCCAAAACTCTGGATTCTGATAGAGGGCCATGAGGCTTAGACCTGAGTGCAAAAATGGAGGCTTTAGCCCCTTCCAGAGCTGAGATATCGAAACTCAAAAATTGGGCCCGAAAAAAAAACGACAGTGGTACCCCTTACGTTTTTTTTTTTTGGGCGAAAAATTAAGTTTCTCCAATCTTCCCAAAACTCTGGATTCTGATAGAGGGCCATGAGACTTAGACCTGAGTGCAAAAATGGAGGCTCTAGCCCCTTCCAGAGCTGAGATATCGAAACTCAAAAATTCGGCCCGAAAAAAAAACGACAGTGGTACCCCTTAGGTTTTTTTTTTTTGGGCGAAAAATTAAGTTTCTCCAATCTTCCCAAAACTCTGGATTCTGATAGAGGGCCATGAGACTTAGACCTGAGTGCAAAAATGGAGGCTCTAGCCCCTTCCAGAGCTGAGATATCGAAACTCAAAAATTGGGCCCGAAAAAAAAACGACAGTGGTACCCCTTACGTTTTTTTTTTTTTGGGCGAAAAATTAAGTTTCTCCAATCTTCCCAAAACTCTGGATTCTGATAGAGGGCCATGAGACTTAGACCTGAGTGCAAAAATGGAGGCTCTAGCCCCTTCCAGAGCTGAGATATCGAAACTCAAAAATTGGGCCCGAAAAAAAAAACGACAGTGGTACCCCTTACGTTTTTTTTTTTGGGCGAAAAATTAAGTTTCTCCAATCTTCCCAAAACTCTGGATTCTGATAGAGGGCCATGAGACTTAGACCTGAGTGCAAAAATGGAGGCTCTAGCCCCTTCCAGAGCTGAGATATCGAAACTCAAAAATTGGGCCCGAAAAAAAAACGACAGTGGTACCCCTTACGTTTTTTTTTTTTGGGGCGAAAAATTAAGTTTCTCCAATTTTCCCAAAACTCTGGATTCTGATAGAGGGCCATGAGACTTAGACCTGAGTGCAAAAATGGAGGCTCTAGCCCCTTCCAGAGCTGAGATATCGAAACTCAAAAATTGGGCCCGAAAAAAAACGACAGTGGTACCCCTTACGTTTTTTTTTTTTGGGCGAAAAATTAAGTTTCTCCAATCTTCCCAAAACTCTGGATTCTAATAGAGGGCCATGAGACTTAGACCTGAGTGCAAAAATGGAGGCTCTAGCCCCTTCCAGAGCTGAGATATTGAAACTCAAAAATTCGGCCCGAAAAAAAAACGACAGTGGTACCCCTTAGGTTTTTTTTTTTTGGGCGAAAAATTAAGTTTCTCCAATCTTCCCAAAACTCTGGATTCTGATAGAGGGCCATGAGACTTAGACCTGAGTGCAAAAATGGAGGCTCTAGCCCCTTCCAGAGCTGAGATATCGAAACTCAAAAATTGGGCCCGAAAAAAAAACGACAGTGGTACCCCTTACGTTTTTTTTTTTGGGCGAAAAATTAAGTTTCTCCAATCTTCCCAAAACTCTGGATTCTGATAGAGGGCCATGAGACTTAGACCTGAGTGCAAAAATGGAGGCTTTAGCCCCTTCCAGAGCTGAGATATCGAAACTCAAAAATTGGGCCCGAAAAAAAAACGACAGTGGTACCCCTTACGTTTTTTTTTTTTGGGCGAAAAATTAAGTTTCTCCAATCTTCCCAAAACTCTGGATTCTGATAGAGGGCCATGAGACTTAGACCTGAGTGCAAAAATGGAGGCTCTAGCCCCTTCCAGAGCTGAGATATCGAAACTCAAAAATTCGGCCCGAAAAAAAAACGACAGTGGTACCCCTTAGGTTTTTTTTTTTTTGGGCGAAAAATTAAGTTTCTCCAATCTTCCCAAAACTCTGGATTCTGATAGAGGGCCATGAGACTTAGACCTGAGTGCAAAAATGGAGGCTCTAGCCCCTTCCAGAGCTGAGATATCGAAACTCAAAAATTGGGCCCGAAAAAAAAACGACAGTGGTACCCCTTACGTTTTTTTTTTTTTGGGCGAAAAATTAAGTTTCTCCAATCTTCCCAAAACTCTGGATTCTGATAGAGGGCCATGAGACTTAGACCTGAGTGCAAAAATGGAGGCTCTAGCCCCTTCCAGAGCTGAGATATCGAAACTCAAAAATTGGGCCCGAAAAAAAAAACGACAGTGGTACCCCTTACGTTTTTTTTTTTGGGCGAAAAATTAAGTTTCTCCAATCTTCCCAAAACTCTGGATTCTGATAGAGGGCCATGAGACTTAGACCTGAGTGCAAAAATGGAGGCTCTAGCCCCTTCCAGAGCTGAGATATCGAAACTCAAAAATTGGGCCCGAAAAAAAAACGACAGTGGTACCCCTTACGTTTTTTTTTTTTGGGGCGAAAAATTAAGTTTCTCCAATTTTCCCAAAACTCTGGATTCTGATAGAGGGCCATGAGACTTAGACCTGAGTGCAAAAATGGAGGCTCTAGCCCCTTCCAGAGCTGAGATATCGAAACTCAAAAATTGGGCCCGAAAAAAAACGACAGTGGTACCCCTTACGTTTTTTTTTTTGGGCGAAAAATTAAGTTTCTCCAATCTTCCCAAAACTCTGGATTCTAATAGAGGGCCATGAGACTTAGACCTGAGTGCAAAAATGGAGGCTCTAGCCCCTTCCAGAGCTGAGATATCGAAACTCAAAAATTCGGCCCGAAAAAAAAACGACAGTGGTACCCCTTAGGTTTTTTTTTTTTGGGCGAAAAATTAAGTTTCTCCAATCTTCCCAAAACTCTGGATTCTGATAGAGGGCCATGAGACTTAGACCTGAGTGCAAAAATGGAGGCTCTAGCCCCTTCCAGAGCTGAGATATCGAAACTCAAAAATTGGGCCCGAAAAAAAAACGACAGTGGTACCCCTTACGTTTTTTTTTTTGGGCGAAAAATTAAGTTTCTCCAATCTTCCCAAAACTCTGGATTCTGATAGAGGGCCATGAGACTTAGACCTGAGTGCAAAAATTGAGGCTCTAGCCCCTTCCAGAGCTGAGATATCGAAACTCAAAAATTGGGCCCGAAAAAAAAAAACGACAGTGGTACCCCTTACGTTTTTTTTTTTTGGGCGAAAAATTAAGTTTCTCCAATCTTCCCAAAACTCTGGATTCTGATAGAGGGCCATGAGACTTAGACCTGAGTGCAAAAATGGAGGCTCTAGCCCCTTCCAGAGCTGAGATATCAAAACTCAAAAATTGGGCCCGAAAAAAAAACGACAGTGGTACCCCTTACGTTTTTTTTTTTTGGGCGAAAAATTAAGTTTCTCCAATCTTCCCAAAACTCTGGATTCTGATAGAGGGCCATGAGACTTAGACCTGAGTGCAAAAATTGAGGCTCTAGCCCCTTCCAGAGCTGAGATATCGAAACTCAAAAATTGGGCCCGAAAAAAAAAACGACAGTGGTACCCCTTACGTTTTTTTTTTTTGGGCGAAAAATTAAGTTTCTCCAATCTTCCCAAAACTCTGGATTCTGATAGAGGGCCATGAGACTTAGACCTGAGTGCAAAAATGGAGGCTCTAGCCCCTTCCAGAGCTGAGATATCAAAACTCAAAAATTGGGCCCGAAAAAAAAACGACAGTGGTACCCCTTACGTTTTTTTTTTTTGGGCGAAAAATTAAGTTTCTCCAATCTTCCCAAAACTCTGGATTCTGATAGAGGGCCATGAGACTTAGACCTGAGTGCAAAAATGGAGGCTCTAGCCCCTTCCAGAGCTGAGATATCGAAACTCAAAAATTGGGCCCGAAAAAAAAACGACAGTGGTACCCCTTACGTTTTTTTTTTTTGGGGCGAAAAATTAAGTTTCTCCAATTTTCCCAAAACTCTGGATTCTGATAGAGGGCCATGAGACTTAGACCTGAGTGCAAAAATGGAGGCTCTAGCCCCTTCCAGAGCTGAGATATCGAAACTCAAAAATTCGGCCCGAAAAAAAAACGACAGTGGTACCCCTTAGGTTTTTTTTTTTTGGGCGAAAAATTAAGTTTCTCCAATCTTCCCAAAACTCTGGATTCTGATAGAGGGCCATGAGACTTAGACCTGAGTGCAAAAATGGAGGCTCTAGCCCCTTCCAGAGCTGAGATATCGAAACTCAAAAATTGGGCCCGAAAAAAAAACGACAGTGGTACCCCTTACGTTTTTTTTTTTTGGGCGAAAAATTAAGTTTCTCCAATCTTCCCAAAACTCTGGATTCTGATAGAGGGCCATGAGACTTAGACCTGAGTGCAAAAATGGAGGCTCTAGCCCCTTCCAGAGCTGAGATATCGAAACTCAAAAATTGGGCCCGAAAAAAAAACGACAGTGGTACCCCTTACGTTTTTTTTTTTGGGCGAAAAATTAAGTTTCTCCAATCTTCCAAAAACTCTGGATTCTGATAGAGGGCCATGAGACTTAGACCTGAGTGCAAAAATGGAGGCTCTAGCCCCTTCCAGAGCTGAGATATCAAAACTCAAAAATTGGGCCCGAAAAAAAAACGACAGTGGTACCCCTTACGTTTTTTTTTTTTGGGCGAAAAATTAAGTTTCTCCAATCTTCCCAAAACTCTGGATTCTGATAGAGGGCCATGAGACTTAGACCTGAGTGCAAAAATGGACGCTCTAGCCCCTTCCAGAGCTGAGATATCGAAACTCAAAAATTGGGCCCGAAAAAAAAACGACAGTGGTACCCCTTACGTTTTTTTTTTTGGGCGAAAAATTAAGTTTCTCCAATCTTCCCAAAACTCTGGATTCTGATAGAGGGCCATGAGACTTAGACCTGAGTGCAAAAATGGAGGCTCTAGCCCCTTCCAGAGCTGAGATATCGAAACTCAAAAATTGGGCCCGAAAAAAAAACGACAGTGGTACCCCTTACGTTTTTTTTTTTGGGGCAAAAAATTTAGTTTCTCCAATTTTCCCAAAACTCTGGATTCTGATAGAGGGCCATGAGACTTAGACCTGAGTGCAAAAATGGAGGCTCTAGCCCCTTCCAGAGCTGAGATATCGAAACTCAAAAATTCGGCCCGAAAAAAAAAACGACAGTGGTACCCCTTAGGTTTTTTTTTTTTGGGCGAAAAATTAAGTTTCTCCAATCTTCCCAAAACTCTGGATTCTGATAGAGGGCCATGAGACTTAGACCTGAGTGCAAAAATGGAGGCTCTAGCCCCTTCCAGAGCTGAGATATCGAAACTCAAAAATTGGGCCCGAAAAAAAAACGACAGTGGTACCCCTTACGTTTTTTTTTTTTGGGCGAAAAATTAAGTTTCTCCAATCTTCCCAAAACTCTGGATTCTGATAGAGGGCCATGAGACTTAGACCTGAGTGCAAAAATGGAGGCTCTAGCCCCTTCCAGAGCTGAGATATCGAAACTCAAAAATTGGGCCCGAAAAAAAAAACGACAGTGGTACCCCTTACGTTTTTTTTTTTTGGGCGAAAAATTAAGTTTCTCCAATCTTCCCAAAACTCTGGATTCTGATAGAGGGCCATGAGACTTAGACCTGAGTGCAAAAATGGAGGCTCTAGCCCCTTCCAGAGCTGAGATATCGAAACTCAAAAATTGGGCCCGAAAAAAAAACGACAGTGGTACCCCTTACGTTTTTTTTTTTTGGGGCGAAAAATTAAGTTTCTCCAATTTTCCCAAAACTCTGGATTCTGATAGAGGGCCATGAGACTTAGACCTGAGTGCAAAAATGGAGGCTCTAGCCCCTTCCAGAGCTGAGATATCGAAACTCAAAAATTGGGCCCGAAAAAAAACGACAGTGGTACCCCTTACGTTTTTTTTTTTGGGCGAAAAATTAAGTTTCTCCAATCTTCCCAAAACTCTGGATTCTAATAGAGGGCCATGAGACTTAGACCTGAGTGCAAAAATGGAGGCTCTAGCCCCTTCCAGAGCTGAGATATCGAAACTCAAAAATTCGGCCCGAAAAAAAAAACGACAGTGGTACCCCTTAGGTTTTTTTTTTTTGGGCGAAAAATTAAGTTTCTCCAATCTTCCCAAAACTCTGGATTCTGATAGAGGGCCATGAGACTTAGACCTGAGTGCAAAAATGGAGGCTCTAGCCCCTTCCAGAGCTGAGATATCGAAACTCAAAAATTGGGCCCGAAAAAAAAACGACAGTGGTACCCCTTACGTTTTTTTTTTTTGGGCGAAAAATTAAGTTTCTCCAATCTTCCCAAAACTCTGGATTCTGATAGAGGGCCATGAGACTTAGACCTGAGTGCAAAAATGGAGGCTCTAGCCCCTTCCAGAGCTGAGATATCGAAACTCAAAAATTGGGCCCGAAAAAAAAAACGACAGTGGTACCCCTTACGTTTTTTTTTTTTGGGGCGAAAAATTAAGTTTCTCCAATTTTCCCAAAACTCTGGATTCTGATAGAGGGCCATGAGACTTAGACCTGAGTGCAAAAATGGAGGCTCTAGCCCCTTCCAGAGCTGAGATATCGAAACTCAAAAATTGGGCCCGAAAAAAAACGACAGTGGTACCCCTTACGTTTTTTTTTTTGGGCGAAAAATTAAGTTTCTCCAATCTTCCCAAAACTCTGGATTCTAATAGAGGGCCATGAGACTTAGACCTGAGTGCAAAAATGGAGGCTCTAGCCCCTTCCAGAGCTGAGATATCGAAACTCAAAAATTCGGCCCGAAAAAAAAACGACAGTGGTTTTTTTTTTTTGGGCGAAAAATTAAGTTTCTCCAATCTTCCCAAAACTCTGGATTCTGATAGAGGGCCATGAGACTTAGACCTGAGTGCAAAAATGGAGGCTCTAGCCCCTTCCAGAGCTGAGATATCGAAACTCAAAAATTGGGCCCGAAAAAAAAACGACAGTGGTACCCCTTACGTTTTTTTTTTTGGGCGAAAAATTAAGTTTCTCCAATCTTCCCAAAACTCTGGATTCTGATAGAGGGCCATGAGACTTAGACCTGAGTGCAAAAATTGAGGCTCTAGCCCCTTCCAGAGCTGAGATATCGAAACTCAAAAATTGGGCCCGAAAAAAAAAACGACAGTGGTACCCCTTACGTTTTTTTTTTTTGGGGCGAAAAATTAAGTTTCTCCAATTTTCCCAAAACTCTGGATTCTGATAGAGGGCCATGAGACTTAGACCTGAGTGCAAAAATGGAGGCTCTAGCCCCTTCCAGAGCTGAGATATCGAAACTCAAAAATTGGGCCCGAAAAAAAACGACAGTGGTACCCCTTACGTTTTTTTTTTTGGGCGAAAAATTAAGTTTCTCCAATCTTCCCAAAACTCTGGATTCTAATAGAGGGCCATGAGACTTAGACCTGAGTGCAAAAATGGAGGCTCTAGCCCCTTCCAGAGCTGAGATATCGAAACTCAAAAATTCGGCCCGAAAAAAAAACGACAGTGGTTTTTTTTTTTTGGGCGAAAAATTAAGTTTCTCCAATCTTCCCAAAACTCTGGATTCTGATAGAGGGCCATGAGACTTAGACCTGAGTGCAAAAATGGAGGCTCTAGCCCCTTCCAGAGCTGAGATATCGAAACTCAAAAATTGGGCCCGAAAAAAAAACGACAGTGGTACCCCTTACGTTTTTTTTTTTTGGGCGAAAAATTAAGTTTCTCCAATCTTCCCAAAACTCTGGATTCTGATAGAGGGCCATGAGACTTAGACCTGAGTGCAAAAATTGAGGCTCTAGCCCCTTCCAGAGCTGAGATATCGAAACTCAAAAATTGGGCCCGAAAAAAAAAACGACAGTGGTACCCCTTACGTTTTTTTTTTTGGGCGAAAAATTAAGTTTCTCCAATCTTCCCAAAACTCTGGATTCTGATAGAGGGCCATGAGACTTAGACCTGAGTGCAAAAATGGAGGCTCTAGCCCCTTCCAGAGCTGAGATATCAAAACTCAAAAATTGGGCCCGAAAAAAAAACGACAGTGGTACCCCTTACGTTTTTTTTTTTTGGGCGAAAAATTAAGTTTCTCCAATCTTCCCAAAACTCTGGATTCTGACAGAGGGCCATGAGACTTAGACCTGAGTGCAAAAATGGACGCTCTAGCCCCTTCCAGAGCTGAGATATCGAAACTCAAAAATTGGGCCCGAAAAAAAAACGACAGTGGTACCCCTTACGTTTTTTTTTTTTGGGCGAAAAATCAAGTTTCTCCAATCTTCCCAAAACTCTGGATTCTGATAGAGGGCCATGAGACTTAGACCTGAGTGCAAAAATGGAGGCTCTAGCCCCTTCCAGAGCTGAGATATCGAAACTCAAAAATTGGGCCCGAAAAAAAAACGACAGTGGTACCCCTTACGTTTTTTTTTTTTGGGGCGAAAAATTAAGTTTCTCCAATTTTCCCAAAACTCTGGATTCTGATAGAGGGCCATGAGACTTAGACCTGAGTGCAAAAATGGAGGCTCTAGCCCCTTCCAGAGCTGAGATATCGAAACTCAAAAATTGGGCCCGAAAAAAAACGACAGTGGTACCCCTTACGTTTTTTTTTTTTGGGCGAAAAATTAAGTTTCTCCAATCTTCCCAAAACTCTGGATTCTGATAGAGGGCCATGAGACTTAGACCTGAGTGCAAAAATGGAGGCTCTAGCCCCTTCCAGAGCTGAGATATCGAAACTCAAAAATTGGGCCCGAAAAAAAAACGACAGTGGTACCCCTTACGTTTTTTTTTTTTGGGCGAAAAATTAAGTTTCTCCAATCTTCCCAAAACTCTGGATTCTGATAGAGGGCCATGAGACTTAGACCTGAGTGCAAAAATGGAGGCTCTAGCCCCTTCCAGAGCTGAGATATCGAAACTCAAAAATTGGGCCCGAAAAAAAAAACGACAGTGGTACCCCTTACGTTTTTTTTTTTGGGCGAAAAATTAAGTTTCTCCAATCTTCCCAAAACTCTGGATTCTGATAGAGGGCCATGAGACTTAGACCTGAGTGCAAAAATGGAGGCTCTAGCCCCTTCCAGAGCTGAGATATCGAAACTCAAAAATTGGGCCCGAAAAAAAAACGACAGTGGTACCCCTTACGTTTTTTTTTTTTGGGGCGAAAAATTAAGTTTCTCCAATTTTCCCAAAACTCTGGATTCTGATAGAGGGCCATGAGACTTAGACCTGAGTGCAAAAATGGAGGCTCTAGCCCCTTCCAGAGCTGAGATATCGAAACTCAAAAATTGGGCCCGAAAAAAAACGACAGTGGTACCCCTTACGTTTTTTTTTTTGGGCGAAAAATTAAGTTTCTCCAATCTTCCCAAAACTCTGGATTCTAATAGAGGGCCATGAGACTTAGACCTGAGTGCAAAAATGGAGGCTCTAGCCCCTTCCAGAGCTGAGATATCGAAACTCAAAAATTCGGCCCGAAAAAAAAACGACAGTGGTACCCCTTAGGTTTTTTTTTTTGGGCGAAAAATTAAGTTTCTCCAATCTTCCCAAAACTCTGGATTCTGATAGAGGGCCATGAGACTTAGACCTGAGTGCAAAAATTGAGGCTCTAGCCCCTTCCAGAGCTGAGATATCGAAACTCAAAAATTCGGCCCGAAAAAAAAAAACGACAGTGGTACCCCTTAGGTTTTTTTTTTTTGGGCGAAAAATTAAGTTTCTCCAATCTTCCCAAAACTCTGGATTCTAATAGAGGGCCATGAGACTTAGACCTGAGTGCAAAAATGGAGGCTCTAGCCCCTTCCAGAGCTGAGATATCGAAACTCAAAAATTCGGCCCGAAAAAAAAAAACGACAGTGGTACCCCTTAGGTTTTTTTTTTTTGGGCGAAAAATTAAGTTTCTCCAATCTTCCCAAAACTCTGGATTCTGATAGAGGGCCATGAGACTTAGACCTGAGTGCAAAAATGGAGGCTCTAGCCCCTTCCAGAGCTGAGATATCGAAACTCAAAAATTGGGCCCGAAAAAAAAACGACAGTGGTACCCCTTACGTTTTTTTTTTTGGGCGAAAAATTAAGTTTCTCCAATCTTCCCAAAACTCTGGATTCTGATAGAGGGCCATGAGACTTAGACCTGAGTGCAAAAATTGAGGCTCTAGCCCCTTCCAGAGCTGAGATATCGAAACTCAAAAATTGGGCCCGAAAAAAAAAACGACAGTGGTACCCCTTACGTTTTTTTTTTTTGGGCGAAAAATTAAGTTTCTCCAATCTTCCCAAAACTCTGGATTCTGATAGAGGGCCATGAGACTTAGACCTGAGTGCAAAAATGGAGGCTCTAGCCCCTTCCAGAGCTGAGATATCAAAACTCAAAAATTGGGCCCGAAAAAAAAACGACAGTGGTACCCCTTACGTTTTTTTTTTTTGGGCGAAAAATTAAGTTTCTCCAATCTTCCCAAAACTCTGGATTCTGATAGAGGGCCATGAGACTTAGACCTGAGTGCAAAAATGGACGCTCTAGCCCCTTCCAGAGCTGAGATATCGAAACTCAAAAATTGGGCCCGAAAAAAAAACGACAGTGGTACCCCTTACGTTTTTTTTTTTTTGGGCGAAAAATTAAGTTTCTCCAATCTTCCCAAAACTCTGGATTCTGATAGAGGGCCATGAGACTTAGACCTGAGTGCAAAAATGGAGGCTCTAGCCCCTTCCAGAGCTGAGATATCGAAACTCAAAAATTCGGCCCGAAAAAAAAAACGACAGTGGTACCCCTTACGTTTTTTTTTTTGGGCGAAAAATTAAGTTTCTCCAATCTTCCCAAAACTCTGGATTCTGATAGAGGGCCATGAGACTTAGACCTGAGTGCAAAAATTGAGGCTCTAGCCCCTTCCAGAGCTGAGATATCGAAACTCAAAAATTGGGCCCGAAAAAAAAACGACAGTGGTACCCCTTACGTTTTTTTTTTTTGGGGCGAAAAATTAAGTTTCTCCAATCTTCCCAAAACTCTGGATTCTGATAGAGGGCCATGAGACTTAGACCTGAGTGCAAAAATGGACGCTCTAGCCCCTTCCAGAGCTGAGATATCGAAACTCAAAAATTGGGCCCGAAAAAAAAACGACAGTGGTACCCCTTACGTTTTTTTTTTTTGGGCGAAAAATTAAGTTTCTCCAATCTTCCCAAAACTCTGGCTTCTGATAGAGGGCCATGAGACTTAGACCTGAGTGCAAAAATGGAGGCTCTAGCCCCTTCCAGAGCTGAGATATCGAAACTCAAAAATTGGGCCCGAAAAAAAAAACGACAGTGGTACCCCTTACGTTTTTTTTTTTTGGGGCGAAAAATTAAGTTTCTCCAATCTTCCCAAAACTCTGGATTCTGATAGAGGGCCATGAGGCTTAGACCTGAGTGCAAAAATGGAGGCTTTAGCCCCTTCCAGAGCTGAGATATCGAAACTCAAAAATTGGGCCCGAAAAAAAAACGACAGTGGTACCCCTTACGTTTTTTTTTTTTGGGCGAAAAATTAAGTTTCTCCAATCTTCCCAAAACTCTGGATTCTGATAGAGGGCCATGAGACTTAGACCTGAGTGCAAAAATGGAGGCTCTAGCCCCTTCCAGAGCTGAGATATCGAAACTCAAAAATTCGGCCCGAAAAAAAAACGACAGTGGTACCCCTTAGGTTTTTTTTTTTTGGGCGAAAAATTAAGTTTCTCCAATCTTCCCAAAACTCTGGATTCTGATAGAGGGCCATGAGACTTAGACCTGAGTGCAAAAATGGAGGCTCTAGCCCCTTCCAGAGCTGAGATATCGAAACTCAAAAATTGGGCCCGAAAAAAAAACGACAGTGGTACCCCTTACGTTTTTTTTTTTTGGGCGAAAAATTAAGTTTCTCCAATCTTCCCAAAACTCTGGATTCTGATAGAGGGCCATGAGACTTAGACCTGAGTGCAAAAATGGAGGCTCTAGCCCCTTCCAGAGCTGAGATATCGAAACTCAAAAATTGGGCCCGAAAAAAAAAACGACAGTGGTACCCCTTACGTTTTTTTTTTTGGGCGAAAAATTAAGTTTCTCCAATCTTCCCAAAACTCTGGATTCTGATAGAGGGCCATGAGACTTAGACCTGAGTGCAAAAATGGAGGCTCTAGCCCCTTCCAGAGCTGAGATATCGAAACTCAAAAATTGGGCCCGAAAAAAAAACGACAGTGGTACCCCTTACGTTTTTTTTTTTTGGGGCGAAAAATTAAGTTTCTCCAATTTTCCCAAAACTCTGGATTCTGATAGAGGGCCATGAGACTTAGACCTGAGTGCAAAAATGGAGGCTCTAGCCCCTTCCAGAGCTGAGATATCGAAACTCAAAAATTGGGCCCGAAAAAAAACGACAGTGGTACCCCTTACGTTTTTTTTTTTGGGCGAAAAATTAAGTTTCTCCAATCTTCCCAAAACTCTGGATTCTAATAGAGGGCCATGAGACTTAGACCTGAGTGCAAAAATGGAGGCTCTAGCCCCTTCCAGAGCTGAGATATCGAAACTCAAAAATTCGGCCCGAAAAAAAAACGACAGTGGTACCCCTTAGGTTTTTTTTTTTTGGGCGAAAAATTAAGTTTCTCCAATCTTCCCAAAACTCTGGATTCTAATAGAGGGCCATGAGACTTAGACCTGAGTGCAAAAATGGAGGCTCTAGCCCCTTCCAGAGCTGAGATATCGAAACTCAAAAATTCGGCCCGAAAAAAAAACGACAGTGGTACCCCTTAGGTTTTTTTTTTTGGGCGAAAAATTAAGTTTCTCCAATCTTCCCAAAACTCTGGATTCTGATAGAGGGCCATGAGACTTAGACCTGAGTGCAAAAATTGAGGCTCTAGCCCCTTCCAGAGCTGAGATATCGAAACTCAAAAATTGGGCCCGAAAAAAAAAACGACAGTGGTACCCCTTACGTTTTTTTTTTTGGGCGAAAAATTAAGTTTCTCCAATCTTCCCAAAACTCTGGATTCTAATAGAGGGCCATGAGACTTAGACCTGAGTGCAAAAATGGAGGCTCTAGCCCCTTCCAGAGCTGAGATATCGAAACTCAAAAATTCGGCCCGAAAAAAAAAAACGACAGTGGTACCCCTTAGGTTTTTTTTTTTTTGGGCGAAAAATTAAGTTTCTCCAATCTTCCCAAAACTCTGGATTCTGATAGAGGGCCATGAGACTTAGACCTGAGTGCAAAAATGGAGGCTCTAGCCCCTTCCAGAGCTGAGATATCGAAACTCAAAAATTGGGCCCGAAAAAAAAACGACAGTGGTACCCCTTACGTTTTTTTTTTTGGGCGAAAAATTAAGTTTCTCCAATCTTCCCAAAACTCTGGATTCTGATAGAGGGCCATGAGACTTAGACCTGAGTGCAAAAATTGAGGCTCTAGCCCCTTCCAGAGCTGAGATATCGAAACTCAAAAATTGGGCCCGAAAAAAAAAACGACAGTGGTACCCCTTACGTTTTTTTTTTTTGGGCGAAAAATTAAGTTTCTCCAATCTTCCCAAAACTCTGGATTCTGATAGAGGGCCATGAGACTTAGACCTGAGTGCAAAAATGGAGGCTCTAGCCCCTTCCAGAGCTGAGATATCAAAACTCAAAAATTGGGCCCGAAAAAAAAACGACAGTGGTACCCCTTACGTTTTTTTTTTTTGGGCGAAAAATTAAGTTTCTCCAATCTTCCCAAAACTCTGGATTCTGATAGAGGGCCATGAGACTTAGACCTGAGTGCAAAAATGGACGCTCTAGCCCCTTCCAGAGCTGAGATATCGAAACTCAAAAATTGGGCCCGAAAAAAAAACGACAGTGGTACCCCTTACGTTTTTTTTTTTTTGGGCGAAAAATTAAGTTTCTCCAATCTTCCCAAAACTCTGGATTCTGATAGAGGGCCATGAGACTTAGACCTGAGTGCAAAAATGGAGGCTCTAGCCCCTTCCAGAGCTGAGATATCGAAACTCAAAAATTCGGCCCGAAAAAAAAAACGACAGTGGTACCCCTTACGTTTTTTTTTTTGGGCGAAAAATTAAGTTTCTCCAATCTTCCCAAAACTCTGGATTCTGATAGAGGGCCATGAGACTTAGACCTGAGTGCAAAAATTGAGGCTCTAGCCCCTTCCAGAGCTGAGATATCGAAACTCAAAAATTGGGCCCGAAAAAAAAACGACAGTGGTACCCCTTACGTTTTTTTTTTTTGGGGCGAAAAATTAAGTTTCTCCAATCTTCCCAAAACTCTGGATTCTGATAGAGGGCCATGAGACTTAGACCTGAGTGCAAAAATGGACGCTCTAGCCCCTTCCAGAGCTGAGATATCGAAACTCAAAAATTGGGCCCGAAAAAAAAACGACAGTGGTACCCCTTACGTTTTTTTTTTTTGGGCGAAAAATTAAGTTTCTCCAATCTTCCCAAAACTCTGGCTTCTGATAGAGGGCCATGAGACTTAGACCTGAGTGCAAAAATGGAGGCTCTAGCCCCTTCCAGAGCTGAGATATCGAAACTCAAAAATTGGGCCCGAAAAAAAAACGACAGTGGTACCCCTTACGTTTTTTTTTTTTGGGGCGAAAAATTAAGTTTCTCCAATCTTCCCAAAACTCTGGATTCTGATAGAGGGCCATGAGGCTTAGACCTGAGTGCAAAAATGGAGGCTTTAGCCCCTTCCAGAGCTGAGATATCGAAACTCAAAAATTGGGCCCGAAAAAAAAACGACAGTGGTACCCCTTACGTTTTTTTTTTTTGGGCGAAAAATTAAGTTTCTCCAATCTTCCCAAAACTCTGGATTCTGATAGAGGGCCATGAGACTTAGACCTGAGTGCAAAAATGGAGGCTCTAGCCCCTTCCAGAGCTGAGATATCGAAACTCAAAAATTCGGCCCGAAAAAAAAACGACAGTGGTACCCCTTAGGTTTTTTTTTTTTGGGCGAAAAATTAAGTTTCTCCAATCTTCCCAAAACTCTGGATTCTGATAGAGGGCCATGAGACTTAGACCTGAGTGCAAAAATGGAGGCTCTAGCCCCTTCCAGAGCTGAGATATCGAAACTCAAAAATTGGGCCCGAAAAAAAAACGACAGTGGTACCCCTTACGTTTTTTTTTTTTGGGCGAAAAATTAAGTTTCTCCAATCTTCCCAAAACTCTGGATTCTGATAGAGGGCCATGAGACTTAGACCTGAGTGCAAAAATGGAGGCTCTAGCCCCTTCCAGAGCTGAGATATCGAAACTCAAAAATTGGGCCCGAAAAAAAAAACGACAGTGGTACCCCTTACGTTTTTTTTTTTGGGCGAAAAATTAAGTTTCTCCAATCTTCCCAAAACTCTGGATTCTGATAGAGGGCCATGAGACTTAGACCTGAGTGCAAAAATGGAGGCTCTAGCCCCTTCCAGAGCTGAGATATCGAAACTCAAAAATTGGGCCCGAAAAAAAAACGACAGTGGTACCCCTTACGTTTTTTTTTTTTGGGGCGAAAAATTAAGTTTCTCCAATTTTCCCAAAACTCTGGATTCTGATAGAGGGCCATGAGACTTAGACCTGAGTGCAAAAATGGAGGCTCTAGCCCCTTCCAGAGCTGAGATATCGAAACTCAAAAATTGGGCCCGAAAAAAAACGACAGTGGTACCCCTTACGTTTTTTTTTTTGGGCGAAAAATTAAGTTTCTCCAATCTTCCCAAAACTCTGGATTCTAATAGAGGGCCATGAGACTTAGACCTGAGTGCAAAAATGGAGGCTCTAGCCCCTTCCAGAGCTGAGATATCGAAACTCAAAAATTCGGCCCGAAAAAAAAACGACAGTGGTACCCCTTAGGTTTTTTTTTTTTGGGCGAAAAATTAAGTTTCTCCAATCTTCCCAAAACTCTGGATTCTGATAGAGGGCCATGAGACTTAGACCTGAGTGCAAAAATGGAGGCTCTAGCCCCTTCCAGAGCTGAGATATCGAAACTCAAAAATTGGGCCCGAAAAAAAAACGACAGTGGTACCCCTTACGTTTTTTTTTTTGGGCGAAAAATTAAGTTTCTCCAATCTTCCCAAAACTCTGGATTCTGATAGAGGGCCATGAGACTTAGACCTGAGTGCAAAAATTGAGGCTCTAGCCCCTTCCAGAGCTGAGATATCGAAACTCAAAAATTGGGCCCGAAAAAAAAAAACGACAGTGGTACCCCTTACGTTTTTTTTTTTGGGCGAAAAATTAAGTTTCTCCAATCTTCCCAAAACTCTGGATTCTGATAGAGGGCCATGAGACTTAGACCTGAGTGCAAAAATGGAGGCTCTAGCCCCTTCCAGAGCTGAGATATCAAAACTCAAAAATTGGGCCCGAAAAAAAAACGACAGTGGTACCCCTTACGTTTTTTTTTTTTGGGCGAAAAATTAAGTTTCTCCAATCTTCCCAAAACTCTGGATTCTGATAGAGGGCCATGAGACTTAGACCTGAGTGCAAAAATTGAGGCTCTAGCCCCTTCCAGAGCTGAGATATCGAAACTCAAAAATTGGGCCCGAAAAAAAAAACGACAGTGGTACCCCTTACGTTTTTTTTTTTGGGCGAAAAATTAAGTTTCTCCAATCTTCCCAAAACTCTGGATTCTGATAGAGGGCCATGAGACTTAGACCTGAGTGCAAAAATGGAGGCTCTAGCCCCTTCCAGAGCTGAGATATCAAAACTCAAAAATTGGGCCCGAAAAAAAAACGACAGTGGTACCCCTTACGTTTTTTTTTTTTGGGCGAAAAATTAAGTTTCTCCAATCTTCCCAAAACTCTGGATTCTGATAGAGGGCCATGAGACTTAGACCTGAGTGCAAAAATGGAGGCTCTAGCCCCTTCCAGAGCTGAGATATCGAAACTCAAAAATTGGGCCCGAAAAAAAAACGACAGTGGTACCCCTTACGTTTTTTTTTTTTGGGGCGAAAAATTAAGTTTCTCCAATTTTCCCAAAACTCTGGATTCTGATAGAGGGCCATGAGACTTAGACCTGAGTGCAAAAATGGAGGCTCTAGCCCCTTCCAGAGCTGAGATATCGAAACTCAAAAATTGGGCCCGAAAAAAAAACGACAGTGGTACCCCTTACGTTTTTTTTTTTGGGCGAAAAATTAAGTTTCTCCAATCTTCCCAAAACTCTGGATTCTGATAGAGGGCCATGAGACTTAGACCTGAGTGCAAAAATGGAGGCTCTAGCCCCTTCCAGAGCTGAGATATCAAAACTCAAAAATTGGGCCCGAAAAAAAAACGACAGTGGTACCCCTTACGTTTTTTTTTTTTGGGCGAAAAATTAAGTTTCTCCAATCTTCCCAAAACTCTGGATTCTGATAGAGGGCCATGAGACTTAGACCTGAGTGCAAAAATGGACGCTCTAGCCCCTTCCAGAGCTGAGATATCGAAACTCAAAAATTGGGCCCGAAAAAAAAACGACAGTGGTACCCCTTACGTTTTTTTTTTTGGGCGAAAAATTAAGTTTCTCCAATCTTCCCAAAACTCTGGATTCTGATAGAGGGCCATGAGACTTAGACCTGAGTGCAAAAATGGAGGCTCTAGCCCCTTCCAGAGCTGAGATATCGAAACTCAAAAATTGGGCCCGAAAAAAAAACGACAGTGGTACCCCTTACGTTTTTTTTTTTTGGGGCGAAAAATTAAGTTTCTCCAATTTTCCCAAAACTCTGGATTCTGATAGAGGGCCATGAGACTTAGACCTGAGTGCAAAAATGGAGGCTCTAGCCCCTTCCAGAGCTGAGATATCGAAACTCAAAAATTCGGCCCGAAAAAAAAAAACGACAGTGGTACCCCTTAGGTTTTTTTTTTTTGGGCGAAAAATTAAGTTTCTCCAATCTTCCCAAAACTCTGGATTCTGATAGAGGGCCATGAGACTTAGACCTGAGTGCAAAAATGGAGGCTCTAGCCCCTTCCAGAGCTGAGATATCGAAACTCAAAAATTGGGCCCGAAAAAAAAACGACAGTGGTACCCCTTACGTTTTTTTTTTTTGGGCGAAAAATTAAGTTTCTCCAATCTTCCCAAAACTCTGGATTCTGATAGAGGGCCATGAGACTTAGACCTGAGTGCAAAAATGGAGGCTCTAGCCCCTTCCAGAGCTGAGATATCGAAACTCAAAAATTGGGCCCGAAAAAAAAAACGACAGTGGTACCCCTTACGTTTTTTTTTTTGGGCGAAAAATTAAGTTTCTCCAATCTTCCCAAAACTCTGGATTCTGATAGAGGGCCATGAGACTTAGACCTGAGTGCAAAAATGGAGGCTCTAGCCCCTTCCAGAGCTGAGATATCGAAACTCAAAAATTGGGCCCGAAAAAAAAACGACAGTGGTACCCCTTACGTTTTTTTTTTTTGGGGCGAAAAATTAAGTTTCTCCAATTTTCCCAAAACTCTGGATTCTGATAGAGGGCCATGAGACTTAGACCTGAGTGCAAAAATGGAGGCTCTAGCCCCTTCCAGAGCTGAGATATCGAAACTCAAAAATTGGGCCCGAAAAAAAACGACAGTGGTACCCCTTACGTTTTTTTTTTTGGGCGAAAAATTAAGTTTCTCCAATCTTCCCAAAACTCTGGATTCTAATAGAGGGCCATGAGACTTAGACCTGAGTGCAAAAATGGAGGCTCTAGCCCCTTCCAGAGCTGAGATATCGAAACTCAAAAATTCGGCCCGAAAAAAAAAACGACAGTGGTACCCCTTAGGTTTTTTTTTTTTGGGCGAAAAATTAAGTTTCTCCAATCTTCCCAAAACTCTGGATTCTGATAGAGGGCCATGAGACTTAGACCTGAGTGCAAAAATGGAGGCTCTAGCCCCTTCCAGAGCTGAGATATCAAAACTCAAAAATTGGGCCCGAAAAAAAAACGACAGTGGTACCCCTTACGTTTTTTTTTTTTGGGCGAAAAATTAAGTTTCTCCAATCTTCCCAAAACTCTGGATTCTGATAGAGGGCCATGAGACTTAGACCTGAGTGCAAAAATGGACGCTCTAGCCCCTTCCAGAGCTGAGATATCGAAACTCAAAAATTGGGCCCGAAAAAAAAACGACAGTGGTACCCCTTACGTTTTTTTTTTTTTGGGCGAAAAATTAAGTTTCTCCAATCTTCCCAAAACTCTGGATTCTGATAGAGGGCCATGAGACTTAGACCTGAGTGCAAAAATGGAGGCTCTAGCCCCTTCCAGAGCTGAGATATCGAAACTCAAAAATTCGGCCCGAAAAAAAAACGACAGTGGTACCCCTTACGTTTTTTTTTTTTGGGGCGAAAAATTAAGTTTCTCCAATTTTCCCAAAACTCTGGATTCTGATAGAGGGCCATGAGACTTAGACCTGAGTGCAAAAATGGAGGCTCTAGCCCCTTCCAGAGCTGAGATATGGAAACTCAAAAATTCCACCCGGAAAAAAAAAACGACAGTGGTACCCCTTTCGTTTTTTTTCTTTTTTTTGGGCGAAAAATTAAGTTTCTCCAATCTTCTCAAAACTCTGGATTCTGATAGAAGGCCATGGGGCTTAAACCTGAGTGCAAAAATGGAGGCTCTAGACCCTTCCAGAGCTGAGATATGGAAACTCAAAAATCCCACCCGGAAAAAAAAAACGACAGTGGTACCCCTTTCGTTTTTTTTTTTCGGGCGAAAAATAAATTTCTCCATTCTTCTCAAAACTCTGGATTCTGATAGAGGGCCATGAGACTTAAACCTGAGTGCAAAAATGGAGGCTCTAGACCCTTCCAGAGCTGAGATATGGAAACTCAAAAATTCCACCCGGAAAAAAAAAACGACAGTGGTAGCCCTTTCGTTTTTTTTTTTTTAGGGCGAAAAATTAAGTTTCTCCAATCTTCTCAAAACTCTGGATTCTGATAGAGGGCCATGAGACTTAAACCTGAGTGCAAAAATTGAGGCTCTAGACCCTTCCAGAGCTGAGATATGGAAACTCAAAAATTCCACACGGAAAAAAAAACGACAGTGGTACCCCTTTCGTGTGTTTTTTTTCGGGCAAAAAATTTAGTTTCTCCAATCTTCTCAAAACTCTGGATTCTGATAGAGGGCCATGAGACTTAAACCTGAGTGCAATAATGGAGGCTCTAGACCCTTCCAGAGCTGAGATATGGAAACTCAAAAATTCCACCCGGAAAAAAAAACGACAGTGTTCGACAGTGTACCCCTTTCGTTTTTTTTTTTTCGGGCGAAAAATAAATTTCTCCAATCTTCTCAAAACTCTGGATTCTGATAGAAGGCCATGGGACTTAAACCTGAGTGCAAAAATGGAGGCTCTAGACCCTTCCAGAGCTGAGATATGGAAACTCAAAAATCCCACCCGGAAAAAAAAACGACAGTGTTCGACAGTGTACCCCTTTCGTTTTTTTTTTTTCGGGCGAAAAATAAATTTCTCCAATCTTCTCAAAACTCTGGATTCTGATAGAGGGCCATAAGACTTAAACCTGAGTGCAAAAATGGAGGCTCTAGACCCTTCCAGAGCTGGGATATGGAAACTCAAAAATTCCACCCGGAAAAAAAAACGACAGTGGTACCCCTTTCGTTTTTTTTTTAGGGTGAAAAATTAAGTTTCTCCAATCTTCTCAAAACTCTGGATTCTGATAGAGGACCATTAGACTTAAACCTGAGTGCAAAAATGGAGGCTCTAGACCCTTCCAGAGCTGAGATATGGAAACTCAAAAATCCCACCCGGAAAAAAAAACGACAGTGGTACCCCTTTCGGTTTTTTTTTTCGGGCGAAAAATTAAGTTTCTCCAATCTTCTCAAAACTCTGGATTCTGATAGAGGGCCATGAGACTTAAACCTGAGTGCAAAAATTGAGGCTCTAGACCCTTCCAGAGCTGAGATATGGAAACTCAAAAATTCGACCCGGAAAAAAAAACGACAGTGGTACCCCTTTCGTTTTTTTTTGGGGGGGGGGCGAAAAATTAAGTTTCTCCAATCTTCTCAAAACTCTGGATTCTGATAGAAGGCCATGGGACTTAAACCTGAGTGCAAAAATGGAGGCTCTAGACCCTTCCAGAGCTGAGATATGGAAACTCAAAAATCCCACCCGGAAAAAAAAAAACGACAGTGGTACCCCTTTCGTTTTTTTTTTTCCGGGCGAAAAATTAAGTTTCTCCAATCTTCTCAAAACTCTGGATTCTGATAGACGGCCATGAGACTTAAACCTGAGTGCAAAAATGGAGGCTCTAGACCCTTCCAGAGCTGAGATATCGAAACTCAAAAATTGGGCCCGAAAAAAAAAACGACAGTGGTACCCCTTACGTTTTTTTTTTTTCGGCGAAAAATTAAGTTTCTCCAATCTTCCCAAAACTCTGGATTCTGATAGAGGGCCATGAGACTTAGACCTGAGTGCAAAAATGGACGCTCTAGCCCCTTCCAGAGCTGACATATCGAAACTCAAAAATTGGGCCCGAAAAAAAAAACGACAGTGGTACCCCTTACGTTTTTTTTTTTTTGGGCGAAAAATTAAGTTTCTCCAATCTTCCCAAAACTCTGGATTCTGATAGAGGGCCATGAGACTTAGACCTGAGTATAAAAATGGAGGCTCTAGCCCCTTCCAGAGCTGAGATATTGAAACTCAAAAATTGGGCCCGAAAAAAAAACGACAGTGGTACCCCTTACGTTTTTTTTTTTGGGCGAAAAATTAAGTTTCTCCAATCTTCCCAAAACTCTGGATTCTGATAGAGGACCATGAGACTTAGACCTGAGTGCAAAAATGGAGGCTCTAGCCCCTTCCAGAGCTGAGATATCGAAACTCAAAAATTGGGCCCGAAAAAAAAACGACAGTGGTACCCCTTACGTTTTTTTTTGGGGGGGGCGAAAAATTAAGTTTCTCCAATCTTCCCAAAACTCTGTATTCTGATAGAGGGCCATGAGACTTAGACCTGAGTGCAAAAATGGAGGCTCTAGCCCCTTCCAGAGCTGAGATATCGAAACTCAAAAATTCGGCCCGAAAAAAAAACGACAGTGGTACCCCTTAGGTTTTTTTTTTTTGGGCGAAAAATTAAGTTTCTCCAATCTTCCCAAAACTCTGGATTCTGATAGAGGGCCATGAGACTTAGACCTGAGTGCAAAAATGGAGGCTCTAGCCCCTTCCAGAGCTGAGATATCGAAACTCAAAAATTGGGCCCGAAAAAAAAAACGACAGTGGTACCCCTTACGTTTTTTTTTTTGGGCGAAAAATTAAGTTTCTCCAATCTTCCCAAAACTCTGGATTCTGATAGAGGGCCATGAGACTTAGACCTGAGTGCAAAAATTGAGGCTCTAGCCCCTTCCAGAGCTGAGATATCGAAACTCAAAAATTGGGCCCGAAAAAAAAAACGACAGTGGTACCCCTTACGTGTTTTTTTTTGGGCGAAAAATTAAGTTTCTCCAATCTTCCCAAAACTCTGGATTCTGATAGAGGGCCATGAGACTTAGACCTGAGTGCAAAAATGGAGGCTCTAGCCCCTTCCAGAGCTGAGATATCGAAACTCAAAAATTCGGCCCGAAAAAAAAACGACAGTGGTACCCCTTAGGTTTTTTTTTTTTGGGCGAAAAATTAAGTTTCTCCAATCTTCCCAAAACTCTGGATTCTGATAGAGGGCCATGAGACTTAGACCTGAGTGCAAAAATGGAGGCTCTAGCCCCTTCCATAGCTGAGATATCGAAACTCAAAAATTGGGCCCGAAAAAAAAAACGACAGTGGTACCCCTTACGTTTTTTTTTTTGGGCGAAAAATTAAGTTTCTCCAATCTTCCCAAAACTCTGGATTCTGATAGAGGGCCATGAGACTTAGACGTGAGTGCAAAAATTGAGGCTCTAGCCCCTTCCAGAGCTGAGATATCGAAACTCAAAAATTGGGCCCGAAAAAAAAAACGACAGTGGTACCCCTTACGTTTTTTTTTTTGGGCGAAAAATTAAGTTTCTCCAATCTTCCCAAAACTCTGGATTCTGATAGAGGGCCATGAGACTTAGACCTGAGTGCAAAAATGGAGGCTCTAGCCCCTTCCAGAGCTGAGATATCAAAACTCAAAAATTGGGCCCGAAAAAAAAACGACAGTGGTACCCCTTACGTTTTTTTTTTTTGGGCGAAAAATTAAGTTTCTCCAATCTTCCCAAAACTCTGGATTCTGATAGAGGGCCATGAGACTTAGACCTGAGTGCAAAAATGGACGCTCTAGCCCCTTCCAGAGCTGAGATATCGAAACTCAAAAATTGGGCCCGAAAAAAAAACGACAGTGGTACCCCTTACGTTTTTTTTTTTTTGGGCGAAAAATTAAGTTTCTCCAATCTTCCCAAAACTCTGGATTCTGATAGAGGGCCATGAGACTTAGACCTGAGTGCAAAAATGGAGGCTCTAGCCCCTTCCAGAGCTGAGATATCGAAACTCAAAAATTCGGCCCGAAAAAAAAAACGACAGTGGTACCCCTTACGTTTTTTTTTTTTGGGCGAAAAATTAAGTTTCTCCAATCTTCCCAAAACTCTGGATTCTGATAGAGGGCCATGAGACTTAGACCTGAGTGCAAAAATTGAGGCTCTAGCCCCTTCCAGAGCTGAGATATCGAAACTCAAAAATTGGGCCCGAAAAAAAAACGACAGTGGTACCCCTTACGTTTTTTTTTTTTGGGGCGAAAAATTAAGTTTCTCCAATTTTCCCAAAACTCTGGATTCTGATAGAGGGCCATGAGACTTAGACCTGAGTGCAAAAATGGAGGCTCTAGCCCCTTCCAGAGCTGAGATATCGAAACTCAGAAATTGGGCCCGAAAAAAAACGACAGTGGTACCCCTTACGTTTTTTTTTTTTGGGCGAAAAATTAAGTTTCTCCAATCTTCCCAAAACTCTGGATTCTGATAGAGGGCCATGAGACTTAGACCTGAGTGCAAAAATGGAGGCTCTAGCCCCTTCCAGAGCTGAGATATCGAAACTCAAAAATTCGGCCCGAAAAAAAAACGACAGTGGTACCCCTTAGGTTTTTTTTTTTGGGGCGAAAAATTAAGTTTCTCCAATCTTCCCAAAACTCTGGATTCTGATAGAGGGCCATGAGACTTAGACCTGAGTGCAAAAATGGAGGCTCTAGCCCCTTCCAGAGCTGAGATATCGAAACTCAAAAATTGGGCCCGAAAAAAAAACGACAGTGGTACCCCTTACGTTTTTTTTTTTTGGGGCGAAAAATTAAGTTTCTCCAATTTTCCCAAAACTCTGGATTCTGATAGAGGGCCATGAGACTTAGACCTGAGTGCAAAAATGGAGGCTCTAGCCCCTTCCAGAGCTGAGATATCGAAACTCAAAAATTGGGCCCGAAAAAAAACGACAGTGGTACCCCTTACGTTTTTTTTGGGGCGAAAAATTAAGTTTCTTCAATCTTCCCAAAACTCTGGATTCTGATAGAGGGCCATGAGACTTAGACCTGAGTGCAAAAATGGAGGCTCTAGCCCCTTCCAGAGCTGAGATATCGAAACTCAAAAATTGGGCCCGAAAAAAAAAACGATAGTGGTACCCCTTACGTTTTTTTTTTTTGGGCGAAAAATTAAGTTTCTCCAATCTTCCCAAAACTCTGGATTCTGATAGAGGGCCATGAGACTTAGACCTGAGTGCAAAAATGGAGGCTCTAGCCCCTTCCAGAGCTGAGATATCGAAACTCAAAAATTGGGCCCGAAAAAAAAAACGACAGTGGTACCCCTTACGTTTTTTTTTTTGGGGCGAAAAATTAAGTTTCTCCAATCTTCCCAAAACTCTGGATTCTGATAGAGGGCCATGAGACTTAGACCTGAGTGCAAAAATGGAGGCTCTAGCCCCTTCCAGAGCTGAGATATCGAAACTCAAAAATTGGGCCCGAAAAAAAAACGACAGTGGTACCTCTTAGGTTTTTTTTTTTGGGCGAAAAATTAAGTTTCTCCAATCTTCCCAAAACTCTGTATTCTGATAGAGGACCATGAGACTTAGACCTGACTGCAAAAATTGAGGCTCTAGCCCCTTCCAGAGCTGAGATATCGATACTCAAAAATTGGGCCCGAAAAAAAAACGACAGTGGTACCCCTTACGTTTTTTTTGGGGGGGGCGAAAAATTAAGTTTCTCCAATCTTCCCAAAACTCTGTATTCTGATAGAGGGCCATGAGACTTAGACCTGAGTGCAAAAATGGAGGCTCTAGCCCCTTCCAGAGCTGAGATATCGAAACTCAAAAATTGGGCCAGAAAAAAAAAACGACAGTGGTACCCCTTACGGTTTTTTTTTTGGCCGAAAAATTAAGTTTCTCCAATCTTCCAAAAACTCTGGATTCTGATAGAGGGCCATGACACTTAGACCTTAGTGCAAAAATGGAGGCTCTAGCCCCTTCCAGAGCTGAGATATCGAAACTCAAAAATTGGGCCCGAAAAAAAAACGACAGTGGTACCCCTTATGTTTTTTTTTTTGGGCGAAAAATTAAGTTTCTCCAATCTTCCCAAAACTCTGGATTCTGATAGAGGGCCATGAGACTTAGACCTGAGTGCAAAAATGGAGGCTCTAGCCCCTTCCAGAGCTGAGATATCGAAACTCAAAAATTGGGCCCGAAAAAAAAACGACAGTGGTACCCCTTACGTTTTTTTTTTTTGGGCGAAAAATTAAGTTTCTCCAATCTTCCCAAAACTCTGGATTCTGATAGAGGGCCATGAGACTTAGACCTGAGTGCAAAAATGGAGGCTCTAGCCCCTTCCAGAGCTGAGATATCAAAACTCTAAAATTGGGCCAGAAAAAAAAAACGACAGTGGTACCCCTTACGTTTTTTTTTTGGGCGAAAAATTAAGTTTCTCCAATCTTCCCAAAACTCTGGATTCTGATAGAGGGCCATGAGACTTAGACCTGAGTGCAAAAATGGAGGCTCTAGCCCCTTCCAGAGCTGAGATATCGAAACTCAAAAATTGGGCCCGAAAAAAAAAACGACAGTGGTACCCCTTACGTTTTTTTTTTTGGGGCGAAAAATTAAGTTTCTCCAATCTTCCCAAAACTCTGGATTCTGATAGAGGGCCATGAGACTTAGACCTGAGTGCAAAAATGGAGGCTCTAGCCCCTTCCAGAGCTGAGATATCGAAACTCAAAAATTGGGCCCGAAAAAAAAACGACAGTGGTACCTCTTAGGTTTTTTTTTTTGGGCGAAAAATTAAGTTTCTCCAATCTTCCCAAAACTCTGTATTCTGATAGAGGACCATGAGACTTAGACCTGACTGCAAAAATTGAGGCTCTAGCCCCTTCCAGAGCTGAGATATCGATACTCAAAAATTGGGCCCGAAAAAAAAACGACAGTGGTACCCCTTACGTTTTTTTTGGGGGGGGCGAAAAATTAAGTTTCTCCAATCTTCCCAAAACTCTGTATTCTGATAGAGGGCCATGAGACTTAGACCTGAGTGCAAAAATGGAGGCTCTAGCCCCTTCCAGAGCTGAGATATCGAAACTCAAAAATTGGGCCAGAAAAAAAAAACGACAGTGGTACCCCTTACGGTTTTTTTTTTGGCCGAAAAATTAAGTTTCTCCAATCTTCCAAAAACTCTGGATTCTGATAGAGGGCCATGACACTTAGACCTTAGTGCAAAAATGGAGGCTCTAGCCCCTTCCAGAGCTGAGATATCGAAACTCAAAAATTGGGCCCGAAAAAAAAACGACAGTGGTACCCCTTATGTTTTTTTTTTTGGGCGAAAAATTAAGTTTCTCCAATCTTCCCAAAACTCTGGATTCTGATAGAGGGCCATGAGACTTAGACCTGAGTGCAAAAATGGAGGCTCTAGCCCCTTCCAGAGCTGAGATATCGAAACTCAAAAATTGGGCCCGAAAAAAAAACGACAGTGGTACCCCTTACGTTTTTTTTTTTTGGGCGAAAAATTAAGTTTCTCCAATCTTCCCAAAACTCTGGATTCTGATAGAGGGCCATGAGACTTAGACCTGAGTGCAAAAATGGAGGCTCTAGCCCCTTCCAGAGCTGAGATATCAAAACTCTAAAATTGGGCCAGAAAAAAAAAACGACAGTGGTACCCCTTACGTTTTTTTTTTGGGCGAAAAATTAAGTTTCTCCAATCTTCCCAAAACTCTGGATTCTGATAGAGGGCCATGAGACTTAGACCTGAGTGCAAAAATGGAGGCTCTAGCTCCTTCCAGAGCTGAGATATCGAAACTCAAAAATTGGGCCCGAAAAAAAACGACAGTGGTACCCCTTACGTTTTTTTTTTTTGGGCGAAAAATTAAGTTTCTCCAATCTTCCCAAAACTCTGGATTCTGATAGAGGGCCATGAGACTTAGACCTGAGTGCAAAAATGGAGGCTCTAGCCCCTTCCAGAGCTGAGATATCGGAACTCAAAAATTCGTCCCGAAAAAAAAACGACAGTGGTACCCCTTACGTTTTTTTTTTTTTGGGCGAAAAATTAAGTTTCTCCAGTCTTCCCAAAACTCTGGATTCTGATAGAGGGCCATGAGACTTAGACCTGAGTGCAAAAATGGAGGCTCTAGCCCCTTCCAGAACTGAGATATCGAAACTCAAAAATTCGGCCCGAAAAAAAAACGACAGTGGTACCCCTTACGTTTTTTTTTTTTGGGCGAAAAATTAAGTTTCTCCAATCTTCCCAAAACTCTGGATTCTGATAGAGGGCCATGAGACTTAGACCTGAGTGCAAAAATGGAGGCTCTAGCCCCTTCCAGAGCTGAGATATCGAAACTCAAAAATTGGGCCCGAAAAAAAAAACGACAGTGGTACCCCTTACGTTTTTTTTTTTTTGGGCGAAAAATTAAGTTTCTCCAATCTTCCCAAAACTCTGGATTCTGATAGAGGGCCATGAGACTTAGACCTGAGTATAAAAATGGAGGCTCTAGCCCCTTCCAGAGCTGAGATATTGAAACTCAAAAATTGGGCCCGAAAAAAAAACGACAGTGGTACCCCTTAGGTTTTTTTTTTTGGGCGAAAAATTAAGTTTCTCCAATCTTCCCAAAACTCTGGATTCTGATAGAGGACCATGAGACTTAGACCTGAGTGCAAAAATGGAGGCTCTAGCCCCTTCCAGAGCTGAGATATCGAAACTCAAAAATTGGGCCCGAAAAAAAAACGACAGTGGTACCCCTTACGTTTTTTTTTGGGGGGGGCGAAAAATTAAGTTTCTCCAATCTTCCCAAAACTCTGTATTCTGATAGAGGGCCATGAGACTTAGACCTGAGTGCAAAAATGGAGGCTCTAGCCCCTTCCAGAGCTGAGATATCGAAACTCAAAAATTCGGCCCGAAAAAAAAACGACAGTGGTACCCCTTAGGTTTTTTTTTTTTGGGCGAAAAATTAAGTTTCTCCAATCTTCCCAAAACTCTGGATTCTGATAGAGGGCCATGAGACTTAGACCTGAGTGCAAAAATGGAGGCTCTAGCCCCTTCCAGAGCTGAGATATCGAAACTCAAAAATTGGGCCCGAAAAAAAAAACGACAGTGGTACCCCTTACGTTTTTTTTTTTGGGTGAAAAATTAAGTTTCTCCAATCTTCCCAAAACTCTGGATTCTGAAAGAGGGCCATGAGACTTAGACCTGAGTGCAAAAATGGAGGCTCTAGCCCCTTCCAGAGCTGAGATATCGAAACTCAAAAATTGGGCCCGAAAAAAAAACGACAGTGGTACCCCTTACGTTTTTTTTTTTTGGGGCGAAAAATTAAGTTTCTCCAATCTTCCCAAAACTCTGGATTCTGATAGAGGGCCATGAGACTTAGACCTGAGTGCAAAAATGGAGGCTCTAGCCCCTTCCAGAGCTGAGATATCGAAACTCAAAAATTGGGCCCGAAAAAAAAAACGACAGTGGTACCCCTTACGTTTTTTTTTTTTTTGGGCGAAAAATTAAGTTTCTCCAATCTTCCCAAAACTCTGGATTCTGATAGAGGGCCATGAGACTTAGACCTGAGTGCAAAAATGGAGGCTCTAGACCCTTCCAGAGCTGAGATATGGAAACTCAAAAATTCCACCCGAAAAAAAAAACGACAGTGGTACCCCTTTCGTTTTTTTTTTTTTGGGCAAAAAATTACGTTTCTCCAATCTTCTCAAAACTCTGGATTCTGATAGAAGGCCATGGGACTTAAACCTGAGTGCAAAAATGGAGGCTCTAGACCCTTCCAGAGCTGAGATATCGAAACGCAAAAATTGGGCCCGAAAAAAAAACGACAGTGGTACCCCTTAGGTTTTTTTTTTTGGGCGAAAAATTAAGTTTCTCCAATCTTCCAAAAACTCTGGATTCTGATAGAGGACCATGAGACTTAGACCTGAGTGCAAAAATGGAGGCTCTAGCCCCTTCCAGAGCTGAGATATCGAAACTCAAAAATTGGGCCCGAAAAAAATAACGACAGTGGTACCCCTTACGTTTTTTTTGGGGGGGGGGCGAAAAATTAAGTTTCTCCAATCTTCCAAAAACTCTGGATTCTGATAGAGGGCCATGAGACTTAGACCTGAGTGCAAAAATGGAGGCTCTAGCCCCTTCCAGAGCTGAGATATCGAAACTCAAAAATTGGGCCCGAAAAAAAAACGACAGTGGTACCCCTTACGTTTTTTTTTTGGGCGAAAAATTAAGTTTCTCCAATCTTCCCAAAACTCTGGATTCTGATAGAGGGCCATGAGACTTAGACATGAGGGCAAAAATGGAGGCTCTAGCCCCTTCCAGAGCTGAGATATCGAAACTCAAAAATTGGGCCCGAAAAAAAAAACGACAGTGGTACCCCTTACGTTTTTTTTTTTTGGGCGAAAAATTAAGTTTCTCCAATCTTCCCAAAACTCTGGATTCTGATAGAGGGCCATGAGACTTAGACCTGAGTGCAAAAATGGAGGCTCTAGCCCCTTCCAGAGCTGAGATATCGAAACTCAAAAATTGGGCCCGAAAAAAAAACGACAGTGGTACCCCTTAGGTTTTTTTTTTTTGGGCGAAAAATTAAGTTTCTCCAATCTTCCCAAAACTTTGGATTCTGATAGAGGGCCATGAGACTTAGACCTGAGTGCAAAAATTGAGCCTCTAGCCCCTTCCAGAGCTGAGATATCGAAACTCTAAAATTGGGCCCGAAAAAAAAAACGACAGTGGTACCCCTTACGTTTTTTTTTTTGGGCGAAAAATTAAGTTTCTCCAATCTTCCCAAAACTCTGGATTCTGATAGAGGGCCATGAGACTTAGACCTGAGTGCAAAAATGGAGGCTCTAGCCCCTTCCAGAGCTGAGATATCGAAACTCAAAAATTGGGCCCGAAAAAAAAACCGACAATGGTACCCCTTACGTTTTTTTTTTTGGGCAAAAAATTAAGTTTCTCCAATCTTCCCAAAACTCTGGATTCTGATAGAGGGCCATGAGACTTAGACCTGAGTGCAAAAATGGAGGCTCTAGCCCCTTCCAGAGCTGAGATATCGAAACTCTAAAATTGGGCCCGAAAAAAAAAACGACAGTGGTACCCCTTACGTTTTTTTTTTTGGGCGAAAAATTAAGTTTCTCCAATCTTCCCAAAACTCTGGATTCTGATAGAGGGCCATGAGACTTAGACCTGAGTGCAAAAATGGAGGCTCTAGCCCCTTCCAGAGCTGAGATATCGAAACTCAAAAATTCGGCCCGAAAAAAAAACGACAGTGGTACCCCTTAGGTTTTTTTTTTTTTGGGCGAAAAATTAAGTTTCTCCAATCTTCCCAAAACTCTGGATTCTGATAGAGGGCCATGAGACTTAGACCTGAGTGCAAAAATGGAGCCTCTAGCCCCTTCCAGAGCTGAGATATCGAAACTCTAAAATTGGGCCAGAAAAAAAAAACGACAGTGGTACCCCTTACGTTTTTTTTTTGGGCGAAAAATTAAGTTTCTCCAATCTTCCCAAAACTCTGGATTCTGATAGAGGGCCATGAGACTTAGACCTGAGTGCAAAAATGGAGGCTCTAGCCCCTTCCAGAGCTGAGATATCGAAACTCAAAAATTGGGCCCGAAAAAAAAAACGACAGTGGTACCCCTTACGTTTTTTTTTTTTTGGGCGAAAAATTAAGTTTCTCCAATCTTCCCAAAACTCTGGATTCTGATAGAGGGCCATGAGACTTAGACCTGAGTGCAAAATGGAGGCTCTAGCCCCTTCCAGAGCTGAGATATCGAAACTCAAAAATTGGGCCCGAAAAAAAAACGACAGTGGTACCCCTTACGTTTTTTTACTTTTTGGGCGAAAAATTAAGTTTCTCCAATCTTCCCAAAACTCTGGATTCTGATAGAGGGCCATGAGACTTAGACCTGAGTGCAAAAATGGAGGCTCTAGCCCCTTCCAGAGCTGAGATATCGAAACTCAAAAATTGGGCCCGAAAAAAAAAACGACAGTGGTACCCCTTACGTTTTTTTTTTGGGCGAAAAATTAAGTTTCTCCAATCTTCCCAAAACTCTGGATTCTGATAGAGGGCCATGAGACTTAGACCTGAGTGCAAAAATGGAGGCTTTAGCCCCTTCCAGAGCTGAGATATGGAAACTCAAAAATTGGGCCCGAAAAAAAAAACGACAGTGGTACCCCTTACGTTTTGTTTTTTTTGGGCGAAAAATTAAGTTTCTCCAATCTTCCCAAAACTCTGGATTCTGATAGAGGGCCATGAGACTTAGACCTGAGTGCAAAAATGGAGGCTCTAGCCCCTTCCAGAGCTGAGATATTGAAACTCAAAAATTGGGCCCGAAAAAAAAACGACAGTGGTACCCCTTACGTTTTTTTTTTTTGGGCGAAAAATTAAGTTTCTCCAATCTTCCCAAAACTCTGGATTCTGATAGAGGACCATGAGACTTAGACCTGAGTGCAAAAATGGAGGCTCTAGCCCCTTCCAGAGCTGAGATATCGAAACTCAAAAATTGGGCCCGAAAAAAAAACGACAGTGGTACCCCTTACGTTTTTTTTTGGGGGGGGCGAAAAATTAAGTTTCTCCAATCTTCCCAAAACTCTGTATTCTGATAGAGGGCCATGAGACTTAGACCTGAGTGCAAAAATGGAGGCTCTAGCCCCTTCCAGAGCTGAGATATCGAAACTCAAAAATTCGGCCCGAAAAAAAAACGACAGTGGTACCCCTTAGGTTTTTTTTTTTTGGGCGAAAAATTAAGTTTCTCCAATCTTCCCAAAACTCTGGATTCTGATAGAGGGCCATGAGACTTAGACCTGAGTGCAAAAATGGAGGCTCTAGCCCCTTCCAGAGCTGAGATATCGAAACTCAAAAATTGGGCCCGAAAAAAAAAACGACAGTGGTACCCCTTACGTTTTTTTTTTTGGGCGAAAAATTAAGTTTCTCCAATCTTCCCAAAACTCTGGATTCTGATAGAGGGCCATGAGACTTAGACCTGAGTGCAAAAATTGAGGCTCTAGCCCCTTCCAGAGCTGAGATATCGAAACTCAAAAATTGGGCCCGAAAAAAAAAACGACAGTGGTACCCCTTACGTGTTTTTTTTTGGGCGAAAAATTAAGTTTCTCCAATCTTCCCAAAACTCTGGATTCTGATAGAGGGCCATGAGACTTAGACCTGAGTGCAAAAATGGAGGCTCTAGCCCCTTCCAGAGCTGAGATATCGAAACTCAAAAATTCGGCCCGAAAAAAAAACGACAGTGGTACCCCTTAGGTTTTTTTTTTTTGGGCGAAAAATTAAGTTTCTCCAATCTTCCCAAAACTCTGGATTCTGATAGAGGGCCATGAGACTTAGACCTGAGTGCAAAAATGGAGGCTCTAGCCCCTTCCATAGCTGAGATATCGAAACTCAAAAATTGGGCCCGAAAAAAAAAACGACAGTGGTACCCCTTACGTTTTTTTTTTTGGGCGAAAAATTAAGTTTCTCCAATCTTCCCAAAACTCTGGATTCTGATAGAGGGCCATGAGACTTAGACGTGAGTGCAAAAATTGAGGCTCTAGCCCCTTCCAGAGCTGAGATATCGAAACTCAAAAATTGGGCCCGAAAAAAAAAACGACAGTGGTACCCCTTACGTTTTTTTTTTTGGGCGAAAAATTAAGTTTCTCCAATCTTCCCAAAACTCTGGATTCTGATAGAGGGCCATGAGACTTAGACCTGAGTGCAAAAATGGAGGCTCTAGCCCCTTCCAGAGCTGAGATATCAAAACTCAAAAATTGGGCCCGAAAAAAAAACGACAGTGGTACCCCTTACGTTTTTTTTTTTTGGGCGAAAAATTAAGTTTCTCCAATCTTCCCAAAACTCTGGATTCTGATAGAGGGCCATGAGACTTAGACCTGAGTGCAAAAATGGACGCTCTAGCCCCTTCCAGAGCTGAGATATCGAAACTCAAAAATTGGGCCCGAAAAAAAAACGACAGTGGTACCCCTTACGTTTTTTTTTTTTTGGGCGAAAAATTAAGTTTCTCCAATCTTCCCAAAACTCTGGATTCTGATAGAGGGCCATGAGACTTAGACCTGAGTGCAAAAATGGAGGCTCTAGCCCCTTCCAGAGCTGAGATATCGAAACTCAAAAATTCGGCCCGAAAAAAAAAACGACAGTGGTACCCCTTACGTTTTTTTTTTTGGGCGAAAAATTAAGTTTCTCCAATCTTCCCAAAACTCTGGATTCTGATAGAGGGCCATGAGACTTAGACCTGAGTGCAAAAATTGAGGCTCTAGCCCCTTCCAGAGCTGAGATATCGAAACTCAAAAATTGGGCCCGAAAAAAAAACGACAGTGGTACCCCTTACGTTTTTTTTTTTTGGGGCGAAAAATTAAGTTTCTCCAATTTTCCCAAAACTCTGGATTCTGATAGAGGGCCATGAGACTTAGACCTGAGTGCAAAAATGGAGGCTCTAGCCCCTTCCAGAGCTGAGATATCGAAACTCAGAAATTGGGCCCGAAAAAAAACGACAGTGGTACCCCTTACGTTTTTTTTTTTTGGGCGAAAAATTAAGTTTCTCCAATCTTCCCAAAACTCTGGATTCTGATAGAGGGCCATGAGACTTAGACCTGAGTGCAAAAATGGAGGCTCTAGCCCCTTCCAGAGCTGAGATATCGAAACTCAAAAATTCGGCCCGAAAAAAAAACGACAGTGGTACCCCTTAGGTTTTTTTTTTTGGGGCGAAAAATTAAGTTTCTCCAATCTTCCCAAAACTCTGGATTCTGATAGAGGGCCATGAGACTTAGACCTGAGTGCAAAAATGGAGGCTCTAGCCCCTTCCAGAGCTGAGATATCGAAACTCAAAAATTGGGCCCGAAAAAAAAAACGACAGTGGTACCCCTTACGTTTTTTTTTTTTGGGGCGAAAAATTAAGTTTCTCCAATTTTCCCAAAACTCTGGATTCTGATAGAGGGCCATGAGACTTAGACCTGAGTGCAAAAATGGAGGCTCTAGCCCCTTCCAGAGCTGAGATATCGAAACTCAAAAATTGGGCCCGAAAAAAAACGACAGTGGTACCCCTTACGTTTTTTTTGGGGCGAAAAATTAAGTTTCTTCAATCTTCCCAAAACTCTGGATTCTGATAGAGGGCCATGAGACTTAGACCTGAGTGCAAAAATGGAGGCTCTAGCCCCTTCCAGAGCTGAGATATCGAAACTCAAAAATTGGGCCCGAAAAAAAAAACGATAGTGGTACCCCTTACGTTTTTTTTTTTTTGGGCGAAAAATTAAGTTTCTCCAATCTTCCCAAAACTCTGGATTCTGATAGAGGGCCATGAGACTTAGACCTGAGTGCAAAAATGGAGGCTCTAGCCCCTTCCAGAGCTGAGATATCGAAACTCAAAAATTGGGCCCGAAAAAAAAAACGACAGTGGTACCCCTTACGTTTTTTTTTTTGGGGCGAAAAATTAAGTTTCTCCAATCTTCCCAAAACTCTGGATTCTGATAGAGGGCCATGAGACTTAGACCTGAGTGCAAAAATGGAGGCTCTAGCCCCTTCCAGAGCTGAGATATCGAAACTCAAAAATTGGGCCCGAAAAAAAAACGACAGTGGTACCTCTTAGGTTTTTTTTTTTGGGCGAAAAATTAAGTTTCTCCAATCTTCCCAAAACTCTGTATTCTGATAGAGGACCATGAGACTTAGACCTGACTGCAAAAATTGAGGCTCTAGCCCCTTCCAGAGCTGAGATATCGATACTCAAAAATTGGGCCCGAAAAAAAAACGACAGTGGTACCCCTTACGTTTTTTTTGGGGGGGGCGAAAAATTAAGTTTCTCCAATCTTCCCAAAACTCTGTATTCTGATAGAGGGCCATGAGACTTAGACCTGAGTGCAAAAATGGAGGCTCTAGCCCCTTCCAGAGCTGAGATATCGAAACTCAAAAATTGGGCCAGAAAAAAAAAACGACAGTGGTACCCCTTACGGTTTTTTTTTTGGCCGAAAAATTAAGTTTCTCCAATCTTCCAAAAACTCTGGATTCTGATAGAGGGCCATGACACTTAGACCTTAGTGCAAAAATGGAGGCTCTAGCCCCTTCCAGAGCTGAGATATCGAAACTCAAAAATTGGGCCCGAAAAAAAAACGACAGTGGTACCCCTTATGTTTTTTTTTTTGGGCGAAAAATTAAGTTTCTCCAATCTTCCCAAAACTCTGGATTCTGATAGAGGGCCATGAGACTTAGACCTGAGTGCAAAAATGGAGGCTCTAGCCCCTTCCAGAGCTGAGATATCGAAACTCAAAAATTGGGCCCGAAAAAAAAACGACAGTGGTACCCCTTACGTTTTTTTTTTTTGGGCGAAAAATTAAGTTTCTCCAATCTTCCCAAAACTCTGGATTCTGATAGAGGGCCATGAGACTTAGACCTGAGTGCAAAAATGGAGGCTCTAGCCCCTTCCAGAGCTGAGATATCAAAACTCTAAAATTGGGCCAGAAAAAAAAAACGACAGTGGTACCCCTTACGTTTTTTTTTTGGGCGAAAAATTAAGTTTCTCCAATCTTCCCAAAACTCTGGATTCTGATAGAGGGCCATGAGACTTAGACCTGAGTGCAAAAATGGAGGCTCTAGCCCCTTCCAGAGCTGAGATATCGAAACTCAAAAATTGGGCCCGAAAAAAAAAACGACAGTGGTACCCCTTACGTTTTTTTTTTTGGGGCGAAAAATTAAGTTTCTCCAATCTTCCCAAAACTCTGGATTCTGATAGAGGGCCATGAGACTTAGACCTGAGTGCAAAAATGGAGGCTCTAGCCCCTTCCAGAGCTGAGATATCGAAACTCAAAAATTGGGCCCGAAAAAAAAACGACAGTGGTACCTCTTAGGTTTTTTTTTTTGGGCGAAAAATTAAGTTTCTCCAATCTTCCCAAAACTCTGTATTCTGATAGAGGACCATGAGACTTAGACCTGACTGCAAAAATTGAGGCTCTAGCCCCTTCCAGAGCTGAGATATCGATACTCAAAAATTGGGCCCGAAAAAAAAACGACAGTGGTACCCCTTACGTTTTTTTTGGGGGGGGCGAAAAATTAAGTTTCTCCAATCTTCCCAAAACTCTGTATTCTGATAGAGGGCCATGAGACTTAGACCTGAGTGCAAAAATGGAGGCTCTAGCCCCTTCCAGAGCTGAGATATCGAAACTCAAAAATTGGGCCAGAAAAAAAAAACGACAGTGGTACCCCTTACGGTTTTTTTTTTGGCCGAAAAATTAAGTTTCTCCAATCTTCCAAAAACTCTGGATTCTGATAGAGGGCCATGACACTTAGACCTTAGTGCAAAAATGGAGGCTCTAGCCCCTTCCAGAGCTGAGATATCGGAACTCAAAAATTCGTCCCGAAAAAAAAACGACAGTGGTACCCCTTACGTTTTTTTTTTTTGGGGCGAAAAATTAAGTTTCTTCAATCTTCCCAAAACTCTGGATTCTGATAGAGGGCCATGATACTTAGACCTGAGTCCAAAAATGGAGGCTCTAGCCCCTTCCAGAGCTGAGATATCGAAACTCAAAAATTGGGCCCGAAAAAAAAAACGACAATGGTACCCCTTAGGTTTTTTTTTTTGGGCGAAAAATTAAGTTTCTCCAATCTCCCCAAAACTCTGGATTCTGATAGAGGGCCATGAGACTTAGACCTGAGTGCAAAAATGGAGGCTCTATCCCCTTCCAGAGCTGAGATATCGAAACTCAAAAATTGGGCCCGAAAAAAAAACGAGAGTGGTACCCCTTACGTTTTTTTGGGGGGGGGGGCGAAAAATTAAGTTTCTCCAATCTTCCCAAAACTCTGGATTCTGATAGAGGGCCATGAGACTTAGACCTGTGCAAAAATGGAGGCTCTAGCCCCTTCCAGAGCTGAGATATCGAAACTCAAAAATTGGGCCCGAAAAAAAAACGACAGTGGTACCCCTTACGTTTTTTTTTTTTGGCCGAAAAATTAAGTTTCTCCAATCTTCCCAAAACTCGGGATTCTGATAGAGGGCCATGACACTTAGACCTGAGTGCAAAAATGGAGGCTCTAGCCCCTTCCAGAGCTGAGATATCGAAACTCAAAAATTGGGCCCGAAAAAAAACGACAGTGGTACCCCTTACGTTTTTTTTTTTTGGGCGAAAAATTAAGTTTCTCCAATCTTCCCAAAACTCTGGATTCTGATAGAGGGCCATGAGACTTAGACCTGAGTGCAAAAATGGAGGCTCTAGACACTTCCAGAGCTGAGATATGGAAACTCAAAAATTCCACCCGGAAAAAAACAACAACAGTGGTACCCCTTTCATTTTTTTTTTTTCGGGCGAAAAATTAAGTTTCTCCAATCTTCTCAAAACTCTGGATTCTGATAGAGGGCCATGAGACTTAAACCTGAGTGCAAAAATGGAGGCTCTAGACCCTTCCAGAGCTGAGATATGGAAACTCAAAAATTCCACCCGGAAAAAAAAAACGACAGAGGTACCCCTTTCGTTTTTGTTTTGTTTTTTTGGGCGAAAAATTAAGTTTCTCCAATCTTCTCAAAACTCTGGATTCTGATAGAAGGCCATGGGACTTAAACCTGAGTGCAAAAATGGAGGCTCTAGACCCTTCCAGAGCTGAGATATGGAAACTCAAAAATCCCACCCGGAAAAAAAAAACGACAGTGGTACCCCTTTCGTTTTTTTTTTTCGGGCGAAAAATAATTTCTCCAATCTTCTCAAAACTCTGGATTCTGATAGAGGGCCATGAGACTTAAACCTGAGTGCAAAAATGGAGGCTCTAGACCCTTCCAGAGCTAAGATATGGAAACTCAAAAATTCCACCCGGAAAAAAAAACCCACAGTGGTACCCCTTTCGTGTTTTTTTTTTTCGGGCAAAAAATTAAGTTTCTCCAATCTTCTCAAAACTCTGGATTCTGATAGAGGGCCATGAGACTTAAACCTGAGTGCAATAATGGAGGCTCTAGACCCTTCCAGAGCTGAGATATGGAAACTCAAAAATTCCACCCGGAAAAAAAAACGACAGTGTTCGACAGTGTACCCCTTTCGTTTTTTTTTTCGGGCGAAAAATAAATTTCTCCAATCTTCTCAAAACTCTGGATTCTGATAGAAGGCCATGGGACTTAAACCTGAGTGCAAAAATGGAGGCTCTAGACCCTTCCAGAGCTGAGATATGGAAACTCAAAAATCCCACCCGGAAAAAAAAACGACAGTGTTCGACAGTGTACCCCTTTCGTTTTTTTTTTTCGGGCGAAAAATAAATTTCTCCAATCTTCTCAAAACTCTGGATTCTGATAGAGGGCCATGAGACTTAAACCTGAGTGCAAAAATGGAGGCTCTAGACCCTTCCAGAGCTGGGATATGGAAACTCAAAAATTCCACCCGGAAAAAAAAAACGACAGTGGTACCCCTTTCGTTTTTTTTTTCGGGCGAAAAATTAAGTTTCTCCAATCTTCTCAAAACTCTGGATTCTGATAGAGGACCATGAGACTTAAACCTGAGTGCAAAAATGGAGGCTCTAGACCCTTCCAGAGCTGAGATATGGAAACTCAAAAATCCCACCCGGAAAAAAAAAAACGACAGTGGTACCCCTTTCGTTTTTTTTTTTCGGGCGAAAAATTAAGTTTCTCCAATCTTCTCAAAACTCTGGATTCTGATAGAGGGCCATGAGACTTAAAACTGAGTGCAAAAATTGAGGCTCTAGACCCTTCCAGAGCTGAGATATGGAAACTCAAAAATTCCACCCGGAAAAAAAAACGACAGTGGTACCCCTTTCGTTTTTTTTTTTTGGGGCGAAAAATTAAGTTTCTCCAATCTTCTCAAAACTCTGTATTCTGATAGAAGGCCATGGGACTTAAACCTGAGTGCAAAAATGGAGGCTCTAGACCCTTCCAGAGCTGAGATATGGAAACTCAAAAATCCCACCCGGAAAAAAAAAACGACAGTGGTACCCCTTTCGTTTTTTTTTTTCCGGGCGAAAAATTAAGTTTCTCCAATCTTCTCAAAACTCTGGATTCTGATAGACGGCCATGAGACTTAAACCTGAGTGCAAAAATGGAGGCTCTAGACCCTTCCAGAGCTGAAATATGGAAACTCAAAAATTCCACCCGGAAAAAAAAAACGACAGTGGTACCCCTTTCGTTTTTTTTTTTTCGAGCGAAAAATTAAGTTTCTCCAATCTTCCCAAAACTCTGGATTCTGATAGAGGGCCATGAGACTTAGACCTGAGTGCAAAAATGGAGGCTCTAGACCCTTCCAGAGCTGAGATATGGAAACTCAAAAATTCCACCCGGAAAAAAAACGACAGTGGTACCCCTTTCGTTTTTTTTTTTTTTGGGCAAAAAATTACGTTTCTCCAATCTTCTCAAAACTCTGGATTCTGATAGAAGGCCATGGGACTTAAACCTGAGTGCAAAAATGGAGGCTCTAGACCCTTCCAGAGCTGAGATATCGAAACTCAAAAATTGGGCCCGAAAAAAAAACGACAGTGGTACCCCTTAGGTTTTTTTTTTTGGGCGAAAAATTAAGTTTCTCCAATCTTCCCAAAACTCTGGATTCTGATAGAGGACCATGAGACTTAGACCTGAGTGCAAAAATGGAGGCTCTAGCCCCTTCCAGAGCTGAGATATCGAAACTCAAAAATTGGGCCCGAAAAAAAAAACGACAGTGGTACCCCTTACGTTTTTTTTGGGGGGGGGCGAAAAATTAAGTTTCTCCAATCTTCCCAAAACTCTGTATTCTGATAGAGGGCCATGAGACTTAGACCTGAGTGCAAAAATGGAGGCTCTAGCCCCTTCCAGAGCTGAGATATCGAAACTCAAAAATTGGGCCAGAAAAAAAAAACGACAGTGTTACCCCTTACGTTTTTTTTTTTGGGCCGAAAAATTAAGTTTCTCCAATCTTCCAAAAACTCTGGATTCCGATAGAGGGCCATGACACTTAGACCTTAGTGCAAAAATGGAGGCTCTAGCCCCTTCCAGAGCTGAGATATCGAAACTCAAAAATTGGGCCCGAAAAAAAAACGACAGTGGTACCCCTTACGTTTTTTTTTTTGGGCGAAAAATTAAGTTTCTCCAATCTTCCCAAAACTCTGGATTCTGATAGAGGGCCATGAGACTTAGACCTGAGTGCAAAAATGGAGGCTCTAGCCCCTTCCAGAGCTGAGATATCGAAACTCAAAAATTGGGCCCGAAAAAAAAACGACAGTGGTACCCCTTAGGTTTTTTTTTTTTGGGCGAAAAATTAAGTTTCTCCAATCTTCCCAAAACTCTGGATTCTGATAGAGGGCCATGAGACTTAGACCTGAGTGCAAAAATGGAGGCTCTAGCCCCTTCCAGAGCTGAGATATCGAAACTCAAAAATTGGGCCCGAAAAAAAACGACAGTGGTACCCCTTACGTTTTTTATTTTTTGGGCGAAAAAAAAATAGAGGAGCCATGAGACTTAGACCTGAGTGCAAAAATGGAGGCTCTAGCCCCTTCCAGAGCTGAGATATCGAAACTCAAAAATTGGGCCCGAAAAAAAAAACGACAGTGGTACCCCTTACGTTTTTTTTTTTTTGGGCGAAAAATTAAGTTTCTCCAATCTTCCCAAAACTCTGGATTCTGATAGAGGGCCATGAGACTTAGACCTGAGTGCAAAAATGGAGGCTCTAGCCCCTTCCAGAGCTGAGATATCGAAACTCAAAAATTGGGCCCGAAAAAAAAAACGACAGTGGTACCCCTTACGTTTTTTTTTTTGGGCGAAAAATTAAGTTTCTCCAATCTTCCCAAAACTCTGGATTCTGATAGAGGGCCATGAGACTTAGACCTGAGTGCAAAAATGGAGGCTCTAGCCCCTTCCAGAGCTGAGATATCGAAACTCAAAAATTGGGCCCGAAAAAAAAACGACAGTGGTACCCCTTACGTTTTTTTATGGGGGCGAAAAATTAAGTTTCTTCAATCTTCCCAAAACTCTGGATTCTGATAGAGGGCCATGATACTTAGACCTGAGTCCAAAAATGGAGGCTCTAGCCCCTTCCAGAGCTGAGATATCGAAACTCAAAAATTGGGCCCGAAAAAAAAAACGACAATGGTACCCCTTAGGTTTTTTTTTTTGGGCGAAAAATTAAGTTTCTCCAATCTCCCCAAAACTCTGGATTCTGATAGAGGGCCATGAGACTTAGACCTGAGTGCAAAAATGGAGGCTCTATCCCCTTCCAGAGCTGAGATATCGAAACTCAAAAATTGGGCCCGAAAAAAAAACGAGAGTGGTACCCCTTACGTTTTTTTGGGGGGGGGGGCGAAAAATTAAGTTTCTCCAATCTTCCCAAAACTCTGGATTCTGATAGAGGGCCATGAGACTTAGACCTGTGCAAAAATGGAGGCTCTAGCCCCTTCCAGAGCTGAGATATCGAAACTCAAAAATTGGGCCCGAAAAAAAAAACGACAATGGTACCCCTTAGGTTTTTTTTTTTGGGCGAAAAATTAAGTTTCTCCAATCTCCCCAAAACTCTGGATTCTGATAGAGGGCCATGAGACTTAGACCTGAGTGCAAAAATGGAGGCTCTATCCCCTTCCAGAGCTGAGATATCGAAACTCAAAAATTGGGCCCGAAAAAAAAACGAGAGTGGTACCCCTTACGTTTTTTTGGGGGGGGGGGCGAAAAATTAAGTTTCTCCAATCTTCCCAAAACTCTGGATTCTGATAGAGGGCCATGAGACTTAGACCTGTGCAAAAATGGAGGCTCTAGCCCCTTCCAGAGCTGAGATATCGAAACTCAAAAATTGGGCCCGAAAAAAAAACGACAGTGGTACCCCTTACGTTTTTTTTTTTTTGGGCGAAAAATTAAGTTTCTCCAATCTTCCCAAAACTCTGGATTCTGATAGAGGGCCATGAGACTTAGACCTGAGTGCAAAAATGGAGGCTCTAGACACTTCCAGAGCTGAGATATGGAAACTCAAAAATTCCACCCGGAAAAAAACAACAACAGTGGTACCCCTTTCATTTTTTTTTTTTCGGGCGAAAAATTAAGTTTCTCCAATCTTCTCAAAACTCTGGATTCTGATAGAGGGCCATGAGACTTAAACCTGAGTGCAAAAATGGAGGCTCTAGACCCTTCCAGAGCTGAGATATGGAAACTCAAAAATTCCACCCGGAAAAAAAAAACGACAGAGGTACCCCTTTCGTTTTTGTTTTGTTTTTTTGGGCGAAAAATTAAGTTTCTCCAATCTTCTCAAAACTCTGGATTCTGATAGAAGGCCATGGGACTTAAACCTGAGTGCAAAAATGGAGGCTCTAGACCCTTCCAGAGCTGAGATATGGAAACTCAAAAATCCCACCCGGAAAAAAAAAACGACAGTGGTACCCCTTTCGTTTTTTTTTTTCGGGCGAAAAATAATTTCTCCAATCTTCTCAAAACTCTGGATTCTGATAGAGGGCCATGAGACTTAAACCTGAGTGCAAAAATGGAGGCTCTAGACCCTTCCAGAGCTAAGATATGGAAACTCAAAAATTCCACCCGGAAAAAAAAACCCACAGTGGTACCCCTTTCGTGTTTTTTTTTTCGGGCAAAAAATTAAGTTTCTCCAATCTTCTCAAAACTCTGGATTCTGATAGAGGGCCATGAGACTTAAACCTGAGTGCAATAATGGAGGCTCTAGACCCTTCCAGAGCTGAGATATGGAAACTCAAAAATTCCACCCGGAAAAAAAAACGACAGTGTTCGACAGTGTACCCCTTTCGTTTTTTTTTTCGGGCGAAAAATAAATTTCTCCAATCTTCTCAAAACTCTGGATTCTGATAGAAGGCCATGGGACTTAAACCTGAGTGCAAAAATGGAGGCTCTAGACCCTTCCAGAGCTGAGATATGGAAACTCAAAAATCCCACCCGGAAAAAAAAACGACAGTGTTCGACAGTGTACCCCTTTCGTTTTTTTTTTTCGGGCGAAAAATAAATTTCTCCAATCTTCTCAAAACTCTGGATTCTGATAGAGGGCCATGAGACTTAAACCTGAGTGCAAAAATGGAGGCTCTAGACCCTTCCAGAGCTGGGATATGGAAACTCAAAAATTCCACCCGGAAAAAAAAAACGACAGTGGTACCCCTTTCGTTTTTTTTTTCGGGCGAAAAATTAAGTTTCTCCAATCTTCTCAAAACTCTGGATTCTGATAGAGGACCATGAGACTTAAACCTGAGTGCAAAAATGGAGGCTCTAGACCCTTCCAGAGCTGAGATATGGAAACTCAAAAATCCCACCCGGAAAAAAAAAAACGACAGTGGTACCCCTTTCGTTTTTTTTTTTCGGGCGAAAAATTAAGTTTCTCCAATCTTCTCAAAACTCTGGATTCTGATAGAGGGCCATGAGACTTAAAACTGAGTGCAAAAATTGAGGCTCTAGACCCTTCCAGAGCTGAGATATGGAAACTCAAAAATTCCACCCGGAAAAAAAAACGACAGTGGTACCCCTTTCGTTTTTTTTTTTTGGGGCGAAAAATTAAGTTTCTCCAATCTTCTCAAAACTCTGTATTCTGATAGAAGGCCATGGGACTTAAACCTGAGTGCAAAAATGGAGGCTCTAGACCCTTCCAGAGCTGAGATATGGAAACTCAAAAATCCCACCCGGAAAAAAAAAACGACAGTGGTACCCCTTTCGTTTTTTTTTTTCCGGGCGAAAAATTAAGTTTCTCCAATCTTCTCAAAACTCTGGATTCTGATAGACGGCCATGAGACTTAAACCTGAGTGCAAAAATGGAGGCTCTAGACCCTTCCAGAGCTGAAATATGGAAACTCAAAAATTCCACCCGGAAAAAAAAAACGACAGTGGTACCCCTTTCGGTTTTTTTTTTTCGAGCGAAAAATTAAGTTTCTCCAATCTTCCCAAAACTCTGGATTCTGATAGAGGGCCATGAGACTTAGACCTGAGTGCAAAAATGGAGGCTCTAGACCCTTCCAGAGCTGAGATATGGAAACTCAAAAATTCCACCCGGAAAAAAAACGACAGTGGTACCCCTTTCGTTTTTTTTTTTTGGGCAAAAAATTACGTTTCTCCAATCTTCTCAAAACTCTGGATTCTGATAGAAGGCCATGGGACTTAAACCTGAGTGCAAAAATGGAGGCTCTAGACCCTTCCAGAGCTGAGATATCGAAACTCAAAAATTGGGCCCGAAAAAAAAACGACAGTGGTACCCCTTAGGTTTTTTTTTTTGGGCGAAAAATTAAGTTTCTCCAATCTTCCCAAAACTCTGGATTCTGATAGAGGACCATGAGACTTAGACCTGAGTGCAAAAATGGAGGCTCTAGCCCCTTCCAGAGCTGAGATATCGAAACTCAAAAATTGGGCCCGAAAAAAAAAACGACAGTGGTACCCCTTACGTTTTTTTGGGGGGGGGGCGAAAAATTAAGTTTCTCCAATCTTCCCAAAACTCTGTATTCTGATAGAGGGCCATGAGACTTAGACCTGAGTGCAAAAATGGAGGCTCTAGCCCCTTCCAGAGCTGAGATATCGAAACTCAAAAATTGGGCCAGAAAAAAAAAACGACAGTGTTACCCCTTACGTTTTTTTTTTTGGGCCGAAAAATTAAGTTTCTCCAATCTTCCAAAAACTCTGGATTCCGATAGAGGGCCATGACACTTAGACCTTAGTGCAAAAATGGAGGCTCTAGCCCCTTCCAGAGCTGAGATATCGAAACTCAAAAATTGGGCCCGAAAAAAAAACGACAGTGGTACCCCTTACGTTTTTTTTTTTGGGCGAAAAATTAAGTTTCTCCAATCTTCCCAAAACTCTGGATTCTGATAGAGGGCCATGAGACTTAGACCTGAGTGCAAAAATGGAGGCTCTAGCCCCTTCCAGAGCTGAGATATCGAAACTCAAAAATTGGGCCCGAAAAAAAAACGACAGTGGTACCCCTTAGGTTTTTTTTTTTTGGGCGAAAAATTAAGTTTCTCCAATCTTCCCAAAACTCTGGATTCTGATAGAGGGCCATGAGACTTAGACCTGAGTGCAAAAATGGAGGCTCTAGCCCCTTCCAGAGCTGAGATATCGAAACTCAAAAATTGGGCCCGAAAAAAAACGACAGTGGTACCCCTTACGTTTTTTATTTTTTGGGCGAAAAAAAAATAGAGGAGCCATGAGACTTAGACCTGAGTGCAAAAATGGAGGCTCTAGCCCCTTCCAGAGCTGAGATATCGAAACTCAAAAATTGGGCCCGAAAAAAAAAACGACAGTGGTACCCCTTACGTTTTTTTTTTTTTGGGCGAAAAATTAAGTTTCTCCAATCTTCCCAAAACTCTGGATTCTGATAGAGGGCCATGATACTTAGACCTGAGTGCAAAAATGGAGGCTCTAGCCCCTTCCAGAGCTGAGATATCGAAACTCAAAAATTGGGCCCGAAAAAAAAAAAACGACAATGGTACCCCTTAGGTTTTTTTTTTTGGGCGAAAAATTAAGTTTCTCCAATCTCCCCAAAACTCTGGATTCTGATAGAGGGTCATGAGACTTAGACCTGAGTGCAAAAATGGAGGCTGTAGCCCCTTCCAGAGCTGAGATATCGAAACTCAAAAATTGGGCCCGAAAAAAAAAACGACAGTGGTACCCCTTACGTTTTTTTTTTTGGGCGAAAAATTAAGTTTCTCCAATCTTCCCAAAACTCTGGATTCTGATAGAGGGCCATGAGACTTAGACCTGAGTGCAAAAATGGAGGCTCTAGCCCCTTCCAGAGCTGAGATATCGAAACTCAAAAATTGGGCCCGAAAAAAAAACGACAGTGATAACCCTTAAGTTTTTTTTTTTGGGCGAAAAATTAAGTTTCTCCAATCTTCCCAAAACTCTGGATTCTGATAGAGGGCCATGAGACTTAGACCTGAGTGCAAAAATGGAGGCTCTAGACCCTTCCAGAGCTGAGATATGGAAACTCAAAAATTCCACCCGGAAAAAAACAACAACAGTGGTACCCCTTTCATTTTTTTTTTTCGGGCGAAAAATTAAGTTTCTCCAATCTTCTCAAAACTCTGGATTCTGATAGAGGGCCATGAGACTTAAACCTGAGTGCAAAAATGGAGGCTCTAGACCCTTCCAGAGCTGAGATATGGAAACTCAAAAATTCCACCCGGAAAAAAAAACGACAGTGGTACCCCTTTCGTTTTTGTTTTGTTTTTTTGGGCGAAAAATTAAGTTTCTCCAATCTTCTCAAAACTCTGGATTCTGATAGAAGGCCATGGGACTTAAACCTGAGTGCAAAAATGGAGGCTCTAGACCCTTCCAGAGCTGAGATATGGAAACTCAAAAACCCACCCGGAAAAAAAAAACGACAGTGGTACCCCTTTCGTTTTTTTTTTTCGGGCGAAAAATAAATTTCTCCAATCTTCTCAAAACTCTGGATTCTGATAGAGGGCCATGAGACTTAAACCTGAGTGCAAAAATGGAGGCTCTAGACCCTTCCAGAGCTGAGATATGGAAACTCAAAAATTCCACCCGGAAAAAAAAAACGACAGTGGTACCCCTTTCGTTTTTTTTTTTAGGGTGAAAAATTAAGTTTCTCCAATCTTCTCAAAACTCTGGATTCTGATAGAGGGCCATGAGACTTAAACCTGAGTGCAAAAATTGAGGCTCTAGACCCTTCCAGAGCTGAGATATGGAAACTCAAAAATTCCACCCGGAAAAAAAAACGACAGTGGTACCCCTTTCGTTTTTTTTTTTTTCGGGCGAAAAATTAAGTTTCTCCAATCTTCTCAAAACTCTGGATTCTGATAGAGGGCCATGAGACTTAAACCTGAGTGCAAAAATGGAGGCTCTAGACCCTTCCAGAGCTAAGATATGGAAACTCAAAAATTCCACCCGGAAAAAAAAACCCACAGTGGTACCCCTTTCGTGTTTTTTTTTTCGGGCAAAAAATTAAGTTTCTCCAATCTTCTCAAAACTCTGGATTCTGATAGAGGGCCATGAGACTTAAACCTGAGTGCAATAATGGAGGCTCTAGACCCTTCCAGAGCTGAGATATGGAAACTCAAAAATTCCACCCGGAAAAAAAAATGACAGTGTTCGACAGTGGTACCCCTTTCGTTTTTTTTTTCGGGCGAAAAATAAATTTCTCCAATCTTCTCAAAACTCTGGATTCTGATAGAAGGCCATGGGACTTAAACCTGAGTGCAAAAATGGAGGCTCTAGACCCTTCCAGAGCTGAGATATGGAAACTCAAAAATCCCACCCGGGAAAAAAAACGACAGTGTTCGACAGTGTACCCCTTTCGTTTTTTTTTTTCGGGCGAAAAATAAATTTCTCCAATCTTCTCAAAACTCTGGATTCTGATAGAGGGCCATGAGACTTAAACCTGAGTGCAAAAATGGAGGCTCTAGACCCTTCCAGAGCTGGGATATGGAAACTCAAAAATTCCACCCGGAAAAAAAAAACGACAGTGGTACCCCTTTCGTTTTTTTTTTCGGGCGAAAAATTAAGTTTCTCCAATCTTCTCAAAACTCTGGATTCTGATAGAGGACCATGAGACTTAAACCTGAGTGCAAAAATGGAGGCTCTAGACCCTTCCAGAGCTGAGATATGGAAACTCAAAAATCCCACCCGGAAAAAAAAAAACGACAGTGGTAACCCTTTCGTTTTTTTTTTCGGGCGAAAAATTAAGTTTCTCCAATCTTCTCAAAACTCTGGATTCTGATAGAGGACCATGAGACTTAAACCTGAGTGCAAAAATGGAGGCTCTAGACCCTTCCAGAGCTGAGATATGGAAACTCAAAAATTCCACCCGGAAAAAAAAACGACAGTGGTACCCCTTTCGTTTTTTTTTTTTTTTGGGGCGAAAAATTAAGTTTCTCCAATCTTCTCAAAACTCTGTATTCTGATAGAAGGCCATGGGACTTAAACCTGAGTGCAAAAATGGAGGCTCTAGACCCTTCCAGAGCTGAGATATGGAAACTCAAAAATCCCACCCGGAAAAAAAAAACGACAGTGGTACCCCTTTCGTTTTTTTTTTCCGGGCGAAAAATTAAGTTTCTCCAATCTTCTCAAAACTCTGGATTCTGATAGACGGCCATGAGACTTAAACCTGAGTGCAAAAATGGAGGCTCTAGACCCTTCCAGAGCTGAAATATGGAAACTCAAAAATTCCACCCGGAAAAAAAAAACGACAGTGGTACCCCTTTCGTTTTTTTTTTTTCGAGCGAAAAATTAAGTTTCTCCAATCTTCTCAAAACTCTGGATTCTGATAGAGGGCCATGAGACTTAAACCTGACTGCAAAAATTGAGGCTCTAGACCCTTCCAGAGCTGAGATATGGAAACTCAAAAATTCCACCCAGAAAAAAAAACGACAGTGGTACCCCTTTCGGTTTTCTTTTTTTCGGGCGAAAAATTAAGTTTCTCCAATCTTCTCAAAACTCTGGATTCTGATAGAGGGCCATGAGACTTAAACCTGAGTGCAAAAATGGAGGCTCTAGACCCTTCCAGAGCTAAGATATGGAAACTCAAAAATTCCACCCGGAAAAAAAACCCCACAGTGGTACCCCTTTCGTGTTTTTTTTTTCGGGCAAAAAATTAAGTTTCTCCAATCTTCTCAAAACTCTGGATTCTGATAGAGGGCCATGAGACTTAAACCTGAGTGCAAAAATGGAGGCTCTAGACCCTTCCAGAGCTGAGATATCGAAACTCAAAAATTGGGCCCGAAAAAAAAACGACAGTGGTACCCCTTACGTTTTTTTTTTTTGGGCGAAAAATTAAGTTTCTCCAATCTTCCCAAAACTCTGGATTCTGATAGAGGGCCATGAGACTTAGACCTGAGTGCAAAAATGGAGGCTCTAGACCCTTCCAGAGCTGAGATATGGAAACTCAAAAATTCCACCCGGAAAAAAAACGACAGTGGTACCCCTTTCGTTTTTTTTTTTTTGGGCAAAAAATTACGTTTCTCCAATCTTCTCAAAACTCTGGATTCTGATAGAAGGCCATGGGACTTAAACCTGAGTGCAAAAATGGAGGCTCTAGACCCTTCCAGAGCTGAGATATCGAAACTCAAAAATTGGGCCCGAAAAAAAAACGACAGTGGTACCCCTTAGGTTTTTTTTTTTGGGCGAAAAATTAAGTTTCTCCAATCTTCCCAAAACTCTGGATTCTGATAGAGGACCATGAGACTTAGACCTGAGTGCAAAAATGGAGGCTCTAGACCCTTCCAGAGCTGAGATATCGAAACTCAAAAATTGGGCCCGAAAAAAAAACGACAGTGGTACCCCTTACGTTTTTTTTTTTTGGGCGAAAAATTAAGTTTCTCCAATCTTCCCAAAACTCTGGATTCTGATAGAGGGCCATGAGACTTAGACCTGAGTGCAAAAATGGAGGCTCTAGACCCTTCCAGAGCTGAGATATGGAAACTCAAAAATTCCACCCGGAAAAAAAACCCCACAGTGGTACCCCTTTCGTGTTTTTTTTTTTCGGGCAAAAAATTAAGTTTCTCCAATCTTCTCAAAACTCTGGATTCTGATAGAGGGCCATGAGACTTAAACCTGAGTGCAAAAATGGAGGCTCTAGACCCTTCCAGAGCTGAGATATCGAAACTCAAAAATTGGGCCCGAAAAAAAAACGACAGTGGTACCCCTTACGTTTTTTTTTTTTGGGCGAAAAATTAAGTTTCTCCAATCTTCCCAAAACTCTGGATTCTGATAGAGGGCCATGAGACTTAGACCTGAGTGCAAAAATGGAGGCTCTAGACCCTTCCAGAGCTGAGATATGGAAACTCAAAAATTCCACCCGGAAAAAAAACGACAGTGGTACCCCTTTCGTTTTTTTTTTTTTTGGGCAAAAAATTACGTTTCTCCAATCTTCTCAAAACTCTGGATTCTGATAGAAGGCCATGGGACTTAAACCTGAGTGCAAAAATGGAGGCTCTAGACCCTTCCAGAGCTGAGATATCGAAACTCAAAAATTGGGCCCGAAAAAAAAACGACAGTGGTACCCCTTAGGTTTTTTTTTTTGGGCGAAAAATTAAGTTTCTCCAATCTTCCCAAAACTCTGGATTCTGATAGAGGACCATGAGACTTAGACCTGAGTGCAAAAATGGAGGCTCTAGCCCCTTCCAGAGCTGAGATATCGAAACTCAAAAATTGGGCCCGAAAAAAAAAACGACAGTGGTACCCCTTACGTTTTTTTTGGGGGGGGGCGAAAAATTAAGTTTCTCCAATCTTCCCAAAACTCTGTATTCTGATAGAGGGCCATGAGACTTAGACCTGAGTGCAAAAATGGAGGCTCTAGCCCCTTCCAGAGCTGAGATATCGAAACTCAAAAATTGGGCCAGAAAAAAAAACGACAGTGTTACCCCTTACGTTTTTTTTTTTGGGCCGAAAAATTAAGTTTCTCCAATCTTCCAAAAACTCTGGATTCTGATAGAGGGCCATGACACTTAGACCTTAGTGCAAAAATGGAGGCTCTAGCCCCTTCCAGAGCTGAGATATCGAAACTCAAAAATTGGGCCCGAAAAAAAAACGACAGTGGTACCCCTTACGTTTTTTTTTTTGGGCGAAAAATTAAGTTTCTCCAATCTTCCCAAAACTCTGGATTCTGATAGAGGGCCATGAGACTTAGACCTGAGTGCAAAAATGGAGGCTCTAGCCCCTTCCAGAGCTGAGATATCGAAACTCAAAAATTGGGCCCGAAAAAAAAACGACAGTGGTACCCCTTAGGTTTTTTTTTTGGGGCGAAAAATTACGTTTCTCCAATCTTCCCAAAACTCTGGATTCTGATAGAGGGCCATGAGACTTAGACCTGAGTGCAAAAATGGAGCCTCTAGCCCCTTCCAGAGCTGAGATATCGAAACTCAAAAATTGGGCCCGAAAAAAAACGACAGTGGTACCCCTTACGTTTTTTATTTTTTGGGCGAAAAAAAAAATAGAGGAGCCATGAGACTTAGACCTGAGTGCAAAAATGGAGGCTCTAGCCCCTTCCAGAGCTGAGATATCGAAACTCAAAAATTGGGCCTGAAAAAAAAAACGACAGTGGTACCCCTTACGTTTTTTTTTTTTGGGCGAAAAATTAAGTTTCTCCAATCTTCCCAAAACTCTGGATTCTGATAGAGGGCCATGATACTTAGACCTGAGTGCAAAAATGGAGGCTCTAGCCCCTTCCAGAGCTGAGATATCGAAACTCAAAAATTGGGCCCGAAAAAAAAAACGACAATGGTACCCCTTAGGTTTTTTTTTTTGGGCGAAAAATTAAGTTTCTCCAATCTCCCCAAAACTCTGGATTCTGATAGAGGGTCATGAGACTTAGACCTGAGTGCAAAAATGGAGGCTCTAGCCCCTTCCAGAGCTGAGATATCGAAACTCAAAATTGGGCCCGAAAAAAAAAACGACAGTGGTACCCCTTACGTTTTTTTTTGGGGGGGGGGGGGGGGGGCAAAAAATTAAGTTTCTCCAATCTTCCCCAAACTCTGGATTCTGATAGAGGGCCATGAGACTTAGACCTGTGCAAAAATGGAGGCTCTAGCCCCTTCCAGAGCTGAGATATCGAAACTCAAAAATTGGGCCCGAAAAAAAACGACAGTGGTACCCCTTACGTTTTTTTTTTGGGCGAAAAATTAAGTTTCTCCAATCTTCCCAAAACTCTGGATTCTGATAGAGGGCCATGAGACTTAGACCTGAGTGCAAAAATGGAGGCTCTAGCCCCTTCCAGAGCTCAGATATCGAAACTCAAAAATTGGGCCCGAAAAAAAACGACAGTGGTACCCCTTACGTTTTTTTTTTGGGCGAAAAATTAAGTTTCTCCAATCTTCCCAAAACTCTGGATTCTGATAGAGGGCCATGACACTTAGACCTGAGTGCAAAAATGGAGGCTCTAGCCCCTTCCAGAGCTGAGATATCGAAACTCAAAAATTGGGCCCGAAAAAAAACGACAGTGGTACGTACCCCTTACGTTTTTTTTTTGGGCGAAAAATTAAGTTTCTCCAATCTTCCCAAAACTCTGGATTCTGATAGAGGGCCATGAGACTTAGACCTGAGTGCAAAAATGGAGGCTCTAGCCCCTTCCAGAGCTGAGATATCGAAACTCAAAAATTGGGCCCAAAAAAAAAACGACAGTGGTACCCCTTACGTTTTTTTTTTGGGGCGAAAATTAAGTTTCTCCAATCTTCCCAAAACTCTGGATTCTGATAGAGGGCCATGAGACTTAGACCTGAGTGCAAAAATGGAGGCTCTAGACCCTTCCAGAGCTGAGATATGGAAACTCAAAAATTCCACCCGGAAAAAAAAACGACAGTGGTACCCCTTTCGTTTTTTTTCTTTTTTTTGGGCGAAAAATTAAGTTTCTCCAATCTTCTCAAAACTCTGGATTCTGATAGAAGGACATGGGGCTTAAACCTGAGTGCAAAAATGGAGGCTCTAGACCCTTCCAGAGCTGAGATATGGAAACTCAAAAATCCCACCCGGAAAAAAAAAACGACAGTGGTACCCCTTTCGTTTTTTTTTTTCGGGCGAAAAATAAATTTCTCCATTCTTCTCAAAACTCTGGATTCTGATAGAGGGCCATGAGACTTAAACCTGAGTGCAAAAATGGAGGCTCTAGACCCTTCCAGAGCTGAGATATGGAAACTCAAAAATTCCACCCGGAAAAAAAAAACGACAGTGGTAGCCCTTTCGTTTTTTTTTTTTAGGGCGAAAAATTAAGTTTCTCCAATCTTCTCAAAACTCTGGATTCTGATAGAGGGCCATGAGACTTAAACCTGAGTGCAAAAATTGAGGCTCTAGACCCTTCCAGAGCTGAGATATGGAAACTCAAAAATTCCACACGGAAAAAAAAACGACAGTGGTACCCCTTTCGTGTTTTTTTTTTCGGGCAAAAAATTTAGTTTCTCCAATCTTCTCAAAACTCTGGATTCTGATAGAGGGCCATGAGACTTAAACCTGAGTGCAATAATGGAGGCTCTAGACCCTTCCAGAGCTGAGATATGGAAACTCAAAAATTCCACCCGGAAAAAAAAACGACAGTGTTCGACAGTGTACCCCTTTCGTTTTTTTTTTTTCGGGCGAAAAATAAATTTCTCCAATCTTCTCAAAACTCTGGATTCTGATAGAAGGCCATGGGACTTAAACCTGAGTGCAAAAATGGAGGCTCTAGACCCTTCCAGAGCTGAGATATGGAAACTCAAAAATCCCACCCGGAAAAAAAAACGACAGTGTTCGACAGTGTACCCCTTTCGTTTTTTTTTTTCGGGCGAAAAATAAATTTCTCCAATCTTCTCAAAACTCTGGATTCTGATAGAGGGCCATAAGACTTAAACCTGAGTGCAAAAATGGAGGCTCTAGACCCTTCCAGAGCTGGGATATGGAAACTCAAAAATTCCACCCGGAAAAAAAAACGACAGTGGTACCCCTTTCGTTTTTTTTTTAGGGTGAAAAATTAAGTTTCTCCAATCTTCTCAAAACTCTGGATTCTGATAGAGGACCATTAGACTTAAACCTGAGTGCAAAAATGGAGGCTCTAGACCCTTCCAGAGCTGAGATATGGAAACTCAAAAATCCCACCCGGAAAAAAAAACGACAGTGGTACCCCTTTCGGTTTTTTTTTTCGGGCGAAAAATTAAGTTTCTCCAATCTTCTCAAAACTCTGGATTCTGATAGAGGGCCATGAGACTTAAACCTGAGTGCAAAAATTGAGGCTCTAGACCCTTCCAGAGCTGAGATATGGAAACTCAAAAATTCGACCCGGAAAAAAAAACGACAGTGGTACCCCTTTCGTTTTTTTTTTGGGGGGGGCGAAAAATTAAGTTTCTCCAATCTTCTCAAAACTCTGGATTCTGATAGAAGGCCATGGGACTTAAACCTGAGTGCAAAAATGGAGGCTCTAGACCCTTCCAGAGCTGAGATATGGAAACTCAAAAATCCCACCCGGAAAAAAAAAAACGACAGTGGTAACCCTTTCGTTTTTTTTTTCGGGCGAAAAATTAAGTTTCTCCAATCTTCTCAAAACTCTGGATTCTGATAGAGGACCATGAGACTTAAACCTGAGTGCAAAAATGGAGGCTCTAGACCCTTCCAGAGCTGAGATATGGAAACTCAAAAATTCCACCCGGAAAAAAAAACGACAGTGGTACCCCTTTCGTTTTTTTTTTTTTTTGGGGCGAAAAATTAAGTTTCTCCAATCTTCTCAAAACTCTGTATTCTGATAGAAGGCCATGGGACTTAAACCTGAGTGCAAAAATGGAGGCTCTAGACCCTTCCAGAGCTGAGATATGGAAACTCAAAAATCCCACCCGGAAAAAAAAAACGACAGTGGTACCCCTTTCGTTTTTTTTTTCCGGGCGAAAAATTAAGTTTCTCCAATCTTCTCAAAACTCTGGATTCTGATAGACGGCCATGAGACTTAAACCTGAGTGCAAAAATGGAGGCTCTAGACCCTTCCAGAGCTGAAATATGGAAACTCAAAAATTCCACCCGGAAAAAAAAAACGACAGTGGTACCCCTTTCGTTTTTTTTTTTTCGAGCGAAAAATTAAGTTTCTCCAATCTTCTCAAAACTCTGGATTCTGATAGAGGGCCATGAGACTTAAACCTGACTGCAAAAATTGAGGCTCTAGACCCTTCCAGAGCTGAGATATGGAAACTCAAAAATTCCACCCAGAAAAAAAAACGACAGTGGTACCCCTTTCGGTTTTCTTTTTTTCGGGCGAAAAATTAAGTTTCTCCAATCTTCTCAAAACTCTGGATTCTGATAGAGGGCCATGAGACTTAAACCTGAGTGCAAAAATGGAGGCTCTAGACCCTTCCAGAGCTAAGATATGGAAACTCAAAAATTCCACCCGGAAAAAAAACCCCACAGTGGTACCCCTTTCGTGTTTTTTTTTTTCGGGCAAAAAATTAAGTTTCTCCAATCTTCTCAAAACTCTGGATTCTGATAGAGGGCCATGAGACTTAAACCTGAGTGCAAAAATGGAGGCTCTAGACCCTTCCAGAGCTGAGATATCGAAACTCAAAAATTGGGCCCGAAAAAAAAACGACAGTGGTACCCCTTACGTTTTTTTTTTTTGGGCGAAAAATTAAGTTTCTCCAATCTTCCCAAAACTCTGGATTCTGATAGAGGGCCATGAGACTTAGACCTGAGTGCAAAAATGGAGGCTCTAGACCCTTCCAGAGCTGAGATATGGAAACTCAAAAATTCCACCCGGAAAAAAAACGACAGTGGTACCCCTTTCGTTTTTTTTTTTTTGGGCAAAAAATTACGTTTCTCCAATCTTCTCAAAACTCTGGATTCTGATAGAAGGCCATGGGACTTAAACCTGAGTGCAAAAATGGAGGCTCTAGACCCTTCCAGAGCTGAGATATCGAAACTCAAAAATTGGGCCCGAAAAAAAAACGACAGTGGTACCCCTTAGGTTTTTTTTTTTGGGCGAAAAATTAAGTTTCTCCAATCTTCCCAAAACTCTGGATTCTGATAGAGGACCATGAGACTTAGACCTGAGTGCAAAAATGGAGGCTCTAGACCCTTCCAGAGCTGAGATATCGAAACTCAAAAATTGGGCCCGAAAAAAAAACGACAGTGGTACCCCTTACGTTTTTTTTTTTTGGGCGAAAAATTAAGTTTCTCCAATCTTCCCAAAACTCTGGATTCTGATAGAGGGCCATGAGACTTAGACCTGAGTGCAAAAATGGAGGCTCTAGACCCTTCCAGAGCTGAGATATGGAAACTCAAAAATTCCACCCGGAAAAAAAACCCCACAGTGGTACCCCTTTCGTGTTTTTTTTTTTCGGGCAAAAAATTAAGTTTCTCCAATCTTCTCAAAACTCTGGATTCTGATAGAGGGCCATGAGACTTAAACCTGAGTGCAAAAATGGAGGCTCTAGACCCTTCCAGAGCTGAGATATCGAAACTCAAAAATTGGGCCCGAAAAAAAAACGACAGTGGTACCCCTTACGTTTTTTTTTTTTGGGCGAAAAATTAAGTTTCTCCAATCTTCCCAAAACTCTGGATTCTGATAGAGGGCCATGAGACTTAGACCTGAGTGCAAAAATGGAGGCTCTAGACCCTTCCAGAGCTGAGATATGGAAACTCAAAAATTCCACCCGGAAAAAAAACGACAGTGGTACCCCTTTCGTTTTTTTTTTTTTTGGGCAAAAAATTACGTTTCTCCAATCTTCTCAAAACTCTGGATTCTGATAGAAGGCCATGGGACTTAAACCTGAGTGCAAAAATGGAGGCTCTAGACCCTTCCAGAGCTGAGATATCGAAACTCAAAAATTGGGCCCGAAAAAAAAACGACAGTGGTACCCCTTAGGTTTTTTTTTTTGGGCGAAAAATTAAGTTTCTCCAATCTTCCCAAAACTCTGGATTCTGATAGAGGACCATGAGACTTAGACCTGAGTGCAAAAATGGAGGCTCTAGCCCCTTCCAGAGCTGAGATATCGAAACTCAAAAATTGGGCCCGAAAAAAAAAACGACAGTGGTACCCCTTACGTTTTTTTTGGGGGGGGGCGAAAAATTAAGTTTCTCCAATCTTCCCAAAACTCTGTATTCTGATAGAGGGCCATGAGACTTAGACCTGAGTGCAAAAATGGAGGCTCTAGCCCCTTCCAGAGCTGAGATATCGAAACTCAAAAATTGGGCCAGAAAAAAAAACGACAGTGTTACCCCTTACGTTTTTTTTTTTGGGCCGAAAAATTAAGTTTCTCCAATCTTCCAAAAACTCTGGATTCTGATAGAGGGCCATGACACTTAGACCTTAGTGCAAAAATGGAGGCTCTAGCCCCTTCCAGAGCTGAGATATCGAAACTCAAAAATTGGGCCCGAAAAAAAAACGACAGTGGTACCCCTTACGTTTTTTTTTTTGGGCGAAAAATTAAGTTTCTCCAATCTTCCCAAAACTCTGGATTCTGATAGAGGGCCATGAGACTTAGACCTGAGTGCAAAAATGGAGGCTCTAGCCCCTTCCAGAGCTGAGATATCGAAACTCAAAAATTGGGCCCGAAAAAAAAACGACAGTGGTACCCCTTAGGTTTTTTTTTTGGGGCGAAAAATTACGTTTCTCCAATCTTCCCAAAACTCTGGATTCTGATAGAGGGCCATGAGACTTAGACCTGAGTGCAAAAATGGAGCCTCTAGCCCCTTCCAGAGCTGAGATATCGAAACTCAAAAATTGGGCCCGAAAAAAAACGACAGTGGTACCCCTTACGTTTTTTATTTTTTGGGCGAAAAAAAAAATAGAGGAGCCATGAGACTTAGACCTGAGTGCAAAAATGGAGGCTCTAGCCCCTTCCAGAGCTGAGATATCGAAACTCAAAAATTGGGCCTGAAAAAAAAAACGACAGTGGTACCCCTTACGTTTTTTTTTTTTTGGGCGAAAAATTAAGTTTCTCCAATCTTCCCAAAACTCTGGATTCTGATAGAGGGCCATGATACTTAGACCTGAGTGCAAAAATGGAGGCTCTAGCCCCTTCCAGAGCTGAGATATCGAAACTCAAAAATTGGGCCCGAAAAAAAAAACGACAATGGTACCCCTTAGGTTTTTTTTTTTGGGCGAAAAATTAAGTTTCTCCAATCTCCCCAAAACTCTGGATTCTGATAGAGGGTCATGAGACTTAGACCTGAGTGCAAAAATGGAGGCTCTAGCCCCTTCCAGAGCTGAGATATCGAAACTCAAAATTGGGCCCGAAAAAAAAAACGACAGTGGTACCCCTTACGTTTTTTTTTGGGGGGGGGGGGGGGGGGCAAAAAATTAAGTTTCTCCAATCTTCCCCAAACTCTGGATTCTGATAGAGGGCCATGAGACTTAGACCTGTGCAAAAATGGAGGCTCTAGCCCCTTCCAGAGCTGAGATATCGAAACTCAAAAATTGGGCCCGAAAAAAAACGACAGTGGTACCCCTTACGTTTTTTTTTTGGGCGAAAAATTAAGTTTCTCCAATCTTCCCAAAACTCTGGATTCTGATAGAGGGCCATGAGACTTAGACCTGAGTGCAAAAATGGAGGCTCTAGCCCCTTCCAGAGCTCAGATATCGAAACTCAAAAATTGGGCCCGAAAAAAAACGACAGTGGTACCCCTTACGTTTTTTTTTTGGGCGAAAAATTAAGTTTCTCCAATCTTCCCAAAACTCTGGATTCTGATAGAGGGCCATGACACTTAGACCTGAGTGCAAAAATGGAGGCTCTAGCCCCTTCCAGAGCTGAGATATCGAAACTCAAAAATTGGGCCCGAAAAAAAACGACAGTGGTACGTACCCCTTACGTTTTTTTTTTGGGCGAAAAATTAAGTTTCTCCAATCTTCCCAAAACTCTGGATTCTGATAGAGGGCCATGAGACTTAGACCTGAGTGCAAAAATGGAGGCTCTAGCCCCTTCCAGAGCTGAGATATCGAAACTCAAAAATTGGGCCCAAAAAAAAAACGACAGTGGTACCCCTTACGTTTTTTTTTTGGGGCGAAAATTAAGTTTCTCCAATCTTCCCAAAACTCTGGATTCTGATAGAGGGCCATGAGACTTAGACCTGAGTGCAAAAATGGAGGCTCTAGACCCTTCCAGAGCTGAGATATGGAAACTCAAAAATTCCACCCGGAAAAAAAAACGACAGTGGTACCCCTTTCGTTTTTTTTCTTTTTTTTGGGCGAAAAATTAAGTTTCTCCAATCTTCTCAAAACTCTGGATTCTGATAGAAGGACATGGGGCTTAAACCTGAGTGCAAAAATGGAGGCTCTAGACCCTTCCAGAGCTGAGATATGGAAACTCAAAAATCCCACCCGGAAAAAAAAAACGACAGTGGTACCCCTTTCGTTTTTTTTTTTCGGGCGAAAAATAAATTTCTCCATTCTTCTCAAAACTCTGGATTCTGATAGAGGGCCATGAGACTTAAACCTGAGTGCAAAAATGGAGGCTCTAGACCCTTCCAGAGCTGAGATATGGAAACTCAAAAATTCCACCCGGAAAAAAAAAACGACAGTGGTAGCCCTTTCGTTTTTTTTTTTTTAGGGCGAAAAATTAAGTTTCTCCAATCTTCTCAAAACTCTGGATTCTGATAGAGGGCCATGAGACTTAAACCTGAGTGCAAAAATTGAGGCTCTAGACCCTTCCAGAGCTGAGATATGGAAACTCAAAAATTCCACACGGAAAAAAAAACGACAGTGGTACCCCTTTCGTGTTTTTTTTTTCGGGCAAAAAATTTAGTTTCTCCAATCTTCTCAAAACTCTGGATTCTGATAGAGGGCCATGAGACTTAAACCTGAGTGCAATAATGGAGGCTCTAGACCCTTCCAGAGCTGAGATATGGAAACTCAAAAATTCCACCCGGAAAAAAAAACGACAGTGTTCGACAGTGTACCCCTTTCGTTTTTTTTTTTTTCGGGCGAAAAATAAATTTCTCCAATCTTCTCAAAACTCTGGATTCTGATAGAAGGCCATGGGACTTAAACCTGAGTGCAAAAATGGAGGCTCTAGACCCTTCCAGAGCTGAGATATGGAAACTCAAAAATCCCACCCGGAAAAAAAAACGACAGTGTTCGACAGTGTACCCCTTTCGTTTTTTTTTTTCGGGCGAAAAATAAATTTCTCCAATCTTCTCAAAACTCTGGATTCTGATAGAGGGCCATAAGACTTAAACCTGAGTGCAAAAATGGAGGCTCTAGACCCTTCCAGAGCTGGGATATGGAAACTCAAAAATTCCACCCGGAAAAAAAAACGACAGTGGTACCCCTTTCGTTTTTTTTTTAGGGTGAAAAATTAAGTTTCTCCAATCTTCTCAAAACTCTGGATTCTGATAGAGGACCATTAGACTTAAACCTGAGTGCAAAAATGGAGGCTCTAGACCCTTCCAGAGCTGAGATATGGAAACTCAAAAATCCCACCCGGAAAAAAAAACGACAGTGGTACCCCTTTCGGTTTTTTTTTTCGGGCGAAAAATTAAGTTTCTCCAATCTTCTCAAAACTCTGGATTCTGATAGAGGGCCATGAGACTTAAACCTGAGTGCAAAAATTGAGGCTCTAGACCCTTCCAGAGCTGAGATATGGAAACTCAAAAATTCGACCCGGAAAAAAAAACGACAGTGGTACCCCTTTCGTTTTTTTTTTGGGGGGGGCGAAAAATTAAGTTTCTCCAATCTTCTCAAAACTCTGGATTCTGATAGAAGGCCATGGGACTTAAACCTGAGTGCAAAAATGGAGGCTCTAGACCCTTCCAGAGCTGAGATATGGAAACTCAAAAATCCCACCCGGAAAAAAAAAAACGACAGTGGTACCCCTTTCGTTTTTTTTTTTCCGGGCGAAAAATTAAGTTTCTCCAATCTTCTCAAAACTCTGGATTCTGATAGACGGCCATGAGACTTAAACCTGAGTGCAAAAATGGAGGCTCTAGACCCTTCCAGAGCTGAAATATGGAAACTCAAAAATTCCACCCGGAAAAAAAAAACGACAGTGGTACCCCTTTCGTTTTTTTTTTTTCGAGCGAAAAATTTAGTTTCTCCAATCTTCTCAAAACTCTGGATTCTGATAGAGGGCCATGAGACTTAAACCTGACTGCAAAAATTGAGGCTCTAGACCCTTCCAGAGCTGAGATATGGAAACTCAAAAATCCCACCCGGAAAAAAAAACGACAGTGGTACCCCTTTCGGTTTTTTTCTTCGGGCGAAAAATTAAGTTTCTCCAATCTTCTCAAAACTCTGGATTCTGATAGAGGGCCATGAGACTTAAACCTGAGTGCAAAAATTGAGGCTCTAGACCCTTCCAGAGCTGAGATATGGAAACTCAAAAATTCGACCCGGAAAAAAAAACGACAGTGGTACCCCTTTCGTTTTTTTTTTGGGGGGGGCGAAAAATTAAGTTTCTCCAATCTTCTCAAAACTCTGGATTCTGATAGAAGGCCATGGGACTTAAACCTGAGTGCAAAAATGGAGGCTCTAGACCCTTCCAGAGCTGAGATATGGAAACTCAAAAATCCCACCCGGAAAAAAAAAAACGACAGTGGTACCCCTTTCGTTTTTTTTTTCCGGGCGAAAAATTAAGTTTCTCCAATCTTCTCAAAACTCTGGATTCTGATAGACGGCCATGAGACTTAAACCTGAGTGCAAAAATGGAGGCTCTAGACCCTTCCAGAGCTGAAATATGGAAACTCAAAAATTCCACCCGGAAAAAAAAACGACAGAGGTACCCCTTTCGTTTTTTTTTTTTCGAGCGAAAAATTAAGTTTCTCCAATCTTCTCAAAACTCTGGATTCTGATAGAGGGCCATGAGACTTAAACCTGACTGCAAAAATTGAGGCTCTAGACCCTTACAGAGCTGAGATATGGAAACTCAAAAATTCCACCCAGAAAAAAAAACGACAGTGGTACCCCTTTCGTTTTTTTTTTTTCGGGCGAAAAATTACGTTTCTCCAATCTTCTCAAAACTCTGGATTCTGATAGAGGGCCATGAGACTTAAACCTGAGTGCAAAAATGGAGGCTCTAGACCCTTCCAGAGCTAAGATATGGAAACTCAAAAATTCCACCCGGAAAAAAAACCCCACAGTGGTACCCCTTTCGTGTTTTTTTTTTCGGGCAAAAAATTAAGTTTCTCCAATCTTCTCAAAACTCTGGATTCTGATAGAGGGCCATGAGACTTAAACCTGAGTGCAAAAATGGAGGCTCTAGACCCTTCCAGAGCTGAGATATTGAAACTCAAAAATTGGGCCCGAAAAAAAAACGACAGTGGTACCCCTTACGTTTTTTTTTTTTGGGCGAAAAATTAAGTTTCTCCAATCTTCCCAAAACTCTGGATTCTGATAGAGGGCCATGAGACTTAGACCTGAGTGCAAAAATGGAGGCTCTAGACCCTTCCAGAGCTGAGATATGGAAACTCAAAAATTCCACCCGGAAAAAAAACGACAGTGGTACCCCTTTCGTTTTTTTTTTTTTGGGCAAAAAATTACGTTTCTCCAATCTTCTCAAAACTCTGGATTCTGATAGAAGGCCATGGGACTTAAACCTGAGTGCAAAAATGGAGGCTCTAGACCCTTCCAGAGCTGAGATATCGAAACTCAAAAATTGGGCCCGAAAAAAAAACGACAGTGGTACCCCTTAGGTTTTTTTTTTTGGGCGAAAAATTAAGTTTCTCCAATCTTCCCAAAACTCTGGATTCTGATAGAGGACCATGAGACTTAGACCTGAGTGCAAAAATGGAGGCTCTAGCCCCTTCCAGAGCTGAGATATCGAAACTCAAAAATTGGGCCCGAAAAAAAAAACGACAGTGGTACCCCTTACGTTTTTTTTGGGGGGGGGCGAAAAATTAAGTTTCTCCAATCTTCCCAAAACTCTGTATTCTGATAGAGGGCCATGAGACTTAGACCTGAGTGCAAAAATGGAGGCTCTAGCCCCTTCCAGAGCTGAGATATCGAAACTCAAAAATTGGGCCAGAAAAAAAAAACGACAGTGTTACCCCTTACGTTTTTTTTTTTGGGCCGAAAAATTAAGTTTCTCCAATCTTCCCAAAACTCTGGATTCTGATAGAGGGCCATGACACTTAGACCTTAGTGCAAAAATGGAGGCTCTAGCCCCTTCCAGAGCTGAGATATCGAAACTCAAAAATTGGGCCCGAAAAAAAAACGACAGTGGTACCCCTTACGTTTTTTTTTTTGGGCGAAAAATTAAGTTTCTCCAATCTTCCCAAAACTCTGGATTCTGATAGAGGGCCATGAGACTTAGACCTGAGTGCAAAAATGGAGGCTCTAGCCCCTTCCAGAGCTGAGATATCGAAACTCAAAAATTGGGCCCGAAAAAAAAACGACAGTGGTACCCCTTAGGTTTTTTTTTTTGGGGCGAAAAATTACGTTTCTCCAATCTTCCCAAAACTCTGGATTCTGATAGAGGGCCATGAGACTTAGACCTGAGTGCAAAAATGGAGCCTCTAGCCCCTTCCAGAGCTGAGATATCGAAACTCTAAAATTGGGCCCGAAAAAAAAAAACGACAGTGGTACCCCTTACGTTTTTTTTTTTTTTGGGCGAAAAATTAAGTTTCTCCAATCTTCCCAAAACTCTGGATTCTGATAGAGGGCCATGAGACTTAGACCTGAGTGCAAAAATGGAGGCTCTAGCCCCTTCCAGAGCTGAGATATCGAAACTCAAAAATTGGGCCTGAAAAAAAAAACGACAGTGGTACCCCTTACGTTTTTTTTTTTTTGGGCGAAAAAAAAAATAGAGGAGCCAAGAGACTTAGACCTGAGTGCAAAAATGGAGGCTCTAGCCCCTTCCAGAGCTGAGATATCGAAACTCAAAAATTGGGCCTGAAAAAAAAAACGACAGTGGTACCCCTTACGTTTTTTTTTTTTTGGGCGAAAAATTAAGTTTCTCCAATCTCCCCAAAACTCTGGATTCTGATAGAGGGTCATGAGACTTAGACCTGAGTGCAAAAATGGAGGCTCTAGCCCCTTCCAGAGCTGAGATATCGAAACTCAAAATTGGGCCCGAAAAAAAAAACGACAGTGGTACCCCTTACGTTTTTTTTTTGGGGGGGGGGGGGGGGCAAAAAATTAAGTTTCTCCAATCTTCCCAAAACTCTGGATTCTGATAGAGGGCCATGAGACTTAGACCTGAGTGCAAAAATGGAGGCTCTAGCCCCTTCCAGAGCTCAGATATCGAAACTCAAAAATTGGCCCCCGAAAAAAAACGACAGTGGTACCCCTTACGTTTTTTTTTTGGGCGAAAAATTAAGTTTCTCCAATCTTCCCAAAACTCTGGATTCTGATAGAGGGCCATGACACTTAGACCTGAGTGCAAAAATGGAGGCTCTAGCCCCTTCCAGAGCTGAGATATCGAAACTCAAAAATTGGGCCCGAAAAAAAACGACAGTGGTACCCCTTACGTTTTTTTTTTGGGCGAAAAATTAAGTTTCTCCAATCTTCCCAAAACTCTGGATTCTGATAGAGGGCCATGAGACTTAGACCTGAGTGCAAAAATGGAGGCTCTAGCCCCTTCCAGAGCTGAGATATCGAAACTCAAAAATTGGGCCCAAAAAAAAACGACAGTGGTACCCCTTACGTTTTTTTTTTGGGGCGAAAATTAAGTTTCTCCAATCTTCCCAAAACTCTGGATTCTGATAGAGGGCCATGAGACTTAGACCTGAGTGCAAAAATGGAGGCTCTAGACCCTTCCAGAGCTGAGATATGGAAACTCAAAAATTCCACCCGGAAAAAAAAAACGACAGTGGTACCCCTTTCGTTTTTTTTCTTTTTTTTGGGCGAAAAATTAAGTTTCTCCAATCTTCTCAAAACTCTGGATTCTGATAGAAGGCCATGGGGCTTAAACCTGAGTGCAAAAATGGAGGCTCTAGACCCTTCCAGAGCTGAGATATGGAAACTCAAAAATCCCACCCGGAAAAAAAAAACGACAGTGGTACCCCTTTCGTTTTTTTTTTTCGGGCGAAAAATAAATTTCTCCATTCTTCTCAAAACTCTGGATTCTGATAGAGGGCCATGAGACTTAAACCTGAGTGCAAAAATGGAGGCTCTAGACCCTTCCAGAGCTGAGATATGGAAACTCAAAAATTCCACCCGGAAAAAAAAAACGACAGTGGTAGCCCTTTCGTTTTTTTTTTTTTAGGGCGAAAAATTAAGTTTCTCCAATCTTCTCAAAACTCTGGATTCTGATAGAGGGCCATGAGACTTAAACCTGAGTGCAAAAATTGAGGCTCTAGACCCTTCCAGAGCTGAGATATGGAAACTCAAAAATTCCACACGGAAAAAAAAACGACAGTGGTACCCCTTTCGTGTTTTTTTTTTCGGGCAAAAAATTTAGTTTCTCCAATCTTCTCAAAACTCTGGATTCTGATAGAGGGCCATGAGACTTAAACCTGAGTGCAATAATGGAGGCTCTAGACCCTTCCAGAGCTGAGATATGGAAACTCAAAAATTCCACCCGGAAAAAAAAACGACAGTGTTCGACAGTGTACCCCTTTCGTTTTTTTTTTTTTCGGGCGAAAAATAAATTTCTCCAATCTTCTCAAAACTCTGGATTCTGATAGAAGGCCATGGGACTTAAACCTGAGTGCAAAAATGGAGGCTCTAGACCCTTCCAGAGCTGAGATATGGAAACTCAAAAATCCCACCCGGAAAAAAAAACGACAGTGTTCGACAGTGTACCCCTTTCGTTTTTTTTTTTCGGGCGAAAAATAAATTTCTCCAATCTTCTCAAAACTCTGGATTCTGATAGAGGGCCATAAGACTTAAACCTGAGTGCAAAAATGGAGGCTCTAGACCCTTCCAGAGCTGGGATATGGAAACTCAAAAATTCCACCCGGAAAAAAAAACGACAGTGGTACCCCTTTCGTTTTTTTTTTAGGGTGAAAAATTAAGTTTCTCCAATCTTCTCAAAACTCTGGATTCTGATAGAGGACCATTAGACTTAAACCTGAGTGCAAAAATGGAGGCTCTAGACCCTTCCAGAGCTGAGATATGGAAACTCAAAAATCCCACCCGGAAAAAAAAACGACAGTGGTACCCCTTTCGGTTTTTTTTTTCGGGCGAAAAATTAAGTTTCTCCAATCTTCTCAAAACTCTGGATTCTGATAGAGGGCCATGAGACTTAAACCTGAGTGCAAAAATTGAGGCTCTAGACCCTTCCAGAGCTGAGATATGGAAACTCAAAAATTCGACCCGGAAAAAAAAACGACAGTGGTACCCCTTTCGTTTTTTTTTTGGGGGGGGCGAAAAATTAAGTTTCTCCAATCTTCTCAAAACTCTGGATTCTGATAGAAGGCCATGGGACTTAAACCTGAGTGCAAAAATGGAGGCTCTAGACCCTTCCAGAGCTGAGATATGGAAACTCAAAAATCCCACCCGGAAAAAAAAAAACGACAGTGGTACCCCTTTCGTTTTTTTTTTTCCGGGCGAAAAATTAAGTTTCTCCAATCTTCTCAAAACTCTGGATTCTGATAGACGGCCATGAGACTTAAACCTGAGTGCAAAAATGGAGGCTCTAGACCCTTCCAGAGCTGAAATATGGAAACTCAAAAATTCCACCCGGAAAAAAAAAACGACAGTGGTACCCCTTTCGTTTTTTTTTTTTCGAGCGAAAAATTTAGTTTCTCCAATCTTCTCAAAACTCTGGATTCTGATAGAGGGCCATGAGACTTAAACCTGACTGCAAAAATTGAGGCTCTAGACCCTTCCAGAGCTGAGATATGGAAACTCAAAAATCCCACCCGGAAAAAAAAACGACAGTGGTACCCCTTTCGGTTTTTTTCTTCGGGCGAAAAATTAAGTTTCTCCAATCTTCTCAAAACTCTGGATTCTGATAGAGGGCCATGAGACTTAAACCTGAGTGCAAAAATTGAGGCTCTAGACCCTTCCAGAGCTGAGATATGGAAACTCAAAAATTCGACCCGGAAAAAAAAACGACAGTGGTACCCCTTTCGTTTTTTTTTTGGGGGGGGCGAAAAATTAAGTTTCTCCAATCTTCTCAAAACTCTGGATTCTGATAGAAGGCCATGGGACTTAAACCTGAGTGCAAAAATGGAGGCTCTAGACCCTTCCAGAGCTGAGATATGGAAACTCAAAAATCCCACCCGGAAAAAAAAAAACGACAGTGGTACCCCTTTCGTTTTTTTTTTCCGGGCGAAAAATTAAGTTTCTCCAATCTTCTCAAAACTCTGGATTCTGATAGACGGCCATGAGACTTAAACCTGAGTGCAAAAATGGAGGCTCTAGACCCTTCCAGAGCTGAAATATGGAAACTCAAAAATTCCACCCGGAAAAAAAAACGACAGAGGTACCCCTTTCGTTTTTTTTTTTTCGAGCGAAAAATTAAGTTTCTCCAATCTTCTCAAAACTCTGGATTCTGATAGAGGGCCATGAGACTTAAACCTGACTGCAAAAATTGAGGCTCTAGACCCTTACAGAGCTGAGATATGGAAACTCAAAAATTCCACCCAGAAAAAAAAACGACAGTGGTACCCCTTTCGTTTTTTTTTTTTCGGGCGAAAAATTACGTTTCTCCAATCTTCTCAAAACTCTGGATTCTGATAGAGGGCCATGAGACTTAAACCTGAGTGCAAAAATGGAGGCTCTAGACCCTTCCAGAGCTAAGATATGGAAACTCAAAAATTCCACCCGGAAAAAAAACCCCACAGTGGTACCCCTTTCGTGTTTTTTTTTTCGGGCAAAAAATTAAGTTTCTCCAATCTTCTCAAAACTCTGGATTCTGATAGAGGGCCATGAGACTTAAACCTGAGTGCAAAAATGGAGGCTCTAGACCCTTCCAGAGCTGAGATATTGAAACTCAAAAATTGGGCCCGAAAAAAAAACGACAGTGGTACCCCTTACGTTTTTTTTTTTTGGGCGAAAAATTAAGTTTCTCCAATCTTCCCAAAACTCTGGATTCTGATAGAGGGCCATGAGACTTAGACCTGAGTGCAAAAATGGAGGCTCTAGACCCTTCCAGAGCTGAGATATGGAAACTCAAAAATTCCACCCGGAAAAAAAACGACAGTGGTACCCCTTTCGTTTTTTTTTTTTTTGGGCAAAAAATTACGTTTCTCCAATCTTCTCAAAACTCTGGATTCTGATAGAAGGCCATGGGACTTAAACCTGAGTGCAAAAATGGAGGCTCTAGACCCTTCCAGAGCTGAGATATCGAAACTCAAAAATTGGGCCCGAAAAAAAAACGACAGTGGTACCCCTTAGGTTTTTTTTTTTGGGCGAAAAATTAAGTTTCTCCAATCTTCCCAAAACTCTGGATTCTGATAGAGGACCATGAGACTTAGACCTGAGTGCAAAAATGGAGGCTCTAGCCCCTTCCAGAGCTGAGATATCGAAACTCAAAAATTGGGCCCGAAAAAAAAAACGACAGTGGTACCCCTTACGTTTTTTTTGGGGGGGGGCGAAAAATTAAGTTTCTCCAATCTTCCCAAAACTCTGTATTCTGATAGAGGGCCATGAGACTTAGACCTGAGTGCAAAAATGGAGGCTCTAGCCCCTTCCAGAGCTGAGATATCGAAACTCAAAAATTGGGCCAGAAAAAAAAAACGACAGTGTTACCCCTTACGTTTTTTTTTTTGGGCCGAAAAATTAAGTTTCTCCAATCTTCCCAAAACTCTGGATTCTGATAGAGGGCCATGACACTTAGACCTTAGTGCAAAAATGGAGGCTCTAGCCCCTTCCAGAGCTGAGATATCGAAACTCAAAAATTGGGCCCGAAAAAAAAACGACAGTGGTACCCCTTACGTTTTTTTTTTTGGGCGAAAAATTAAGTTTCTCCAATCTTCCCAAAACTCTGGATTCTGATAGAGGGCCATGAGACTTAGACCTGAGTGCAAAAATGGAGGCTCTAGCCCCTTCCAGAGCTGAGATATCGAAACTCAAAAATTGGGCCCGAAAAAAAAACGACAGTGGTACCCCTTAGGTTTTTTTTTTTGGGGCGAAAAATTACGTTTCTCCAATCTTCCCAAAACTCTGGATTCTGATAGAGGGCCATGAGACTTAGACCTGAGTGCAAAAATGGAGCCTCTAGCCCCTTCCAGAGCTGAGATATCGAAACTCTAAAATTGGGCCCGAAAAAAAAAAACGACAGTGGTACCCCTTACGTTTTTTTTTTTTTGGGCGAAAAATTAAGTTTCTCCAATCTTCCCAAAACTCTGGATTCTGATAGAGGGCCATGAGACTTAGACCTGAGTGCAAAAATGGAGGCTCTAGCCCCTTCCAGAGCTGAGATATCGAAACTCAAAAATTGGGCCTGAAAAAAAAAACGACAGTGGTACCCCTTACGTTTTTTTTTTTTGGGCGAAAAAAAAAATAGAGGAGCCAAGAGACTTAGACCTGAGTGCAAAAATGGAGGCTCTAGCCCCTTCCAGAGCTGAGATATCGAAACTCAAAAATTGGGCCTGAAAAAAAAAACGACAGTGGTACCCCTTACGTTTTTTTTTTTTTGGGCGAAAAATTAAGTTTCTCCAATCTCCCCAAAACTCTGGATTCTGATAGAGGGTCATGAGACTTAGACCTGAGTGCAAAAATGGAGGCTCTAGCCCCTTCCAGAGCTGAGATATCGAAACTCAAAATTGGGCCCGAAAAAAAAAACGACAGTGGTACCCCTTACGTTTTTTTTTTGGGGGGGGGGGGGGGGCAAAAAATTAAGTTTCTCCAATCTTCCCAAAACTCTGGATTCTGATAGAGGGCCATGAGACTTAGACCTGAGTGCAAAAATGGAGGCTCTAGCCCCTTCCAGAGCTCAGATATCGAAACTCAAAAATTGGCCCCCGAAAAAAAACGACAGTGGTACCCCTTACGTTTTTTTTTTGGGCGAAAAATTAAGTTTCTCCAATCTTCCCAAAACTCTGGATTCTGATAGAGGGCCATGACACTTAGACCTGAGTGCAAAAATGGAGGCTCTAGCCCCTTCCAGAGCTGAGATATCGAAACTCAAAAATTGGGCCCGAAAAAAAACGACAGTGGTACCCCTTACGTTTTTTTTTTGGGCGAAAAATTAAGTTTCTCCAATCTTCCCAAAACTCTGGATTCTGATAGAGGGCCATGAGACTTAGACCTGAGTGCAAAAATGGAGGCTCTAGCCCCTTCCAGAGCTGAGATATCGAAACTCAAAAATTGGGCCCAAAAAAAAACGACAGTGGTACCCCTTACGTTTTTTTTTTGGGGCGAAAATTAAGTTTCTCCAATCTTCCCAAAACTCTGGATTCTGATAGAGGGCCATGAGACTTAGACCTGAGTGCAAAAATGGAGGCTCTAGACCCTTCCAGAGCTGAGATATGGAAACTCAAAAATTCCACCCGGAAAAAAAAAACGACAGTGGTACCCCTTTCGTTTTTTTTCTTTTTTTTGGGCGAAAAATTAAGTTTCTCCAATCTTCTCAAAACTCTGGATTCTGATAGAAGGCCATGGGGCTTAAACCTGAGTGCAAAAATGGAGGCTCTAGACCCTTCCAGAGCTGAGATATGGAAACTCAAAAATCCCACCCGGAAAAAAAAAACGACAGTGGTACCCCTTTCGTTTTTTTTTTTCGGGCGAAAAATAAATTTCTCCATTCTTCTCAAAACTCTGGATTCTGATAGAGGGCCATGAGACTTAAACCTGAGTGCAAAAATGGAGGCTCTAGACCCTTCCAGAGCTGAGATATGGAAACTCAAAAATTCCACCCGGAAAAAAAAAACGACAGTGGTAGCCCTTTCGTTTTTTTTTTTTAGGGCGAAAAATTAAGTTTCTCCAATCTTCTCAAAACTCTGGATTCTGATAGAGGGCCATGAGACTTAAACCTGAGTGCAAAAATTGAGGCTCTAGACCCTTCCAGAGCTGAGATATGGAAACTCAAAAATTCCACACGGAAAAAAAAACGACAGTGGTACCCCTTTCGTGTGTTTTTTTTCGGGCAAAAAATTTAGTTTCTCCAATCTTCTCAAAACTCTGGATTCTGATAGAGGGCCATGAGACTTAAACCTGAGTGCAATAATGGAGGCTCTAGACCCTTCCAGAGCTGAGATATGGAAACTCAAAAATTCCACCCGGAAAAAAAAACGACAGTGTTCGACAGTGTACCCCTTTCGTTTTTTTTTTTTTCGGGCGAAAAATAAATTTCTCCAATCTTCTCAAAACTCTGGATTCTGATAGAAGGCCATGGGACTTAAACCTGAGTGCAAAAATGGAGGCTCTAGACCCTTCCAGAGCTGAGATATGGAAACTCAAAAATCCCACCCGGAAAAAAAAACGACAGTGTTCGACAGTGTACCCCTTTCGTTTTTTTTTTTCGGGCGAAAAATAAATTTCTCCAATCTTCTCAAAACTCTGGATTCTGATAGAGGGCCATAAGACTTAAACCTGAGTGCAAAAATGGAGGCTCTAGACCCTTCCAGAGCTGGGATATGGAAACTCAAAAATTCCACCCGGAAAAAAAAACGACAGTGGTACCCCTTTCGTTTTTTTTTTAGGGTGAAAAATTAAGTTTCTCCAATCTTCTCAAAACTCTGGATTCTGATAGAGGACCATTAGACTTAAACCTGAGTGCAAAAATGGAGGCTCTAGACCCTTCCAGAGCTGAGATATGGAAACTCAAAAATCCCACCCGGAAAAAAAAACGACAGTGGTACCCCTTTCGGTTTTTTTTTTCGGGCGAAAAATTAAGTTTCTCCAATCTTCTCAAAACTCTGGATTCTGATAGAGGGCCATGAGACTTAAACCTGAGTGCAAAAATTGAGGCTCTAGACCCTTCCAGAGCTGAGATATGGAAACTCAAAAATTCGACCCGGAAAAAAAAACGACAGTGGTACCCCTTTCGTTTTTTTTGGGGGGGGGGGCGAAAAATTAAGTTTCTCCAATCTTCTCAAAACTCTGGATTCTGATAGAAGGCCATGGGACTTAAACCTGAGTGCAAAAATGGAGGCTCTAGACCCTTCCAGAGCTGAGATATGGAAACTCAAAAATCCCACCCGGAAAAAAAAAAACGACAGTGGTACCCCTTTCGTTTTTTTTTTTCCGGGCGAAAAATTAAGTTTCTCCAATCTTCTCAAAACTCTGGATTCTGATAGACGGCCATGAGACTTAAACCTGAGTGCAAAAATGGAGGCTCTAGACCCTTCCAGAGCTGAAATATGGAAACTCAAAAATTCCACCCGGAAAAAAAAAACGACAGTGGTACCCCTTTCGTTTTTTTTTTTTCGAGCGAAAAATTAAGTTTCTCCAATCTTCTCAAAACTCTGGATTCTGATAGAGGGCCATGAGACTTAAACCTGACTGCAAAAATTGAGGCTCTAGACCCTTCCAGAGCTGAGATATGGAAACTCAAAAATCCCACCCGGAAAAAAAAACGACAGTGGTACCCCTTTCGGTTTTTTTTTTCGGGCGAAAAATTAAGTTTCTCCAATCTTCTCAAAACTCTGGATTCTGATAGAGGGCCATGAGACTTAAACCTGAGTGCAAAAATTGAGGCTCTAGACCCTTCCAGAGCTGAGATATGGAAACTCAAAAATTCGACCCGGAAAAAAAAACGACAGTGGTACCCCTTTCGTTTTTTTTTTTGGGGGGGCGAAAAATTAAGTTTCTCCAATCTTCTCAAAACTCTGGATTCTGATAGAAGGCCATGGGACTTAAACCTGAGTGCAAAAATGGAGGCTCTAGACCCTTCCAGAGCTGAGATATGGAAACTCAAAAATCCCACCCGGAAAAAAAAAAACGACAGTGGTACCCCTTTCGTTTTTTTTTTCCGGGCGAAAAATTAAGTTTCTCCAATCTTCTCAAAACTCTGGATTCTGATAGACGGCCATGAGACTTAAACCTGAGTGCAAAAATGGAGGCTCTAGACCCTTCCAGAGCTGAAATATGGAAACTCAAAAATTCCACCCGGAAAAAAAAAACGACAGTGGTACCCCTTTCGTTTTTTTTTTTTCGAGCGAAAAATTAAGTTTCTCCAATCTTCTCAAAACTCTGGATTCTGATAGAGGGCCATGAGACTTAAACCTGACTGCAAAAATTGAGGCTCTAGACCCTTACAGAGCTGAGATATGGAAACTCAAAAATTCCACCCAGAAAAAAAAACGACAGTGGTACCCCTTTCGTTTTTTTTTTTTTCGGGCGAAAAATTACGTTTCTCCAATCTTCTCAAAACTCTGGATTCTGATAGAGGGCCATGAGACTTAAACCTGAGTGCAAAAATGGAGGCTCTAGACCCTTCCAGAGCTAAGATATGGAAACTCAAAAATTCCACCCGGAAAAAAAACCCCACAGTGGTACCCCTTTCGTGTTTTTTTTTTTCGGGCAAAAAATTAAGTTTCTCCAATCTTCTCAAAACTCTGGATTCTGATAGAGGGCCATGAGACTTAAACCTGAGTGCAAAAATGGAGGCTCTAGACCCTTCCAGAGCTGAGATATTGAAACTCAAAAATTGGGCCCGAAAAAAAAACGACAGTGGTACCCCTTACGTTTTTTTTTTTTTGGGCGAAAAATTAAGTTTCTCCAATCTTCCCAAAACTCTGGATTCTGATAGAGGGCCATGAGACTTAGACCTGAGTGCAAAAATGGAGGCTCTAGACCCTTCCAGAGCTGAGATATGGAAACTCAAAAATTCCACCCGGAAAAAAAACGACAGTGGTACCCCTTTCGTTTTTTTTTTTTTGGGCAAAAAATTACGTTTCTCCAATCTTCTCAAAACTCTGGATTCTGATAGAAGGCCATGGGACTTAAACCTGAGTGCAAAAATGGAGGCTCTAGACCCTTCCAGAGCTGAGATATCGAAACTCAAAAATTGGGCCCGAAAAAAAAACGACAGTGGTACCCCTTAGGTTTTTTTTTTTGGGCGAAAAATTAAGTTTCTCCAATCTTCCCAAAACTCTGGATTCTGATAGAAGGCCATGGGACTTAAACCTGAGTGCAAAAATGGAGGCTCTAGACCCTTCCAGAGCTGAGATATGGAAACTCAAAAATTCCACCCGGAAAAAAAAAACGACAGTGGTAGCCCTTTCGTTTTTTTTTTTTTAGGGCGAAAAATTAAGTTTCTCCAATCTTCTCAAAACTCTGGATTCTGATAGAGGGCCATGAGACTTAAACCTGAGTGCAAAAATTGAGGCTCTAGACCCTTCCAGAGCTGAGATATGGAAACTCAAAAATTCCACACGGAAAAAAAAACGACAGTGGTACCCCTTTCGTGTGTTTTTTTTCGGGCAAAAAATTTAGTTTCTCCAATCTTCTCAAAACTCTGGATTCTGATAGAGGGCCATGAGACTTAAACCTGAGTGCAATAATGGAGGCTCTAGACCCTTCCAGAGCTGAGATATGGAAACTCAAAAATTCCACCCGGAAAAAAAAACGACAGTGTTCGACAGTGTACCCCTTTCGTTTTTTTTTTTTCGGGCGAAAAATAAATTTCTCCAATCTTCTCAAAACTCTGGATTCTGATAGAAGGCCATGGGACTTAAACCTGAGTGCAAAAATGGAGGCTCTAGACCCTTCCAGAGCTGAGATATGGAAACTCAAAAATCCCACCCGGAAAAAAAAACGACAGTGTTCGACAGTGTACCCCTTTCGTTTTTTTTTTTTCGGGCGAAAAATAAATTTCTCCAATCTTCTCAAAACTCTGGATTCTGATAGAGGGCCATAAGACTTAAACCTGAGTGCAAAAATGGAGGCTCTAGACCCTTCCAGAGCTGGGATATGGAAACTCAAAAATTCCACCCGGAAAAAAAAACGACAGTGGTACCCCTTTCGTTTTTTTTTTAGGGTGAAAAATTAAGTTTCTCCAATCTTCTCAAAACTCTGGATTCTGATAGAGGACCATTAGACTTAAACCTGAGTGCAAAAATGGAGGCTCTAGACCCTTCCAGAGCTGAGATATGGAAACTCAAAAATCCCACCCGGAAAAAAAAACGACAGTGGTACCCCTTTCGGTTTTTTTTTTCGGGCGAAAAATTAAGTTTCTCCAATCTTCTCAAAACTCTGGATTCTGATAGAGGGCCATGAGACTTAAACCTGAGTGCAAAAATTGAGGCTCTAGACCCTTCCAGAGCTGAGATATGGAAACTCAAAAATTCGACCCGGAAAAAAAAACGACAGTGGTACCCCTTTCGTTTTTTTTTGGGGGGGGGGCGAAAAATTAAGTTTCTCCAATCTTCTCAAAACTCTGGATTCTGATAGAAGGCCATGGGACTTAAACCTGAGTGCAAAAATGGAGGCTCTAGACCCTTCCAGAGCTGAGATATGGAAACTCAAAAATCCCACCCGGAAAAAAAAAAACGACAGTGGTACCCCTTTCGTTTTTTTTTTTCCGGGCGAAAAATTAAGTTTCTCCAATCTTCTCAAAACTCTGGATTCTGATAGACGGCCATGAGACTTAAACCTGAGTGCAAAAATGGAGGCTCTAGACCCTTCCAGAGCTGAAATATGGAAACTCAAAAATTCCACCCGGAAAAAAAAAACGACAGTGGTACCCCTTTCGTTTTTTTTTTTTCGAGCGAAAAATTAAGTTTCTCCAATCTTCTCAAAACTCTGGATTCTGATAGAGGGCCATGAGACTTAAACCTGACTGCAAAAATTGAGGCTCTAGACCCTTCCAGAGCTGAGATATGGAAACTCAAAAATCCCACCCGGAAAAAAAAACGACAGTGGTACCCCTTTCGGTTTTTTTTTTCGGGCGAAAAATTAAGTTTCTCCAATCTTCTCAAAACTCTGGATTCTGATAGAGGGCCATGAGACTTAAACCTGAGTGCAAAAATTGAGGCTCTAGACCCTTCCAGAGCTGAGATATGGAAACTCAAAAATTCGACCCGGAAAAAAAAACGACAGTGGTACCCCTTTCGTTTTTTTTTTTGGGGGGGCGAAAAATTAAGTTTCTCCAATCTTCTCAAAACTCTGGATTCTGATAGAAGGCCATGGGACTTAAACCTGAGTGCAAAAATGGAGGCTCTAGACCCTTCCAGAGCTGAGATATGGAAACTCAAAAATCCCACCCGGAAAAAAAAAAACGACAGTGGTACCCCTTTCGTTTTTTTTTTCCGGGCGAAAAATTAAGTTTCTCCAATCTTCTCAAAACTCTGGATTCTGATAGACGGCCATGAGACTTAAACCTGAGTGCAAAAATGGAGGCTCTAGACCCTTCCAGAGCTGAAATATGGAAACTCAAAAATTCCACCCGGAAAAAAAAAACGACAGTGGTACCCCTTTCGTTTTTTTTTTTTCGAGCGAAAAATTAAGTTTCTCCAATCTTCTCAAAACTCTGGATTCTGATAGAGGGCCATGAGACTTAAACCTGACTGCAAAAATTGAGGCTCTAGACCCTTACAGAGCTGAGATATGGAAACTCAAAAATTCCACCCAGAAAAAAAAACGACAGTGGTACGTACCCCTTTCGTTTTTTTTTTTTCGGGCGAAAAATTACGTTTCTCCAATCTTCTCAAAACTCTGGATTCTGATAGAGGGCCATGAGACTTAAACCTGAGTGCAAAAATGGAGGCTCTAGACCCTTCCAGAGCTAAGATATGGAAACTCAAAAATTCCACCCGGAAAAAAAACCCCACAGTGGTACCCCTTTCGTGTTTTTTTTTTTCGGGCAAAAAATTAAGTTTCTCCAATCTTCTCAAAACTCTGGATTCTGATAGAGGGCCATGAGACTTAAACCTGAGTGCAAAAATGGAGGCTCTAGACCCTTCCAGAGCTGAGATATTGAAACTCAAAAATTGGGCCCGAAAAAAAAACGACAGTGGTACCCCTTACGTTTTTTTTTTTTGGGCGAAAAATTAAGTTTCTCCAATCTTCCCAAAACTCTGGATTCTGATAGAGGGCCATGAGACTTAGACCTGAGTGCAAAAATGGAGGCTCTAGACCCTTCCAGAGCTGAGATATGGAAACTCAAAAATTCCACCCGGAAAAAAAACGACAGTGGTACCCCTTTCGTTTTTTTTTTTTTTGGGCAAAAAATTACGTTTCTCCAATCTTCTCAAAACTCTGGATTCTGATAGAAGGCCATGGGACTTAAACCTGAGTGCAAAAATGGAGGCTCTAGACCCTTCCAGAGCTGAGATATCGAAACTCAAAAATTGGGCCCGAAAAAAAAACGACAGTGGTACCCCTTAGGTTTTTTTTTTTGGGCGAAAAATTAAGTTTCTCCAATCTTCCCAAAACTCTGGATTCTGATAGAGGACCATGAGACTTAGACCTGAGTGCAAAAATGGAGGCTCTAGCCCCTTCCAGAGCTGAGATATCGAAACTCAAAAATTGGGCCCGAAAAAAAAAACGACAGTGGTACCCCTTACGTTTTTTTTGGGGGGGGGCGAAAAATTAAGTTTCTCCAATCTTCCCAAAACTCTGTATTCTGATAGAGGGCCATGAGACTTAGACCTGAGTGCAAAAATGGAGGCTCTAGCCCCTTCCAGAGCTGAGATATCGAAACTCAAAAATTGGGCCAGAAAAAAAAAACGACAGTGTTACCCCTTACGTTTTTTTTTTTGGGCCGAAAAATTAAGTTTCTCCAATCTTCCCAAAACTCTGGATTCTGATAGAGGGCCATGACACTTAGACCTTAGTGCAAAAATGGAGGCTCTAGCCCCTTCCAGAGCTGAGATATCGAAACTCAAAAATTGGGCCCGAAAAAAAAACGACAGTGGTACCCCTTACGTTTTTTTTTTTGGGCGAAAAATTAAGTTTCTCCAATCTTCCCAAAACTCTGGATTCTGATAGAGGGCCATGAGACTTAGACCTGAGTGCAAAAATGGAGGCTCTAGCCCCTTCCAGAGCTGAGATATCGAAACTCAAAAATTGGGCCCGAAAAAAAAACGACAGTGGTACCCCTTAGGTTTTTTTTTTTGGGGCGAAAAATTACGTTTCTCCAATCTTCCCAAAACTCTGGATTCTGATAGAGGGCCATGAGACTTAGACCTGAGTGCAAAAATGGAGCCTCTAGCCCCTTCCAGAGCTGAGATATCGAAACTCTAAAATTGGGCCCGAAAAAAAAAAACGACAGTGGTACCCCTTACGTTTTTTTTTTTTTGGGCGAAAAATTAAGTTTCTCCAATCTTCCCAAAACTCTGGATTCTGATAGAGGGCCATGAGACTTAGACCTGAGTGCAAAAATGGAGGCTCTAGCCCCTTCCAGAGCTGAGATATCGAAACTCAAAAATTGGGCCCGAAAAAAAACGACAGTGGTACCCCTTACGTTTTTTATTTTTTGGGCGAAAAATTAAGTTTCTCCAATCTCCCCAAAACTCTGGATTCTGATAGAGGGTCATGAGACTTAGACCTGAGTGCAAAAATGGAGGCTCTAGCCCCTTCCAGAGCTGAGATATCGAAACTCAAAATTGGGCCCGAAAAAAAAAACGACAGTGGTACCCCTTACGTTTTTTTTTTGGGGGGGGGGGGGGGGGCAAAAAATTAAGTTTCTCCAATCTTCCCAAAACTCTGGATTCTGATAGAGGGCCATGAGACTTAGACCTGAGTGCAAAAATGGAGGCTCTAGCCCCTTCCAGAGCTCAGATATCGAAACTCAAAAATTGGCCCCCGAAAAAAAACGACAGTGGTACCCCTTACGTTTTTTTTTTGGGCGAAAAATTAAGTTTCTCCAATCTTCCCAAAACTCTGGATTCTGATAGAGGGCCATGACACTTAGACCTGAGTGCAAAAATGGAGGCTCTAGCCCCTTCCAGAGCTGAGATATCGAAACTCAAAAATTGGGCCCGAAAAAAAACGACAGTGGTACCCCTTACGTTTTTTTTGTGGGCGAAAAATTAAGTTTCTCCAATCTTCCCAAAACTCTGGATTCTGATAGAGGGCCATGAGACTTAGACCTGAGTGCAAAAATGGAGGCTCTAGCCCCTTCCAGAGCTGAGATATCGAAACTCAAAAATTGGGCCCAAAAAAAAAACGACAGTGGTACCCCTTACGTTTTTTTTTTGGGGCGAAAATTAAGTTTCTCCAATCTTCCCAAAACTCTGGATTCTGATAGAGGGCCATGAGACTTAGACCTGAGTGCAAAAATGGAGGCTCTAGACCCTTCCAGAGCTGAGATATGGAAACTCAAAAATTCCACCCGGAAAAAAAAAACGACAGTGGTACCCCTTTCGTTTTTTTTCTTTTTTTTGGGCGAAAAATTAAGTTTCTCCAATCTTCTCAAAACTCTGGATTCTGATAGAAGGCCATGGGGCTTAAACCTGAGTGCAAAAATGGAGGCTCTAGACCCTTCCAGAGCTGAGATATGGAAACTCAAAAATCCCACCCGGAAAAAAAAAACGACAGTGGTACCCCTTTCGTTTTTTTTTTTCGGGCGAAAAATAAATTTCTCCATTCTTCTCAAAACTCTGGATTCTGATAGAGGGCCATGAGACTTAAACCTGAGTGCAAAAATGGAGGCTCTAGACCCTTCCAGAGCTGAGATATGGAAACTCAAAAATTCCACCCGGAAAAAAAAAACGACAGTGGTAGCCCTTTCGTTTTTTTTTTTTTAGGGCGAAAAATTAAGTTTCTCCAATCTTCTCAAAACTCTGGATTCTGATAGAGGGCCATGAGACTTAAACCTGAGTGCAAAAATTGAGGCTCTAGACCCTTCCAGAGCTGAGATATGGAAACTCAAAAATTCCACACGGAAAAAAAAACGACAGTGGTACCCCTTTCGTGTGTTTTTTTTCGGGCAAAAAATTTAGTTTCTCCAATCTTCTCAAAACTCTGGATTCTGATAGAGGGCCATGAGACTTAAACCTGAGTGCAATAATGGAGGCTCTAGACCCTTCCAGAGCTGAGATATGGAAACTCAAAAATTCCACCCGGAAAAAAAAACGACAGTGTTCGACAGTGTACCCCTTTCGTTTTTTTTTTTTTCGGGCGAAAAATAAATTTCTCCAATCTTCTCAAAACTCTGGATTCTGATAGAAGGCCATGGGACTTAAACCTGAGTGCAAAAATGGAGGCTCTAGACCCTTCCAGAGCTGAGATATGGAAACTCAAAAATCCCACCCGGAAAAAAAAACGACAGTGTTCGACAGTGTACCCCTTTCGTTTTTTTTTTTCGGGCGAAAAATAAATTTCTCCAATCTTCTCAAAACTCTGGATTCTGATAGAGGGCCATAAGACTTAAACCTGAGTGCAAAAATGGAGGCTCTAGACCCTTCCAGAGCTGGGATATGGAAACTCAAAAATTCCACCCGGAAAAAAAAACGACAGTGGTACCCCTTTCGTTTTTTTTTTAGGGTGAAAAATTAAGTTTCTCCAATCTTCTCAAAACTCTGGATTCTGATAGAGGACCATTAGACTTAAACCTGAGTGCAAAAATGGAGGCTCTAGACCCTTCCAGAGCTGAGATATGGAAACTCAAAAATCCCACCCGGAAAAAAAAACGACAGTGGTACCCCTTTCGGTTTTTTTTTTCGGGCGAAAAATTAAGTTTCTCCAATCTTCTCAAAACTCTGGATTCTGATAGAGGGCCATGAGACTTAAACCTGAGTGCAAAAATTGAGGCTCTAGACCCTTCCAGAGCTGAGATATGGAAACTCAAAAATTCGACCCGGAAAAAAAAACGACAGTGGTACCCCTTTCGTTTTTTTTTTGGGGGGGGGCGAAAAATTAAGTTTCTCCAATCTTCTCAAAACTCTGGATTCTGATAGAAGGCCATGGGACTTAAACCTGAGTGCAAAAATTGAGGCTCTAGACCCTTCCAGAGCTGAGATATGGAAACTCAAAAATTCGACCCGGAAAAAAAAACGACAGTGGTACCCCTTTCGTTTTTTTTTTTGGGGGGGGCGAAAAATTAAGTTTCTCCAATCTTCTCAAAACTCTGGATTCTGATAGAAGGCCATGGGACTTAAACCTGAGTGCAAAAATGGAGGCTCTAGACCCTTCCAGAGCTGAGATATGGAAACTCAAAAATTCCACCCAGAAAAAAAAACGACAGTGGTACCCCTTTCGTTTTTTTTTTTTTCGGGCGAAAAATTAAGTTTCTCCAATCTTCTCAAAACTCTGGATTCTGATAGAGGGCCATGAGACTTAAACCTGAGTGCAAAAATGGAGGCTCTAGACCCTTCCAGAGCTGGGATATGGAAACTCAAAAATTCCACCCGGAAAAAAAAACGACAGTGGTACCCCTTTCGTTTTTTTTTTTTTTGGGGCGAAAAATTAAGTTTCTCCAATCTTCTCAAAACTCTGGATTCTGATAGAAGGCCATGGGACTTAAACCTGAGTGCAAAAATGGAGGCTCTAGACCCTTCCAGAGCTGAGATATGGAAACTCAAAAATCCCACCCGGAAAAAAAAAACGACAGTGGTACCCCTTTCGTTTTTTTTTTTCCGGGCGAAAAATTAAGTTTCTCCAATCTTCTCAAAACTCTGGATTCTGATAGACGGCCATGAGACTTAAACCTGAGTGCATAAAATGGAGGCTCTAGACCCTTCCAGAGCTGAAATATGGAAACTCAAAAATTCCACCCGGAAAAAAAAAACGACAGTGGTACCCCTTTCGTTTTTTTTTTTTCGAGCGAAAAATTAAGTTTCTCCAATCTTCTCAAAACTCTGGATTCTGATAGAGGGCCATGAGACTTAAACCTGACTGCAAAAATTGAGGCTCTAGACCCTTCCAGAGCTGAGATATGGAAACTCAAAAATTCCACCCAGAAAAAAAAACGACAGTGGTACCCCTTTCGTTTTTTTTTTTTCGGGCGAAAAATTAAGTTTCTCCAATCTTCTCAAAACTCTGGATTCTGATAGAGGGCCATGAGACTTAAACCTGAGTGCAAAAATGGAGGCTCTAGACCCTTCCAGAGCTAAGATATGGAAACTCAAAAATTCCACCCGGAAAAAAACCCCCACAGTGGTACCCCTTTCGTGTTTTTTTTTTTTCGGGCAAAAAATTAAGTTTCTCCAATCTTCTCAAAACTCTGGATTCTGATAGAGGGCCATGAGACTTAAACCTGAGTGCAAAAATGGAGGCTCTAGACCCTTCCAGAGCTGAGATATGGAAACTCAAAAATCCCACCCGGAAAAAAAAAACGACAGTGGTACCCCTTTCGTTTTTTTTTTTCGGGCGAAAAATAAATTTCTCCATTCTTCTCAAAACTCTGGATTCTGATAGAGGGCCATGAGACTTAAACCTGAGTGCAAAAATGGAGGCTCTAGACCCTTCCAGAGCTGAGATATGGAAACTCAAAAATTCCACCCGGAAAAAAAAAACGACAGTGGTAGCCCTTTCGTTTTTTTTTTTTAGGGCGAAAAATTAAGTTTCTCCAATCTTCTCAAAACTCTGGATTCTGATAGAGGGCCATGAGACTTAAACCTGAGTGCAAAAATTGAGGCTCTAGACCCTTCCAGAGCTGAGATATGGAAACTCAAAAATTCCACACGGAAAAAAAAACGACAGTGGTACCCCTTTCGTGTTTTTTTTTTAGGGCAAAAAATTTAGTTTCTCCAATCTTCTCAAAACTCTGGATTCTGATAGAGGGCCATGAGACTTAAACCTGAGTGCAATAATGGAGGCTCTAGACCCTTCCAGAGCTGAGATATGGAAACTCAAAAATTCCACCCGGAAAAAAAAACGACAGTGTTCGACAGTGTACCCCTTTCGTTTTTTTTTTTTTTTCGGGCGAAAAATAAATTTCTCCAATCTTCTCAAAACTCTGGATTCTGATAGAAGGCCATGGGACTTAAACCTGAGTGCAAAAATGGAGGCTCTAGACCCTTCCAGAGCTGAGATATGGAAACTCAAAAATCCCACCCGGAAAAAAAAACGACAGTGTTCGACAGTGTACCCCTTTCGTTTTTTTTTTTTCGGGCGAAAAATAAATTTCTCCAATCTTCTCAAAACTCTGGATTCTGATAGAGGGCCATAAGACTTAAACCTGAGTGCAAAAATGGAGGCTCTAGACCCTTCCAGAGCTGGGATATGGAAACTCAAAAATTCCACCCGGAAAAAAAAACGACAGTGGTACCCCTTTCGTTTTTTTTTTAGGGTGAAAAATTAAGTTTCTCCAATCTTCTCAAAACTCTGGATTCTGATAGAGGACCATGAGACTTAAACCTGAGTGCAAAAATGGAGGCTCTAGACCCTTCCAGAGCTGAGATATGGAAACTCAAAAATCCCACCCGGAAAAAAAAACGACAGTGGTACCCCTTTTGGTTTTTTTTTTCGGGCGAAAAATTAAGTTTCTCCAATCTTCTCAAAACTCTGGATTCTGATAGAGGGCCATGAGACTTAAACCTGAGTGCAAAAATTGAGGCTCTAGACCCTTCCAGAGCTGAGATATGGAAACTCAAAAATTCGACCCGGAAAAAAAAACGACAGTGGTACCCCTTTCGTTTTTTTTTTTGGGGGGGCGAAAAATTAAGTTTCTCCAATCTTCTCAAAACTCTGGATTCTGATAGAAGGCCATGGGACTTAAACCTGAGTGCAAAAATGGAGGCTCTAGACCCTTCCAGAGCTGAGATATGGAAACTCAAAAATCCCACCCGGAAAAAAAAAAACGACAGTGGTACCCCTTTCGTTTTTTTTTTTCCGGGCGAAAAATTAAGTTTCTCCAATCTTCTCAAAACTCTGGATTCTGATAGACGGCCATGAGACTTAAACCTGAGTGCAAAAATGGAGGCTCTAGACCCTTCCAGAGCTGAAATATGGAAACTCAAAAATTCCACCCGGAAAAAAAAAACGACAGTGGTACCCCTTTCGTTTTTTTTTTTTAGAGCGAAAAATTAAGTTTCTCCAATCTTCTCAAAACTCTGGATTCTGATAGAGGGCCATGAGACTTAAACCTGACTGCAAAAATTGAGGCTCTAGACCCTTACAGAGCTGAGATATGGAAACTCAAAAATTCCACCCAGAAAAAAAAACGACAGTGGTACCCCTTTCGTTTTTTTTTTTTTCGGGCGAAAAATTAAGTTTCTCCAATCTTCTCAAAACTCTGGATTCTGATAGAGGGCCATGAGACTTAAACCTGAGTGCAAAAATGGAGGCTCTAGACCCTTCCAGAGCTGGGATATGGAAACTCAAAAATTCCACCCGGAAAAAAAAACGACAGTGGTACCCCTTTCGTTTTTGTTTTTTTTTGGGGCGAAAAATTAAGTTTCTCCAATCTTCTCAAAACTCTGGATTCTGATAGAAGGCCATGGGACTTAAACCTGAGTGCAAAAATGGAGGCTCTAGACCCTTCCAGAGCTGAGATATGGAAACTCAAAAATCCCACCCGGAAAAAAAAAACGACAGTGGTACCCCTTTCGTTTTTTTTTTTCCGGGCGAAAAATTAAGTTTCTCCAATCTTCTCAAAACTCTGGATTCTGATAGACGGCCATGAGACTTAAACCTGAGTGCATAAAATGGAGGCTCTAGACCCTTCCAGAGCTGAAATATGGAAACTCAAAAATTCCACCCGGAAAAAAAAAACGACAGTGGTACCCCTTTCGTTTTTTTTTTTTCGAGCGAAAAATTAAGTTTCTCCAATCTTCTCAAAACTCTGGATTCTGATAGAGGGCCATGAGACTTAAACCTGACTGCAAAAATTGAGGCTCTAGACCCTTCCAGAGCTGAGATATGGAAACTCAAAAATTCCACCCAGAAAAAAAAACGACAGTGGTACCCCTTTCGTTTTTTTTTTTTCGGGCGAAAAATTAAGTTTCTCCAATCTTCTCAAAACTCTGGATTCTGATAGAGGGCCATGAGACTTAAACCTGAGTGCAAAAATGGAGGCTCTAGACCCTTCCAGAGCTAAGATATGGAAACTCAAAAATTCCACCCGGAAAAAAACCCCCACAGTGGTACCCCTTTCGTGTTTTTTTTTTTTCGGGCAAAAAATTAAGTTTCTCCAATCTTCTCAAAACTCTGGATTCTGATAGAGGGCCATGAGACTTAAACCTGAGTGCAAAAATGGAGGCTCTAGACCCTTCCAGAGCTGAGATATGGAAACTCAAAAATTCCACCCGGAAAAAAAAAACGACAGTGGTACCCCTTTCGTTTTTTTTTTTTTTGGGCGAAAAATACATTTCTCCAATCTTCTCAAAACTCTGGATTCTGATAGAGGGCCATGAGACTTAAACCTGAGTGCAAAAATGGAGGCTCTAGACCCTTCCAGAGCTGAGATATGGAAACTCACAAATTCCACCCGGAAAAAAAAAACGACATTGGTACCCCTTTCGTTTTTGTTTTTTTCGGGCGAAAAATTAAGTTTCTCCAATCTTCTCAAAACTCTGGATTCTGATAGAGGGCCATGAGACTTAGACCTGAGTGCAAAAATGGAGGCTCTAGACCCTTCCAGACCTGAGATATGGAAACTCAAAAATTCCACCCGGAAAAAAAAACGACAGTGGTACCCCTTTCGTTTTTTTTTTTTTCGGGCGAAAAATTAAGTTTCTCCAATCTTCTCAAAACTCTGGATTCTGATAGAGGGCCATGAGACTTAAACCTGAGTGCAAAAATGGAGGCTCTAGACCCTTCCAGAGCTGAGATATGGAAACTCAAAAATCCCACCCGGAAAAAAAAAACGACAGTGGTACCACTTTCGTTTTTTTTTTTTTTTTCGGGCGAAAAATTAAGTTTCTCCAATCTTCTCAAAACTCTGGATTCTGATAGAGGGCCATGAGACTTAAACCTGATTGCAAAAATGGAGGCTCTAGACCCTTCCAGAGCTGAGATATGGAAACTCAAAAATTCCACCCGGAAAAAAAACCGACAGTGGTACCCCTTTCGGTTTTTTTTTTCGGGTGAAAAATTAAGTTTCTCCAATCTTCTCAAAACTCTGGATTCTGATAGAGGGCCATGAGACTTAAACCTGAGTGCAAAAATGGAGGCTCTAGACCCTTCCAGAGCTGAGATATGGAATCTCGAAAATTCCACCCGGAAAAAAAAAACGACAGTGGTACCCCTTTCGTTTTTTGTTTTTTTTTCGGGGGTAAAAAATTAAGTTTCTACAATCTTCTCAAAACTCTGGATTCTGATAGAGGGCCATGAGACTTAAACCTGAGTGCAAAAATGTTGGCTCTAGACCCTTCCAGAGCTGAGATATGGAAACTCAAAAATTCCACCCGGAAAAAAAAAACGACAGTGGTACCCCTTTCGTTTTTTTTTTTTTTTTGGGCGAAAAATTAAGTTTCTCCAATCTTCTCAAAACTCTGGATTCTGATAGAGGGCCATGAGACTTAAACCTGAGTGCAAAAATGGAGGCTCTAGACCCTTCCAGAGCTGAGATATGGAAACTCAAAAATCCCACCTGGAAAAAAAAAACGACAGTGGTACCCCTTTCGTTTTTTTTTTTTTCGGGCGAAAAATACATTTCTCCAATCTTCTCAAAACTCTGGATTCTGATAGAGGGCCATGAGACTTAAACCTGAGTGCAAAAATGGAGGCTCTAGACCCTTCCAGAGCTGAGATATCGAAACTCAAAAATTCGACCCAAAAACAAAACGACAGTGGTACCCCTTTCGTTTTTTTTTTTGGGGGGGCGAAAAATTAAGTTTCTCCAATCTTCTCAAAACTCTGGATTCTGATAGAAGGCCATGGGACTTAAACCTGAGTGCAAAAATGGAGGCTCTAGACCCTTCCAGAGCTGAGATATGGAAACTCAAAAATCCCACCCGGAAAAAAAAAAACGACAGTGGTACCCCTTTCGTTTTTTTTTTTCCGGGCGAAAAATTAAGTTTCTCCAATCTTCTCAAAACTCTGGATTCTGATAGACGGCCATGAGACTTAAACCTGAGTGCAAAAATGGAGGCTCTAGACCCTTCCAGAGCTGAAATATGGAAACTCAAAAATTCCACCCGGAAAAAAAAAACGACAGTGGTACCCCTTTCGTTTTTTTTTTTTAGAGCGAAAAATTAAGTTTCTCCAATCTTCTCAAAACTCTGGATTCTGATAGAGGGCCATGAGACTTAAACCTGACTGCAAAAATTGAGGCTCTAGACCCTTACAGAGCTGAGATATGGAAACTCAAAAATTCCACCCAGAAAAAAAAACGACAGTGGTACCCCTTTCGTTTTTTTTTTTTTTCGGGCGAAAAATTAAGTTTCTCCAATCTTCTCAAAACTCTGGATTCTGATAGAGGGCCATGAGACTTAAACCTGAGTGCAAAAATGGAGGCTCTAGACCCTTCCAGAGCTGGGATATGGAAACTCAAAAATTCCACCCGGAAAAAAAAACGACAGTGGTACCCCTTTCGTTTTTGTTTTTTTTTGGGGCGAAAAATTAAGTTTCTCCAATCTTCTCAAAACTCTGGATTCTGATAGAAGGCCATGGGACTTAAACCTGAGTGCAAAAATGGAGGCTCTAGACCCTTCCAGAGCTGAGATATGGAAACTCAAAAATCCCACCCGGAAAAAAAAAACGACAGTGGTACCCCTTTCGTTTTTTTTTTTCCGGGCGAAAAATTAAGTTTCTCCAATCTTCTCAAAACTCTGGATTCTGATAGACGGCCATGAGACTTAAACCTGAGTGCATAAAATGGAGGCTCTAGACCCTTCCAGAGCTGAAATATGGAAACTCAAAAATTCCACCCGGAAAAAAAAAACGACAGTGGTACCCCTTTCGTTTTTTTTTTTTCGAGCGAAAAATTAAGTTTCTCCAATCTTCTCAAAACTCTGGATTCTGATAGAGGGCCATGAGACTTAAACCTGACTGCAAAAATTGAGGCTCTAGACCCTTCCAGAGCTGAGATATGGAAACTCAAAAATTCCACCCAGAAAAAAAAACGACAGTGGTACCCCTTTCGTTTTTTTTTTTTCGGGCGAAAAATTAAGTTTCTCCAATCTTCTCAAAACTCTGGATTCTGATAGAGGGCCATGAGACTTAAACCTGAGTGCAAAAATGGAGGCTCTAGACCCTTCCAGAGCTAAGATATGGAAACTCAAAAATTCCACCCGGAAAAAAACCCCCACAGTGGTACCCCTTTCGTGTTTTTTTTTTTTCGGGCAAAAAATTAAGTTTCTCCAATCTTCTCAAAACTCTGGATTCTGATAGAGGGCCATGAGACTTAAACCTGAGTGCAAAAATGGAGGCTCTAGACCCTTCCAGAGCTGAGATATGGAAACTCAAAAATTCCACCCGGAAAAAAAAAACGACAGTGGTACCCCTTTCGTTTTTTTTTTTTTGGGCGAAAAATACATTTCTCCAATCTTCTCAAAACTCTGGATTCTGATAGAGGGCCATGAGACTTAAACCTGAGTGCAAAAATGGAGGCTCTAGACCCTTCCAGAGCTGAGATATGGAAACTCACAAATTCCACCCGGAAAAAAAAAACGACATTGGTACCCCTTTCGTTTTTGTTTTTTTCGGGCGAAAAATTAAGTTTCTCCAATCTTCTCAAAACTCTGGATTCTGATAGAGGGCCATGAGACTTAGACCTGAGTGCAAAAATGGAGGCTCTAGACCCTTCCAGACCTGAGATATGGAAACTCAAAAATTCCACCCGGAAAAAAAAACGACAGTGGTACCCCTTTCGTTTTTTTTTTTTTCGGGCGAAAAATTAAGTTTCTCCAATCTTCTCAAAACTCTGGATTCTGATAGAGGGCCATGAGACTTAAACCTGAGTGCAAAAATGGAGGCTCTAGACCCTTCCAGAGCTGAGATATGGAAACTCAAAAATCCCACCCGGAAAAAAAAAACGACAGTGGTACCACTTTCGTTTTTTTTTTTTTTCGGGCGAAAAATTAAGTTTCTCCAATCTTCTCAAAACTCTGGATTCTGATAGAGGGCCATGAGACTTAAACCTGATTGCAAAAATGGAGGCTCTAGACCCTTCCAGAGCTGAGATATGGAAACTCAAAAATTCCACCCGGAAAAAAAACCGACAGTGGTACCCCTTTCGGTTTTTTTTTTCGGGTGAAAAATTAAGTTTCTCCAATCTTCTCAAAACTCTGGATTCTGATAGAGGGCCATGAGACTTAAACCTGAGTGCAAAAATGGAGGCTCTAGACCCTTCCAGAGCTGAGATATGGAATCTCGAAAATTCCACCCGGAAAAAAAAAACGACAGTGGTACCCCTTTCGTTTTTTGTTTTTTTTTCGGGGGTAAAAAATTAAGTTTCTACAATCTTCTCAAAACTCTGGATTCTGATAGAGGGCCATGAGACTTAAACCTGAGTGCAAAAATGTTGGCTCTAGACCCTTCCAGAGCTGAGATATGGAAACTCAAAAATTCCACCCGGAAAAAAAAAACGACAGTGGTACCCCTTTCGTTTTTTTTTTTTTTTTGGGCGAAAAATTAAGTTTCTCCAATCTTCTCAAAACTCTGGATTCTGATAGAGGGCCATGAGACTTAAACCTGAGTGCAAAAATGGAGGCTCTAGACCCTTCCAGAGCTGAGATATGGAAACTCAAAAATCCCACCTGGAAAAAAAAAACGACAGTGGTACCCCTTTCGTTTTTTTTTTTTCGGGCGAAAAATACATTTCTCCAATCTTCTCAAAACTCTGGATTCTGATAGAGGGCCATGAGACTTAAACCTGAGTGCAAAAATGGAGGCTCTAGACCCTTCCAGAGCTGAGATATCGAAACTCAAAAATTCGACCCAAAAACAAAACGACAGTGGTACCCCTTTCGTTTTTTTTTTTTTTCGGGCGAAAAATTAAGTTTCTCCAATCTTCTCAAAACTCTGGATTCTGATAGAGGGCAATGAGACTTAAACCTGAGTGCAAAAATGGAGGCTCTAGACCCTCCCAGAGCTGAGATATGGAAACTCAAAAATTCCACCCGGAAAAAAAAAACGACAGTGGTACCCCTTTCGTTTTTTTTTTTTTCGGGTGAAAAATTAAGTTTCTCCAATCTTCTCAAAACTCTGGATTCTGATAGAGGGCCATGAGACTTAAACCTGAGTGCAAAAATGGAGGCTCTAGACCCTTCCAGAGCTGAGATATGGAATCTCAAAAATTCCACCCGGAAAAAAAAAACGGCAGTGGTACCCCTTTCGTTTTTTTTTTTTTGGGCGAAAAATTAAGTTTCTCCAATCTTCTCAAAACTCTGGATTCTGATAGAGGGCCATGAGACTTAAACCTGAGTGCAAAAATGGAGGCTCTAGACCCTTCCAGAGCTGAGATATGGAATCTCAAAAATTCCACCCGGAAAAAAAAAACGGCAGTGGTACCCCTTTCGTTTTTTTTTTTTGGGCGAAAAATTAAGTTTCTCCAATCTTCTCAAAACTCTGGATTCTGATAGAGGGCCATGAGACTTAAACCTGAGTGCAAAAATGGAGGCTCTAGACCCTTCCAGAGCTGAGATATGGAAACTCAAAAATTCCACCCGGAAAAAAAAAAAACGACAGTGGTACCCCTTTCGTTTTTGTTTTTTTTTTCGGGCGAAAAATTAAGTTTCTCCAATCTTCTCAAAACTCTGGATTCTGATAGAGGGCCATGAGACTTAAAGATGAACTGAACTGAAAAATATCGACGTTGAAAACGTGTTGTTTATGACAATTAAAAGTAAATTACACTAAACATTTTTAAAAAATATATATTAATATAGCTTTTTTAAGCAACGCAAAATTGCGCTTGTTAGCGCTGGCAGTTCCGATGACGTCACTGGCATGGTAGGACCCGCGGAGCGCCATAGACAACAGCTGTAGGTCCTGTATACACAGACGAAAATGAGCGCTTTTAACGGCATGGATTACGCATTTGAGCCCGTGAGGGACAGGCCGGTAGTGTCTAACTACCACCACATGGAGGACGATCAGTTTCAGGCTTCACTTGCAGTACAGGATCGTTTGGGGGAAAGTGACTGTGGGCGCGAGCGCTGTGGAGCATAGACACTGCACGGAGACGATCTGTTGCAGAGAGATCACCATGGACATTTATTGATCGGCGAAAAATGCATCACCATGCACTGTTCATTTCGGATGCTGTTCGGTGAGAGAAACGTGTTGGGGGAGGCTATGCTGTCTCTAATGGATGTCCGAGCTGAGACGCTGGACCGCCCCATAAGTAGCAGGGTATTTTACAAATAGGTGACGGCTGGGCTAACTTGTTACACTTTTCTCAGATTGTTTAGATTAACAGCGTACTGGCAGTTCACTCTATGGGCGAGGGTGCATTTAGGAAGGAGAAAATCCCATCCTTTACAGTGAACTATACATCAGGGATCTTTTCCCCCTCACCCGAATATCAAGGATTCGAGTAACGTTAACGTGATGCATTGAACTTGTAACTTGTGTAAATAAAACATTTCGTGCATTGTCAGACGTTTCATGTACTCATTGACGAAAGTACACATCTCTAAATAGTGTGTCGCTAAAAAATCTGTTTCCTTAGCCATGTCAGCTAGCCTCAGACTGTTTACAAGCTACGGCTGTTCTGCTGGTGCGGGTAGGCAACGGAGTGGCTTACCATGCCAGTGACGTAGTCGAACGTTGAAATCCAACATGGCGGCGCCCGTGTAACAAAAACAACACTTTCAATGTACCATTTTATCCCTTTTAACAAATTCTGCCATTTTAAAAATTGTACCAATGAGAATAAATAAAATACATCTGTTATATCACCTTTTCTCAAATTTCAGTTCAGTTCATCTTTAAACCTGAGTGCAAAAATGGAGGCTCTAGACCCTTCCAGAGCTGAGATATGGAATCTCAGAAATTCCACCCGGAAAAAAAAAACAACAGTGGTACCCCTTTAGTTTTTTTTTTTCGAGCGAAAAATTTAGTTTCTCCAATCTTCTCAAAACTCTGGATTCTGATAGAGGGCCATGAGACTTAAACCTGAGTGCAAAAATGGAGGCTCTAGACCCTTCCAGAGCTGAGATATGGAAACTCAAAAATTCCACCCGGAAAAAAAAACGAAAGCGGTACCCCTTTCGTTTTTGTTTTTTTTCGGGCGAAAAATTAAGTTTCTCCAATCTTCTCAAAACTCTGGATTCTGATAGAGGGCCATGAGACTTAAACCTGAGTGCAAAAATGGAGGCTCTAGACCCTTCCAGAGCTGAGATATGGAAACTCAAAAATTCCACCCGGAAAAAAAAAACGACAGTGGTACCCCTTTCGTTTTTTTTTTTTTCGGGCGAAAAATTAAGTTTCTCCAATCTTCTCAAAACTCTGGATTCTGATAGAGGGCCATGAGACTTTAACCTGAGTGCAAAAATGGAGGCTCTAGACCCTTCCAGAGCTGAGATATGGAAACTCAAAAATTCCACCCGAAAAAAAAAAACGACAGTGGTACGTACCCCTTTCGTTTTTTTTTTTCGGGCGAAAAATTAAGTTTCTCCAATCTTCTCAAAACTCTGGATTCTGATAGAGGGCAATGAGACTTAAACCTGAGTGCAAAAATGGAGGCTCTAGACCCTCCCAGAGCTGAGATATGGAAACTCAAAAATTCCACCCGGAAAAAAAAAACGACAGTGGTACCCCTTTCGTTTTTTTTTTTTTCGGGTGAAAAATTAAGTTTCTCCAATCTTCTCAAAACTCTGGATTCTGATAGAGGGCAATGAGACTTAAACCTGAGTGCAAAAATGGAGGCTCTAGACCCTTCCAGAGCTGAGATATGGAATCTCAAAAATTCCACCCGGAAAAAAAAACCGGCAGTGGTACCCCTTTCGTTTTTTTTTTTTTTTTTTGGGCGAAAAATTAAGTTTCTCCAATCTTCTCAAAACTCTGGATTCTGATAGAGGGCCATGAGACTTAAACCTGAGTGCAAAAATGGAGGCTCTAGACCCTTCCAGAGCTGAGATATGGAATCTCAAAAATTCCACCCGGAAAAAAAAACCGGCAGTGGTACCCCTTTCGTTTTTTTTTTTTTTTTTGGGCGAAAAATTAAGTTTCTCCAATCTTCTCAAAACTCTGGATTCTGATAGAGGGCCATGAGACTTAAACCTGAGTGCAAAAATGGAGGCTCTAGACCCTTCCAGAGCTGAGATATGGAATCTCAGAAATTCCACCCGGAAAAAAAAAAACGACAGTTGTACCCCTTTCGTTTTTTTTTTTTCGGGGGAAAAATTAAGTTTCTACAATCTTCTCAAAACTCTGGATTCTGATAGAGGACCATGAGACTTAAACCTGAGTGCAAAAATGGAGGCTCTAGACCCTTCCAGAGCTGAGATATGGAAACTCAAAAATTCCACCCGGAAAAAAAAAACGACAGTGGTACCCCTTTCGTTTTTTTTTTTTTTGGGCGAAAAATACATTTCTCCAATCTTCTCAAAACTCTGGATTCTGATAGAGGGCCATGAGACTTAAACCTGAGTGCAAAAATGGAGGCTCTAGACCCTTCCAGAGCTGAGATATGGAAACTCAAAAATTCCACCCGGAAAAAAAAAACGACATTGGTACCCCTTTCGTTTTTGTTTTTTTCGGGCGAAAAATTAAGTTTCTCCAATCTTCTCAAAACTCTGGATTCTGATAGAGGGCCATGAGACTTAGACCTGAGTGCAAAAATGGAGGCTCTAGACCCTTCCAGACCTGAGATATGGAAACTCAAAAATTCCACCCGGAAAAAAAAACGACAGTGGTACCCCTTTCGTTTTTTTTTTTTTTTCGGGCGAAAAATTAAGTTTCTCCAATCTTCTCAAAACTCTGGATTCTGATAGAGGGCCATGAGACTTAAACCTGAGTGCAAAAATGGAGGCTCTAGACCCTTCCAGAGCTGAGATATGGAAACTCAAAAATCCCACCCGGAAAAAAAAAACGACAGTGGTACCACTTTCGTTTTTTTTTTTTTTTTCGGGCGAAAAATTAAGTTTCTCCAATCTTCTCAAAACTCTGGATTCTGATAGAGGGCCATGAGACTTAAACCTGATTGCAAAAATGGAGGCTCTAGACCCTTCCAGAGCTGAGATATGGAAACTCAAAAATTCCACCCGGAAAAAAAAACGACAGTGGTACCCCTTTCGGTTTTTTTTTTTTCGGGTGAAAAATTAAGTTTCTCCAATCTTCTCAAAACTCTGGATTCTGATAGGGCCATGAGACTTAAACCTGAGTGCAAAAATGGAGGCTCTAGACCCTTCCAGAGCTGAGATATGGAATCTCGAAAATTCCACCCGGAAAAAAAAAACGACAGTGGTACCCCTTTCGTTTTTTTTTTTTTTTTCGGGGGTAAAAAATTAAGTTTCTACAATCTTCTCAAAACTCTGGATTCTGATAGAGGGCCATGAGACTTAAACCTGAGTGCAAAAATGTTGGCTCTAGACCCTTCCAGAGCTGAGATATGGAAACTCAAAAATTCCACCCGGAAAAAAAAACGACAGTGGTACCCCTTTCGTTTTTTTTTTTTTTTTGGGCGAAAAATTAAGTTTCTCCAATCTTCTCAAAACTCTGGATTCTGATAGAGGGCCATGAGACTTAAACCTGAGTGCAAAAATGGAGGCTCTAGACCCTTCCAGAGCTGAGATATGGAAACTCAAAAATCCCACCTGGAAAAAAAAAACGACAGTGGTACCCCTTTCGTTTTTTTTTTCGGGCGAAAAATACATTTCTCCAATCTTCTCAAAACTCTGGATTCTGATAGAGGGCCATGAGACTTAAACCTGAGTGCAAAAATGGAGGCTCTAGACCCTTCCAGAGCTGAGATATCGAAACTCAAAAATTCGACCCAAAAACAAAACGACAGTTGTACCCCTTTCGTTTTTTGTTTTTTTTCGGGCGAAAAATTAAGTTTCTCCAATCTTCTCAAAACTCTGGATTCTGATAGAGGGCCATGAGACTTAAACCTGAGTGCAAAAATCGAGGCTCTAGACCCTTCCAGAGCTGAGATATCGAAACTCAAAAATTCGACCCAAAAACAAAACGACAGTGGTACCCCTTTCGTTTTTTTTTTTTTTTCGGGTGAAAAATTAAGTTTCTCCAATCTTCTCAAAACTCTGGATTCTGATAGAGGGCCATGAGACTTAAACCTGAGTGCAAAATGGAGGCTCTAGACCCTTCCAGAGCTGAGATATGGAAACTCAAAAATTCCACCCGGAAAAAAAAAACGACAGTGGTACCCCTTTCGTTTTTGTTTTTTTTTCGGGCGAAAAATTAAGTTTCTCCAATCTTCTCAAAACTCTGGATTCTGATAGAGGGCCATGAGACTTAAACCTGAGTGCAAAAATGGAGGCTCTAGACCCTTCCAGAGCTGAGATATGGAATCTCAGAAATTCCACCCGGAAAAAAAAAACGACAGTTGTACCCCTTTCGTTTTTTTTTTTTTTCGGGGGAAAAATTAAGTTTCTACAATCTTCTCAAAACTCTGGATTCTGATAGAGGACCATGAGACTTAAACCTGAGTGCAAAAATGGAGGCTCTAGACCCTTCCAGAGCTGAGATATGGAAACTCAAAAATTCCACCCGGAAAAAAAAAAACGACAGTGGTACCCCTTTCGTTTTTGTTTTTTTTTTCGGGCGAAAAATTAAGTTTCTCCAATCTTCTCAAAACTCTGGATTCTGATAGAGGGCCATGAGACTTAAACCTGAGTGCAAAAATGGAGGCTCTAGACCCTTCCAGAGCTGAGATATGGAATCTCAGAAATTCCACCCGGAAAAAAACAACAACAGTGGTACCCCTTTAGTTTTTTTTTTTCGAGCGAAAAATTTAGTTTCTCCAATCTTCTCAAAACTCTGGATTCTGATAGAGGGCCATGAGACTTAAACCTGAGTGCAAAAATGGAGGCTCTAGACCCTTCCAGAGCTGAGATATGGAAACTCAAAAATTCCACCCGGAAAAAAAAACGAAAGCGGTACCCCTTTCGTTTTTGTTTTTTTTCGGGCGAAAAATTAAGTTTCTCCAATCTTCTCAAAACTCTGGATTCTGATAGAGGGCCATGAGACTTAAACCTGAGTGCAAAAATGGAGGCTCTAGACCCTTCCAGAGCTGAGATATGGAAACTCAAAAATTCCACCCGGAAAAAAAAAACGACAGTGGTACCCCTTTCGTTTTTTTTTTTTCGGGCGAAAAATTAAGTTTCTCCAATCTTCTCAAAACTCTGGATTCTGATAGAGGGCCATGAGACTTTAACCTGAGTGCAAAAATGGAGGCTCTAGACCCTTCCAGAGCTGAGATATGGAAACTCAAAAATTCCACCCGAAAAAAAAAAAAGACAGTGGTACGTACCCCTTTCGTTTTTTTTTTTCGGGCGAAAAATTAAGTTTCTCCAATCTTCTCAAAACTCTGGATTCTGATAGAGGGCAATGAGACTTAAACCTGAGTGCAAAAATGGAGGCTCTAGACCCTCCCAGAGCTGAGATATGGAAACTCAAAAATTCCACCCGGAAAAAAAAAACGACAGTGGTACCCCTTTCGTTTTTTTTTTTTTCGGGTGAAAAATTAAGTTTCTCCAATCTTCTCAAAACTCTGGATTCTGATAGAGGGCCATGAGACTTAAACCTGAGTGCAAAATGGAGGCTCTAGACCCTTCCAGAGCTGAGATATGGAAACTCAAAAATTCCACCCGGAAAAAAAAAACGACAGTGGTACCCCTTTCGTTTTTGTTTTTTTTTCGGGCGAAAAATTAAGTTTCTCCAATCTTCTCAAAACTCTGGATTCTGATAGAGGGCCATGAGACTTAAACCTGAGTGCAAAAATGGAGGCTCTAGACCCTTCCAGAGCTGAGATATGGAATCTCAGAAATTCCACCCGGAAAAAAAAAACGACAGTTGTACCCCTTTCGTTTTTTTTTTTTTCGGGGGAAAAATTAAGTTTCTACAATCTTCTCAAAACTCTGGATTCTGATAGAGGACCATGAGACTTAAACCTGAGTGCAAAAATGGAGGCTCTAGACCCTTCCAGAGCTGAGATATGGAAACTCAAAAATTCCACCCGGAAAAAAAAAACGACAGTGGTACCCCTTTCGTTTTTTTTTTTTTGGGCGAAAAATACATTTCTCCAATCTTCTCAAAACTCTGGATTCTGATAGAGGGCCATGAGACTTAAACCTGAGTGCAAAAATGGAGGCTCTAGACCCTTCCAGAGCTGAGATATGGAAACTCAAAAATTCCACCCGGAAAAAAAAAACGACATTGGTACCCCTTTCGTTTTTGTTTTTTTCGGGCGAAAAATTAAGTTTCTCCAATCTTCTCAAAACTCTGGATTCTGATAGAGGGCCATGAGACTTAGACCTGAGTGCAAAAATGGAGGCTCTAGACCCTTCCAGACCTGAGATATGGAAAATCAAAAATTCCACCCGGAAAAAAAAACGACAGTGGTACCCCTTTCGTTTTTTTTTTTTCGGGCGAAAAATTAAGTTTCTCCAATCTTCTCAAAACTCTGGATTCTGATAGAGGGCCATGAGACTTAAACCTGAGTGCAAAAATGGAGGCTCTAGACCCTTCCAGAGCTGAGATATGGAAACTCAAAAATCCCACCCGGAAAAAAAAAACGACAGTGGTACCCCTTTCGGGTTTTTTTTTTCGGGTGAAAAATTAAGTTTCTCCAATCTTCTCAAAACTCTGGATTCTGATAGGGCCATGAGACTTAAACCTGAGTGCAAAAATGGAGGCTCTAGACCCTTCCAGAGCTCAGATATGGAATCTCGAAAATTCCACCCGGAAAAAAAAAACGACAGTGGTACCCCTTTCGTTTTTTTTTTTTTTTTCGGGGGTAAAAAATTAAGTTTCTCCAATCTTCTCAAAACTCTGGATTCTGATAGAGGGCCATGAGACTTAAACCTGAGTGCAAAAATGTTGGCTCTAGACCCTTCCAGAGCTGAGATATGGAAACTCAAAAATTCCACCCGGAAAAAAAAAACGACAGTGGTACCCCTTTCGTTTTTTTTTTTTTTATGGCGAAAAATTAAGTTTCTCAAATCTTCTCAAAACTCTGGATTCTGATAGAGGGCCATGAGACTTAAACCTGAGTGCAAAAATGGAGGCCTTTAGACCCTTCCAGAGCTGAGATATGGAAACTCAAAAATCCCACCTGGAAAAAAAAAACGACAGTTGTACCCCTTTCGTTTTTTTTTTTCGGGCGAAAAATACATTTCTCCAATCTTCTCAAAACTCTGGATTCTGATAGACGGCCATGAGACTTAAACCTGAGTGCAAAAATGGAGGCTCTAGACCCTTCCAGAGCTGAGATATCGAAACTCAAAAATTCGACCCAAAAACAAAACGACAGTGGTACCCCTTTCGTTTTTTTTTTTTCGGGCGAAAAATTAAGTTTCTCCAATCTTCTCAAAACTCTGGATTCTGATAGAGGGCCATGAGACTTAAACCTGAGTGCAAAAATCGAGGCTCTAGACCCTTCCAGAGCTGAGATATCGAAACTCAAAAATTCGACCCAAAAACAAAACGACAGTGGTACCCCTTTCGTTTTTTTTTTTTTCGGGCGAAAAATTAAGTTTCTCCAATCTTCTCAAAACTCTGGATTCTGATAGAGGGCCATGAGACTTAAACCTGATTGCAAAAATGGAGGCTCTAGACCCTTCCAGAGCTGAGATATGGAAACTCAAAAATTCCACCCGGAAAAAAAAACGACAGTGGTACCCCTTTCGGGTTTTTTTTTTCGGGTGAAAAATTAAGTTTCTCCAATCTTCTCAAAACTCTGGATTCTGATAGGGCCATGAGACTTAAACCTGAGTGCAAAAATGGAGGCTCTAGACCCTTCCAGAGCTCAGATATGGAATCTCGAAAATTCCACCCGGAAAAAAAAAACGACAGTGGTACCCCTTTCGTTTTTTTTGTTTTTTTTCGGGGGTAAAAAATTAAGTTTCTCCAATCTTCTCAAAACTCTGGATTCTGATAGAGGGCCATGAGACTTAAACCTGAGTGCAAAAATGTTGGCTCTAGACCCTTCCAGAGCTGAGATATGGAAACTCAAAAATTCCACCCGGAAAAAAAAAACGACAGTGGTACCCCTTTCGTTTTTTTTTTTTTTATGGCGAAAAATTAAGTTTCTCAAATCTTCTCAAAACTCTGGATTCTGATAGAGGGCCATGAGACTTAAACCTGAGTGCAAAAATGGAGGCCTTTAGACCCTTCCAGAGCTGAGATATGGAAACTCAAAAATCCCACCTGGAAAAAAAAAACGACAGTGGTACCCCTTTCGTTTTTTTTTTCGGGCGAAAAATACATTTCTCCAATCTTCTCAAAACTCTGGATTCTGATAGAGGGCCATGAGACTTAAACCTGAGTGCAAAAATGGAGGCTCTAGACCCTTCCAGAGCTGAGATATCGAAACTCAAAAATTCGACCCAAAAACAAAACGACAGTGGTACCCCTTTCGTTTTTTTTTTTTCGGGCGAAAAATTAAGTTTCTCCAATCTTCTCAAAACTCTGGATTCTGATAGAGGGCCATGAGACTTAAACCTGAGTGCAAAAATCGAGGCTCTAGACCCTTCCAGAGCTGAGATATCGAAACTCAAAAATTCGACCCAAAAACAAAACGACAGTGGTACCCCTTTCGTTTTTTTTTTTTTCGGGCGAAAAATTAAGTTTCTCCAATCTTCTCAAAACTCTGGATTCTGATAGAGGGCCATGAGACTTAAACCTGATTGCAAAAATGGAGGCTCTAGACCCTTCCAGAGCTGAGATATGGAAACTCAAAAATTCCACCCGGAAAAAAAAACGACAGTGGTACCCCTTTCGGGTTTTTTTTTTCGGGTGAAAAATTAAGTTTCTCCAATCTTCTCAAAACTCTGGATTCTGATAGGGCCATGAGACTTAAACCTGAGTGCAAAAATGGAGGCTCTAGACCCTTCCAGAGCTCAGATATGGAATCTCGAAAATTCCACCCGGAAAAAAAAAACGACAGTGGTACCCCTTTCGTTTTTTTTTTTTTTTTCGGGGGTAAAAAATTAAGTTTCTCCAATCTTCTCAAAACTCTGGATTCTGATAGAGGGCCATGAGACTTAAACCTGAGTGCAAAAATGTTGGCTCTAGACCCTTCCAGAGCTGAGATATGGAAACTCAAAAATTCCACCCGGAAAAAAAAAACGACAGTGGTACCCCTTTCGTTTTTTTTTTTTTATGGCGAAAAATTAAGTTTCTCAAATCTTCTCAAAACTCTGGATTCTGATAGAGGGCCATGAGACTTAAACCTGAGTGCAAAAATGGAGGCCTTTAGACCCTTCCAGAGCTGAGATATGGAAACTCAAAAATCCCACCTGGAAAAAAAAAACGACAGTGGTACCCCTTTCGTTTTTTTTTTTCGGGCGAAAAATACATTTCTCCAATCTTCTCAAAACTCTGGATTCTGATAGAGGGCCATGAGACTTAAACCTGAGTGCAAAAATGGAGGCTCTAGACCCTTCCAGAGCTGAGATATCGAAACTCAAAAATTCGACCCAAAAACAAAACGACAGTGGTACCCCTTTCGTTTTTTTTTTTTTCGGGCGAAAAATTAAGTTTCTCCAATCTTCTCAAAACTCTGGATTCTGATAGAGGGCCATGAGACTTAAACCTGAGTGCAAAAATCGAGGCTCTAGACCCTTCCAGAGCTGAGATATCGAAACTCAAAAATTCGACCCAAAAACAAAACGACAGTGGTACCCCTTTCGTTTTTTTTTTTTTCGGGCGAAAAATTAAGTTTCTCCAATCTTCTCAAAACTCTGGATTCTTATAGAGGGCCATGAGACTTAAACCTGAGTGTAAAAATGGAGGCTCTAGACCCTTGCAGAGCTGAGGTATCGAAACTCAAAATTTCGACCTGAAAAAAAAATGACAGTGGTACCCCTTTCGTGTTTTTTTTTCGGGCGAAAAATGAAGTTTCTCCAATCTTCTCAAAACTCTGGATTCTGATAGAGGGCCATGAGATTTAAACCTGAGTGCAAAAATGGAGGCTCTAGACCCTTCCAGAGCTGAGATATCGAAACTGAAAAATTCGACCCAAAAAAAAACGACAGTGGTACCCCTTTCGTTTTTTTTTTTCGGGTGAAAAATTAAGTTTCTCCAATCTTCTCAAAACTCTGGATTCTGATAGAGGGCCATGAGATTTAAACCTGAGTGCAAAAATGGAGGCTCTAGACCCTTCCAGAGCTGAGATATCGAAACTTAAAAATTCGACCCAAAAAAAAAACGACAGTGGTACCACTGTCGTTTTTTTTGGGGGGTCGAATTTTTGAGTTTCGATATCTCAGCTCTGGAAGGGTCTAGAGCCTCCATTTTTGCACGTTTTTAATGAAACGTTTTTAATGAAGCAGCCTAATGAGTAAAATGTCTATTTTTCCGGCGTCCCCCCCAGCTCCTTGTTTAAGCAAAAGGTACGCTAAAAACAACATATTACATCGACGTTAAACCACGTTAACCGTGTTAACCATAACCTTTTAAATACTCGACCTAGTTCCATTGCTTAGCAACGGGAAGAAACTCCTGTAACTTCAGTGCCCAACCCGTATCACAACAAGACGTGAAATAATCACGTTGGTCCACTTTGGAAAACGTGTAGATGTCACGGTTTAGTTTAAACTCAAAACCATAAATAGGGCTATACTACCCTCTTGTGCCAAATTATATTTGTATATTTATTTTCCAACAAATAAAATCAAACCTGCAATAAAACCCTGTCCAATACACCCTTTAACTCAAAAAGAGTTCAAATGTAAATTCTCAAAATGGCCTTTTGCTTTCTCACGGGTCACAGTGAAATCAATAGTTACAAAGTCACAGTTAAATCAATAGTTATTTGTTTTTTGTTTGTTTAATTTTTTGCAGCAGACAAAATTTAAAAGTTCATTTTGTAAAAATGTATTCCCACAAAATCATGTACACTACACATAGACATCCAGATAATGTATTTGAACAAAATATAAAAAAATAAAAAATAAAATAAAAGATTCAATACATCCAAGGTTTGATTACAAATTGACAGTGACAACAAGGCTGCATTTTGCACTGAAGAGCAACGTAATTGTTGCTCCAAAGGTCAATAAAAATACATTGAATGGAAAAATAGGACTAAAGCAGAAGTCTATATATATATATATATATATATATATATATTAATCTCATTACAAGAGAAACAAGTGATCTCTTCTGTGATATTTCTTTTTTACCATCAAGATTTATTTGTGAGACATTAAAGGGTTTGTTCACCCAAAATGAAAATTATGTCATTAATGACTCACCCTCATGTCGTTCCAAGCCGTAAGTCCTCCGTTCCTCTATGGAACACAGTTTAAGATATTTTAGATTTGGTCCGAGAGCTTTCTGTCCCTCCATTGAAAATGTATGCATGGTATACTGTCCTTGTCCAGAAAGGAAATAAAGACATCATCAAAGTTGTCCATGTGACATCAGGGGGTTAGTTAGAATGTTTTGAAGCATCGAAAATACATTTTGGTCCAAAAATAACAAAAACTATGATTTTATTCAGCATTGTATTGTCTTCCAGCATTGTATTGTCTTCCGGTTCCTGTTCTTTTTATTGTCAATCCGTTCACAAGTCCGCAAAGACGCTGCTGACGTGTATCTGGTGTGCCAGTGTATTCGGGTTCAAATAAATATGGCTGGGCCAGAGTCTTCCTCTGTGTCGAAATCTTTAGACATGTTTGCAAAGATTGTTTTGTTTACAGCATGCGTTTCCCTCAGACTGTAAGTGAAGCTCGGGCGCACCATATATACACGTCAGCAGCGTCACTGAACGTGGATTGACCTCAGAACCAGAAGACAATACAATGCTGAATAAAATAGCTTTTGTAATTTTTGGACCAAAATGTATTTTCGATGCTTCAAAACATTCTAAATAACCCACTGATGTCATATGGACTACTTTGATGATGTCTTTAGCCTATTTCCTTTCTGGACAAGGACAGTATACCGTACATTTTCAATGGAGGGACAGAAAACTTTCGGACTTAATCTAAAATATCTTAAACTGTGTTCCGAAGATGAATGGAGGTCTTACGGGCTTGGAATGACATGAGTGTGAGTCATTATAATGACATAATTTTCATTTTTGGTTATGATCAACTGCAATAAAATAGCCTATATTTTTTTCTAATTCAACTGTTCATTTCTACTCTGTACTTGCATAGATATACATAGTCTATTTCTCATATATAGTTATACTATATTCTATATTACTCATATAGTATATACATATACAGTATATACAGTATATACAATATACTATATTCTCATATATATAGTATAGTATAGGCCTAGTTATTTTGCATTGTGCTGGCATTTATTGTGGACAGCAAGGTTATAATTGCTCAGGAAAATCTGCTTTCCTCACTGCAGGTGTATGCCAATAAAAGCTTTAAATCTCAAATAATACAGTATATTCATCAAACCTCTGACAGTGAAATGAACAGCAGTTTTTAATAATAACTAAAATAGCAGTACGCATTCTTAGATGAATGACAGTATATCTAGTATTTTAATGCAGGAGCATGAAGTAACTAAAACATTAATATCTAGTAGGATTTAGGGAGGAACTAGCCGATAAATCACTAAGATTAATCTTAGCCTGGTTGTTAGCCTGCTCCAGTGTAAATTTCCATAGTAACTTAATGTAGATTTATTTTGCCTCCATTCGTGCAACCGAGTCAGGGCTAAATTCAGCCAGGATAAACCCCCAGCTTAATCCCTTATCTTGCTTTTGTGCAATACCCCCCGGGACAAGGTGCATTGGGGGTGTATTTGCACAGTGCCCTGACAAACACAAAAACAACTATTACAGGAAAATAGAACAAACAGAGAAAGGCTAACAAATCGGGGTGAAGGTCCCCTCGAGCACTATAAAACATCTCCGTGTAAGCATCTGTCAGTTAGAAGACATCGGCATTTGTTGTGTATCGCATTCATTGACGCAAACATGCTTATTAGCACATTATGGGGTGCCTTCGGCTCACTAATTGGTCTGTTTTATGCTGGGGTGCAGGTCATGGTGCCATGTCTTCCTCCAGCCCCTTTCTCCGCTTCTGTTTTTACTACTGATGAGGTAAGAGGATTTAACCCTTTAACATCTTTACTTCATGCATCTTGTAGGCTACTGTATAGTGATTATTTTCTAAGCTGAACAAAATCTGGTAAATATTGTGCCGTTTGTTTCACAGGCCTCGTCTTTAGCTTCAGTTCTTCACCTTCTTCAGTTTCAAGATATTCTGTAGATTCATTAATGTATGGAAAATAATTTAGTGACTGGTTACATAAAATTTCTGAATTGTGTGTGTTGAACGGTTCAGGATCTTGACCTTGCAGCACAGTAATGTCACCAAAGTCAGTCTTGGCTTTATGGCAGGGTTATTATCTTTAAATAAAACTAAAAACATTTCTGTTAATTGAAAAAGCTTAAATAAAAAATATATATAAACATTGATAAATGAAAATAGGCTATAATAAATAAAACCTTACTAGCAATATTTTTTAAAAAGCACAGTGAAATTACTAAAAAATGTGACTAAAATGAATTAACATGGAAGACATAAAATATAAGCTAATTCAAAATATTAATAAAACTATAATGAAATAAAATAAAAACTAAAATCACACTGCTATGTGGAAATGTTTGTAATAGGCCCTAGATGTGTGTGATTATTAAGAATTTGACTGAATTTATTCATAAAAGCCAAGGCAAAAATATTATAATTTATTGTAGATGTCAGATATCCTACTTCTTGTTCCAATTTTGTTAAAATATTTATTTTTAAAAATCCTGTGCAGTATATGGGCTCTTGGCATTTTGTGGCAGCTGCTGTATGGGATGAAGACGATCTTAAATCATTCAAAACCACCGACAGCTCTATGCTTCACATCCAGAGAGACGCTAACGACACCCTGACGGTGACTGAATCCTCTCGTGTGTGAGTGGACTGCACACACACACGTACAAACACACACACACACACACACACACACACACACACACACACACACACACACACACACACACACATTGACATATGGACTGTTCTATTACTTTTCAAGTATATTAAAATACTTGTGTTTGTATCACCACAGTGGAGGTCAGTGTCAAAAAAACACTTGGACCTACTTCTCAATGCCTGTGATGGATCATTTCCTGTTTAGAACTGGTAGGAACTGATGTACGTAACTTACAACCTGATAATTTCAACATGTATTATTCATGTTTAACATCTCACAAATCACAATCTCATGGTAGCCTACTTTGTAACTGCGTTTTGGGTCTAAATTGTATACATTCGTGAAATCTGTTTACGCCGTGTTTGCTTAACTTTTTTAATGAAATCGTTACAAAATCGCCACCTCATAAAAAAAGCTAGTTAGCCTAAGTTACGTTTACCGTGAGATTGGGTTGATTCATATCAAGCTATTTCCTTCTCAGAGATCCTTTTAGAATGTTAATCATAATTTAGTTATGTTTATTTCAAAAGATGAATCATTTCTCATGATACAATTTTCCCCTTTAAAATGTGTCTCTGTATGAGCAGATTTCGATACTATTGCACTGGTCTGGGATGGCAAGTTCATAAACTGCTCTTCATGCATCATAATACTGTTTGTGGATGAAGATGAGGAAACAAGTGCTATGTTATTTGGTCAGTATCATCTTTGATCATGATCCACCTACAGTATGTGATCAAAGCAACATGTTAAACTGTTAAACATTAATAAAGACAAAATGCTCACACATATAATTCAACATGCACCGACCTCTGAAACCTTCTAAGTATAACCTCTAATACTGAATATGTGCTGCATGTACACTCACCACCAATGGAAACGGACTCAGTTACACAACTAACTTTTATTCATAATGTCTCTCTGTTTGTCTGTCTTCCATTGCAGCTCGTAGTGAAAAAATACCAGATGAAGTGATACAGGAATTTAAGTCAAAAATGGAGTGTGTATATATGGAAGATTTCGTACAGGCACCTCTGCAAAAAGGTTGGCCAAAGTTGTCTGGCACATTTCATTATTGACCTTGTAACTTATTATGTATTGCAAAACAAAGGCCAGCAATCTGATGATATTATGAGCATGTTGTTCCATAGTTTATGTAAAACTAGATTTATCATACACATATCGTTTATTTCAGGTTACTGTAAACTTGATGAGGCAGCTTAAAAAAAAAGGGTAAGTAAACATTCTGTTTTCTAAACTGACTTCTGTTTTCACTGAAAATTGCACATTTTATTTACTGTGCACAAATTTCTCCTAAAGGTCACGAGCAGCTGCAGAGATCTCCATAGTCCAGATCGACAATGAATGACTGCTTTGATGGACTTTAAGATTCACTGTTGTGGGTTTAGTGACTGATCTATTAATTGCACTTTCTGATTTTTCTGATTGAGATTTCTTCAAAGTACATTAAATCAGTTTGTGTTTTGTGTTGATTACTCGGATTATTGGTATTAAAATTCATAATTGAGTTTTAGATTCAAAACACCATCTACTCTTATCACAAACGGGTATCACTTTACCTCCCTCACTTCGGATTCATCTTTCCTGAACCCTGGTTAAATTTTCATCCTGCCACCATTACATGAATTATTTTCATGGAACCCAATCTGTTAACAAATAAACCAAACTGTAAATTTCAGTGCATCAGTCAATGCAGGCCCATTACATCACATGTTAATATATAAATACATTAGTAAGAACAATGAACAATGCAGTGATTCCGGTCCTGTGAATTTCAAAAACAATCATATTGAAATTTATTTATCTGGCTAAAAGAGTATGCATTTGTTAAAAAAAAAAAAAATAACAGTGTAACTTAATTAAAGGAATAAACAAAAACTTTTTTGTTTGTATATAAAACTTTATTGATGAAATGGGTAATTTCTCCCCCCAAAATACACTGTAAAACTATTAACCTGTTTTAAAGCCTATTCATTTAATACTTTCTAACATGGCCAAATATCTTTGTGCAAATTCCCTTTTAAGCTTATATTTTACAGTGTATACATGAAACATACTATTCACATTTTACTTTCACATGCAGTGGAATAATAAGTTTGAACTATTTACAGTTTTCTTGTGACACAGATTGTTAAATGCAGGCGTTCACTGCAGTCATCAAAGCTTAAAGGCAGGGAAATAATTTTATATTTAATATATTAATTTGCCTCACTGAATTCTGTAGCAGATCAGTGCACACATTATGAGGCCATTTTAGTACAAACTTTCTGTTACACAGCAGAAGATGCGTTTCTTGCACTTCAATTTTACTGCATGCTTTGGCATGAAATTATATCCGAACACAATTTGTCAATGGTTTAAAGCCATTGTATTAGAATCACCTTGCCTTTTAACTATGTACCCAGTGACTTATTCATTAAATAATTTGCAAGGTAATAATAAATAAAGTTTAAAAAAGACACGAAAATACACAACCTTTTCCTCTTCTGTATTTTCTCCAAATTTTGTTTATATGATCTCTCATGGGATATAAAGGATTAATTGCTTATCTTCCTTATCTAACTGATTGTTGTAATGATAATAATAATAATAATTATTATTATTATTATTATTATAAATATAGCTGCAAGCAGCAATTACAGGACCAGGCACAGCGGCAAAGACATGTAAAGTCAAACTGGAAGTATATATGGTGAGGAGTTTAGGACTTCAAGCTAAAGTCCATAAATAGAAATACTCATAATTTTTGACCAACAGGTGGCACTGTCAGCCTTTTAATATGTGATTGTGCTAATGGCATACTTTTTTTTTTTTTTTTTTTACTGAGATACAGCCTCAAATCCTTTTTAGCATCCTCAACTTTGAACCCTTTGTGCTTGGCCCTTAATAATGATACATATACAGAATACTTAACAATAAATGTTGCCCATTTTTTAGAGCAATATTCATTCAGTCGTGCACTTAAATGTTTCTTTGCTCATGGGCAGTACAAAAACATTTATGCAAACACTGAAGGCAATGCTATTAATTTTAAAACACATTAGATATATATTGGCTACAATATAAATGCATTTGAATGATTCACTTATTCACCTTGGCTTGGTCTTGCTTTCCGATTTTTAGGCATAAACCTCGAAAACAGAAATGCTCATTTGAACACTTCATTTTATCCTTGCTTTGCTTGTTTCCTCATGAATGTCTTTGTTCTCTTCAAAACTGAGCTGCCTTTGAAAAACTCCATCTCCTACAATAACTCAGAGACTTTGTAAGAAATGTTTTATCATACTAATAAAGACAAGTTAAACAACCTCCAAAGGATAGTTCAATTGCACTTAATGCATTTTGTTGTACAGACACAGCTTTTTACTCACAGTTTACCCTTAAATTTCTTGTGAGATCAAATGCCTCGTACGAACGTGACAAAATGATGAAGATATTATACAGTAAATCGAGAACATGTTCTCTTTTGGCAGCACCAATTCCCTGCAAACAGGGTTTAATTGTCTTAGTAATCTAGAGAAAGACCCTGTGAAATAAGAGCATTAAACCCTGTTTTAAGTGCAAAACTGTTATAAATCTAAATATTGCGTTCATATTAGCATTTAAAAATAGCATATTAAAATTTCAGCCCTCTTGAGTCACACAGCAGCACAGATATGTGACTCTAACCCTGGCGAATGGCAAATACACTCCTGTTTTGTATAACAAAGGCACTTGAAAATATGAGGCATCTGTGTAAACCTAAACGACCACTTCTTTTGCTACAACTTCTCAAAAGTTAAACATTTTCTGCAAGGCCATTATATTAAAATGGGTGTTGCAGCAAAATATTTTGGAAATTAGTATCTGATCATCTGACTAAACAAGCTAACACATGATGCCCATGTTTAAGAGCCCAACCAAGCCAAGCTGATGCACTTACAAACACGACTGACACATTTTACTTCTACGTTCTGTCATGCAGGGAATCTCAACTGACTTGCAGAGAATCCCCCAGAATGCCTTTCATTTAGGAAAATTCATCCAATTCTTAAACTTTCACTCAATGATCATTCTGATATGTCTATTTAAAAACACATACATATTTTCCTGTGACAGTAATTTGCCATCATTGGTCCAGCTAAACTTACTCTTCTATAATTATTATTCAGAACTCTTTAGCTGATCAGAGAAAATACCACTACAAAAACTGATATGTAACTAATTTTTAACGCCGATGCAGGATGTGTGTCCATACACTCACTTCCTCTGGACAGGCTTCACACAGATGTGGGTATGGTTCCTCCTCACTCGTTTCTGGAGGTGATGTCCTAAAGTAGAGACAAAAAAATGGATGTTAGATTCTTTATTTAGTCTCATGTTTGTCTTAAGTCTGTACGCAGATTCTCACCTCAGTCTTTGCTCTGCTCCAGTGAACTGCGCTTCCAGGTTTAGACATACCTGAAAGAGAGAAAATGATTTGATAATATTTTACTCCTAAAATAAGAGAAATAAGGTTGATTGATTATATAAATGTCAACCAGCCCGCTCTAAGTCTGATTGGTTTATATATCTGTTATCATGTTGTTCAACAGAAACAAGAACAAATTCAGAAATCATCAATGTAATAATGTTGTTGTTGTTGTTGTTTTTCCTTTAAAAATATTGTGCATGAATCATTCGAGCACATTTTTTGAAGAAATGTCTGTCTTTGTCATTTTAACCTTCAAATGGTCTTCGTTTCCTGTTTACACTTCTGGACTCAACAATTTATTGAGTAATTGTACAAACAATATACATTTTTAATCATACAAATAATATATCTTTTTTTTTTTGCTTTGTTTACCTCTCATCTATTCATTAATGCTGTGTTTTTGGAGATATAAAGTACTTTTGTATCCATATACCACACAATTCCTCAACTACACCATTAGCTTGCATATGAAATATTATTTTTTTATGATACATTGCATTTATGCTCTAGTACTAGGCCTTCATTTCTGTGTAAAAATTTTCAGATTTATGCCAGGGTTTTTTTTTCTCTTTTTTTGACACATGAAGAAAATATATTTAGTTTTTTTTTTCACATTTCCCATTCATTTCATATTGACAATGTGGAGTCATATTGACCCCGAAGACCAGAAGTGTAAACATTTTTTTACATACCTTCAGAACAACTGAATGAAGCCCAGTTTTTGTGTGTAGATAATGTATGAAAAGTCACAAAATCTTATTCCACTGAGATGAAGGGTACCTTTTTTTTATTAAGTAAAAGTGGGGTCGTATAGACCCCATGACCAAATTGAGGGCTACAAACATAATAACTTGGCTCAAAACAATTCATTAAGTGTACTTTTCCACTAAAGAATATGTCAGAAGAATTACAGAAGAATAATAGTGACTAAGCTTGCTATTTTACTTGATTTGGTTACTCACATATAGATGAAAGCAGAACCATGAATGCCACGGCTGCAGAAACACTTCCCAGCAGCCACCTGTGAGGATTATGGTGTCATTAATCTATGAGATGAAAAGCTCCTTTTTCATTACTAATGAACCACTCAGACAGAAATATCTCTCTCTATCTCTCTAAAACACACACACACACACACACAGTTTCATTACCCAGAGGAGATGGCAATGCACAGGCACAGAGTGAGGATGAGGAGAAGGACTTTCCGGAGCACAGTTTCTGAAACAAAAATATAATAACAATCTGTTTCTTATTTTCCATATTCATCAGACACTCACTGTAGGCAAGGATGGGAGCTGTAGTTCTGTTTCATTCGCCCTTTTCTCTCACCTGACGATGTCTTGCTGGATGAACTATAACTATTGAGGTGACAGACAGATGGGGGAGGAACATCCAGGAGACCGCTCACTGATTGGCTGAATTGTTCAGGGGCGGAGCAAGACTCGCACGGTGGCTCCTCCTCTTCTTCAAGCTGAGTCTGAGGAGGCACTTTATCTGAAGAGGAAACAGGATCTGTGGCATCTATAAAGGAACACACGCACATGATTACTAAAAGTGAACAGGCAACTATTTTAAACTATTTCTTTAACTCCAAAATTAGAATCCTCCTAACCGTAGGTGAAGCTGATAGGTCTATCTTTCTCATAGCTGTGGTCCAGCTCCTCCCATGATGATAACTGGATTGGGGTGATTGGGTCAGATCTTCTAAAAACACTTCCTTCCAGCCAGGACTGGCATGATTGGCTCATATCACTCAGAAGGCTGGCCAGTGACCTTTTTCCTCGACGCCGTCGTCTGAATATGCTAACACGCACACACACACACACAAACATGTCACATTGGTGTCCATGTTTCATGGGAATTTTTCAAAGACATAATTATTTTTATACATAACAAATTTAATATTTTATCTCCTATTTCCACCTCTCACAGAAAACTTTCTGCATTTTTACATTTTCAAAAAACTTTTACTTTCTGGGGACATTTGGTCGGTAGGTTAAACACACACACACTCACACTCACACACACTAAAGTTTCATTATTCTGCCAAATCTAAAGTTGCTTTTTAACCCTCATAGACCCCAGCATTGATATGTATGATGTATTCGTTTTACACATCATAAAAAACTATTTTGTTAAGGCAGATTTGTGTCGGGGTAAATTTTGAAAAAAAAAAAATGCAGAAAAATTTCAACATTTAGGGTTGCAAAATGTTACCATTATTTTTTGATACAGTAAGAAAAAGTTTTGAATCCACAATGTATTTGAAATATAATAAATGTTTTATACCAGTAAAGATAGAGTCATGAGAAGTTTAAAACAATTTAAATGTTGCATTAAATATTCATTTCAAAGCATATTTTAAATATAATATAGTACTTTTAATACCACCTACATTCATTTTTTTTTTTAAGTATATGCTATTATATGTATAGTCCTAAATGAGACAATAATGACAATACTTCTAAGAAATCACCTGAATTTTTTTTTTTGCATCATTCATCGAATAGGCTCCAATTGTGACAATAGAAAAAGTTTGATTAGAATTTCAGAATTTCATTTTTGCTACACAGAGAATTCAAGTACATTCAAAATTTCATTGCATGTAAGCCTTTTCTTATCACTAGACATAGGTTAGAAATATATGTATTTTTAAATCCAGCCTCTCACGGGGATTTCGGATGCCCCAACGCCTGTGATGAGACGACTCAACGCCTGTGATGAGATGACTCAACGCCTGCGATATGTTATGGCGCCGTTTGATTCATAAACAATATTTATATTTAATATTTATATTTAAACAATATGAATGTAAGCCAGAGGAGAACTGGCCCCCGACTGGTTTTTTCTCCATCCAATCTGATGGAGTTTGGTTCCTTGCCACTGTCGCCTTGCTTTTGGCTTGCTTTGAGCTTGCTCAGTTGGGGTTATTTATTTAGTGTTTAGCAATGTTGTTGATCTGTGTTGTGCTACTTACATGTTATCACTGTGAAGCTGCTTTGATACAATCTGTATTATGAAAAGCGCTATATAAATAAATGTGACTTGACTTGACTTGACTAAATATTAGATGTCAAATACTAAACAGATAATAAATAAACAGATAAAGTAAACAAACACATTAGTTCTAAATGTGTTTTTATAAACAAATGTGTTTTTTTATTAAACAAATCAATTTGTTCTACATTGATTCAAATTAAACACTGTGTCATCTGAATTGCATCATATTGTGTGACTTTAGCAAGCTGTGGCATTTAAACTACTGTGATGAATTTCAGAGTGCCATGTACCACCATGTACATGTATGTATAGTACCAATATTTTTTGAAAGCAAGGTATTAAATAATTGCTTTTAAACAAACATTGCAATTTGCTTTGCTGGCTCTGAGGGTTAATTAAGAAATCAACTACTAGAGCCAACACACAATTGTGAAAATACTGTAGTGTATTTTAGCATAGGCGGAACGAAATCCAGAAACAAATATTTAAAGTTTTAAAAGATAGTCTGAAATCCAGCTCATTCATACTCACAGCACACACAACAAAAACAAACACTGTCATGAATCTCACCGGACAAGATTCTCTTTGTATGAGACGCTGGTGTGTGAGGGAGTCAGGGTGACGTTACCCTCGTCGTCTGTGCTAAAACTGTCCTCTGTCAGTACATAATAACCGTTGGCTAGTAGGCGGGGGCTTCGGCGACATGCACACACAGAGCCTGTCAGCGGATTGGTGGAAAAACACTCATAGGAGGAATCAGAGAAGTGGGAGACGTCAAGACTGAAAAGAGAAACAGCATTATAGCAAGGAAGAACCTATAAAGATATGCTGCTGCTTGTCTACATGCTCATACCTGTGACAAATATGTTCAGCCTCCTGCCTCCTGGTCTTAATCGGAGAACCTATGACAAACACCAGGTCAGCATTACAACAGTCTTATCAATGAATGAGCGCAAGATAGAGGGAGAATGAGAGACAGAGATGTGATATGAGGGCACACGTACTTGTAACCGCTCCTTTGAAGAAGTAAGCCATGGCTTATGCTGCATCCAAACCTGTAATACACAAAATAATATTCAGCTCTAATGGATAGTACATAATCTACCAAATAAACACATATTGGTTTTGAATTATTTCTCTATTATTATTTTTTCTTCACATGGATGCTCTTGAATAATTCATACATCAAACAGAAACATTTTAATATGAGGATCAAATGAAAGAAAAAAAAATACATATAAATGCAAATTATTATATATGGATATGAATAAATCAGTACTGATGAATGGTGATTGTAAAGAATGAAAAGGACAAAATAATACAAGGTAACACAAGTCCACATTTGCTCTCTGGAAACAGGATCAAATGAAAACATTTTTACAGATCCGTCACTTTTCTGCTATAGAGCTTAAGTCATTAATAAAACAATAATAATATAACTATACAAGTGTACTGCTAATTATTCTACAATTAGTCTTAAACAGAATGTAAAAAAAATCTAAATTAAAAAAGAAAATCACAGAAATATTAAAAAGTAAATAAATGGTTGCGGACTAAATATGTAGTAAAATAAAATGTAAAATTATGACATGGAATGGAATTACAGGGATTTAATGGATGTCTAAAGAAATTAGGTCAAATGAGAGGAAAGACTTACTTTGTTGTTATTTTTTTCTAGATATTTTTTGTAGATCAAATGTACAAAAATACATGTATTTCATGAAATAAAATGAATCATTGAATGAAAAATGGGGAGGGGTGTCTGACAGGATGTGAATGGAGTGGGATGGGGGAATCAGGGAGCCATGATGATACAAAAGGGGATGATGCTGGCAAAGTAGGTGGAGACCAGTTACTGTACTTCCTGTTAACTACTTCCTGCCTGGAGATAAACGATTGGCTGATCAGAGTGTCATGCATGTGTGTTCAGCTGCAGCTGCTATCAGAGAAGCTGAGGAGACCAACGGCAACAAATGAGGGAGCACAATAATCCATGCGCTCTCGCTCTCTCTCTCTCTCTCAGAAAGTAGCTTTTTTGTTTTCTCAAAAATCAGTTCCCAGAGTGATCACATGACAAACTTCTTTCATTTATGTTTGCGTTTGAACAGAAAGTCCCCCAAACTCTCACACGCATTTCCTGTAGTCTCTGCGTTTAGAAACACAAGGACTGCAAGATTAACATTACAACATTATTAGTATTACTGAAAGTTGCAAATACATTAAAAACAAGGCAAACTATGAGGAAATGTTGATATTGCAGCAGAGTGCACAGTGAAATGAGTAGCTGCAATATCAAAGCATTACTGAAATGCATGCCAACCACACATGCACACAAACAGATTCATAAGCTCTGAATAACTGATTTATGGCTTTACTTCCATTCTTATATACTTAACAATTTAATGAGAAATTGTCATTTAACCCATTTAAGACTTAAGAGAGAAAAAAACTGAATGTTGACGTTTCTAAAATTAATATTTGATGCATTGTCTATTTCTTGTATTTTGCATTGTCTATTTCATTGTCAGTTGACTGGGATTTCTCTGTTTACTTGTTTTTTCTTCTCAAAAAAAATCTTAATGTACAGCACTTTGGTCTACCTTTTTTATTAAATAAAATGGTTAACAGGTAAAATAAAACCTTACAGTTTTCATAAATAATTTGAATAAAAAAAACTGATAATACCCGATTACTTTGAAGGGAATAACAGAATAATTACTGTTATTTAACTCAGAATAAAATTTTAAAAAGTAATCTGGCGTCCTCGTTATCTTAATGCCCTGCCTGTTTAGTTCTGCGTTCAGGTTCAGACGCTCCTCGAGTCTTTGTTGCGCGGCCTGCAGCAGTTACGATGCGCGAGACACATTCACACACACATATCGAGCTGAGAGTATTGTATAATATGGCAAACATACAATTCCATAAATCAGTGTACAAAAATAATATATAAGGTGATTATGCTGAAGCATAATACTAACATCCGGTTACTTCTCGACACATTCTTTAGCGCTGAATCTGCCTTGTACCTAACGTAATTGCACAACACATATAGAAGTAATACGATTTAAAAAGAGGAGAAAAACAACACTTACCTAAACCAAGGAGAATGCGGATAGCGGCGCTGCTGTCTGTCCGCTTACTTACAAACATTGGCATGCATGAAGAACCACGCCTACAGTCTGAGAGAGAGAGAGAGAGAGAGAGAGAGAGAGAGAGAGAGAGAGAGAGAGAGAGAGAGAGAGAGAGAGAGAGAGAGAGAGAGAGAGAGAGAGAGAGAGAGAGAGAGAGAGAGAGATCAAAACAACGCTGTTGGAAACAAAACTTCTCTGAAGAATAACCAGTAGGCCTAATGCAAAAGATATTTGACCAACTCACCAAATTAATCGTATTTATAAATTAATTATGTATATTTGTATATCACGATGGAAAAGATTCACCCAAAAATGAAAATCATTTACTTAGGCTACCTCATGTCATTCAAAACCATCGCCTGTAAAAAAAAAAAGAAACTGTATGTCTTTCTTCGGCTGACGTCGAAATGGTGACACAAAAAGTCCCAGCTACGAAATAAAAAAATCATAATTATGACACTAGTCATAATTATTCAATAGATAATAATTGCTTTAAATAGCTCATTGTTTTTGATTAATTGAATATATGATGTTAGCTAACTGCATGACTTGTATTAAATGTACATAGAACTGTACATTTGTGACTTATGGATATTACTTTGACAAACTCACCTCTTATAACAGATTAATCTAATTTGTAATGCAGAAACATGCATTTTGTGCTTTGAAACAAAAATTATAGTGAAAAGCACTATTCAAATAAATGTCAATTATGAAAAAATTAATTATGACAAATACATTATTTTATTTTTTATATTATAAGATAAAAATGACATAATGTCAAAGTCATACTGTCATATTTAGACTTTTTATTGCATAATTATGAATTGGCATCACACAATTTTCTAAGTTTTGGGGCAGAAATGGGCTTGCATTGTATGGACAAAAATATTCTTCTAAAAAGAAATGATGGCGAAGAGATGATTACTATCCCTTTAAATGTAAATGTCTGAGCTTTCGGAGCACCAGATATTCAGGCTCAGAATCTCAAAAGTACAAAGACTGATACAGTTCTGTAACTGTAATTCTGATTTTATTTCAGCTTTTAGTGCGTGTGTCAGACAAAATATAAGTTATAAGTCTGTAGATAGTTTCAGGGATTCATTATTCATCATTTAAATTCCCAGTTAGGAATATTCAGTTGCATAGTTGATTATTAAACCATTTACAGTTGCTGTTAGTACTCTTTTTTTTTACTTGTGAATTCCTATAAACATTACAATTCAAAAGAGAGAATATTCAACAAGTATTGTTCTTAGGCTGAACACAGACTCTACAAATGTTTCCTGAGGATGTGGACTGATAAACTGCGCTTGTGCATATGAACTAAAGTAGACCAGAATAATCTCTAGTGTTTCTCTGCAGTGTGTGAGGATGACATCATGGAACAGTTACATGTGTGTGCAATGCTCTGGGGACGGTTACGCAAGATAAAACTCTGAGAGTTCTCACTGTTCTAGTGAGAATATTTTTTTTTTTATTGTTCAATACAATTTTTTTAGTTATTTACACTTAAAAACACATCTAAACTCAACAAAATATTTATATAAAATATAACCAACACACAACATCACCAGCTCTGAGTTTGACTCAGTAAGTCTGTGCGTTGGGCTCTAATAGGTGTGTAGCATGCATGTCTCTGGTCATGTTGTTTTTCTCTCTGAGTTTGGATTGTAGTAACGTGTGCTGCACCACTCCCATCCGAACATCCATCTGCTCAATTTCCTGCTTCAGCTTGGTCAAACTCTGACGGATCTTCACCACTGGAGCTGCATCACAAAACACACGGACAAGCATAAACTCCAGCTTACATAAACAAACTGCACCATCAGTAGAGGGAAAGATTGTTTGTTGTGCGTGCGGTTTACCTCCATCAGACATGCTGCTGCCTTTCTCTTCCATTTCCTGTTTCACTTTCTCTAGCTCCTCACTGATCTTAAGCACAAATATTAGCACGTTATTATCTGAATATTGTGTGGCTACTGGCTATTTGGACATAGAAAGGCTATATACATTTATTTATTAAAAACACTGATGCTTTTTAATTCTTACTCTGTTGTAACCAAAAGATGGTCAAATCATTGCTAATGCTAATATTCTGTGACTCTTGCGATAGCATCACAAGTTTTTTTAGACTCACCTCAGCCAGAATCCTGGTTCTCTCTGTGACACCTCCACTGGCCTGCTGATAAAGCTCTTTTACCTGACGAACAAAAACACATGATCAGCCTGTGTTTTGATTGGTTGAGGGTAACATGCGATTGACCATCCTGTGTTTTAACTGGTTGAGGGTAAGTAATACATTTTGGGGTTTTGATTGGTCAAGATGTTCACCTTGTTGAGCTGTGATTGTGCTTGGCGGTATTCTGAAATGAGATGCTCGAGCTGAGTATTGAGATATTTCTCACGACTGCTCACTTTCTCCAGAGTTTTACTGATGTCCTCTCTCAGCTTAAACAGACAACCCTGAACACACACACACACAATGTAAATAAATATAAATATAATATGTAAATCTATAAATATAAATATATATAGGTTTAATATTTCACATTATTATCCATTTTAAAATGATTTTTAAGAACATCAGTTATGGATGGATGGATGACCTTGGCGTCGTGCAAGGACGTGTTGATGCCATCTTGATGTTGATGCATTTGATCAAGGTGAATCCTCCAATCCTGAAACACAGTAACCTGTTACTCCACATTCAGCCATTCAGAGTCTCTCCATCACCATGCAGATGAGATACAGCGATTAAAGGTTGAGGAATTTGAGACCTTGTTGTCAGTGCGGATGGTGACTTTAAGTTGTGGAAGAACTCGCTCCACCTCTAGATTCCACTCAGCAGCATCAACATCTGACTCCAGAACCACTGCAGGCCTTGAACCACTGAGCTCCTAAACACACATATATCTGACTTTTACTGTACATCCTGTGTAAAAGGTTATGTTCTAGCTCTTTAATATATTAATAAAAATCCCTCCTAACTGGTATAAAGGACTGGGCTATTCATGCTTTGTAGCACACACACAAATATAACCTCTCATATGGAACAACTTACAATCTCCAGAAAAAAAAAAGTAATTACTCCTTTAAAGTCTATATTATATGTAAGGATAATCCACGGCTAGCTGTGGATCAAATGATTTTAATGCACGATCCGGAATCCATTCAAATCATTTAATGCACAGACAGCAGTGGATTTCCCGCTTATACCATGGTCATTTGCTAGCATTGACAATTTAAAGATGTTAATGTTGTTTGCATTACAATATTATATTATAAGAGTAAAAATGAGGGTTATTGTTTTTGTGTTACGACTCATTAGCATTCTGCTTTCTTTAAATAAGACACAAAATTGAAGCAGAGTGTTGCAAGATCACATTCATTTGAATTAATTAATTAGCATTTATTTGAATTAATTATCGAGATCGAGAGAGAGAGATAGATAGATAGGGGGGGGGGGGGGGGGGATTACTAAAATTTGCAGGCAGTGATACGTTTCTGTGTGTGCAGCGCAATCTCCGATCTCAATGTGCTAGTGATTGTGTGTGTGATTGTCTACAATGAAAACGCATTGATATAGACGGTTAAACTGACTGGAATTACCTGTGCATTAAACTGTTTTAATGCACACCTTCCAGCCAATCAGAATTAAGAATTCAGAAAGACCATATAGTATAATACTAAATAAAATGCACATGCGAATATTTCAAATAAAACTCACACTCTGATTGGTTCTGGTCTTCAGTGCATCTAAATCAAGTCCGTCCTCTTCCTCATACTCCTCATCCTCCTGCTGAAGATCCACATTTTTAATGAGTGTAAGTGTGATTCACTTTAGACATGAGTTTGTGTGTGATTCACTGTCAAGTCTTCCTCCTGTGTGAATCAGGGGTGGGCCATAGTACCATACATTTATATTATGATATTTTCTATTTTTGTTGATAAAATATATCACCCATCTGATGCACAACAATAACCAAACTAAAAGTAAGGTGTTTGTATACATTTGTCAAATAAATTGCGAAAAAAATACAGCTTCTCTAAAAACAAATATATAAAAATGCCATTTATATCTCAAGGTATTTTTAATACAAACAAACACTGGAGCTAAATTACTCAATCCAATTTACAACACTGAAAAAAAGGAAGGGGAAGCTTAGCTTAGAATAGGGTTTAAGTGTGACTCACTATCATCTCTTCTTCCACTTTACTGAGTGTGAGCTCAGCATCATCTTCCTGAACACAATCATCTTCCACCTCCACAGATGGGTACAGAGGCCTGAAAAAGAGAAAACACCAGCTGTGTTATTGTTTGTGTGTAGAGTGGGAACAGAAAGTTTTTGAACCCTGGTGAAATTTGTGGTTCTACTACAACAAGATTGATATTAAAACTAAAGCAGCGAAGAACATCATCCCAACCTGCATTCAGCTCATGATGTGTGCACCGTTATGTATATGTGTACCTGTTCCATACAAAGCCTTTACTCTTTAGTGCTTTTTCTACCAGCTGGTCTAGAACATTACAGACATGCTCTCCAGATCCAGACTTCAGCTTAGATGGGGGGAAATCAACCTGGCCACCCTATAAACACACACATATACAGTGATAATCATGAAACCCAAATGCATCACACACTTGCATCACATCACTGTGATAATGTCTGACCAGGGCACGCAGCTCAGACAGGATGTTGGAGACGGTGGCATTGGGGTCGTCGTACTCCTGCGGTGCATCAAACGGCCGTCCACACAGGGAAATCAACCAGGCGGCAATTACACTGAACATATAGAACTGCTCTCCAGGATTTGACAACACGTGAGGGCTAGAGACAAAATAATGCCTGAAAAACAGAGAAAACATGTATTTGAACAAATCTCTGATTGAGAAGAAACACTGAACAAATATACAGATTTAATTGATTTTGAATTGATTCGTAGAATTTTACTGATATTATTAATAATATTAGCCAGAAACAATATTCATATATTGTAACATGTTAATATAAAAAAAAAAACAGAAACCAAGCAAATGCAAAGTATGACGAGTTTTAATGATGCTGACAAAAAACTCAAATCTCAAGCAGATAACAGCCAAAAAATTAAAACAATGTGGGAATGTGTCAAGAATAAATACACAAAATAATACACAAATAGCATAAACCAAAAAAAAAAAAAAACAATGAAAAAAGGATACTATTGCTGCCTTACTAACACCATGCTATCGGAAATTTCCTAATTCCCAGTTGTGATTATTACGAGTTCATCGCATTCGAATTTTACTTTGAGTAAGGAAACTAGGAAACGTTAACTTAGTAGCAGTATTTTTTACGATGATTCCGATAGCACGTGAAGGCGGCATATAAAACATGATAATGCCTTATAATCCACATATAAAGTAGCGATTCTGAATCTCTCACCTGGACAGAGGTTTGATGTTGTGTTTGTCCAGAACCTGCTGCTCATAATCCAGAACTTTGAGTTTATCCAGCAGATCCTCCATTAGCACGAACATCTGATGGACCGAACCGGGTCCGCGCTCTTCCTCCTCCGCCATCCCTCTCTCTCTCACTGTTCACATTCAAAAAGCTTTATTGGCAAGACAAACGGGTTTAAACCTTAATTACACATTATAGCTATGTATACACACATATTTCTCCTACTCTGTGTATTTTTGTCAGGTTGTTTCCCGCAGGCGGCAGGCTAACGTTACATTATTAGGGGACTCAGGATGTTGTAGTTACTGTCGTCAAGAATGACGTCAGACACGATAATGGCCATGATAGGAAACAAAATAATAGTACTGAACAGTGACGGATGATAATACACAATGAGCAATAATGAATGATATAGCATATTTGACTTGTAAATAAAACGGTGATAGCAGCAAGCAAAGACTTAATATGACTGTTTGACTGAAAGTTTTGTGCAAGAATCTCATAGTGCTGCCACACGCTGGAGCGGAGAAGAAATGGTGCTACTACAGGTTATGATTGTATTCTTATTTCTCTACATTCCTGTCTGATCCAATAATAGACACATAGTCAAAGTTTAAGAAATGCTTATCTATTTTATTTTATTTATTTTTACCACACATTATCATTCAAACGTATTTTAATGTTAAAATAATTCTCTTCTGCTCACAGCTGTATTTATTTGATCCAAAATACAGCAAAAGTAGCAATATTCAGAAATATTTTAATTAATTTCTATTTAAATGCAGTTTATTTCTGTGATGGCAAAGCATCTTACTCCAGTCTTCAGTGTCACATGATTTTTCAGAAATCATATTATACTGATTTGCTGCTCGAAACATTTAATATTATCAATGTTGAAAACATTTTTTGATGAAAAGGTAGTTCAAAAGAACAGCATTTATCTGAAATAGAAAGATTTTGTAACATTATAAATACCATTACTTTTGAACAATTTAATCCACCCTGGCTGCAATACAAGTATTTATTTCTTTAATTTCTAAAAAAAATTTAAAAAAAATTCAGCTTTGCCAACACAGGAAAAAAATACATATTCAAAAAAAAAAAAAGGCCAATATCATGCTTTTTCTGGTCAATATCACTGGTTAATATCAAATAAATGCAACCTTGGTGAACAAGTGACTTCTTGAAAAAACATAAATCTTAAAGGGATACTCCACCCAAAAATGAAAATTCTGTCATCATTTACTCACCCTCAATTTGTTGCAAACCTGTATGAGTTTCTTTCTTCTGTTGAATACAAATGAAGTTATTTTGAATATTATAATGCTTATAAACCGTGAGTCAGAGTATGCTTTATGTGGGGTTACTATGAACTGGGCAGAGCCGCTCAGCTGTTGAGATTAATTCCAAGAGATCTTTTTTTGGCTGATGGGTCAATCTTTCTTTCACTCTGCCAGTCTCTGTCTCTATGATGTTGGTGTGTGTATGAACATGAATGTTTTTGGAGATTCAAATGTTCTCTGGCCTTCTGAGGTTCAGTCCCCAGCGTTACTACCTGTGTTTCAGACAGAGTCATCTGCTCTTTACATGCTAATCCAAACACAAATTGCAAATGAGTAAAAGGACACATCAGACAGGATATGTTTTCACTTTTTTAATACATTTTACATGTGGCTTATGGAAAATGACACAAACATTAATAGTGCTAGCACTATTAATTAATTTGGCTACCCAACACACATACTCATACACTCTCACATTTTGGAGCACATTTTAGGAAAAATTCTCCATTTTCTTCCACTTCCAATTACTTCCTCTGCATTTTATATGTTTTGTTCCATCCATTTCTCCACAATTTCTGTGGTGAATTTCCTCTTTCAGTCCTCTTGAATACGAGTCGCCCCCTCTTCTGATACTGGACCCTCCCTCTTGATCTCGGTAACCACCTCTGTGTATGTCACATCTGGGCTGGGCTTCCTGCCTTTGGGAGGAGTCACAGCTGGCTCCCCCTCTGCACCTTCCTGGCCCTCAGCGACAGTGCGTTCCTTCTTCAGTTTGATTTTGAACGATTCTTTAGTGGGTGCTTTCTTAGCAATGTTTTCCTTCAGCCTCTCGCTGCTCTGACGCATCTTCTCTCGCTGCTCGGGGGGAACGATCTTCTCACCCAAGGTGTTGAATTTGGTTCCAAGCGTTTGGCCCGTCTTGCTCAGGCTCTCCTTGGTCTTGCTTAGGTTTTCCCGCGTCTTTTCGCGGGTCTTGCTCATGTTCTCTTTGGAGAACGCAGCTTTGATGTTCTCAATGCCTTTTAAGCCGCTCTGTTTCAGACGTGCGCCCCGGGATGACTCCGGATCCTCTACCACCATGTACTCATCATCAGATGATAGGTCAGCAGGGATCTCATACTCATCTGGCTCCACCTCCAAGTTAGCAAGCCCTGCCCCCTTGGGAGTCTTGGTGACAGCAACAGAGGGAACTTCAGTTTCACCCTGCGGTGACACACAGGAAAGACTATTAACCACTAGGAAACAATCTCTTTATCCACTCCCAGAAGGTCATGGAGAAGAACTCAGATTTGTTATGCTTTCTTGCAACAATGTCAAACTCAACAAGATGCAAGAGTCATTATGCTGATTACCAAACATCAATTTCAATATTAACATATTTAGATTTAATTATTTATTAAGGAGTTAGATCACCCAAAAATGCAAATTCTGTCGTGAATTACTCACCTTTATCCAAACCCAGTCTTTTGTTCATCTCTGGAACACAAATGAACACAAAATGAAACCTGAGACCTTTCTTCCCTCCATTCACATTGCCTTTGCAACTACCCCTTTAAGCCCCAGAAAGATAAGGCATCATAAAAGTATTCCATGTGACCCATGTGGTTTAACCTCTGAGTGCTTTGTTTGTGCAAAAAAAAAAAAAAAACCCTTCCCCCTTCCCCTTTATTTACAAAGTATTAATATCTAATGTGCGTTCGTGAGAGCACCATGACACATTCGTGTTGTGTGGACCCGTCTCCAACACACGTTGGAGATTTTGTAAATAAAGTGGTAAATAAGTGTTTTGAGCAAACAAAGCACTCGTGTCCCTTCATTAAATTGAGGTTAAACCACTAAATTCACATGGATTACTTCTGTCCTTACTACCTTTCTGGGGCTTGAACATGGTAGATGCATAGGTTGTCAAAGGAGGGACAGAAAGCGCTCAGATTTCATTTTATGTCCATTTGTGTTCTGAAGAGGAACGAAAGTCTTACGGTTTTGAACAACATGAGGGTGAGTAATTAATGGCAGAATTTTTCTTTTTGGTTAAACCCTTTAAGATTAAAATGCAAATTTCTATTTAGATGTATTACGTTAAAGCATAAATATGAATGTTGCTCATACTCTTGCTATTACCAAAACAAAAACAAGACACCCTTCATTTCAGGTGCTGTGTTGAGTGTAAAATGTTGGTTCAGTGATAGAACACAACTCTTAAAGGGATTGTTCACTTAAAAATGTTCAATTGTGTCATCAATTACTAGAAGAATATTTTAGTTTGAAGAATATTTTTAACTGTTTTGCCCATATAATGAGTCCAAAACAAAACTAGACCCCAATGACTTTCATTGTAAGGAAAAATAAATCTTCTTGGAACGACATGAGGATGAGTAAATGATGACAGAATTTCAATTTTTGTCTTAAAGGGTTAGTTCACCCAAAAATGAAAATTAAGTCATTAATTACTCACCCCCATGCTGTACCAACCCCGTAAGACCTTCGTTCGTCTTCGGAACACAAATAAAGATATTTTTGATTAAATTTGAGAGCTGTATAACTACCACATTGGCTCCTAAGGGACTGCCTCTTGACGGCCCAGAAAGTCAATGAAGAAAATGTTTAAATATCCCCCAAGTGACTACCGTGGCTCAACTATAAGTTTATCAAGCGATGAGAATACTTTTTGTGCGAAAAAATAACGAGTTTATTCGACTATTCCTTTTCTTCCTTGTAGGCCAGAAACGAGACTTCCTTAGATTTCCACGACGCATGCGCGAGAACTGAACTGAAGTAGTGTAAGGAGATCGCAATTCTCGCGCATGCGTCGTGGAAATCTAAGGAAGTCTCGTTTCTGGCCTACAAGGAAGAAAAGGAATAGTCAAATAAACTCGTTATTTTTGTTTGTTTTTTCGCACAAAAAGTATTCGCGTCGCTTGATAAACATATAGTTGAGCCACGGTAGTCACTTGGGATATTTAAACATTTTCTTCATTGACTTTCTGGGCCGTCAAGAGGCAGTCCCTTAGGAGCCAATGTGGTAGTTATACAGCTCTCAAATTTAATCAAAAATATCTTCATTTGTGTTCCGAAGACGAACGAAGGTCTTACGGGGTTGGTACAGCATGGGGGTGAGTAATTAATGACTTAATTTTCATTTTTGGGTGAACTAACCCTTTAAGTATCCCATTAGGTAAAATTTACTTTTATAAGGTCAGCTGTTTTTTGTTTGTTTGTTTGTTTTTCAGTTATGATGATGCATATAAGTATGTCTGATGCACATTGATCAAGTTGAAAACTAGTTTTCACCATAATATTAAAACAAAGCTGTTGGACACTTTTTATAAAACGGATAGTTCCGGTCCTTGATTCTGATTAGTTAAGCAGCGTTCAAATCTGTTGTAAATTACAAACATACACCTCCACTCCACATTGTGCCTAAAAACATGCCTTAGCAGTTCTAAATTCACAGTAAACCACATGAATGTAAGTCAGACAATCTCATCCTGTTTAAGTGGGTGGTTCTTGGTCATCACAAGCAAATTGGGCTAGATTTTATACCAGTCTAAAGTCGGGTTACTTGAGACTACCCTTCCCTGGAGGACATTTTTCAGTCTGTAAGAATGGATGTCTATGTATGTGTATGAATAAACTCCCTATTCAGGGAATAGCCTTAAAGAGTCTCTTCAGCTGTGTTCAGCAGCTCTATATAAGGAAAGCCCAGAATAACTACTCACAAACACACTCTCATACACACGCACACACACACTAACAGCCTAATTTATACTAATTTGTAACACATTTTCTCTAATTATTTATTCTAGGAGCAGTGAGGAGTCGAATAGACAATTTGCCAGCATTTGTGCTATGCCAATAAGAACAATTGAACATAATTTGTGTCCATCCCTAAAAGCACGTTTAGGATTGGGGTCACCAAATGTGCATAGATCACTGATAAACCACATTGGACTACAATTACTAATCTGTATCTGTGGTGGTTGAGGTCCAGTATCACTCTTGAATGAACATGTCAAAAATATCTTTACTGTCATCGGACACAATAACATAAATAGGTAGCCTATCAGCTCTAGAAAGGAAATTCTCAAGTGCGCCCCCTATTGCTAATACAGCAGGTGTCATTGTGAGATCGCAGAGCCAACTTGCTGTTGAATGCCAAAAGGATAGAGCTTCACCATCAATTACCCAAAAAGTTATCACATTTACTGTTTGTGGAGTGAAAATCCAATCACTTCAATAGGAATTCACGTAATCAGGAATTTTGTGTGAAGACAAAAGATTTCACAACAGGTTGTTGACCAACAAAAAGCTACTTTGTTTGAAAGTGACTTCTGTGTGAGCTGTGCTTCATGAAGTGCTAAATTATTGACAATAGACAATGGACCTTTTTTGTCTGCGAAATTTTACCAAAATGTCCTTAACACGCATGCAGTGGTTAGCAATGGGTTTACCTGGTAGATAACAACCCTGAACTTATTGCGTGTGAGAAGCTCATCCTGTGTAGTTTCCACCTTCTTCACACGCACGTTCTGTTTCTCCACACGTGAACGGACTTCTTTAACGTGCGTGCTCACGCGACGGGCTTTCTGCAGCAGTTTGTCAACGGTTGTTGCTGTGGTACCATGGTCACGAGCCAGTTTAGTAAGCTCAGATTGGACAGCGCTCACAGAGGTTTCGAGCTGCTGCTGTCGCTCCTCCATGCGCTGCTGGCTCGCCTGGACGCCATCGATGATCGTAGACACGCGTTCCAGTAGAGAGAGAATTGACAGGGCCGAGATCGGCTGCCCGGATTCATCCTCAACCCCCAACATGACATCTCCTCTCTTTTCCATCTCTGATTCTCCTTTTCACCGTCCCTGAAAGTAAAGCTACCGGGCCAGAGATGGGTAAGGGGCCAGGTGGAATCAAACACACAGTAGAGAGAAACTGACACTCCAAGAGAGAGACCCCAATGGAATCTGACAAACTCCACCCCTGTTCACACACACAGATATAAATGTATGGATATAAATACAACTGTAAGAGGATACTAAGACATTTTTGGAAGCTGTATCACAGAGGCGTTGGAAAGCCCCATTAATTCATACATTCCAGTATCGTGTGCATGTGTTCTGGTGGTTTGTGATATGCACAATATGTGTTGCTTTCTCAGCTCTGAAATATCTAAAATGACAGTGGCATTAATCTAGAGCGCAAATGTGTGTGTTTGTGTGGTGAGGTGGACTTACTTTTATAAATCTGGCCCGCTGTGGCATACCGTTAACTCAACTGAAGCCAACAGCTGAGGAACGCACACACACACACACACACACACACACACACACACACACACACACACACACACACACACACAGTGTAAACTGACCTTGGAGGGTTTTCACATTGGTGTTTTGACCTCTGACCTCACATTAAGACAACCAAAAACTACATCTCCCAGCATGCACTTTGAATCACTGAGGAAAATACGCTAGTACTTTAAGAAAAACACTAAAGACATGACATTTTCCTTAAAACTCACTTTATAGATTTTTTCTGAGTTTAAACAGGTTTGACATGCAAACTTTCACAGGCCTTCACATAATATAAAGTCACAGATTTACAAACTGATTTATAAGACTGATAAACACACAGCATCTCACCGTCAAATACTGATGACCTTCTTTATGAGAATTCAGTTGTAAGGGGTTTGGATTGCTTGGGTTTAAATTGTGCTAAAACACAGCTGCTATTATCTCATTTTTGCTCCGTTTCCAAAATGAACAAATTGCAAAGTTTTCCCAGCTTTATCCACCTTGTTTTTCCGTGTGAAAGTAAGTAATTTCCTGTGGATGTACAAGACTTTGGAATCATTAGCTACTGTAGGAAAACAAAAATAAGAATAACAAAGTGTAGTAATTGGTAAAATATATTTGAGCAAAAAACCATAATAAATCAAAATAAAATGATAGCAAATAACGGTTTGCAACATCAAGCAGCACAACAGACTTTTTTGTACAGCTAAAATAATTGACACCGGAAAACTCCGGAAGTTAAAAATGGTTACACCTTTTCTTACATTAAAAATGAGGAGGATAGAAGGTAAAATATAATGAGAAAACAACAAATTCTAGCAGGAGTAGGCTTTACAAACATTCTCTGATATGCTTTAACCTGTGGTTCACACTGTAAATCTCTTATGGAGAGTTTGGACACTAAAAACTATATTTTTACTTTCCTTTTCTTTTTTCTTTTTTAAAGAATATCTGAGTGATCCATGCAAAAAATAATGAAGCTATTGTGCTGTGGGTGGTCGCCAGGGCATTGCTATGTAGTTTTTTTGCCGAATGTTTCTATATGGTTGCTAGGGTGTTCTGAGCGGTTGCTTACTAGCCAAAGATAAAAGAGTGTCAGTAATATTCTGGTCCCAATAAATGGCTTGGGTCTTTTGCTCTGCAACTGAAGAAAATGCATGCAAATAGAAAAAAAAAATAAAAAATTAAGAAAACACTTTTAGTTTGACAACAAATGTCCTGCAAATCCTCACAAAGCAACCAAATACAGAAATACGCTGAAAATACTCGCAACAGAACCTAAAACAGAAACGCGCTGCAAAAACTCACAGCGGAACCAAGTACAGGAACGCGCTGCAAATACTCACAACACAATCAAACACAGAAACGTGCTGCAAGTACTCACAAAACAACCAAATACAGAAATATGCTGCAAGTACTCACAAAACAACCAAATACAGAAATATGCTGCAAGTACTCACAATACAACCAAATACAGAAATGCGCTGCAAATATTTACAAAACAACCAAATCCAGAAACTCGCAGCAAATACTCACAAAGCAACCAAATCCAGAAACGCGCTGCAAATACTCACAACACAACCAAATACAGAAATATGCTGCAAATACAACACAACCAAACACAGAAACACATTGCAAGTACTGACAACGCAACCAAACACAGAAATGCAGTGCAAGTACTCACAACGCAACCAAATACAGAAACAGGTTGCAAATACTCAGAACACAAACAAATACATAAACGCGCTGCAAATATACACAACACAGCCAAATTAAGAAATGCACTGCAAATACTTACAACGCAATCAAACACAGAAAAGTGATGTAAATACTCAAAATGCAACCAAATAGAGAAACATGCTGCAAATACTCACAACACAACCAAATACAGAAATATGCTGCAAGTACTCACAATGCAACCACATACAGAAACGCACTGCAAATACTTACAATGGACATAAAATCAGGATGCTAAAATAAACAATAAACTCACCTTTCTGGTCATGAACAACACCACTGACGAGTAGACATAAGATGAGTAGAACAATAACTGTTCCTCACTTTCCCAAGTTCCTCACTTGTCCCAACAACTTGTCCCCTTGAAACATTTCTACTGTGGTCTTTGGTTCTCTGGTGTATTTGGTTGCATTGTGAGTATTTGCAATGCGTTTTGGTATTTGGTTGCTTTATGAGTATTTGCAGCACGTTTCTGTATTTGGTTGTGTTGTTAGTATTCACAGCGCGCTTATGTATTTGGTTGCGTTGTGAGTATTTGCAGCACATGTGTTGTTAAACTGATGAAGATGTTTTCGAATTTTTCCTTTTTCGTTTTTTTCTATTCGTGTGTTTTCTTCAGTTGCAGCGCGTTTAGCTTTCTCAGCCACCCTATCTTAGTCAGTATAAATATAAATATAGTATTTGTATGCCTGTTATATTGTCCTCCAAGAGAAAATCATCTTATAGCTTTTAAAAGTAATAGCACACATTCTCCTTGATAATACGCCGTCACTTTTGAATCACACTAGCATGTTTTGCGTGGCAAGCATCACTCCCGTATTGTTCAGAAAATGTAAAAATCTACTTAATGTAAACATTTGACCAAGTGGATTTACTGCATTTAGACTAGAAAGAAAGTGAGGGAGAGAGATGAAAAAGGCAAAACTGTGAAGGGGAGAAAGAACACTGGGAATGTAGAGATTTTAAAATACCGGTAATAAACTCCTGGTGACAAGGTGGAATAAGGCCACTGAAATATCAATGTTGAAAGATATAATTCTTTCCAAAATGCCTCAGTGAGAGTATAGTGTTTGAGTGTGAAGAAGCTATTGGGAGTTTGTGCGTTTCAGTTTAAGTTATCAGCAGCTATACAATCCTGCGTCCTCCATCTTTGGGTGAGTGACCCAGGTTCTGTTTCTGAAGATGGGCTCGTGGCTTTTTTGGATGAATCCTAAAGGCAACAGTTTGGAGATTTTGTGAGTGTGTGATATTTGTGCTTTTTTTCTATATTAGAATTAATTTGGTGCATACTACTGTGACACCAAGAGTTTTACCTTGTGATGCAGATTATGATAGCGATAATTATGCTGATCTGTACAGCAGCAATGATCACAGCAATCAGGACGTATTGAAGCTTCTGTCCATTGGGCACCACGTACAACTCACTGAAGTCTCTCTGCTCACAGTGTACACCGGAGAACCCCACATCACACCTAAAGAGATGCGACCATGATTTACTGAAACACATCAACCGCATATGCAAAAAATCCTCTTCATTTTTACATCCAATTGAGATTTACTACAATAGATGACTTGTGCATGTGTTGCGGATCATACCTGCATGTTGCCAGATCATTTTTCATCTCACAGGTTCCATGCACACAAAAGCTGCTGTTGATTTCAGCACAGGGCACTGCTCCGCCCACACTGACTCCACCCACTAATACCACTGAATCTATAAGATGAATCAAATATGTCATATCTGATTACAGAAAATGTTTACATATTTGTCTCTACATGTGTTTGCTGATTGTGTGATTTGTGTGTGTGTGTGTGTGTGTGTTTACCTGGACATTGCCCAAGGTGTTTGACATTAATCTGAGCTTGTTTCAAGCAGGAAGCTTCTCTGACCTGGCATGGATTACTGTAAGATTGGCCATCTGATCCACAAACTGGATTCATATTAAATCCACTGCAGTCTACATTACATACACACCTGCACAGAAAATGCATATTACCTGCATGTTCACCTCTAGAGAAGAGTTTCCCAAATGGGCTTAAGGGAAGGAACTGTAGGGGGTTTGTGAGATGAAAAGCTAATAATTAAAGCCCAATTTTACTTCTGCGTCGAACTCACGCTGTAGCTACGCCGTAGGCTGTGTGTAGCGTGCGTACCCTTCGACGTACCCTGAAGTGCAACTCTCCGCGTACCGCAAGCGCTGTGATTGGTCTACTAGAACCGCTCCCCAGGTTTCACATGCTCCCTCTGCATGTTTACATGTCAATGCGGACAACGTCGCAGAAGTATAAATAAAAACCAACTTCTTAGTCTATAGTGTAGAGGCTCCGCCGTAGGTCGGACGCAGAAGTATAAATCAGCCTTAAGTCATGAGAAGTTCATGGGTTTAAATGTTTGAAAATGAAGAATTTTAGACAAATTTAAGTAAAAATATTATTATTATTAAAAAATATATATTTTACAGTCCAATTATAATTTGCAATTGTGGGGAGCAGGACGAGGCTGAAGGATGTGAGAGAGCGGTGCGAGGCTGGTGGTGTGAGTGATAATGAACGACACCTGTGAGACGCACTGGTCTCGCACCACTCTCTCACGTCCCTCGGCCTCGTCCTGCTCGCCACAACAACAAATATATTTCTGCCTTCATTTTTACAAGTTAACACTACTACAGTATTTAATAATAATAACAGAAGAACTATGAACATACAAAATTAAATTATAGAAATATTAACTTAAAATCTCAGGGTAAATATCAAGCAAATATTTTACTTAATGGGTTCAGCTGAAAAAAAAAATTTGGAAACTCCTGCTCTAGTATACAAACGTGTGCGCACACACACACACACACACACACACACACATAATTATGGGGACATTCCATAGGCATAAAGATTTTTATACTGTACAAACTGTAAATTCTATTCCCTTACACCAACCATTCCCCTAAACCTACCCATCACAGAAAACTTTCTTCATTTTTAGATTTTTTTATAAAACATTATTAGCTTAGTGTCTTTTTAAAGCCATTTTAATTACTTGGACTCAAGAAATGTCCTCATAAACCATGTTTACATTGTAATACCAGTGTAATACCCATGTCATTATAAAAATCTGTCTTCTCATAAATCATATAAACAAGCACACACACACACACACACACACACACAATGACCAACCAAATGCCTTCAGAGTCTTCATCACACTCCGCTCCAAACTTGCAGCTAGAACACTTAGAGTATCTGCTGGGCTCTAGTCCTGAACTCTCCAGATCTTCACACAAACATAAGAACATGGTTTACGTAAGGTCTACTATTCTATTGAAAGTCACATATCATTTTTATTTTGGTTGCCTTAATATCATATGTCAATGAAGATCACATTTCAAATTCCCTAAAAACTGCTCAAAACTTTATGCTGGCTCTGAAAAAAAATCTAATAAAAATACCTGTATCTCCTGATGCCGATTCAGCAACTGAGAAAAAGGATAAATATTATGTTAAACGCCATGTCAGATTAATAGTTTTAAATATATGTATTACATAGTTTTACATAGTTTACATATGACATACATACATAAAAAAAATATTGTATATTATTAAGTATGTAGCACTGATTTTGCATTTATTTGCTAAGTGCTTTGAAAAGTCTTTTACTGTTTTTGCTAACCGGAATGACAGTGTCCTTCCATAATTACAGTGATTCTGGTCTGCTGTTCACAGGCAGCTTGTCTTAGGAAACATTCACTATGATATGTGTCACCATCAGACCCACATACTGGAGCAAACATCTGTGGACACTGAAAGAAATAAACACCTGAGTCCTGAAACCTGCCTCAGACATGCTTATAATTATATATGATAGTCACAGGGCAAATACTAGGTAATTCTAGGTAATACCTAGAAACTGTTTTCAGCATCATTAGCAGTAATAACCAATGTTTAATTTCATAATATGCAGAGCTTATTGTGGCAGGACAAAAACAAACCTGAAACTGACAAAGACACTCCAGGTGTGATCCGTTGTCCCTGCAGATTCCTCCGAAAGAACAACTGTATTCATCACACACATGATGGTCACTTTTCTTCTCGGACATACCTAAAACCAACACACACCTTTGTCAAAGGCATTACATGTAAGTGTGTGCATGTATGTGTTTGTCCACACAAAACCTAACTCATCAGGACTAATGGGAAGAAGCCTATATAAAGTGAATAAACCATCTGTTCTGACAAGTATACAGCACATACTGCTAAAAAAATGAAGGTCTTAGCTGGTGTCTCAGACTGGTTTTAAAGCACCTTTTGGAAACTGGAAACTGCTCAGACTGGGGAACCAATCGAAAGCCACTAAAACTAACTGGGGTGGATTCTGGAACCCACTGCTGCTTCACTGTATATCTATTGAGTGATTATAATCAAGCTATTAATACATATTTTCAATGAGATAAATGACATATGAGATTTTACTTTGTTATAGAAGATACCAGTGTGATTACAGAAATGTTCTTTTCATGTATTCTTTAATGTCTATTAAATATCTGAGAGGTGACTGAAGGGTCTAGCCCATGCTAGAAATGCAGTAACAGTGCTTTCTCATTTAGCATTGCTTCCAGAAATTTCATATGGAAAGATGCTTAGTTTTCTTTGAGAAAGGTCTTTAACATGTCTTAAAACATACAGTATGTGTGTCCTTCTGGCTCACCATGACTGTAGGTCACAAGGGTCATTGGAACCTAGTTGAGGGACCATTTCTTTAAAGCTTTACTGTGTTAAAGTGTTCTCTCCTTGAGAGAAAGAGTGTGTGTGTGTCTTTTTGGTTACAGGTTAAGGAACCACTTGCATTGTAGATTGACTGACTTGTTTGAGACATGCTGGCACCCAGCAACCCAGATTAGCAAACTGGATATCCTATAGTCTATCTGTATATGTGTGGAAAATGACTGTTTATCTATTTCTTAGCAAATGAGAATAATTCAACCTGAAGCAAGGATGTAGCTTCAACCCTTGTCTTGGACTCTTGGTGTAGGTTATAACTGCTCTAAATCCCCTCACAGAACTTTTTTTGTTGTTGATGTTTATTTGTTTATTTTCCCAATTGTAATCTGAAATGAAGTTCATCATAAACATTTCCATGAAGTTCCTATTAGAACAATTTCTAATGTTTTCCTAAACTCATTATGTTTTTAATATTTTATTTTGCCGTATTTTTTTCCAATTTTCACAAACTGCTAAATCTAAAAGCTTCCTAACATAAAGAGACCCTACGTTTAAAAAAAATGCCAATGCAAGTTTGTGTTTTGACTAGATGAAGGGGTTGAGTTATTAAGCTATATAGGCTAATTACATTCGGCTTCATTAAAAAAAAAAACAGTTTTTTGGAATGATGGAAGCTCCGCACCATCAGTAGGCTAAATAAAGACTTGTGTGTTTGACGAGTGTGTGTGTGTGCACCTTCACATCCTTTGTCATCTTCAGTCAAACAGTCGCTCTCCTTGTTGGACGTCAGGGCTCCGGGCATCTGCACAAGGACCAGCAGCCCGAAAATCGCGAGACAGCGTCCAGCACCTGCAGCGCACGAGCCACCGGACATAATGCGGCCAAACACGATGATTCCGCGCGATTGATACGGCTGTGTGAGCCAGGTGACTCGGAAATGTTTCACATGAAAGCTGATGCTGCACTTATAGCTCATTTCTTTTCATAGGCCGAGCTGAATGAACGGCCAGTGATCCGATACCAGCTCACGCGTCCTAATTATCGTGTCGCGCGCGCAGAGACGCCATCAGTTTCCTTCACTTCCCTTCATCTGCGCTTGACGGACACAGAACAGGGAAGACGGAGAGACTCCACAGCCACAAAATGAGACGGACCTGAATGTGGTCACGTGAAACTCCTTTAAAAGACTAAAAAACCTATTAATAAAGTCAATATTTTCAGATTTAAGCATATTGTGAAAATTAGCTTTGCTTTAGTAAATATAGGCTATAAAATAATTTAATTTTAGTAAAATTTTGTCTTAATTACTTTTCAACATATACTTTTTCTTACACAGTATAGGCCTACAAAATTTGCCTATTTATATTTACTTTCAGCAAGAGATCCCTCGCGAGGAGATAATGATCATATTTGTGAGTTCATTAAAAAGTTAAAACATTTCAGAAATACGAGCTCTCAGTTTTTTCTTACTCTATTTTATAAATCCATCACAAATATGACGATCTCCTTTCGTGAGCCACTTCCTTAAATATAAAGATAAATTTACACAGTTTAACAAAAATATAGCCTATAAGACATAGGCCTATGATATGGTAGGCTAGTATTCGTGGTTTTAAGATACAGGGTAGGCCTATTTTTTGTATAGGTCACTGTAATATTCAAGACAACTTGACAGCCCTAAACATAGATAATAGCTAATATAGGCCCTATATGAAAACAAACAAACAAAAAAAAAAACATTTATATCTCTCAAAGTAGGCCTATCTCATAGTGCCCCTATAGAAAACCCCTTGACAGAGCACATCTATTGCTTTTATTAACTCTAAAAATGCAAAAGTTGTTCTTTTGGGCTGGTCTGTTGGCCTGTGTCTTTATCTAAATAAACACCTCTGTGTTTGAGATCTGTTCCTGGGCGTGTGTGTGTATAAGGGTTATGTTTATCCACATGATCCAATTTGTTCCGTAAAACATGTAACAACTTTATCTGCATCTGGAATGGATATGGCTATGTGGCCTTTTAAACCACTAGTCTAATAGGGTCGTTTTTTAAGAATAATTCACATGAATAAAGTAAATAAAAATTCCCTTTACAATTATTTACCATAAATGTTGTTTAGTGCGGATTCTGCGGAATGTGGATGTTTAGATGAATCAAACAGGGTGGTCATGTGACTACACCTAAACCAATGACATCAGCTTCTGACTCTTCCCTAAAATTATCAGGCTCTATCACGGACACGGAGCGTCCCGTTTTTTTATCCGCAGAGGTATACAGTCACATCAAATCGGTAAGACTGCTGTTTGTTTTATTAGTTGCCGACTCGCCGTTAGATCGGGAATGGCAGAGAAGAGATGTGTCCACGCCGCGCGCTCCGCTCTTGAAACAAAAGATACTCGCTCTGTTTCCGGTTTTACGATGACGTGTTTTTGCACACGGTCTGGTTGAGTTGAGGTGCTTGTGGTGTTGTGTGCAGAATCGCCGTCTAGAACGCGCTTACTTTCGAGCGTGGTGCTCGTGTGGACTCCCGGTAAGCAGGAAATAGTGTTACTTATGGTCAGTGCGTTACGAGTGTAAAAATACAGTTAGGACGGGAGAAATTCGTTGTGCACGATGCAGGACAGGACCAACTAGGCCGCGTAACGCCTGTTGTTCTTCCACTTCAGTGTTGCATCTGTTACTGGCATACATCGTGGCTTCATAGATGTCAAAATATAAATCGCCCCTGCAATCCAGTAAAAAACGTAATTGTTATTGTCAAAGTCATTGACATTGTTATTTGTTATGAATATTGTTGTCGCAGACGCAGTGTGTTATTAATGATGCGCGGCGTGTTTAATAATACAGAAAAAAACAGGATGAAGTGCATTTGTGTAAAATTCACCAGATTCCCGTGTGCATTACTTTTTCTTAGAAGTCTTACAGTTGAACACTTTTCAGAAGCATATGGAGTCGTTTGCTATGGCATATTTTATGCGGTGTCCCACTATTACTAAAAACGTGACAGTTTTACGTTCATAAATCCCACGTTTTTTATGTGAGACCTGTTTGATGTTTTTGTAGCTAGTTTTAAATCCATATGTATTTTCTCTTAAAATGATTTTGGGCTATTCTACCTCAGTGTCTCCTGTATCTAACAAAAGTCATTTATCAATAATTGTGTGTTTATTTTTTAAATTTAAATTGGTTCTTAACCTCGTTATGATTTTAATGAATTTTGAGTATTTAAATAAGATGCCAACCCAAGCGTATCAATTTGCATAAACACGCCCACCTATAATATCAATATACATTCTGTGCAACCTTTCCTTTTACAGCCCTCCTTCCTTTGCATTTAAGATGAAATATCTATGTAAAATTATTTTTAACACGTTTACATGGGTATCTAATATGTGTTTTGCATATGTGTGATATCTGCTTCTATATTTTGTTCTGGAAATTTAGAATACATTTTGGCATAAATGTTATTTATGACTCATGATTTGTTTGTGCATGAGATTCAGTAGTTTAGAAATCTATTGCATTTTTTTTCACTTAATTGCAGTTCAAAAAAATTTTAACTACTTGTTTTCGGTCCTTAAAATGAGTCTTTCAATTTTCACACACTGTAAATGGAAGTTGAGAATATAGGTTTATGTTTTGCTTTTGTTTTCATTCTCTGTTTCAGAATTGTAATGTTGACATTGTTCTGTTGCAGCATTGTGACAACCAGATTATTTTTTCTGTTTTAGGATGCCAGTATGATTGACTGGTGGCCACGCCTCTTTCTAGTGGTGTCACTGACAATACTGTGGGCGTGTTTAGTGGGGGCAGGTTCAGACTGCACATCTATGCCCATTGAGACTGATGGTCGAGTAGCAGAACAGGCACAGCAGCGCCACCTACATGCTCTGTTTGACAAGTATGGCCAGAACGGGAGTATCTCCTTAGAAGGCCTGTTCAACCTACTAAAGGGGGTGGGGCTAGACCGCATCCGGAAAGTGATGGTGCATCATCATGAAAACGAACATAATCATACACACTCGCATGCTCATGAGCACGCTCATGTGGACAAACTCACCACACACACGCATCCTGTCACCAAGAAGGGGGGTATTGATCATAATGTGGAGAAGACTGACCCCATCCCAAAAGTGCAGCCTGATCCTGCCTCTGGGAAGAAAAGCCAGTCGGATGCTCACCACAATCTCTACATGAAGATGAATCAGGAACCGACTACACATTTGACTACGCCATCCTACGTCACAAAATCACGGCGGTCGAATCGTAGCGCTGACTATGATTTAACGCAAGACCACGACTCCTATAACCACGCCCAGCCCAATTTAACACACTCTAACCACACCCACCATCCTGAGGACACAGCCACCCATGTGCACGATGACCATGAGCATGGACACAGCCATACCAGTCTAGAGGTACACAAACAGTTGCATTATTTACTCGTTTAATTTTTATTATATATTTTAATTGATGTATTTTAAAATTGATTTATTGAATTTTATTTTAATCAATATTTTGATTGAACCTTTTTTTATTTATTTATGTTTACATTTCTTACACTGTTTTTCTTTAAACTTTTCCATGGATCGCCGTGCTGCCTTTAAAATCCCTGACATATTCCTTTCAAATAAGTCCTGCCTTTCCTCTTTCAGTGTCAAAATGCCTCCACAATCCTGCAGTCACATGGCATGACAAAGGAAATGGGTCTCTCTGTCAAGGACTTCAGTTACCTGTGCCCTGCCCTTCTCATGCAGATCGATTCCAAGTCTTGCCTCGTGCACAAGGATGACCATCCAGGTGAGCTTTTGTGCCTGTAATTTACATACAGTTGTATTTTTGAGTCACAGTTGTTACAGATTCTGCAAATCAACTATATAACAATTTGCTTCCCCTCCTGCCAGATCATTCCCATCATCACCACAACCACCACCATCATCATCACCATCATTTGCATAATCACACAGATGGAAAAAGCCCAAGGAATGCTTCAATTAGCATTGGTAAGTATTGTTATTTATGGTTTATAGATATACGTATATAACAAGGCTAAGTTGCATGTTCATTATATTTGTTGTTGTCCATTTATACAAATCACATTTATGTTAGATAAACGGCCAGCCTCCCGAGTGAGTAAGTTCAGCCACTGAAACCATTGCATTATATCTGTGGAAGTCCTTTTGGTTTATAATACACAAACTTGGGAGTGATAAGTTGATCATTTTCATTTTGTGGTTGATGACCTATACATGGCCCATATTCAAATTCTATTTGACCAAATAAATAAAAAACTAAACGCAAAAAATATACAATTAATTAGTATAAAATATTCCAAATGAATTCACAACATAATTCATTATGAGATTTGCTAGTGTTAATAAAGTATTCGTTTTTATAAAGTTGAACTTTAAGTGCGCTTTAGATGGCGGCAGAGGTAATCTAAATGTAAAATCAAAGGAAAAACAGTACAAAAAAAAAACATACTTCTAATAAGTGTGTATGTTTGTTTTACAGCATGGGTAGGAGGGTTTCTCTCCATCACTTTGATCAGTTTACTGGCATTAGTTGGTGTGGTTTTGATTCCACTCATGAACAGAGTTTGCTTCAATTTCCTGCTGAGTTTCCTGGTGGCCCTTGCAGTGGGAACTCTCAGCGGAGACGCTTTCCTTCACCTCATACCACATGTAAGTACAAATACTGTCATCAAGACACAAACTGGCATTTGAATTTTGTACTGTTGTTTTTGAGCTCTTATATTTTTGGTCTATGGTTCTACTTGATACTGATATGATATGATCGTCATTTACAAAATACACTGCCACATACACTACCACTTAAATGTTCGGGGTCCGTAAGATTTTGTAATGTTTTTAAAATAACTATTTTATGCTCACTACACTACAAAACTGATTTGATCAAAAATAAATTAATAGTAATATTTTGAAATATTATTACAATTCAAAATAACTGTTTTCTATGTTAATGTTTTAAATTGTACTTTATTCATGTGATGGCTGATCTGTATTTTCAGCATTATTACTCCAGTCTTCAGTGTCACATGATCCTTCAGATCGTTCTAATATGATGGTTTGTTGTTCAAGAAACATTTCTTACTATTAGCAATGCTGAAAACTGTTGTGCTGCTTTATATTTTGTGGAAACCATTAAACTTTTTTTCAGAATTCATAGATAAATAGAAAGAGCAGCATTTATTTGAAATAGAAATCTTTGTAACATTTGAAAATGTCTTTACGGTCTCTTTTAATCAATTTAATGTATCCTTGCTGAATTTTAGAATTAAGAAATCTTACTGACCCCACACTTTTGTAGTGAATACACATTTTGTGAGATTTCTCATTGACTTCTGATTGGTGTCTGTCAGTCTCTGGGTCATCACCAGCATAGCCACTCGGAGCACCATCAACACGGTGAAGAGATGGAAGAGGATTCCCTTCGGCCTGTGTGGACGGGGCTCACAGCTCTGAGTGGAGTCTACATCATGTTTCTCATTGAACACTTCCTGACCCTCGGCAAAATGTACAAAGACAAAAAACAGAAGGTCAGCAAAATGTACAAACACACAAAATACAAGGTTAAGATCTCGTATTTCATGTTAAAGTCATGTGCTACACATTATTTTAGCCATTCTGCTGAAAGTCATTAGCCTGGATGCCAGCCGAACTTAGCCCCGCCCACAACATTTGATGATGGGAATTTCGTTCTGGACTTAATCTGTTGTGGAGCAACTATACTCGAAACAGAGCTGTTCGGACCAATCAAATTGTCAGGGAGGGCTTTATACGATGATGGACAGATGATCAACCGTAACGTAATCATCCACATCACCAATGTTGAATTCGGTTAAATTAATTTACAACAAAGTATGGCTGCCGCTGGAGAATTGAGATGTGTAGATTCAGCCATCACACATTGTTGGTCCATCCAATTGAGTGCAGAGGCATTTTCTTTCCTGGTTCGTTTGAAACGCCCCATAATCACAGCCCAATGGAGCAGCATCAGACTCATATTCAGACTAGAATCTGAGTATGACGACGTTAGGCTAAAAAGTCATAGTATTAATTCCCTGAACATTGTAACATAACAACATGGATGTTGCATGGAGTTGTTCCTTGAGTATATTATCTTTTTGTAGGTGCAGAAGAGGGTTGATCTCATCACAGAAGTTTTGGAATCTGAGAAAATGCCATCATTACAAGAAAATGATGTCAAAACACTTGATTGTATGTAACTATGTGCAACTTTTTTATCCTTGTTAATGTTTATGAGGTCAAAATGAAACTTACATGGGATTTCTATAACATCAGCTGTTGAAACGAATGGTGGAAGTGCATGTGGGCGTGGCGTGGCAGAGGAAGAAGAGGTGATGTTGGGGGCGGAGCTCTACTCCGACTTGGACTGTGAGAACAAATGCCACTCCCACTTCCATGACACTGTTGGCCAGTCAGATGAGCAGCATCATCATCACCATGACTACCACCACATACTGCATCACCACCACTCCCAGAACCACCACCCACACACACACTCACACAGACACACACATTCCTATTCACTACAGCACTTCCAGCAGGCCGGGGTGGCCACACTCGCCTGGATGGTCATCATGGGAGACGGACTTCACAACTTCAGTGACGGACTTGCCATAGGTTAGTTTCACACATGTGCACACACACACATAAATTAACTTGGACTTACAATAAAAGTGTACACAAGTTTATGTCTATACAGTCTCTATTAGACAGTCTTGGGATAAACCATCTGTTTTTGCAGATTTAGCAAATCACCTAGCAAACAGGCCTTTATAATGTACGTTTGTGTGAATGTATGTTACAGTGCATATAACAAAATGTACTTTTAAAATTGAATATGAACTTTTTTTTTGAGTGATGAACTTTGCATACTAAGGCTTTTAGCATCCGTGCTTTGGAAACTGCATTTACAGATGATGTGCCATTTTGTATTTCAGGGGCGGCATTCACTGAAGGTTTGTCTAGCGGTCTTAGTACCTCAGTTGCTGTGTTCTGCCACGAGCTTCCTCATGAGCTGGGTAAGACATTGTTTCTTTCATCATGCTGGCAGTTATTTTTTGACATTAAATATGTGTCAGAATAATTAAGTAACCATAAGTAAGGTTGTTGTCTATTATTGCATTACTATGAAAGTTTTTTTCTGTTCTCGCTCACCTGTCTCATCATCATTTTTTATGCAGGAGATTTTGCAGTCTTGCTAAAGGCGGGTATGTCAGTACGACAGGCCATTTTATACAATCTGTTGTCAGCCCTGATGGGATATCTGGGCATGATCACAGGCATTCTGATCGGACATTATGCCGAGAACGTTGCCATGTGGATCTTTGCTCTCACGGCTGGGTTATTCTTGTACGTCGCTCTCGTGGACATGGTGAGTAACACAGAAAAAGAGATGCTGTAATTGAGGTGGACAGATTCAAAAGGCTGTCCACTAGAAATACTACATCCTCAGCTGGGTTATCCTTAACTAAAAAGAAAAACGTTGTTAATTGAAATAAAGCAGAAATAACAAAATATTGGTTAATTGGTTAATATTGTGTGTCTGGAAAGATTATATTGTAAATGGTTAATTGTTGATGAATTATAATTGTATGTTGATGCTTTGTGATTTTAGATTTTAAACGTTTAATATTTAGCATCGATTTAACTTGCTCATAGACGGTGACGTCAATATAATTGTAACTGTTTAAATAGTGGGTGGAGATATGATATATGCGAGCCAAAACGTTTGTGTACTTTTCCACTTGTGTAAAATAATAATAAAAATCGCCTAATTCTGAGTGCGAATCAATGATCATTGCTCATGATAACTTGTTTACTTTATAATAAGTAAATCCACTTCACCAGCTAATTATGCTTCAACAACAATGTCATAGAAATATACAGGTATACGCAAAAACGGAGGACTACAAAATTCTAAAGATGGCTTTGTGCTTGTTTCTCTGGAGAAATAGGTCAATAAGCACAAAGTGTTTCTTTAAAAAGTGACATCGCCAACTACTGGCCTGGCATGAAAATGTTTCAGTCGTTTTTTGTGGATACGTGTGAACAAGGATCTTTTTTACAACATTGCCGTCTGTACGTGAAAAACGTAAAAGAGAAACGTTTCCGTTTTTAGTGCATTGCTATCATGTAAATATACCCTATAACTGAAATAAAAATAAATTAAACCTAAAGTAATATTAAAATGGAAACAGAAAATACAACAAAAGCCAATTCAAAATATGAATGAAATACTAATGTAGTTATAAATACTAAAATACCGCTAATCCTCAGTATCTTCAACATACAGTGTATCCAACTATGCATTTCTAAGAATAATTTCAGTGTGGATCAAAATATGGTTATTTCCAGCATATGCTTGTGATTGTGTTTATCTAAATGAAACGGTGATCTCTAAAATTGTTCTTTTTTTGCTTGTTTTGTAGGTACCTGAGATGCTACACAATGATGCTAGTGAAGCAGGCTTCAGTCACTATGGCTTCTTCCTCCTGCAGAATGCTGGGATGCTCCTGGGTTATGGCATCATGCTTGTCATCGCTGTTTTTGAGCACAAGATACAACTGGACATTGGCTTCTGACCTACGCAATAATAATGTAAAGAATGTCACTCCACAAAAACCTCTGCTAACGTTTTTCGTTGACTGAAGGCCCATCAGTCTTGTTTACCTGGTGTCCACCTGTTGAGATGCGCGAGATATAATTTAGTCTGTGAAAAATTGGCACCTTAATATGCACGAATAATTGTCATCTTCTTTGTTGCTTGTGGGAGAAAAAAATTATAAGTGTTGACTGTTACAATTTCAGTATAAAAGAGAAACTTGAGCCACATTGAGAATGTGGAGATTTTTTTTTATTTGTTTGTTACACTGTGTTGTTCAGTAGCTATTGAAGTGAATTACATTGTTCATTTTGCACATGCTGTACCTCCAACATTCCAGTAAAGTATTAAGTGTCCCATGATGCCTTTGTCTGATTTCTGTGTCAAAACTGTATTTGATCTTGTATTTGAGTTTATAGAGTAGAATCTATTGATATTATTGGGTTGGGTTACTGAGAAACCATTCCTATAGATTATATTTCACAAGTTCACACTTAGAAATGATTAGATGGTGTAGCAAATTAGATCTTTGAAATATTAATCATCAATCATAACTTGTTATAATTATGGATATTTTGATCAGTTAATAGGGATAACTTGACATTACAACCAAATACTCGGTTCATCCCGTGAACACTCAATATTGGTTAATAATTAATTAATAAAAATGTAAATTTCCGGGGCATGGGAAATGTCTTTCTTATTAAAGGTGCTCTAAGCGATGTCGGGTGACGTGACTTCTTGTTGACATTTAAAGTATTTTCAAACAAAATGGAGGCTAGATAGACCCTCCCTCCTCCTCATCTGCACTGACCCCCCAAACCCCTGGAACAGTTTGTCATGTTTCGTGGAGCGGGTTGCCGCAGTTTGTTTTTGTTGCCGTTTGTGGAGCCTGGGTTGTCTGCATAGACCGCGTTTTTTTACAGTGTGTCTAGGGGACAGGCAGCTAGTGGATAGTGAGGAGATGTTTGCTGTATGTGACAAAAATGTTTGGGCCTAAAAAATGTGTGACATCGTTTAGAGCACCTTTAAGTACTACCAAGAGGAAGTAGTCAAGATATATGATTAGTGACTCCAGATATGAGCTTGAGACACGGACAACTTTACTTTGATATGAAAAAGACTGTATTAACTAACTAGACCAGACAACTACTCTAAAATACACATACATACATACAGTTTACCAAGTGTAAGAGAGCTGAAGCAGAATACAGGATAGCAAGAAGTTATAATTTAAAATTGGGTGTTTACGAAAACATATAGCTGAGCATCTAGAGCGCTCATTGGTTGTGCTGTGTACCAGTACCAGACAGACGTTGGGCCTTATTGTGGAGAATTGTGCTTTTGACACCTTATACCTTTTTATCCGAAAAGAACCCTTGCTTTTAAAGCGGGAACTTCTAGGTTCTGCCGCACAAATATCTTCAATTGGTATTCCACTCGGCCATGCCCATGACGAGGGCAAGCCTCTTGAGGAATGAGCTCTAAGATTCGCATCTCTTTCGTCTTCTGACGAGGGAATAGCTCACAGCGAAATGACCTGTGGTCTGAATGGAGTAGAGTTCCCTTTAAGCCTTGGCTTAAAGGGAAACCCTATTCTAAAACACAAAGGGATTTGGGATTTACCATTAAGCCTTGTATTAGTAGAAAACCTGTAGTATTTCCACCCTCATATCCCTCTGAGATGAGAGATTTATGTATTTTTTGTCTGGAAAAAAATCTTCTGATGACGCAAAAATCAGAGGCTAAAGACTACAGCAAGTAGTAGGGGCTGTCCAGCATGTTCTCAACCCACCCATAGAGGGTGGGATCTCACTCAGAGAATGTACGCATAGTGTCCGCCATCTTTTTTTGGAAGCTAAGCTAAGCTAGCAGGCTCTTGTTCTGTGGAGAAAGCTGAGTAGTATCCTCTTTTTCCCGGACATGTCTGGCCGTCAAGATCGAACAAAATGGCCTGGATTCAGTTTTTGTTTTCTGCAGTCCCCATTCATTTTTTACATGCACACCTTTTGTTTCAATCTAACTGAATTCATTCCGATTGGTGAATCTGAATGTAGAGTTTACATGAACGGTAAACAAATTATCGGTTGATGTGCGTTTTAAGAAAATTTCCGCTCCTCCGTGAGAGATATAAGACCAATCCAATGGCGTCGTAGGTGGGGTGCGAGGCCCTGTGCGAGAGGTAAGATGTTTGAAAAGCTGCCTTTATTTCATGCAGTAGTAGCCTATATATAGAAGGCTGTTCACTGAAGGGCATCAAACCCTGATTTAAAATTGTGCTGTATACGGCATGCTTAGTTAATTTAAATCTCACTAAAAGAGATTTTTCCATAGCAGTGTTATGTGTAGATACTGCAGCTTGCATTATTTACAAAATCTTTTAATTAACCCTGTGGAAAATGAAGGTAAAATACCCATGAAAAGAACAAATTACAGTCCCTCTCTATTGATTTAGTTCATTCCTCCCTCTCCACCGTGCTGTCTTGTGGTTTTCTGGTTCTGAATCGGCAAGTGATTTGATTGGCCGGTGGCATGATGCCCAGACCAGCACGGCTGTTGTCTAGCATAGCCTTCTGCTTGTTGTCCAGCAACTGCATTTCACACATGAGTAGATTAACGCACACAAACTGCTTCAGCTCATTCATTGCAAAAAATCGTCCCGGACACTGTGTGGCTCCCGAGCCGAAAGGCATTCGATAGTATCGAACCTTCTGGCCGCATTTATAAAAATCAGTTTTCTCCTTCCCGTCCTCCACGAAACGGTCAAATTGGAAGCGCTACAAGAAACCCACAGACACAAGACATCTCAGTAAATTTTCTAACAATAAAGAGTAATACATATATATAGACTGTCTCACAAATGAATTGGGTTGAATAGCTTTTAGCTGTTAAATTTAAGTACACAATTAGATAACAGCAATTTAGGTCAACCCATTACCCACCAATGCTTAATTTTGTTCAGTCTGTGGTCTAAAAAAGTTGCATTAGCAATTAAAGAAAAGAAAAAAAAAAAACACGTAAGCAAAACATGGTCAAGTCAAAGTGTCTGAAATAATTTTAAGTTTTTATAAATTTTACCGGTATGTGTGACACTGTATAAAACGTTTTTGGGTATAATATGTCACAGTTAACTTTATTTTGCTATGCTCAGTTACATAAATAGTACAATAGTGTCCTGCACCCACTAGTAAAAAAATATCAAAAATTATTTCTAGTGTTTGAATAATTTTTGGTTTGACTTTATGTATGTACCGTATGTATACCCCCTGGAGTTTTAAAGTTTTATATACATATGAAGAGTTCAGATGCAAAAGCCTCTAAATGCCATTTGAAATTTTCTTCTTTAATGATGATTTTTATCAAACTTGTATATTTAAGTTCAGTAATTTCACTTTAAATAACAATTAATAGGTAATTATCATTGCCATTTAAGTGAAATCACTGAACTTAAATATACAAGCTTGATAAAAATTATCATTCTAGAAGAAAATTTCAAATGGCACTTAGAGGCTTTTGCATCTGAACTCTTCATATATACATGTTACTTAAAACATGAATTTATATTTGATATATAATAATGTTAAGAAAAACTGTGATAACTTTTAAAACACCACTGCACGCCACTGGTTAAATTAAAACTAGCTAGGTAGTTTGTAGACAAACCTTACATTGGCTTGAGAAAGCCAAGCCTAAAGTTTGAAGTGATTTAAAAAGCTTGGCTAAAGGTTAAGGTTACATTCAAATAAGAAATACCTTGTTTATTTGTTGTTTTGACTCATTTTAATGCATGCTATGTCTTATTTTAAGTCATATTGGTTGAGAATCACTAATCTAGCTGAGAGCTGTAAGTATAGTATGCATTACCTGAGGCTGTTCATATATTTCCGGGTCAAGGTGTGTGCTTTGTGGGTAAAGAGCAATGATGTCATCTTTCCGCAGGCTGATTGAATTCTGGGCATCCAGACGCAAGCAAAAATCTTCCTGAACAACACGGATGTTCATCGATACAGATGAGAGACGTAAACTCTCATTTACTGAACTCTCTGCACAGAGAAAAAAAAACAGTCTGAATCACTGAAAGCTGGCATAGTAACTCTTAAATTATAGCACTATTATAATTTTTTTTTACCTACACAAGAGTTATTAATTGAAGTGACAACCACTGAATTGACTCTTGAAAACAACGCAAGATTAAAAAAATGCATGTTGTCTCTGAAACTATCATATTTTTTGTGTCCTTCCCCCCAGTATTATTATGCGTGATGGGTTACTGTGTAAAAAATGTGTTTGTTACCCAGGTAAACCATTTGTTCCAGCTGTTGTCGTGTAATTGTGATGTCCTCTTTGAAGATCAACTGCATGTTCTTCTCTCCAATCACATTAACAATCTCTGCTCGTACTGTTGCAAGGGCTTCTGGGCAGGTGATGAGGTGGTAAAGACACCAGAATGCTGCTGGTATGGTGTTTCCCACTGATGCCCACAGCATGGCAAAATGATGTGCTATGGACAGAGAAAGTAAGATAGTGTGTGTGTCTAGAAACCACCAAATCAATACACCACAGTCATGATGAGCTTTCACTGAGTCAATTCTTTATTTGTACAGTCAAAACTGCTTCCAGCATTCCAGCATACTGAAAAGAAGCTGTGGTCAACAGCCCCTTTAAAGGGATAGTTCACCCAAAATGATAAATTCTGTCTTCATTTACTCACCCTCAAGTTGTATGTAAGATTGTGGCCAAAACTGGTACTGCAATAAGTTTCAAATTACCGTAGAGCGGTGTATCCCCTTCTCCCTGACTCGAGGTTGCCAGATAGGCAGCAGGATCCACATTTTTTTTTTATCCCACACGTTTGTAGCTGCAGCTGTGGTAACTAGAGCAGAACAGGCAACCTGAATGCTGCAACACTACTGACTTTGTGATTGGTAGATCGGTGGAGGGTGGAGCATCAGACCAAAACACAACATGACAGTTGAGGGCTGCAACTTCACTTTTTAAATGACAATATCCTGGCCGGACTGCTGTTGTCAGTGATATAAGTATTTGAAATGAACATGATTTCTTAATGTCTAGTGACATATCAGGGCCATTTTATGATTATTTGAAATAGATTTCTTACATACAGCTCCTTTAATTTAGTTACCGACATTTTTCAAAATACCTTCTTTTGTTTTCAGCAGAAGAAGAAGAAAAATCATACAGGTTTGGAATAACTTTGGAACAGAATTTTCATTTTTGGGTGAACTATCCCTTTAAGACGAGTCAGTACATGCAAGTATAAGTCCTTTCTACTTGAATGGGAAAACACTGAAATCTCTAAAACAGTTTGTCAATGCAACAGATTATGTTTCCATATCTCAGACTGACAATAACATCCAATTTTTTTCATCCATTGCTCAAATTATGCTAAAACCCCAACTACCCTTCACTGCATGGCATGCACAGATAACCACTATCACAACACTGATAGGTCTAGTGATGGAGTTCTAGTGATAGGCAATTTTGAAACACTGTTTCATGGACTTTCAAAACCTTTCGAAATTTTGTTTGAAATAAGTGGTTTGGCGTGTATATCGCTACTTCCTACTGTTTAAAACCATGGTTTTGAAACATTTTCAACTGTAACACTGATAATAAAATATATATTTTAGATACATATTTTGTTGTCTCTGAGTCATTAAAAAAGTCTATGTAAACACACCTTTTGTGAGAATTGTTTTCCATTTATTTAGTATTTAAATTGCATTAAACTTCAGTGCAAAAACCAAAGACTAGGCTTCTGCATGCCATCATCATGGGAATATTAATATCCTTCTGGAGGCAAGACATTTATCATCAATAAAACACTCCACAGTCATATAGGGGCTCCAAAAGAAGGATCTCAGACTGTATCTGTGTGTGTGTACTGTAAGTTTGCTTGTGTGTGTGTTCATGTGAGTCACCTGCTTTATCCTTGTCCTGAAGATTATCATACTGCTGGAACAGGGCCATTCGGGTCTGTATGAACTCGCATGGAGAATTCCATTCTGCCATTTTATGAGGGTAGAAAAATCTTGTCAGCTTTTCTCGAATTTCTTTGGTTTTTCCAAGCAAGCCAATGGGCACACGGGCCATTAGTAAAGGGAAAATGGCATCAAACTTCTCAAAGTCCTCTCGCAGCTGATCCAGACGCAGATGTGACGAATGTCCATATAGCGTGTTAAATGTGGTCTGAAACATTATGCTTTTACAGAACTCATATAGTTCCACCTCTTTCCAATCGCCATCAGGCCCAGGCTCTTCACTGGACAGAAAACGGTGTCGTAGGACCTTCTGCAGGTTTTCCATCATGCTGAACGCGAGCGGGTCGAGAGCAGGCCCCTGCAGCAGGGTGTAGCTCCTCTGGATGCTGTCACTCATTCCAGGAAAGTGGCCACTCCGTACCGCTGGGAAACCGAACGTCCTGGATGCTGCGCTGTCTGAAAATGTGTGGAAATCCAACTGTTTTCCGTGTTTGATCACGGATGGGTACAGGAGAGGGTTCATTATGAATGTTATGTATCTCCCTAAAGAAACACACAAACATAGGTAGATGTCATTCCATCACAGAAACATCTACTAAACATCTTTTTTTTATTAACATTAACATAAAAATGTTTATGGTAAATAAATCCACGTTATTTTTCAGCTATCCAAAATGCTATTATGACATCTTTCACCATATCTTTTTTTATTAGCATAACTATGTGCAAGCATGTGTTGCGCAATGACTGTGTCTGAGAGAAAGAGCTAAAGGAAAACTAAAACTAAAAGTTAGCAAAATATGACAAAATCTTAATTTTTTTAACATCAGAATACGTCTTCATTTGAAAAAATGACCTTATTTGTATAAGTATTTATAGGGTGTGTCAACTATACCTGCAATAAGCACTGTGAAAACATCCCCATGTTCTCGCTGTAGTTGTGTAAGAAACTGTAGGGAGTTTTTTCTGAATTCTAGAGCTTTCCCTAGGAATGGAATCCAGCTTTTAATCAGCGGGGGCTCTCCGTCCTTCCTGTAACGTGCACACCCAATGTAACAGTTAACAATGCCTGAGAGACTGCCATTGTCAACATAAAATTCTCTTAGACAAACATACAACCTCAAACAAACTCTACAACTCTGTTCTCTTAATAATGTTGCTGTGGTAAAGTGGTGACATAATCGTGCTGAACAAAATCCTTAATTGCTTATCAGTTTTTCTGCTAGTATTCTTTTAAATGACAAAGCCAGGATGCATTAATTGAGAATACTGTTTAATGACCTCAGTGATCTTTTGCTGATGTATATTTCCCATGGTCTACTTTTCAATGCTGACCAGAAAAGGATGGGGGGAGGGGAACACTTCGAGAAACTGGGTCTCACAGTCAATTGGGCGAAAAGCTCGTTGGTCCCCAGTCAGAAAATAATTTTCCTGGGCACAGAGCAGAGTCTATGACAGCGCGGCTGTTGCCAGAGCACAGAATAGACATTCAGCGCGTCACAAAAACCTTCCGCCGCGATGCTATAGTCTCACTCAGGAGGTTTCAGAAAATGCTGGGCATGATGGCCTCAGCATCATCAGCACTTCAGCTGGGCTTGCTTCGCATGCCCACTGCAGTTTTGGCTCAAAGCTGGAGTACCACCTCGAGCTTGGGCTTCTGGTCTGCTTCGCCTCAGGGTCAATCAGGAAACCTTGGAAAGCGACAGACTGGTACCAGTCTAGGGTGCGGTTCCTGAAAGCATCGTTAGCCAACTATGGTCGCAAGTTCCGTCGTTACCAATAGAGTTCAATGGAAATTGTGACCAACTTTCGACCATAGTTGGCTAACGATGCTTTCGGGAAACGCACCCCTGGTGTAAACCTGGAGTGTGCAGGTGGTGTCCACGGACGCCTCCACCTCGGGATGGGGAGCATTGCACGAGGGGAGACCGTTCTTCGGCCAATAGTCATAACGAGATAAGCTCCTTCATATAAACTGTCTGCAAATCTTGGCAGTCGACAACGCGCAAAGGTGCCTTTGTCCCCGAATAAGGGACCACAACGTCTTAGTCCACTCGGACAACATGTCAGTGGTATCCTATATAAATCGCCATGGCAGCATCATGTCTCGAAACCTTTTCAGACTGATGGAACACATCCTGGTCTGGGCTTGGTCAGACAATCCTCCTGCTGTGGGAGAAGTTCGGCAGAGCACAGGTGAACCTTTTCGCGTCCCAGACTCCCAGGAGAACGCTCACTGCCCAAAATTCTTCTCAAAGAGCAAGTATGCACTGGCCCACTCCTGGCCCAGTTGCCCGCTATATGCTTTTCCCCCAGTCTCGCTCCTGTCTCAAGTGTTGGAACGAATCAGGGAAAACAGATGCCCTGTGCTCCTTGTGGCTCCGCTCTGGACAAACCAGGAATGGTTCCCAGTCCTAATGCGACAGTCCTCAACCATCTATACAGCCATTAATGGCAATGCCCGTACATACGGTTTTAATTGATCATAGCTGTCCATATGCCAGAGTGCATTTGGGCCAGTGCTGTTCGTTGTTTAAGTGACGGCTCAAATGTCTTTTATCAGTAAAGTTCTGCACGGGCAAATTCAGTGACACTTTTAATGCAATATTACTACTAAAGTTGATTGTATTTCTTTGTTACTGACTAGTTACTTGACTAGTGATCCAAGTCTGCCATGTTTACGACTTTTTTTTACAACGACTTTTTACTCAAAATGTAATGAGTTCTCAAGATTGTATTTCGACTTCCTTTCTCGAAATTTTACGTTTAATTTCGCATTATAATGACTTTAATCTCGAATTTTTTTTTCTTTGGCCCTAATCCTCTTCCGTAGAATTGGAACAAATTATACATCTTTAAAAATACAATGTAAGAAAATTTTTGTCTCTCTCTACATATGTCTTTATTGGGATATTTTAGTGAATGCATGCAGCCTACATTGCTACACCTACAGGTCTAACCTAAACAGGGGCATGTCAGGAGCAACGCGATGACGAAATAGAATCACTGAACAGGCTAGAATAGTTCGAAAGAACCGATTCTCCTCCATGAGTAGAACATACCCATCACTGGAAGGTTAAATTTCATGAGGTGAACTGAGTAAACACCAGCCTGCTGTGAATTATTAATGCACTTAGCAGACATCTCTTTGCCTAATATAACTGCCTTCTGTCTAGAGAGATGTCCGTATTTATTAAAGAGTCACTTTGATTAAAAAAAAAATAAAGTCTGCCTAAATGTGATAAGAACACACTCCAAATGAATACAAATCGGATTCATGTTACATTCTCAACAGCAGCAAAATGATACAGTCAGAAAACTCACCGCCTCCGTCCACAGAACGCGCAACACAGAAGCACGGAGATAAAGCCCAGAAAGATCGTCAATAAATAATCCAACATGATCAAAGCCAGTCTGAGTGAAAAACATACAAGAGAGGTCCGGTTTACAAAGCACTACACGCGATTTATAATACGTCCAGGTTTTGCGACGGTCACTTTAAAAGTGAGAGAGTGCTTATCAGCATCGCACAAATTAAACATCAGAGTCCACTGAGAGATCATGACATGTAATGAGGAGATAATACGCGAACAAGGCGAGTGTTCAGAAAGTCACGCCCAGTGGAGGTCGCTGAAAAGAAAATTAAGCAACAGTCTGCCTTTTTTTTTTTTTGCTTTACAATGCTACTTGGGCCATTTTAAGCCTGTTAACACACACAGAGCCATGTTTATCAATAAAGCAGCATTTATAGGCCTAATATATTGCATTGACATATTTTTTTTTAGACAAAATCATGACAGAATCTATTTGACTCGGTCCTGCTAACACACACACACACACACACACACACACACACACACACACACACACACACACACACACACACACACACACACACACACACACACACACACACACACACACACACACACACACACACACACAATATAAATGATTGAATTAAAATAAAAATAGTGCAACAAGTTAACTTGATTGGATACCAATTGGATACAAAAGTGATATGCTCAGTTTGCACGATGAAAATAAATGTGTATTATATAAACAATAAATAAAGACTAGACTAATTTATGATTAAACATGTAGGCTACTATGTGTAGGCTACATTAGTACTCTGGTAATATACATTCTTTTAACATGGAAATAAAAATAAAAATTCTGTATGCATAGGCTAAATATTGACTTCAAGGCCATCCATTTTCCAAGACAATTTTGGAGATCTTTACATGGTTAAGATGATTACTCTTGTGCTTTTGCTGCAATCATAATCCTATCAACCAAAATCTGGAGTGGTTAAAATATTTTTTACTGAGCTTACCTATAAATTTCATGATTCCATAAGAGCTTAATGTTCTTTAATAAACAAAATGTTCTTCTGGGACCAAATGAAAATATAAACTTGATTTTGAATGGGTTGTTTGATTTAGGCAAGGCAAGGCAAGGCAATTTTATTTGTATAGCGCATTTCATACACAGCCGCAATACAATGCGCTTCACACAGTATAATATTGTAGCCACACAACAGAAATAAATACACATTTATCAAAAATACATTAAAAAGAAAATTAAATAATGTAAATACATTTATTTGTCACGAATTAACTGGAAAAGGCATCTGAAAAAAAACTTAGTCTTTATTCTATTTTAAAAATTGTAATGGTTGGAGCGTTTTTAATGTTATCTGGAAGCTGATTCCAGAGATGGAATATTCCAGAGTAAAGCAGCTTCCTCCTATGGCTTCCTCTTGTTTTGTTCTAACTAGGCTATAGGTTTTAGTAGAAGCTGTTTATGCTGTGATCTAAGCGGTCTAGGTTGAGTATGTTGATATTTATAAATTTTTAAATCATAAATAAAAAATATTTTAACATAAAATAATTGCTTGTCATCTTCAAAAAGTTAGCTGAGGCCCTCTAGTGGGTAGTCTGCAGACAGGAGTGTTAGCGGATGGTGAAAGACAGTTTTTTTTTTTTTTTTCAATGGCAGCATTGAACAATAAACCACAGAACAGACAAACAGAGAGACCTTTATGTGTGGAGCAGTAGGGCTTGCTGGCATTCATACACACTGAGTCACAGACTGAGAGAAGAAAGAGTAGCCTACATTTGAAAGAAGAAAGATATTTATTTTGTATGGAGAGAATCAATCTGTTTTCAAGAACTGTTGGAATTACACCTGGTGATTTATTTTTCTCCCCAACACACAAACACTAATATAAACTGTCTGTGCATGATCTCTCGCATGCTGCTATGTGTGGTGAAGTGATTATCAAAAGGCTATGCAAAGGTGTGTTTTTTTTTTTCCTGAGCAAAGAATAAAAATGTTTCAAAGGGTGATAATTGTTACAGTCACTGTAAAAGTGTATTTTCTCCCAGTACAGATGTCACACTCCACACCTCCAGGTTCAGCGTAACATTCAGGACGAGCATGTAGTTTTGTCATCTTGAGTTTCTTCACCACTTCAGCCAGCATGGTGTTTTTCCCTAAAACAGGTCTTGTAGTGAAGGTCTGCCTGCACTGAGGGCAGCTGTAGACTCCCTTCTGATCGTCCTGATCCCAGCAGCCTGTGATACAGTTCATACAGTAACTGCGTCCACAGAATGGTCACTGGATTCTTCATCCGATCCAGACAGAACTAATCCTGAGCCAAAGAAAATTCTAAGATTTCGCAGTGAGTAGACACAAATGCTGTTATATTCATGGTCTTGTGATAAGAGAGATGTGTTTAATATTATCTAGAAACAATAAAAAGTTCCACAAGTTTAGAGATTGTGAAAATGCAGTTGTAACAAATAGATGGCGCTCTTGCACTGTTTTTCATCTATCTATCTGCAAAAACAATATTGAGCATAAGAGTTTAAGCACAAGAGAGACCATAAGAACAGAAAGTCAGTCAAGTCTCCACATATTTAAAATTTGGTGTTCCAATTATTATCATATTTATGTAGGCTACTGTGTTATTCACATGCCACTTCAATGTGACATGGCACAAAAACATGGAAGTGCCAGGATACTTTGTCAGTGGATCTTCTTTACATCATCATAGTAGACTTAACTCCAATTTTACAGTAAGAAGAAAATCTAAAGAAAGACTAATGAGACTTTCTTGTTAATTGGACTTACAGTAGGCCTAACATTTAAGGGAAAAGATACAATTAGTCTGGATGACCATTTAGTGGTATTCTCACGCCGCAGCTGGTTTCCAGGGGTGTGATAAGAGAGGTTTGCGAACTTGAGGGGGGGTAGACAGCTGGCCGGTCTCGCGCAGTGCAGTTTTCATATATGGTCACGTAATCATGGCAACCTTTACGTACCCATGCTAAAAACAGACCAGACAAGCGCGTGGAGGAAGGTGACGGAGCGGCCTACGAGTTTCACACGGAGAGACAATATTACAACTGGATTTCTTTTGAAAGGAAATACAAAAATAAACAAAACAAGAGTTAACAAAACAAGAACAAGGAGTGTGTTTGCCAAGCGCGTGCGCTCCGCGTGATGAGCGTGGGTTTGGATTATTGGTGCCCTAGAACGCGCGAGACCATGGAGAGTTTGGAGAGGCAGCTGATATGCCCCATTTGCCTTGAGATCTTCACCAAGCCGGTGGTAATCTTACCGTGCCAACACAACCTCTGCCGCAAATGTGCCAATGACGTCTTTCAGGTACTACCAATGCGTAAAATTAAACTTTGTTAACAATGTTTATAACAATAGTGTTTTGGAACATAATATTTCATAACACCATAATTTTTTAAAAAAATGGGCAAAATGGGTCGATTTTATTTTTATAACTTTGTTCAAGTATAAGGTTTATGACAAGAAAATTGATTAAAGTGGTAACATTTTGATGAGTCATACAAATATCAGGATTGGGAGCAAATGTAGGCCTATAGTTAAAATGTATATTTTTAATTACATTTAAAAGAAAAGTGTAATAAGAAATAAGCTGGATTTGGTTCTAAGCTAGACAGAATAATTTTGAGTAAGTTATATTATTGAATTACAATGCTGAAAAAGATGTTATTATTGTTACAGCTATTATTATTTGCTTTTTATCTTTACCATCATAATATTTCTTCTGTCAATGTGTTTAGATGTTTTTATTTATTTGCATGTAATCCCTTGTAAGGACATTTTGAAATAATTTTTGAAAGTTTTGAATTTTGTTTTTGAATTTTTGAAAATAATAATTTGTATATAACAAAAAAATATTTGTGTGTATATTTCAGGCCTCAAACCCCTACTTGCCCACACGAGGAGGTTCTTCATTGGGCTCAGGCGGCCGGTTCCGCTGCCCATCCTGTAGGCATGAAGTGGTTCTGGATAGACACGGGGTTTATGGCCTGCAGAGGAACCTGCTGGTGGAGAACATCATAGATATGTACAAACAAGAATCTAGCAGGTACACTTTCCTCTCTATTCTATTCTATTCTATTCTATTCTATTCTATTCTATTCTATTCTATTCTATTCTATTATTCTAGCACATGGTCAATTGTGTGTGTGCTGGACTATATTTATAAGTAGGCAAATGTGACAGCAGCTATTTCAGACACACCTTCTGTGTTTATCAGTCCCCTCCAACCCCCAACACAGACACACACACTCACACTTGAAAACACATCAACATGAGTAACAGCAGTTAGACTTTTACTGTTTGACTTTTTTCCTAGGCCTATGTAGCACTGCTTTTAAGGGTTGCACTTAGTAATGATATTTCAATACATAAATAAGATAAAACTGTCATTTATATTCGCTTTTAGTAACGATTACTAATTATTCCAATTCATATAGATTGCAGTTAATTTGCTCCAGTTAGTGGGAGTGAACCAATTCTTCTCGCCCACCAGAGAAGACATGATCTGGTATATATTTGATGATGTCATTTGTTTCATTCCACCTCCTTAGCCTGTAACCACCCATCACCATCAGAACCAAAAAGACATTTGGGCAAAGCTTGTGGAGGATTAGGAATAGAAACGAATTATCTTGAATTTAATCTTTGTTCTGGTTACTACACCCGCATTCACGTAGCATATGTGGGAATTGTTTTCACTCCTGTCTGTGTTTGTGTCATTTTAGTTATTAAATTGTTATTGTGTCTGGCCATGTTATTGTTAAATAGAAATTTAATGAATTGTTCAATTAATTTTTTTTATATTGAAATAAATTGTAAGTTGTTTATTTAATTAAAAAAAATAATAAGCCATTAGCTATAAGGCATTAGGGTTCCCCCATAAGAATTTATTTTTAGATTTTTTGGGGGATCTCCGACAAATGTTTTTTAACATTAAAAATGATTGTGAAAATTATTGGTCTTTAGTGATGTTTTATATTTATAACCTAGCACGAGGCAACAATCAGGGCAGCTAGCCGAGTGAATTCCTAGGTTCTTATACAGAGTCACACGTCCGGACGGTAACAAAGTTGTGCTGTTGAGGCTTGTGCAGTTATTTACAATAACTTTGTATAACATATTAATTTATAGTTAACAAACAATATAGCCTATTTTCCTGAATGCCATCACAATTGAAACCGAGATTTTGATTTCATAAGTTCAATATAGACAAATAGTTTAAGTTCATATTAAGTTACTTACATTTTTAGATGCAATGACTGTTTTTGTTCTGTTTCAGCAGTGAAAATAGTTCCAAACAACAGCACACCTCACAGCAACACTCGCCCATTCATTACTGATTTGAACTAATCGCCAGAGTCAAAGATTCAAATGAATGACTCAATGACTCGTTCATTAAGAATGAAAATGTACGTTTCTTGTAGAATGTCCCGAGTACAACACACTGCACTTGGATGAATAAATGTATTCGCTTTATTTACTGTAATAATATTACCACTTCCATATTTTATTTTTATTAAAAAATAAAGGCAATAAATGGTTTTATTTATTTTTTTATTTCGACTCCATTCTTGTCAATTTCTAAATGTTTACTTTTTGATTATGAATTATAACAGACTGATGGGGAAAAAAATATTCTTTTGCTGTTACTTTTTAAAAATTGATTTTATTATTATTTAAACATTTCTTACTTTTGTTAGTTTTTATTAATTGTAATTTTTATATAAACATTTAACTTTTTAAAATAAACGTTTTACAACAACATCACCATCTTCTGATAAATGTGGGCCTCCATGCTCATCCATTGTACAGTATATGATATTGGGGGTGGGGGCTCACATCAATTTTTTTTCACGGGGCCCCGAATCCTCTAGCTACGTCTACCCTGGGTATAATTATATACAATTGAAGTCAAATCTCTCTGATTCTCTGTCAGCAGCAGTAAGCCTGCGCCAGAGGTGAAGAATGATGAGTTGATGTGTGAGGAGCATCAAGAAGAGAAGATTAATATATACTGCGTGACCTGCTCTGTCCCCACTTGTTCCTTATGTAAAGTGTTTGGGAGTCATCAGGCCTGTGAGGTTGCTCCTCTCAAATCAGTCTACGAGACACAGAAAGTGAGACTTTTTTAGTCTATTTTCTGCTTTTCTTATCATCTATGTGCATGCACTACTGTATTCTTTATCTCATGATGATTGATCTTTTATATTTCTGTGATTGTGTGTGCAGACAGAGTTGTCTGATGGTGTTGCTTTGTTGGTTGGCAACAATGACAGAATTCAGGGCATCATCAGTCAGCTAGAGGAAAGCTGCAGATCTGTGGAGGTCAGTGTCTGTGTCTATTATCATTATCAATGACAGAGCAAAACATTTTGACCAATTCCATGGCAACATAACCAGGATTTCTTACATTACGGTCCTATGTGCATATGTGTTTGTGTGTAGGAAAATGGGCGTAGGCAGAAGTCTCGTGTATGTGAGTGGTTTGATCGTCTGTACGCTCTTTTGGAAGAGCGCAGAGGAGAACTCACACTGAAGATCACTGCAGAACAGCAGGAGAAACTCGATTACATCAATAGCCTACAGCGCAAGTACATGCACATATACACACTACACAAAAGTAAAGAGTAATATAGAAGGTCACATTAGTGATGATAGGTAATCATGTCTGTAATTGGTGACAAATGATTATGAAAAAAAACATTTGACCTTTTTTTTCTGTGTTTTTGATTGATCCTTGGTGAGCATAAAATACTTATTTCAAAAACAACACACCCATAATTTTAAATGGTAGATAAATAATAGATGCTCATCAAATATCCATCATTATTTTGTTGAAGTTTATCTGCTCAACTTCAAATAATGTTCTTTACATAATAATTTCTCTATTTTCCCATATTATGGGTGTGTATGTTATGTTTACAATCTGCTAATCACAGTCATCACCTGTGCAGGTACAGAGATCACTTGGATAACGCAGCCAAACTAGTGGAGACAGGAGTTCAGACAATGGAGGAATCTGAGATGGCCATCTTCCTGCAGGTCTACAAAGTTATTTATTTCATGCTTTTTTTATTTTCTTAAAAAAAAAACATCTATAATTTGGTATACATTAGAGAATAAAGCATTTTTCCTAAGCCAATGTAGTATGAAGTCTCTAATCTAAATATCTCTATAACAGAATACGAAGCCTCTACTACAGAAGTAAGATTCAAATAATCACCATTTTACTGATTCTAAAAATATTTAAACTGTCAGACACTCATGTTTTGTGCCATCTAATTCATTCTGTCTCTTTCATGTCAGAATTGCAGAAGGCAGGAATGTGTCTCATTTAGAAAAGGTAGAGCGTGGATATGAGAATATGGATCATTTCACTGCAAACTTCCAGCCTGAACGAAGAGCAATACTCAGCATAGACTTTATCAGGGGTAAACTCACTCTAATCCTAACCTAAGATGTCAGGTAAGGTTTTATTGGGATCTGTCTCTTTATGAGGTATTTTTCTCTTACTTAGATGGTGATGACAATGAAGAGAATGATGATGATGAAGAATTAGCTGGTACTATTAGTCCTGAGATACCGCATAGACCAACAACTGTACCGAACCCCCCACCAATGCCAATAGACTCCTCCCAAATGTCACCAAAACCCAACCAATCAGTGAAAATCAACCCGGCAGAGAACACGCCCTTATTAACGCCCACTCCAGACTCCAGTCACAACCCGTCTATAGATGCACCAGCTCAGGTAAGGTTTTCTCCCTCTTTTAACCTCATCCATATTTGTGATGCCTTGATTATTTAAGATTATTTTTTTAGGATTGATCCTAAATTGATCCTTGTAAGCTGGTGTGTTGGGATCTTGGGATACCTTATCAGCTAATCATATTGCAAAATTATCATTTTGAACATGCATTGATTTCATATCTGTGTCTGGATATTTAAAAATGCTGCATTCCGAGGTAGGAAGGCATCAATGCACGTCAGAATCCAATGTTAGCTTCACTCCGTCTCCTGAAATGGCTTCATCTGGTCGATTTTTTAAGGCAACGTAGATATATCCTTCGCTGTCTGTGCTTTCCATTTTGTTACAGTTGAGCTAGAAAAAGAAAAATGGCGTCTGAAAGTTGTGGTTGGTGGTCAGTTTGTGTGTAAGTGTACATTTTTAACCAACGTTGTCAACTTCATTTCTACCAAGAAATTACTATCATGAATGTCCCTGTGATTAAAACATATAAGAAACAGACTGGTATCTTCAAAATCTTAGCTACTAGTCATCTGAGCCTGACCCTTCCAGTCATTTCGACATTCTTTCATCATGACCACGTATGCTGTAGATTTTTTTTCTGACCACAAATCACCATCAAACCACTTTTGTTTCTGTCTGTTTCTATTTATCTATCTATCCATCTCTCTTTCTCTGTCTTCCCCATACATTTAGGTAACTGCCGGTCCCAGCCAGACATCTGAGGATGAACCACGCCATGTTTTCTCTTTTTCCTGGTTAAATGTGCCAAAATAAAATCAGTTGGTAACCCTGCAACATCCCAGTGACCTTCCAGAAAATCCTGTTGTTCTTCATAACTAATATTTTGTTACTTTGACAATCATAACATTGAATGGATAGGAATTTGAAAAGGTAAAAACCACAACTGTTAAATATTAAATGATGACAATCTTTACTGAAGTAGCTGACTAAAAATGCAAAATAAAGATTATGAATAAGTGTATTAACATTCTCTTTTGTTAACATGTTAATATTGGCTGTTTCTGTGGGAATACATAATACATTATAAGATAGGAAAATTATACATTAAAAGGGTAGGAAAAGGCCAAACTGGATAAAAAGAAGGCAAACACAAATTATTCACAGAAGTAAACCATAATGTGTTATATTACTTAAGAAATTGAATCAAAAACATTTTGAGTAGTTCATTTTTATTTTCCTAAATCGTCCAAAATTTTGCGGTTGTTGCTCGCGCGCTGGGCCAGTTGTTCGGCTCGCGCCATCTGCAGCACCTCGCGCAACAGGTGAAAAGTCAGATCCAGCGAGATTGGTGGATCCTCAGACCGGTGTTGTGCCTAATTTCGACCCCCTGCCAAATTATTACCCCCCTCGTTGAAGTCAGTACCTGATTGCCTAATCCCAACCCCGCCCCTAATCTTAACCCCTCCCCCACAACTAATCCTAAACCTACCAATACTAGGGGGGTAATAATTTGGCGGGGGTCGAAATTCGGCACAACACCGGCGCTCACGTTCCACGAATCTGTTCATGATCCCGCCGTTACCGACACTACCGACCTTACCTCCTAACAGCCGCTGCAGCTGAAGAGGCTCGGCGCGGGACGGGGTTCTCCGGTCGGGCGCGCGCGGACTGTGAGCGCCGTTATTCTGTTTAATGAAGTACTCCAAACGCATCAGAACTGGCAGCTGCGTGTCTGTGTGTCCTGGAGCGGACTCAGACAGCGAGACGAAGACCCAGAGAGACACCGCAGCGAGTTGGACGTGCAGCTTCATTGAGGGAAATTCCCAGGAATCTGAATAATATACGATACGAGTAGGCTACAGTATGCTACAATAGCCTATACAAATGTTCACACTTTTTTTCTATTTAACACAAAGCTTTTATTACAAAGAAAGTTTGAGAATATATTTGGTATTTATTTTATTTAGTAGCCTATTTTTCTTTAATGACAGCATATGATCATGTTCTTCGGCATAATAAATCGAGAATAGCCAGACTATTCCAAAGAGCATTTTCAGTGAAAGAACATCTGACTTTCGCACACTGTAAAAAAATGCTTTATAAAGGCTATTGTTTTCACAGGATCTCTTTTGTAGGCGTGTGTGTTGAGTTCATGCTCACCTGTGTTCTCCGGATGTTGAGAGAGTCTGCTGTCGGTGTAGCGCGAGCATCGCTGGGAGTTTATTTATGACGCGAGATTATTTCGGAGATGACAGTCACCACATTTGGCTGCGGTTCAAGTCAGTAAAGAAGGACAATGCTCTTGAATTCCGTCCTGTGTTTAGTGTAGGCTACTGTAGATTGACTCGAGGGGCAGTCTCCTCTGAATCAATCATAATTGGCAACTGAGAGACTGCTGATGACGCCGAGGGAGGGCAGTTTACGTCATTCTCAGAAATTTAAATATTGTTTTTGGATTAGATTAGTCTTGTCTTGTGTTTAATAACGGCAAGAAATTAAATAGTTTTTATTTAGATAAAAAAGAAAACTTTTTGTGTGCGTGTGTGTGTGTGTGTGTGTGTGTGTGTGTGTGTGTGTGTGTGTGTGTGTGTGTGTGTGTGTGTGTGTGTGTGTGTGTGTGTGTGTGTGTGTTGATGTGCTGAGTTCCTGATAATTTAAATTATTCTGGGATTTTATATTATTATTATTATTATTATTAATTATTGTTATTACCTACTGACAGATTAATTAGCCTATCTCAGAGTGGTTAATTTGTTAGAGAAAGTGTTCTGATTAAGTCAGTAAAACACAAGTTGCTCCACCTTTCAGTTCAACAAAATGAATTAAAAAGTATTGTTGTATAAAACACTGGCAGTTATAGGCTATATGTATGCTATATATAGCCTAACGAAAAAGTACTTCATAGCCTACTTCATAAAGTTCATAATTCATTTTATTGTTTTAATTTAGCAAATTTTGCAGAAAAGTATGCAGTTTAAGCCCCCATTGTGACAATTTAAGTCATACAGTGACAATCTGCCCTGCTATTGTGTAAAAAATATAGGGGTTGGATGGGGGAAGATGCCCCCCTTAAGAACAATGTGGGTTTACTTTTAAATTTTAACGTATTTAGAATGTTTAGCATGCAGGATGATGATGCATCAGCCAAAGTGTTATATAGGAAATAGAAACATTAATTTCACTTACTGCTAATTAGTGTAAATCAAAGCTAATCTATGTAAAATATTAAAACTATTGTATTTAAAAATGTATTTTAACAATTTGGTTGATAATAATTGAATAACCGATGTCAGTCAAAGCCGAATTCCAGTAAAATATGAATCTGAAAGGTAAAATTATTCTACAAATTATATAAAGACATTTGAATATTTACTTAATTATTTGCCCTATTTTAATTGAAGATATGTCTCAATAGCAAAAGCAGAATTCCAGTATAAAAGAGATTAATCTGAAAAGTAAAATTATTCTATGACTTTATGGAATATGAATATTTACTTTACTCTATTTAATTGCCCATATTTTAAATGAAGATATGTCATAATAGCAATTATGAATGCAAATTAATGATTTCACTCAACTAACATAGGTTTTAATGAAAGCAAAATAACATTAAAACTAAAATAAAATAACAACGCTAGTTAAAGATAACCACTTGGGTCCTTCTGTGCCAATTCTGTGGGAAGGATAATCTTACCCAAGGGTATAATTTTATCTTTTTACTTCAAAATATTTTATTCCATTTTATTTTTTTTTATTTTATTCTTTTATTCCACAAATCTCTCTCTCTCTCTCTCTCTCTCTCTCTCTCTCTCTCTCTCTCTCTCTCTCTATATATATATATATATATATAAATATAGATACTCCTTCAGTCGTTACTTATGCACGATACAGCACAGCTTCTCGTACCTTATTACTTTTATAAAACGCTTACCACACAATAAAAATATTAAAGTAAACAAAAAAATATTAGTGCAACTTTCATGTTGTAACATCACTAAAAGCCTTCCTTCCGCTAGAAAAAAGTCCCTGCCCGTGAACAGCAAAAATTACAAAGGTTCCAATCCTATGGTTCCAATGTGTGAAAGTTAAAATAAAAACAACATAAGAACCTCAGGGTTGCGCAGTGATAGAACCGTTGGGAGCGGTCATAGCCGAGTTTTATCCATGGTTTATCATGAATAAAGCACTGGAACTAACCGTTTTATAAATATAATGTGGAAAAAAGAAGATAAGACGATATATATATATATTAGACACTTGCCAACATACACAGTAGCCTAATGTTTCCGCCTCATGGGCGCATACCTGTCAGCAGGTGGCGGACGTGTCTGCAGGCGGGCTCTAGAGGGCACGAGCAGAAATCATGGCAGGCGGTGAGAGAGTCGCTCATCTGATGCGCCAGCTCGCGAGCGCGGCGTAAGTTTCTGTATTTCTGTTCGTTTAATCGTTAAGATATTAAAGTGTGTGTTTAGTCTGTGCACTTTCATATTCCTATTTCTGTATAGGCTATTATCTGCACTCAATGCCCTGAGAGTTGTAAACAAACCCTTAAAGTCATAGTCCACCCCCCACCATTATTTAGTCTGACACACTCAAGTTGTTACAAAGCTGCGTGACTTTTTTTCTTATGTGGGAAAAAAGAAGATACTGTATTAGGCAGAAGAATGACAGCATTAGTCTCAGTTTAAGCCTACTTTTATTGCATTTTTTCTCTCTCGCCAGAATGGTTACTGAGTCGTCCTGCAAGCACCTCCTTTTTGTTTTACACAGAATGAAGTAATATAGATTAGTGTCTATTTTCAGTAGTATTTATTTAATTTTTTTGCATGCCATATGTTTTATAGGTGCAGATGTCCTGCTCATTCTCAAGCGTATTCTCACACTCATAACCGAGGTAAGATATTTATTCAGTATTATATTTATTTTTATTCAGATATTTCTCTGAATAAAATAACTATAATATGTGAGTGTGTTTCATATGTGTATTTTCTGCAGGTGAGGCTCATATATGTGAACGCAAAACAGACTACGCATTTGAAGTAAGCGCACAACATGCATGTATTTATTATGTAATTATGCATTGTGGAATATAGTTTTACCACTTATCGTATAGTTGTTTTAATATTGTGTTAAATAGTGAAGCGAAGACATGTGAGATTATAATGGCTAGCCTGTGAATATCCAAGAATAGAATCATAATATATTTCTATAATAATAATAATGATAATATATTATATAATAAAATAATATAATATAATTGTTTATTGTTATTGGGGTTATTCATTTCATTTCTGTTGTTCTGTTTTAGATGGCTTGTTCAAATATCAGATTTGGAGCAGGAGTTACCAGAGAAATTGGAATGGTAATAGCTTTTTTTTTTTTCACCCAAAAATGACAGTTGTATCATCATTTACTCACGCTCAAGTTGCTAGTGTATTTTTATGAACGCCATTTGTACTGATTAGGTTTTATTATAGCTCATCTTATTGGTCTCTCTCTTTACTTCATGTCAGTCCTGTTTTGGATTTGTCAGTGATTGGTTTTGCTGTTTTGGCTGATTTATTCAGGATTTGCAGAACATGGGAGCACATAATGTGTGTCTGATGACAGATAAAACCCTGTCTCAGCTGCCGCCGGTTGCAGCAGTGCTGGACTCACTGACAAAACATGGAGTCAAATACAAGATCTATGAGGATGTGCGAGTAGAACCAACTGACAAGAGGTTAAAAACAAATGTGACAGAAAATGTGCTGATTTTTGCCAGTTTTTGCTGATGACATTATACGTGTTTCTGATTATAAACAGAACACAGAAGTGAGTGAACACAACTTCTCTTTCTCTTTTCAGCTTTAAAGCAGCAATTGATTTTGCCAAAAAAGGACATTTTGATGTGTATGTTGCTGTGGGCGGGGGCTCTGTGATTGACACCTGTAAAGCAGCCAATCTCTATGCATCTCATCCAGAGGCCGAATTTCTAGACTTCGTCAATGCCCCAATTGGAAAAGGAAAACCCATCACAGCCGCACTGAAGCCATTAATCGCTGGTACAAAGACATACACACAGCCAAACTTAATATTACTTTTTTTCTTCCTTTCTGTCTCTCTCTCTTGTTAATGGTGACCATTTAGCATGTGCATATAACTACAGAGAGAGACCAAACATTGACCACAGACCAACCGTCTATTTACTGTAAAGTAGAACTGATGTGCTGATACATAACATTACATTGTTTTGTTTTTTACATCTTGTGCTTCTGTATGTCTGTGCATGTGTTAGTTCCTACTACAGCTGGAACGGGGAGTGAAACCACAGGAGTGGCGATCTTTGACTTTGAGGACATGAAGGCCAAAACTGGTTTGCTGAAACATTTTACTCATTAACATTTCGTCTCTGTTCTCGGTATGCTACGTACAGAATTCTGAAAGGTTGAGTATTAAGTAATGGTTAAATAGTTAAGGTGTAATGATAGAGGTTGAAGTTTTTGAACTGTGTTTGTTTGTGAGTTTAACAGTTTAATGTGTGTGTCTTTTCAGGTATTGCAAATCGAGCATTAAAGCCTACTTTAGGGATGGTTGATCCCCTACATACTCTTCACATGCCATCTAGAGTTGCAGCTAACAGTGGTTTTGACGTGCTCTGGTGTGTGTTTACATGTACACTCTATTTATTTACCATATTCAAACCAAGGCAATCACTTAAAGATCATTTCCTTTAGTGTACAGCAAGAAAATGTAAGTATACCGACAGAAAGCACTGATTCGACAGTTTCTGGTTGTGCTCATTTTATGCAAACCTGCTCTATTATATTCCCATTGGTGCTTTTAACATTTTGAATAAAAGGAGATTTTTTTATATTAACATGATTGACAAAGCTGAATTTTCAGTATCATTACTTCAGTATCAGTCTTCAGGGTCGCATGATCCTTCAGAAATCATTCTAATATGCTGATTTGTTGCTCAAGAAACATTTATTATTATTATCAATGTAAAAAACAGTTTCTGTGGAAACCATTCTTCATTTTTTTTTAGAAATATTTTTAACTTTAAAACAGTCTTTACTGTCACTTAATTAGTTTAATGCATCCTTGCTGAATAAAAGTATTCTTTTTTTTAAATCTTATGGTTAGATTATGATATTCATAGTGTTTGGTTGACTATACTATATATTCTTTTATTCTTTATATTCACTATATTCATTTTTTTTTTATTCACTATATTCTTTTTCTTTTTAGTCATGCATTAGAGTCATTCACTGCATTGCCGTATAACCTGAGAAGTCCCTGCCCACCCAACCCCATAAATCGCCCCGCTTACCAGGGCAGCAATCCAATCAGTGATGTCTGGGCAAGACACGCTCTCATGATCGTTGCCAAATACCTGAAACGGTATGTTGAGTGAGGTCATGTTATTATTTGTGATTTATTGAATATTTGGGTACATCTCGACATTTTTTTTGTTTATAAATTTTAAAAAGATTATATTTATATGTAATATTGTTAAGATATGAATATGTTTGTGTGTTGTAGGGCGGTGTGTGATCCCGGAGATGTGGAGGCTCGCACCAGTATGCACCTGGCCAGTGTGTTTGCCGGAATTGGCTTTGGCAATGCAGGAGTCCATTTATGGTAATTAAAGATAACTAACATTGAATTAACATCAAAAAGTGTTTATTCTGGCAGCATCGAATCACAAAACAATTAAAAGACTGCTAATGGAATTGCTAGTGCGGCACTGCAATCATTTTCCATATTTGCACATATCAGAACAGAGAGCACAGGTGGACTGAATTTATTGCTGTGAGAGTTTAGGGAACGGCATAGAGATTTTGCAGCTGTGCAATGATGTGCTTCCAATAGTTCCAATTTTTCTATTGATACTGTATGTATTTGTGGAAATTATCTGATAATGCCTTTTTGATTATTCTTTTTTCTATGTTCAAGTCATGGAATGTCATATCCCATTGCCGGGAATGTTAAAACTCACAGGGCTAAAGGCTACAATGTGGAACATCCTATAGTGGTAAATATAAACCGCTCTACATTCAAAAGTTTGGGGTCAGTACGATTGTTTTAAATACTTATGAAGTGACAGTAAATTAATTTATAATGTTATAAACTATTTCTATTTCTTTTTTTTTCTATTTTTTTAATAATGCTGAAAATATGTATTACTGTTTCCAAAATAAAAGGAAATAAGATTAGGTAATAATAATAAATGTTTCTTGAGCACAAAATCATAATGATTTGGCTGCTGAAAATTCAGTACTGCCATCATAAGAATTGTAAAATATATTAAAATTGAAAACTTTTAATTTGTAATACTATTTTAATACTATTTTAGCCTTGGTGAGCATTAGAGACTTAGAAAACATTCTTATTGACACTTTTTAATGATAATGTGTTTCTAGACTAATGCATGCAATATTACAATTATATGTTCTGTAATACATAATAGTACTGATTCTAGTACTAACATTAATATGTTTTTTTTTTTTTTATCGTGGTGGATTCCCAGTGTTTTTCACACTATAGTTTAACACTGTGCCTTTCTCTTTCAGCCACACGGACTCTCTGTAGTTCTTACTTCACCTGCTGTTTTTGCCTTCACTGGAACAATGTGTCCTGAGCGCCACCTGGAGGCAGCACAAATACTAGGTATCACACACTGAAGGCCAATCTCAAAATTCTCAAATATTTATTAACATTGAACATAAGAAGATTTAAAATGTAACTTTCTGAAAAGTTCAAAAGTGTATTCATTTGGGTTGCTGTATTGGAAAGTGAAATGGTTATTGTGTAAAACGGATGTGAGGTGCATAGATTATGTGTTATTCACTGTAATTTGTGGATGATTTTGTAGAAAATGACACTTTTGAGAGCACTGTAAGCTTGAATTGATGATGGCTGGAGGTTTATATTACAGATTGTGTATGTGTTTCATTAGGTACTGATTTGAGCAACATCAAGAAAGATGATGCTGGCCGCGTGTTGGCGGACACGCTCAAGTCGTTTCTGTATGACCTCGAAGTGGAGGACGGCTTGTCTGCAATTGGCTACACTAAAGAAGACATTCCATCTTTGGTGAAGGGCACCATCCCTCAGGTCAACAAATCATGTCACGTCCCTGTACTAAAGTGCTACAGATCATTTTTTTGCTTAAAATTCTGCTACACCAAAAATCCTCTACAGCTAAAGCGACTGTCATTATTATTATTATTATTATTATTATTAGGTTACACTTTATTTGAAGGTGTCTGTGTTGCAGTGTAATTATACATTTAAGTACTGAGTAATAATAATTAACTACATTGCACTTCCTTTAGGATTAGGATTAGGAGTTGGTTTAGGGTTAGTTGCATGTAATTATGCATAGTTTATAGTTATTACTACAGTAATAACATGTGTAGAACGTGTAGCAATTTTAAATACATAAATATGGTATGTTTTATAGCCGTGGTTTGAAATGCCACACTCAAACGCATATAACATTATGCTAGTTCATTTCATAATTAAGTAAATAATAATAATAATTATATTATTTTATGTATTAAACTATCTCAAGTGTAATGTACTGAGTTTGTTTTTGTGTGTTTTTCACAGGAGCGGGTAACTAAACTATCTCCTCGAGCTCACACTGAAGAAGATCTGACTGGTCTGTTTGCTGCATCCATGAAGCTTTACTGAACCCTTGAAGGACATTTTAACATGTTGATGGTGTTCGCAGAAGCACAGCCTCAGATTAGCTGTGCTGATTTCATTATGTAAGCAGAGACACTGATCTGAACCAACTGACCCCTCTGAACTTTAATCCTTTCACAGCAATGTCACTGTCTTGAGCGAGAAAGGATTTAAAGTTTTGAATTACAGAACTATAACACACCCACAATCACACCATCTAAATATTGTGTTTAATATGTCAACAACTTATTTAAACATAATCATCATAGTAATCATATTTAAACCACCCTGTATACACACACAGTACTGAGACTCTCCATTCAATGTAACTCTTAAGGCTGATTTGTTATTCAGAGTGATTCAGGCAGGTTGGATTTAAATGTCTAATCTAAGAATCAGGATTAGACTTTACATTGCATTTGTTTTTTTGATTGAGTTTTTTTTTTTCCTCAATGTCCATGCAGCAAATCTAAAAAAATTCACAGAAATTCTGAAAATGAAATTCTGAAATATCAATGCATGCAATAAAATGCAAATACCATAATACATTTTGATGATCAGGGCTGTTTCTTGGCATATATGCAAACTAACCAGTTGCCCAAGTGGCACCGTTAGAGCTATTAACATGCACTGTAAAAAAAAAAAAAAAAAAACTTTTAAAAAAGCTATTCGTACTGCCTTAAAATTTTAAGTTTAGTCAGCTTGAAATGTGAAAATTGTGGCAACAAGTGAAAAAATTGTGGAAAAACGTGACAACTTGGATATTTGAGTTGATTGAACTTAAAATTTTAAGAGAGAACAAACTTTTTTTTAAGGAAAAAATAAAATAAAATATTTTTACAGTGTGTCAACAACTAAATTCACAATGTGTTATTTGCATTTTAGCAGCTGAATATTAGCATAAAGATGGTTTTTAAAATGTTATTAAAAAGTTGGTGATCAGTGTATATTAAGATTGTATTGGCCTATTTAAAAAATTAATGGCGGCAAAAGTGAAATAACACGAGTCGAAAAACATAAAAAAAAAGGTTGTGTAGGTTGTTCAGAAAACCTACAGAATTTTCTACTGCATCAGTCACCATTTCAAGGAAAAAGTTATTAAATTACAGAAATGAATTAGTGAAGAATTGCAACTTCTAAGTAAACTGGTAAATTTACAACAAGTTTGTTTAGATTTGGATACTATGCACTCGAGATCTGTTAAACTGTATTTCTATCTAACAATGCTCTATATAGGGTAAATTGGGTCAGAAATGGCCCAGCTGATGAATGGTGGCCAATAACTTCACTAATAGTATGCCACTGATCTCCACGCAACTGATTTCATTTGAAACTGAGCTAAAAAAAAAAAAAAAAATCCCCCCAAACTGTATTTGATGCAGTGTACAGATGATTGCTTGAAAGATATTGAAATCAGAATACCTGTTCAAATATTTCTTACTGTATTACAGGCTAATAACATGGAAAGTGTTTTGTTGAATGACTGGGCATATGTGAAGTGTGGTGTAATTAGGTGTAATTAGTTTAAGGTTTGAATGAGTTACTGTAAGTGCAGAGAGCTGACTTTTAGAAGCGTGTGATTGGCTGATCAAAGCTGTACTTGCAGCATTTAATCAACTGAAGTGGAACAGATTTAAATAGATTTAAGAGTGCTAAAGCTTCCTAGAAAAGCACCTAACCAAGATCTCCTAATGTGAGTGCGTCTTTAGGGGAGTATTTAAAGGAAGGAGAAGGTTTAGCAATAGCAGTGATTCTGAAGGAATCGATAAAGTGTCTCAGCTCTTCTTACACTGTAGGTACATTCAGAGTTTGTGTGTTGTCTGACTTCATCATGCAGCAAATCTACACGCAGAGCCATGAAGAGTTTGAAGTGTTCACAACTGTGCTGTCTCCTCAAGGTTAGTCATCTTTTCATGCTCACTTTTTGATCATTCCTTTTAAATTTACCACTATAATTCCTGCAAAATGATTCAATCTACAGTTTGTCGAAAGAGAGTGATATTCAAGGATGAAGGAGAAATGGTACACATCTATTTTTCATCTGAGCTGCTTTTCTGTTTTCTCATGTTGATATAGCAGTTTTTTTTTTGAGCTGATGGTGAAATCACATGATGTTTTTTGTGTGTGAGATGGTTGTGGCAGCAGACTACAGTGCAGACTGTGATGAAGAGGTGTGTGTGCGTGCTGGTGAGGTCGTGTTGCTGCTGTATCAAGAGAACGCTGACTGGTGTTACATCCGACTTCAGAACGGAAAGGAGGGATACCTGCCTACAGTCTGCTTTTCTCTGGTATTCATGCACACAAAACACATTCAGTGCACAAATTATGCACTAAATGGCCTTCAGTACACTTGTGTGTGCTAGTTGAGCATTTCATTTCAAAACCATGGGTGTTCCTTGTGAAAAAAAAGTACTTTTAGAAAGAGTACACTGATTAAAAGCGCAAACTGAATGTAATGTTTTAGGACACTTACACTCTCAGAAAAAAAGGTACAAAAGCTGTCAATGAGGCTTTACCTTTTCAAAAGGTACACTTTTGTACCCAAAGGCATATTGCTACCTTAGTGGTACATATTAGCACCTAAAATGGACATATTAGCTCCTGAAATGTACACATTAACCCTTAAAATGTACATATTAGCACCTAAAATGTACATATTAGCAATTAAAAAGTACATATTAGCACCTAAAATGTACATTAGGACCTAAAATGGACATATTAGCTCCTGAAATGTACATATTAATACGTAAAATGTGCATATTAGCACCTAAATGTACATATTAGCAATTAAAAAGTACATATTAGCACCTAAAATGTACATTAGGACCTAAAATGGACATATTAGCTCCTGAAATGTACATATTAATACGTAAAATGTACATATTAGCACCTAAATGTACATATTAGGAATTAAAATGTACATATTAGCACCTAAATGTACATATTAGGAATTAAAATGTACATTTTAGCACCTAAAATGGAAAAAGGTTACCTTTTGAAAAGCTACAGCCCTAGTGACAGCTCTTGTACCTTTTTTTCCAAGAGTGTAATTGCATATTTGCAATTAAATGAAAATTTATTCTAATTTAAATGTATATTAAATGCATTTTGTTGAATTTAAGAGTGCTTTTTTGACCCTCTTAAGTAGGACTTTAGTACATCCTTAGATAGTAAATAATTAATTTTATTGTCTTGGAAATAAGTTTACTGCCGAATGTACTGACGAGCATTTATGGTAAACTAAAATATACTTTAATGTCAGTTTTGTATATCATGCATTTAAATATATTTGTGCTTTTGTAACGAGGAAGTTGCAATTGAGTATATTAAAATAAATTAATTTTTAGTATGATATAGAATAATGCTTCAGTGGTTTATTAAAATAATATTCAAATGCAATTATTTAAAATGTATTTTAAAGAAAACCTCATTTGAAATGACTACAAAGGGCACTTTTTACATGTGTACTTAAAGGGATGAATTTTAAATTTCTTCATTAATCACTCATCATGTTGTTCCAAACCTGTAAGACTTTCGTTCATCTTCGGAACACAAATGACGATCTTTTTGATGAAATCTTGAGAGCTTTCTGTCCCTCAGTTGTCCACTATGCAACTGACACTTTGACGCTTCAAAAAGTTCATGAAGAGATCGTAAAACTTATCCACATGAATTGAGCGGTTTAGTCCAATTTTTATGAAGAGACTCGATCACTTTATATGATGAACACGTGAATGAACCTGAAGCTGAAACGTGATGTGTAACACGAGAATGAACCTCCCACGTCAAACTGACATGCTTGAGCTTTCGTTTACCACAACTGATGTGTGAGTTGATGAATGTTTAGATGTGAACGAAAGCCTCAATTCAATCTGTTCATCCAAAAGATGGCGTCTCTTCAGAAAATTGAGACTAAACCGCTCAATTCATATTGATTAGTTTTACGATCTTCTTATGAACTTTTCGAAGCTTCAAATTGGTAGTTGTGTAGCCGTCTATGGATGGAAGGAAATCTCTCAAAAAGATCTTTATTTGTGTTCCAAAGATGATCGAAGCTCTTATGGGGTCGAAACAACATGAGGGAGAGTCATTATTGACAGAGTTTTCATTTTTTTAGCGTCCTATCCCTTTAATTGTGTTAAGAAACAGTCATTAAAGTGTACGCTTAATTAATATATTAAATGCAAGTACAGTTTTAAAAATATATACTTCCAAGATTTATAGTACACTACATTCACTCAAATGATTTTCATAGTGGTTAATATAGGGAGATGCTCCCATTGTTGCTGCTTCTTCTAGAAAGGCTTTCTATTTCCAGAAATTGAGATGGCCTTCAAAAAAGAACTGTGATGCTTGAAGCAACATTAAAAACTAACTCCCAAAATTCCTACTGGCACACTTAAGCTATCATATAAAAGCATCTAACGTGCTTAAGATGTTTGAACAGAACTGTATGTGTTTATGTGTGTGCAGAAGCAGGAGCCACTGAGGCCCATCGTGACTCAGGAGCCGCAGAGCTCAATGCAGGAGTCTTCAAATAATCGTAATGGCTATGCAGGGTGAGAGCTTGTGATGTTTTGTAACTCTTGATTTGTTTTTGTTGTACTGTGGGATCATTGGTGTTTGTATCCCTAGGGGGCGCTCTTTGAAACTGCTGCGGCGGGCGTCTCTGTCAGGAGTGCCGGGTTCACCTCGATTACTTAAGCGGCTGCTCTCTCGTCGACGTAGTGACGGACATGCAGTTCGTTCGATCGGCTCCATAAATCCAGCATTTAATCCTGACTGATGCATTCACCCTTAGAGCTCCACTTTTCCCTTTTAAATGGGTCACCGAGCAGCAGAAACTAGGACAGCATGACACTAAACGTTCAGTCCGTACGCAGCTCTTTCTTTGTGGAGGAGATAAACGGAAGTCGGGTGTCCTGGTTAGGGGTTGGGGACTCAGTAACTTGCCAGCTTGTGGAGTTGAATCTGCTTCTGGTATCAGGAGTCTTTACTATTAGGTTACTGGCCCACATGTAAATAAATACTATATGTAAATATTGTGGTTTTTATTAAAATGACATTTGAATTTCATTACACTGCAGTTTTAATGGAAACATCACACCCTTCGCCTAAGAAAATATTTGCTTGAATATATGTGTATTTGTTTAGTCTAATAATGCACAAAGACTACAATGATTTAGATATTGTTACAGTGTTTAAATATCAAATGAGTCTGTATGTATGTATTTATATATACAGTATATTAAAATGCTATTTTAAGAGGTATTATAGGGCGAATGTACAACATTTCGATTTTCATTTTAAACCCTTTTTTTTGTACGAGTCATTCAATTTAATGTGGATAGGGGTCCACACACTGACTGATTGCGTTCTTCATATGGATAATACAATTTATATTTTAAAAAAACAAACTCAAATTGATTTGTGGAACTAGAAGTTAAATGTTTGTGGTTTGTAATAATGGATTCCTGCCCCTTGATTTAATTTTGGAGAATTCACTTGGAATAAAATAATAATCTTCTAACCACTGGAGCACTATTGAGTTCCCTGCAATGACATCTTAATTGAGGAACAACTAAAACTTATGAAATAGTCACTACAGTTGTATTTTACCCCAGTATGATTACTGTTAAATAATGAAGCTTAGTTTACCATTGGTGCTGTTGAATTCTTAGGGGCTATTTAGCTTTTTTAGTGTGTAGGAGGTTGGCACACATCTGATTGCTGCTAAATTTCCTGAAATGAAAGGTCCTTTTGTAATTCACAGTCTGACTATAATCATCACTTTAGACATAACGAGGGCAAAAGTATATCAACAGTAATTAGGTAATGTGTTACACTTAGGCTCAATTTGTGAATGCATTTGGTATGAGAGAAAACAATTTTTTACAGCAGCATTTATAAATCTAGATTATTTTTTATAAATGTACTTTTGTTCGACTTTGTTCACATTACATTAATGTTAATTTTTACAACCTTAAAAATGAATTCATTAAAGGAGTAGTTCACTTTAAAAAAAACTTTTGCTTATAATTTACTCACCCCCATGTCATCAAGGATGTCCATGTCATTCTTTCTTCAGTCGAAAAGAAATTAAGGTTTTTGATGTAAACATTCCAGGATTTTCTCCATATAATGGAGAATTCTCCATCTCATTTAAAAAAACAAAACAAAGTTTAAGTTTTATAGGCTCAAATGCTCGCATTTGCTCTGTTCTGTGACGCGCGTTCGTGACTCTCCTGTTCGAACAGTCTACTATGGTTCAAACTCGTTCATCAAAATGAACGAATCACTTTTTCGTGTCATTTGGTTCATTCAAAGAACGAAATGAACAAGTTGACTCGAGAAAAGATTCGTTCATTTTGAACGAGTTTGAATAGGAGAGTCACGAACTATAGTTATAGTGAACTATAATCATAACTGGTTACAATATATTTATAATGTCAAATAAATGCAGTTCTTTTGAACTTTCTGTTCATAAAAGAATCCTCAAATTAAAAAAAAACACCAGTTTCCACAAAAATGTAAACTCTTTTCTGCATTGATAAAAATAAATGTTTCTTGAGCACCAAATCAGCATATTATACTAGAATGATTTATGAAGGATGAAGAGTAATGCTGAAAATACAGCAATAAATAAATGACAATTTAAACTATTTTAATTTATAATCATTTCATATTATTATTTGAACAGCTGTGTGTAGAATTTGACTCAGAAAGTGACTCAGAAACAGTGACCACATCGTTTCATACAGATGGAATAACTTTATTGTTGTTAAGCTGAAAAGTAATCAAGCATGCAAACGGCAGATTCCTCAGCTGCGTAGAAACGTCCATCTGTTTCATTGAAAAACAGAGGAGAAACAATCCAGAAGGAAAAAAACAAACAAAACAGATTCAATATCTGTACAGATGAAAGTATAATACAATATATACCACTATTGTACACTGGAATACAATATATCAGGAGGGCAGCAGTCACAGAGAAACAATCTGCACTTGAGTCTGTTACATGAAGCAGTAAACATCTCTTTGTGCTGCTGTGCTGCTTCTTTACACCAACAATATCAATTATTTTCAAGAGCTAATAAACACGCCCACACAGAAAAGTGCTCTGGTAGAAATGTTGCCGACTTAAAAAGAAAAAAAAAATTCTTTTAAAAAGCAAAAGCTTATCAGGGCCTCTAACGTCATCATGCTTCACTTGGCCTTTGACCAAAGTCAGGCCTCGTTCCAACACTCCAGGACCCTCTGTCATACGGCACCATTGGGAGAAGTGTCACACACAAACACTGCAGATCAGAGCTGGGGAGGGTAGAAGACTCGTTAAGGCTGTTAGTACAGGTTTCATCACCTGTTTTTGTTTTGTTTTGTTTTTGGCAACATCATGTTAAATGCAACAGCTCAGCAAAGTTTCAATAGATATAAACGGAGTACAACAATCTCAAGGATTTTCCATCTGTTTTACCCAGTGACCGAAGCACAAAGATCAAGAGCTCTAGTAATCAGTTTGACTGTAATTTGCTTTTGGTTTATATGAATCAGTTGCCAAGGTGACAAGTAAAATCTGTTTAGAACAGAATGTGGATATCATTTATCATCCTTGACGCAGATTGCCCTATACTTAAGCATTTTATTATGGCCTAACACAGCTAACAATATTACCATAGCACTGAAATCAGAATATCCTGAAACTCTTTTGGACTTAACCAAAATCTACATTACATTCCGATACTAAGTAAACCTGTTGGACTTGACTTGTATTGAAAAGTGTTCAAAGAAGAAAGGACATAAAAAAGGGCACAACAAAACCAAATCATAAGCCTGAACGACTCTGGGCCTGCATTAAAAGCAATATTGTCAAAAGTTCAAAGGCCAATCAGAGATTTCAGAACAGAAACTATGATGCTCCATGCTGACCTGCTGTGAGAGCTTTCTGAGCTGTAAGTTTGTAGTGAGACATTTAAGTGAATGTGAAATGCTGCTAGAACTCTTTTTCAGGCTTTTACCCATGTAGTGTTCTTTGGATAGACAGCAATGCATTGTGGGTAATACAGGCTTAGAGAAGTGCAATAGATGACTACATCACTGAGCTGACACCTGGTTTGTTCCACCAGCCACTACTAAGTGCACACAGGGCTTTAGACTCAGTGAGACAGTCAAAGTTTCAAATTTGATTGTGAAGAATTAGGTTATAATTATGTTGATTGCAGAGCCGTGAATCCAGCAATGAGGGTCAAAGTGCACTTTGATTATATAAGTACTATGCATCTGCATACAAGCAAAGCTAAAGGGTGATCTTAAAGGGATAATTCACCCAAAATTGAAATTCTGTCATAATTTACTCACCCTCATGCCATTCTGACATACTTTCTTCTGCGAATTTCATTTTTTTTAAGTGTGTTTTTTTTTTATTGTCCATACTAAGAAAGCAAATAGGGTCAAATGTTTATTATATGGACGAAACCAGTTCAAAATATCACCTTTTGTGTTCCACAGAAGAAAGCTGTACAGGTTTGAGGATGAGTAAAGGAATAACAGAATTATCACTTTTAGTTGAACTATCTTTTGCAATAAATTAGTGTTCGCACCATGTATATATTTGAAGTGGATGAAAGCCAACACTCACTACCCTAAATAATCACTTCAAATTTCACATCTTAAGACTTTGAGAATATAAGGAATGCGTTTTGCACTAAAAAGACGCATACGTTAGTAAATCCGCTGCACCCTTATTTGTTAGTCGGATCACAGTGTGTGTGTGTGTGTATGTGTGAGTGTGTTATGCCAGGAAGCTCACTCTGCTGTAAGGGTAATGAAGCATCAGGATTGGTCCATGGGCTCAAAGTTGCTCGGAGGCTCCGCCCCATGACTCTCCATCTCCTCCTGTTTGTCAGGAGTCTCTTCTTCCTCCCCATCATGCCTTGCTGTTGCATGCTGGCGCAAGTGTTTGTCCATGGACGCCTGTATGTTTGAGACCATCTCCTGCAGGCGCTGCCGCTGGGCCTCGATCACGGCGGGCTCTAGCCCCATGCCGCGGCCCTCACGTAAAGTGAGCATGCCCGGGGCCACGCGCACCAAATCCTCCCCTGACAACGTTAACCCTTCGTCGCGAACGCTGCTGCTGAGATCCACACCGCTGCTGTGTTGCCGCCTGATTGGTGGGTGTTCAGGAGCGGCGGAACCCAAGGAGTGACCTTTGCCCTGGAAGGCAGTGACGTTCTGCTCTTTCTTGCGCACCGCACCACCGGCGCCCAATCGAAGGCTGTGGGCGGGGCTTCCCTCGTGGCTACGAGAGGCTGTGTCTGAGCGGATTTGGGAAACGGCCTCCTGGACGAGCTCCTCCACGTCGGGGCCCACTGGAAAATGACCGGCTGTGTCCACACACAGCTCCAAACGCTCTTCAGATGAATTGAACACAAACGTCTTACCCGACAAGTGGGGCAGTGTGCAGTGCTTCCCGTCCAACAGACCTTTACAGAGAAATTGAGAATATTAGTTTCATACAAAAAAAACTAACTAAAAAGTTATTATTTATTTGCACAATTACAAACAATTTATATGGAGGACCAACTCTACTATATTTAAAAATAAATACATAAATAAATAAATGCTCAATAAATAAATAAGCATACAATTAATTGCCCCAAAAAATACAATAAAAAAATAAATGTAGGTAGAAATTAAATTATAAAGTGAGAAATACATGTATATATCTCTCAATTAGCTTCTTTATTTATTCACCTTTGTAATATTATCTTATTTATTTATGTGCATGCTATAATATTTTTGTCTGTTTTATTCTTCCTTTGTATTTTTTTTACCCTATTTATTTCTTAAATGCTATTTATTTCTGCCTGTCGTTTTTACATTAGGACATTGAATTGGGAATTTAATTTTACAAATGTTTACTAACTATATCCTTAAATACGATAACAATATGTATCACCATATATACATTTTTGTGGAACAATAGAAAAAAACACAGCAACCAAAAAAAAAAAATCAGAAAAAGTATTGAAATATATATATATAGTCAAAAACATTTTAAATGTTGAAGTTAAACAAGAAATATTTCAGATTCTGCACTATTTCTAGGTCACTAATCAAATTAAATAAATTTGTGACAAAGATTATGTGAATGGTTAGATGTTCTTGAATCTGATGAAGCACAAGATGCACTTTGGATCATTCTCGAATAATGCTGGAAAACATGGCTATCAGGTTTTACACAAACTTGTGGCTTTCATGAAGCTCGAGTCCTGCATTCATAAAAGTAAATAAAAAAGAGACACACCAAATACTATTCTGAAATGTATTTTATAACCTTTCACTTAAATTGTTATGCTGATAATATAATTTGTAATGAATGTTTTTTTTTTTTTTATTAAATTAGAAAAATGCACAAGATTTGTACTAGTGTTCTCTGACCATAGAGGCATATGTATATCATTATTACTGTATATAGGAATTAATGTTTAATCAAAATTGTATTATTTTTTAACTCAGCGAGAATGCATCTCTCAGACTGTGGCAGAACAAACAAGAATCTGGGTTAACAGAGGGTCAGTTTCACATAACGGACCATGGCTTATCCTGCATTATACTGTATATTTAGGAAAATAGACCCAGCTTTAATAAGAGCCATTTCTCAAATCCCATCCTATTGACAATATTGCTTTTGCAAATACTTGAGGAAATATTCTGTCTCATGCCAATAAAGCACAATTTGGAATTTTATAAACCGAATTGAAACTGTGTGAGAGAAAGAGGAAAAATAACAGAATACCCATGTCTTTCTTCACAATGTTGTAGAAGACTCCTCCTTGATGGAACAGGTGAGGCAGTTTCTTAGCATAAGACCAGACATCTTCACCTGAAAGAAACAGAAAGAGGGAGGAAGAGACAAGACATCAAATCAACAGATTCAGGCCTCACATACAAGGTTTAGGCATAATACAGAGTGAAAGCAGTAAACAATACTAAAGAAAGAGGGCAGAATCTCAAATTACAGAAGAAGAATTATGACATTACAGCAATACGTTTGTCTCACGTTTGGAACAAAAAGAGCACACATTCACAAACATGCTTATGTAGACGCTGATTCTAGTATGAGACAGTCAGTCTTACTGTAATTTCATAAAGCATATCACTTACAGAAGGGTGTTTCTTACCCATGAGTGCTGCCAGGAGGCAGAGTGATGACATCTCAAGGTCAATGTTGTCCTGAAGTTCCCTGCTACTGGTGCGACTGAGGTGTGTGTCGGAGTGAGCATGAGTTTGTGGTGCGTGAGTGTGGGTCTGGGTCAGGTGAGTATCGGGTGAGCTCTCTTTTAGCGCTTCCACAGAGATGCGGTCGCCATGCTGGAGTGCCACCGGCTGGTTCTGGTCCTCAGGACGGGGTGGGGGCAGCTCTCTCGGCGGGAAGCCATGTCGGATGCACAACTGTCCGGACGACAAGTTGAAGACCTGGATGATGGAGTTCTGGAGATCACTGTAGGTGGTGTGCGGTTGCAGCGTGAGCATGGCCTGCCGGCCATCGCTGGTTGTTACACGTATCTTCTTCTCTCCGCTGGTGGGTGGCACTTTGGTGGGCGTGGGAGGAGCAGAGGATGATGAAGATGAAGGAGATGACGGGCGAGGATCCTGCTGGCGCACGCGGTCTGTGTTGCGGCGCTGGGAGAGGGCTGCCTGCTCGCTGATGCTGTGCTGCAAGACCCTTTCAGTTTTGCTCATCACCAGCTCCTCCTTATGCAGGGTTTTGCCCTTCTGTCCCGTCAGGATGATTTTAGTTGGAGGGCGTGAGGCCGATTCACTCCCGTGTTCCCCGTCCTGAGCGTGAGCACCTTCGATGGCAACTGGATTGTATTCGTCTTGGCTCCGCTTGGCAGTGTGATGCAAAATGGTGTTCACAACCTTTTGGACTAGGATCTCGCTGCCAAACTCACCGGGGAAGTGCTTCGTGACGAGTCGCATTGTCACGTCGTAAACATTGCTGTTGAGCGTCTGATCCGTTTCGTACTGGAACCAGTAAACGGTCTCTCGCACCACACGGCCGGCCCACTCCAGAGTGATGGGGAAGGCTTCGGGAAGATTTTCATACTCCTTCCCCTCCCAGAAGTGCTTGAACCCACAGCCGCACTTCCCACCCTGTGAGCGAGTGTTGGTACGGTCTCCATCCAAATAGACTACAGAGCCGTCGCCACGAACGCGTCGCACCGAGGTCCCGTGACACCAGGTGCAGGCTGCGAGCGAACTGAGTTTGTAGTCAGGCACGAGCACATCTTTTTCTGGGTTATAAGAACAAACCAAACTATTCAAAGGAAAGCTGTAGTTCTTGTCCGCTCTCAGCGTTCCGTGAGTCGACTTGGCCAAGTTGTAGAGTTTCCCTCCCGGGATGAGCCACTCCGCTGGCACGTGGAGTTCTGAAAGGGCATTGCAGACAAGGCAGCGGTGGAGACGGCCCTCCTGAACAGATTTCTTCGCAGCTTCTGTCACCTCCTCCGGCTGCACGCCGATCACCCCAGTGCGTCGGTATATGTACTGGTGGACGTCGGCGACAAGAGCGGGATGGATGCCGTACTTGTCCATGAAAACGTCCTCCATTGCGCCTACAAGCCGCAGCAAGTACTTATCCTGCAGGCTCCGGTCTCCCCCGATCACACAGCTTCCACTGGAGTCCAAGCTCACGTATTTGCGAATCAGCTCTTGAGGAACACCCCAAGCTTTCGGGAGCAGAGCAGCAGGTAAACGGGGCAAAGCCAAGCCCTTGATGCCGACTAGGGGCAGATAGTGATTTCTGCCAGAGCTGCTCCAGGCGATGCAGATGGGTTTGTTCAGAGTGCCATCTTTTCCTCTGCATTGCTCCTCTGGAACCAAGCCTGGCAAGAAGGTGGCGGAGTAATCGCCCGAGCTGCGCATGCCGCTCAGTGAGTCCAATAGGATTATGGGTCTGTGCAGTACATTCGCCAGGCCGAATATGTGGATGTTTCGCAGCCCCAAAGGAACGCCTTCTGGAGGGATAAACAACGGGTCACACTCGTTAATGATGTCTTCCCATTCCGCTGCATCTATAAAGTCCTGGAAAAGAGCTTTGTAGCGGTCAATGTACTGTTTGAAATTAAGTTTTAGGTTCTCTCGAAGGGCATGCCAGAACAGCTCACGTCCAACTAACGCCCTGGACACGGCGTGGACCAGACAGTGTCCGTCTCCATCCACATGCACGGGAATAAGACACTCTCTATTGAAGTTTGCTTTCTTGATCTCCTCCAAAGTGTCATGCAGGTAGATCAGGCTCCCTGACCGATCCCGTCCATAGCCAACAGTGGGAACATGCTCTTGCTCGATGAGAAATGCACGGTCCCCAAGAAGTGAGCAGTCAAAGATGTCTCCCTGGTTCATTTCCTTCAAGAGTTTGGCAGTGCCAGTCTGTTTGTCCATGCCATAGCGGGTGAGGATGGGTGACAGCAGCTTGCAGTGATAGTTGGACAGTCCCATCACTTTCACCAGCTCTGAGCCCTTTTTGGGAGGGCCTGGCACACCCAGCAAAGCATTTCTCAGCAAATTATGAAGCACTACATCTGGGTCAGTCACTTCCTCCACATTCGCGAGATTCTTCTGCTCGTGTCTCTGGCCGCACTCGGTGCACTCGATGCTCATGGAGGTGTGTGCGGGGAAGAAGAGCTTCGCCTGGCACTGCGGGTCCGGGCACATCCCGCATAAAATGCGCCTGTCCTTCTGCTTTGTGCCCGGAATCAACGACATAGTCCAATCTGATATCTCTTCTGACGCAGCGGTTTACAAAAGCATCGCTGTCTAATAAGTGACGGGCAATAGAAAATTATGTCACCTCACGCAGTTTCTGTTTTCCAGTAACAAACACAACACGGAAGCGGATCTGTAACACAGTGTGACCCTGTGGGGAGCACAAAGCATGCTGGGAGTTGTTGTTCACAACCGTCACAGGTCAAGATTTTGCAACGACATTGTTTTAAAAAATAATAAGTAAAAGGCATTCTAATATTATTTAACCATGATTGAGTTGTCTTTTATTTATTAAGTGCCTTATTTATTTACTAATGGCTGGGACGTAGCATACGATATACGACCATAGACAGATACAACGAAGATATTATAAAAGTGACTTTAACAAAACTACATTATCCACAATACAAAGAAGGCTAAAGGTTGTGTTGTGTTTTTTGAGTTCAGCAGTCTTTATATGGGCGTGAGAATAAACTGCAGTTGTTAGATATAACTTAACGGATCAATGTAATAAACATAGATTGTTTATTTATCTTTCTCTGTAACAGACGAATGCTTAAAGTTCACTGGCTGAAGAATTAAAAAATAATGTTGAGACAGGCCATGGCAAATAATAATTATTATTTATTATGATATTGAATAACTATTGATTAAATAATTTTCTAATTTAAAGCAATACGGGTTTTTTTTGTAATAGTTACAAGAAAACAAAAACAAAAAAGTAAAATTGTAGTAATAAATAGCTTTTAAAAATGTTGGCAGTTTGAAATTGTAATTTTTAACGCATTTGCCTGAAAGAATGTTCATAACTTTCAGGGAAAAAATGACAGAATTGCCTGTTGTACGTAATTTTCAATCAATCATCAATTCATACGAATTATGCAAAAAGTGTTCATAAAAAGTATCCTAAACAAAACAGTACAATAAAGTGCAAGCTATAAAATTAGTCTTCAATATGATGGTCAGTTTGTCATTTTGAATTTTAAACATAATAAATCATATACATAATGTGGAGAAAAAGTTAATGACTTTGTTAAGTTAAAACTCGTGTGATGTATTTTAAACATTAAATAAACCATGAAGAGTGAGTTTATTAAAAATCCACATAAATATATACGTGAGATTTTTTTTATTTTTTACCGAAATGACACACACACAGACACACACACACGAAACTAATAAATAAATAAATAAATAAATAAATAAATAAACAAATACATTTATTTTTCTCATAAATTCGAAATTAAAACCTTTATTCTAATTCTATGAGGCCTTTTCCGGGTTGACCTAGAAAACGTAACGACCAGAACAGTGTTTTCCCTATAGGTTTTTCCTTTTTCCCAATGTTTTTTTCCCTCTATGGTTTTTGTTTTTTTTGCGCTTTTGCCTATCCGAGAGTTTTATAAATCAGCAGCAGCGAGAGGAACAGGATTAGGAAAACCGGAAGTGAAAGACAGGAAAACGGCGCTCTGTTGTTTATATCTTTCCAGTGTGACTAGTGGGCAGAGATCGGATTCAGAGCCATCAAATTTGATAAATATACCTTTTATTTAAAACATTTGATTATTTTCAGTATGTCAACAGATCCAAATATTAGATAACACATTTATTCCCTTTCCCCAATGAAACGAGAACAGTAAGTTACATTTTCTGTTTAGACCTTATTCAAGGTACTGTAAATCAACAACACATTTTAAGTCACGTTATTAACATGTCTGATATCGGTGTGATCTGATCAAATGGTTCTTTTGTGGAGTGGAAGAACAGATGTATTCAGATTCAGAATCGTGCCAAGCGAGGATTAAACAGAGTGTCAGCACCAGGAGTTCTTCAGAGAGGTGTGTGTGTGTGTGTGTGTGTGATTGCATTTTGTCTCTCGGTGTGTATGTGTGCATCAGAGCAGGTTATGTGAGGCATAAATGGATCCTATTGAAATAGTTTGTAAGGCTGGTTCATAAGTATTTACACACCCATGCATGCCTTACCTAAAGATGCCTAAATTTTATTGAATTAGATTAAATGAAATTCTACCCAGTATTAATCTATTATGGATTTGAATTGAATTTTATTATTATGAATAATAAGCTATATGCATTTACAGGTGGTGCTGTTTATGTTTAAAATTTGTATGTATTCCAGATGGATGAGGTATTGGAGAAGTTTCTTGAAGATCAGAAGACGAAGATAGCAGAAGAGAAGGCCTGTCTGGAACAGGAGCCCCCTTACATGGAGATGAGGGTGAGAGTTGGTGATGGGGATAATGAAAGAATGTTTGATTGGTCATCATTGTAATGTTGTTTCATTTGTTTGACGTATCAGAGGCGGACAGGCCGTGTTCTCCAGAAAGAGAACATCCCTCCATGCACAAGTCAGCAAGGTACAGGTCTGTTAATAAGATTGTAATTTCATTTCTGTTATATACATACCTGGTTTTAAAGGTGTGAATGTGCAATTTCAATGTGTAGATGGATTGAGTCTGCCGCTCGGAGAAGAATATGAGAGAAAGAAACACAAACTGCAAGAAGAGCTCAGGAAAGATTACAGGAAATACATGGAAGAGGTGAGACACACTTACAGTATACATGCACACTTGCGCCCTGTCCCAAATGTCTTCAATGAGGCCCATTAAGATCTTAAAATGTCAATATTCAAAGACAGGGGGTTTAATTCAGTAGTAATTGCATGGATAATTTCGTATTTGTACACACAGGAGAGCTTCTCTTGAAACTTGTTTAAGCATATGAATTTATTCTGAACCTCGTTCTAATATTAATAGATTTGGAGTATTCTAAATGAGCAGCTGTATGTTTGAAGTAAGTCAGTTGTATAACACGTGTCCAAACCATTTCCATATAAGGGCTTTCTGCACTTTTCTATTCCAGCCTTTCTTCATTCTTATCAAACAAATGACGCTCTCTAAATATGCCCTGTCTGAGAGCACATGCAGAAGTATCCTCAAGCCAGGGCCGGCGATTGCTATAGTCGAACTAGGCGGTTGCCTAGGGCGACAAATGTGTTGGGGGCGCGCTCCAGTGTCGCCCTTGACCTACTTCACATTCTCTGCTACTTCCCATTATCAAGTTAGAATGAGCAGCGAAACAAAAATATGTCTATTAAACATGATCATCCTAAGGCGCCCCTCAGCCACACGTTTAATTACTTACTTAATTACTGATTAAATCAATCTCGCCTAGGGCAACCAAAGGGCTAAAGCTGGCTCTTCCTCAAGCAATGCCAAGTGTGCCTCAAAATCAGTTCATACACATTAACACCTTTTATTCAGACCCAGATTATAGATGTCTCATTAGTTAGCAGTACATAAGTTATTAGTGAATCATGATTTGTTTGTGAAAACGCTTGCACATAGATTTTACACACACATTTGTGTGTATGCACACTTAGTGAATGAGACCCAATCTTCATTTCTCAATGTCTTTGTGTCTCTTGCAGAAAGCTCACTGGGACGCTGGTGACATTCACACAGTTCCAGAGAGAAGAGGAATACCCAAGGTATAGGAGCTGGATCGTTGTCTTCTGTCTTGCTTTTTTGTATTTCCACAGTATGAAAGTAAGATCTTACTGATTTATGAATGAACCGCTCATTTTAAAATCTTCCCAGTCTACTGACATTTGTTAGGACATCCGCTTCAAACATTACAATGCTCATGATAACTTTCATTAACTCTAAATCCACTTCACCAGCTAATTACTCTTCATACAATATACAGAGCTTTCGCAAAAACGTTAAATACTGTGAATTCAAAATGGTCATACTGTGTACCCAATTCCCCACTATCTGCCCATAAGAAAAGCTACATCATCTGTTACTGTATCATAAATTACCATGATATTACCATCTGATTTTATTACTGTACCCATGATTCTCCCAGAGTTCTGTTTTTTATGGGTCTCTCACTCACAAAAAGCTTGCTCGGTTTTTCAGACGGTCCGTGTGCGAAATGTGGCCACCCTTACAGAGGTGTGTGGTCTGGGCTGGGGTGTGTGTAGCTCTGAGGAAGACTGCAGTGATGAAGAACTCATACTTTTACAAGGGAGACGACATCAGAAAGCGAGAGACACCAGGACAGCAAACAGGTGAGGACAGAGAGAGAGGGAGAGATTTTTTTTTTTAAATTGGTGACTCATTTCGTGTTCTCTATGGACTGATTTTTTTTGTATATTATTTTTTTTGATTGTATATATGAATGGTATTTTCTTGATCTTTGTCTTTCATAAGAAGCGAAGAATTGTACGCAGAGACAGGGCATCACATGAGCAAACTACAGCACAGAAACAGGTAAAAGACGCACAGACACAGATTCAATTTCTTCTTTTATAGTATTGGCAAGCTGGCCGCTTTTATTTATTAGTCTTTTGAATGGCAGAATGGTTTGGACCCACATTTATAGCTCTTTCACTGTTGTAGAATGTCGTTATCCGTTGCGACCCAAGCCAATGAAAGATCTGTATCTGGGGCCAGTCAGGACACAGTTTACACCACTGGAATCCTAATAGGTAACAGTTCAGTATTGCGATTCTGATTGGTTAAAGGTCCTTGTTACTGTTTTGATTGGCTCAATAATTGGAGAAGTGATACTTCATTCAATGGAGAATGATTCTGACTTGATTATGAAGGGATAATTCACCCCAAAAATGAATCATCACTTTCTTAAAGGAGTAGTTCACTTTAAAAAAAAGCTTTTGCTGATAATTTACTCACTCCCATGTCATCCAAGATGTCCATGTCTTTCTTTCTTCAGTCGAAAAGAAATTAAGATTTTTGATGAAAACATTTCAGGATTTTGCTCCATATAATGCACTTCAGTGGGAACCAAATGGTTCAAGGTCCAAAAGAGAGTTTCAGTGCAAACTGTTCAAAGGGCTTTAAATGATTCCAGATGATGAATAAGGGTCTTATCAAGCAAAACGATCTCTCATTTAAAAAAATGAAATTACAAAGTTCAAGTTTTATAAGCTCAAATGGTCGCCTTGTTCTGTCCTGTGATGCGCGTTCGTGACTTTCCTGTTCGAACTCGTTCATCAAAATGAACAAATCTTTTTTCGTGTCATTTGGTTGTTTCAACGAGCGAAATGAACAAATTGACTCTGAAAAAGATTAGTTCATTTTGATGAACGAGTTCGAACAGGAGAGTCACGAACGCGCATCACAGAACAGAGCAAGACGACCATTTGAGCTTATAAAACGTAAACTTTTTTTTTTTTTAAATGAGCGATCGTTTCGCTTGATAAGACCCTTATTCATCGTCTGGAATCGTTTAAAGCCCTTTCAACTGTTTGCAGTTTGTACTGAAAGTGTCTTTTGGACCTTGAACCGTTTGGTTCCCATTGAAGTCCATTATATGGAGAAAAATCCTGGAATGTTTTCATCAAAAACCTTAATTTCTTTTCGACTGAAGAAAGAAAGACATGGACATCTTGGATGACATGGGGGTGAGTAAATTACCAGCAAAAGTTTTTTTAAAAGTGAACTACTCCTTTAAGAAAGTGATGATTCATTTTTGGGGCGAACTATCCCTTTATAATCAAGTCAGAATCATTCTCCATTGAATGAAGTATCACTTCTCTAATTATTGAGCCAATCAAAACAGTAACAAGTGAACTACTCCTTTAATCATCCTCATGTCGTTCCCAAAACTGTTTGGTTTCTAATGTTCTCCAAATTTGTGTTCCGCAGAAGATAGAAAGTCATACAGGTTTGGAACGACATGAATGTGAGTAAATGATGCCCTTTATCTGACATTAACTGATGCTCAGGCTTCTGACATGGCTGAATTTGATTGACAGGTGCAACAGATCTGGAGGCCATCCTGAAGAGAAAAAAGGAGCATTATAGACGTGAACTACAAGAACAAATTGCAGAGAAACAGAGTCACAGGAGGTGTGTTTTGAAAAATTGTCTTGGTGTATTTGGTTGACGTCATTACCTCGAAAAAAATAATGTTTAATGGATAATTCTTCTGAAAATTACAGTTCTGACATCGTTTACTCACCCTCATGACGTTACAAACCTGACTTATTCCTTCATGGATCATTAAAGAGATGGTTGTCTGAAGGTTTTTCCAGCTTTCATGAACAACCTGTAATTCGATTGTTTTTAGGGAAAAAGAACTGGACCTGAGAGTTGCGAGAGTAACAGATGCTGAGAAAAAGGTAACAAGGTGTGTGTTTGTGAATGTGCAAATATTTGGTGATGTTCTTGTGTTGATTCTCTGGTCTGTTCCTGTAAAGCAGCTCTTTGTGAGTGAGGCGTCCACATACAGAAAGCAACCTAGAGATGACATCTTCCGCCTGGACACTGCCGAGCCTCCTGAGGGTGTTCTGCAATACAGGACAGACCCTCTGTCTCCATCCAGGTATGCATTGATACACACGAGTCGAGTGCACACACACAAACACACATATTCACACATGCTGTACTTTAAACTCACAAACATGTTTCTTTCTACAGGATGCCTTTTATCCCCACTCACTCCTCATATAATTCCAAGACTCCAAATAATGATTCTGAGAGTTTGCTGAGCCCCAGCAGAGCCTGTAAGACACACTTATGACCCAACAGACTTCATTAAATATAAGTTTACTTGCAATGAAGATGAACATGGTTTTGTGCTGTAAATGAGATCATGAAACCATCCATATTAATGCATTTCATTGTAAATTTAAAAAAATATATTTTTGTTTACTTTGATGCTGTAAACAATGTTGGCTCTGTGTTTTGTATTCTTTTGTATTAGTTTTTAAATGCGCTCAGCATATGATTCCCAGTGCTACATCATGAGTGTGTGTGTGTTTCCACAGATGGCCCATTAACTGGAGTTTTTTTTCCAACATCATCAGGAGAGCCACACCCTCTCAGTCCTCACAACGAGCACAGCAGAAGCACTCACAGACAGTAAGAGTGCAACCGACACAGACACTCACACGAATGCAATTTTCCAGACACATTTCTGATTGTAATTTGTGGTTGTCTAGAAGCAGGCATTAAAGGGATAGTTCACCCAAAAATGAAAATTCTGTCAGTATTTACTCACCCTCATGTTGTTCCAACCCCGTAAGACGAAGATGAACGAAGTTCTTATGGGGTTAGAACAACATGAGGATGAGTAAATACTGACAGAATTTTCATTTTTGGGTGAACTATCCCTGTAACACCAGGTCTAATAAAATAAAAATCTATAAATAAAATAAAATTTAATAATAAAATAAAATCTAATAAAATAATTTCTTCCATTTATCATGTACTATAATGCCACATTCACGACGAGGTCCAAGTTGAAATGCCCTACTTCCGTCATCAGTGAGTTCCAGTTAGTCAGACGTCATGCTCACATGTTGACCACATGATGTCGCCATGACGCAACGATGAGAGCATTTCATGTTTTTGTGTCAGTTATATGGCAAAAAAAGAAAATGCTGCCATTCGCTTTGACAGCTGACGAAAAAGCAATAATTAAAGTATCGTTGTATAAGCATAATGTCTAATGTTAAAGTTTGTTTTTACATTTAACGTAATGTAGCTCCACACACTATGCTCGTTGGAAGCAGGACTTGCTGCCTTCTTGGGAGTGACGTCAAGTGAGGTCGGGGTTGATTAATCTGACCCAAGTTCACAGGTCGGATGTCCAACTTTGTGCGGCATTCCAGACATTATTTACAAGAAGGCGGTGGGAAAAATCTCAATTCCGAGTTGTCTGGAACGCAACAGATTTCTACAGAATCACTTTGTGACATATTAATTAAAAAGTTGACAATTACGTTTCTAGCTGACAACAATGACTGCAAACCAATGGCAACAAGTCTTCTACTTTTTTTATGAAGATCTTTTGTTAGAACCAGCGGATACAAACAAATTAGGTAAGTTAGTTATATACATCAAAACATCCCAACTTAAAGGGGTTGTTCACCCCAAAAATGTTTTCTTCTGTGGAAGACTGTGGAAAAATATATATTTTGAGAAATGTTTTTTTCTCTTGTCCTGACAATGAAAGTCAATGGACACAAAAACTGTTTGGTTACCAACATTCTTAAAAATATCTTCTTTTGTGTTTCACAGCAGAAAGAAATTTGTTTGGAATTACATCAGAATGAGTAAATTATGATGTCATTTTTATTTTTGGGTGAACTATCAGGAAGACGTCATTAGTTCCACCATTATCTCAAACTTGTAACCTTAATTGAAAATAATTTACCACCAATTGGCTTTATGCACAGCTGCACTACTTCCTGAACTTCAGCCAGCTCCTTTGTTTCCTGTCTGCCATTATTGGACAAACTGATTAATCCAGGTGTGCCTGACCAACAATAATCAGACACACCTGGATTAATCAGTTTGTCCAATAATGGCAGACAGGAAACAAAGAAGCTGGCTGAAGTTCAGGAAGTAGTGCAGCTGTGCATAAAGCCAATTCAGACCAAACTCTCAGCCTAATTACCAAAAACGTGTTCTTTCTATGGTACTTTCTTCAGCCTTTTTTTTTCCTCACCATCAAAGATACACTTTTGAACCATATGCCTGTATGCAGACAGCTAATACACACTTTAATTTGAGGAGTATTTGCAATTTATTTGTGTGTTTCAGGATGTTTCTGGGTGAGAATGAAGGTGTGGGTTCAGGTCTTTCAGTGTTTCCTGCACATCAAGCGCAGAAGAACAGACTCAGCTATAAAGAGGAGCTCAGACAGCAGGTGTGTGTTCTTATTGCATATTATGTGGTGATGGCACAGTGGATACGACACATGCCTTTGGTGTGAGACACCTGGATTCGAATTCACTGTGTGAATTCAGACACCAATGTGTCCCTGAGCAAGACACTTAACCCCTAGTTGCTCCAGAGGCTTGCAGCCTCTGAAATATATAGCAATTGTAAGTCGCTTTGGGAAAAAAAATAAAAAAAATAATATTAAACAGTATTTCTTTACGACATAGTCAACAGTGGGTTTGTTTTTGTTAAAGGTATAGTAGTTCACCCAAAATGAAAAATCCTGTCATCATTTACTCACCCTCAAGTTGTTCCAATCCTGCATGAACACTAAAGAAGATATTTTGAAGAATGTCAGTAACCAAACAGTTAATGGGCCCCATTGACTTTCATAGTATTTTTTCCTATACTATGGGGTCCAACAACTGTTTGGTTACACGTATTCTTTAAAATATCTTCTTTTATGTTCAGCAGAAGAAAGAAATTCAAAAAGGTTTGGAACAACTTGAGGGTGAGTAAATGATGACAGAATTTTCATTTTTGTGTGAACTAGGTTATCCCTTTAAATATGGTTTTGCATCTATCTGATTGGTCTTTCTTTCTACCTGGAAAAGTGCAATAGAATGCTTCTTAATAAAGACGTCCAGCTTATAAATTTGTTTATTTGTGTGTGTGTGTGTGTGTGTGTGTGCCCCGTGGGCAGATAGAGGAGCGGGCCGCACAGAGGAGGGTGGACCGAGAGGAGAAGAGAAGACTGGATGCAGAACTTGATGCTGATATGAGAGCATATGAACCCTGGGGAAGGGGCGGAGCTGGTGCACCACTCAAAGACAGCACTGGAAATCTAATCAGTATGACTTATTTACTATGACTTAGATCTCCAGCTTTTCTGTTAGTAATGGAATTTTTGGCTACAGAAATTATGTATTTGTGTGTGTGTAGCTGATCTGAAGCAGATGCACCTTTTGAATGCAGCTGCAGCACAAATACCGGAGAGGCCAGGTAACATGCTAGCACACATGATTTAGTTCTATTACAAACATACGTGATGTGTTTTTAGCGAATGTTTACATTCTCAACTCAGTTGTATGTGTTTGTATCTGAAGGTTTTGTTGAGACACACACTCCACAGTTTGCAAGAGGAAATGTGTTCAATCAGATGCTGTCACCCCAGCAACTACAGGAGCAAGACCAGTACAAAGCATACCTGAAACTCCAGGTACACACAAGGTTTGGGGTTGCTAGGATTTTTTAAAGAAGAAATTAATACTTTCATCCAGCCAGGACACAAAATTGATTTGACATTTTACCCAAAAAATTTGTTAATTGATGAAGTTCCTGTTCATCAATGAATCTTGAAAAAAATATTAAGCAGCACAAATGTCTTCAATATTGATCATATTAAGAAGTGAGCACCAAATCAGCGTATTAGAATGATTTCTGTAGGATCATGACTGGAGTAAAGAAGCAATTCAGCTTTGCATCACAGGTATAAACAAATTTTGAAATTACTTACTAAATTATTTTAAAATAGATTAAAATAGAAAAGTTTTTTTTTTAATTGTAATGATATTTCACAATATTACAGTTTTTTTTCAGTTTTGATCAAGTAAATTGAGCCTGGGTGAACATAAGAGACTTGTTTCAATAACAAAATAAATCTTACCAACCAGAAATTTTGAATGGTAGTTTATATTCAGGATTAAATTAGCTATTGAATCACATATTTTCAATGTGATTCAATGTTACAATTTTTGGGACCCCAATGTACCTGTAAAATAAATAAACACCATAAACATAATGATCTTTGTATTTTTTTTTTCCTTAGATGGAAGAGAAGCGAAGGAAGCAAGCGGAGGAGAGAGAGCGGATGAGGGCAGAGGAGGAGAGGGAGGACAGACGACTGGCAGAACAGAGAGAGAAAATCAGGAGAGAGTATGAAGAGGAGCAGGAGAGCAGGAAACGCAGAGAGATGGAGGTCAGACAGACGCATGCACTCCTGCCTGTCATATTTTTAGGGATCCATCAGTCCCATATAAGCTAAGAGTCAATTTCGGTATTAGTCAATATTAGATATAAAATACTGCATGCTATTTTTTTTCATGTTTTTTTCTTGTTTAGATTACCTTTAGTAATGCTCACTTAAATTTGATGTTTAAAATAACACTAATAATTTAAGAACACAGTTAAATATACGATTTGGCAGTTCTCAAAATGAATGTCCATCTTCATTCTGTGTATTATAATGTTGTGATGCTTAAATTTGATGTAAATTAAAAATGATTGATTTTAGTTTTTAGTGTTTCATTTTAATAAATTATTAAAATTAAATTATAGAACTTGATTCTAGTTTATTATAGAATTTTAATATATATTTCATCAGAAAAAATATAAAAAAATTCATTTATTCATGAAAAGTATTTTTACGGGTGCGTAAAATACTACTTTTCAATGGACCTTTTTGGTGCATGGATTCCTCTGTTGGCTTTTCGATACATATTTCATAACATAATTAACATTATCAAAAGAATTTTAATATCAAATGGCCTAATACAATTATTTCCTAATCGTGGTCTAATCTAAACAATTGATTAAATGTTAATGATTTAACAGAGATGTGTTCGCTTTAAATCACATTTTGCCATCAAAATGAAGTAAATTTAAGTGCTTAAAGTATTTAAGTGCTTGACCAACACTGCTGTCTTTAAACAAAATTATGATATTTTTGGTAGCAAAAACTGAAGAATGAAGAACTTGCTCGTCTGGCAGAAGAGAGACGGAGGGATGCAGAGAAAAAGAAAAAAGAAGAAGAAAAAGAGAGAGCAGCTTTTCGAAAACAGGAACAACAAAAGAGACAAATACGGCTGCAACAACAGGTGTGTGGTTCTCTCTGAGTTTGGATGTGAATTTACTGCAATGAGCTATATTTCACATCTGTATATGTGTGTTTTAGCATAGACACATAGATATATCGTTCTCTATATAGCAATTGATTCCTGCTGTATCTGTAGCCAATGAGCTCATTGCTCAACCTTTAAATACTTCAAATAGCAGTTGCAGCACACTTTCAGAAACCCTCCTCCTTCCCCAGCTCCACCTGTATAGATGTGCTATGGGTAATTTAGCTATGCTATATTGTACAACAGCAGCTTGTCTTACTTGCTCACAGCAGTGTGTTGTGTATGTATTGGCAGTAGCAAGTCCCATGCTATCTCTGGATAGTAATAACCAACAGCAGTGTAGCAGATGATATCCATTACCATGCTAAACACTCTGAGAGTTGTCTTGACAGAACAAAAATTTGCTGTCCATAGAAATAGTGATTGTGTGCGACTGTTTTGTCATCATTAACTCTACTACCTTGATGTTTTTTTTAGGCTCAACGTGCGCCATCACCTCCTATCCCTACCTTACAGAACAAACACCGCAACCCTTCAAACGCAACAGTAACAAACACTTCATTAAACTCATTTACTTGAACAAACAAACATAGCAAAAACTCATGTTAACTTCTCACTTCTTTCTGTATATTCTTCAGGATTTCTCTCCGTTTCGGGCTCCTACATCTCCAGAACACAGAAACCATCAGAGAACAGAGAGTAATATCATGATGAGAATGTTCGATTGACTTTTATTGTTTTTATTTTAAGTTAATAATATTTGCTATACCCTAACCCTAAACCTGACCCTTACAGAAATCATATGTAAATTCTAGATTTGAATTAAAAAATGATTTAGTCCATCGTCAAGCCATTATTAATTATGTGAAGTCCCTATAGTGTAGGTGATTGCATTTAGTGTATAGACTAAGTTAAGTACATTTCATTTTATTTGTTGGTCTGCTTATAAATTAGCTAATACCATCCTTTCAAGTCCATATTTGAGGGTTTACTGTATTTGTGTGTCTTCACAGAAGACAGAAGTGAGGTTGTTAATGAGCTGAGTGTGTTAAGAAGACGTCTACGCAGTGAACAACAGCGTCTGGAGGAGCAGCTCTTGCGGACAGAGTGGGATCCTCTCCCCTCCCCCTTCACAGACAGGTACAGTGTGCTGTTATAACTGTTTAATAATGTTTGTTTAATATTTAAGTCTGACACTAAAGGAATGTGTTAACCATTAAATCGTCTGTGATCTTTTAAAATAATTTTGCTGTCTGGAAGGAAAGATACTAGGAAGTATGATTCATAAAATACACCCATTGAATTCTAAGTTTGCATGAGTACAGAACTGATCTGAAAGAGATACTCAAATAATATATAACTCAAATGGCAGCTTAGCTGACAGAAGAACGCTACATGTTTTTCCAGACTTGTTCATGTATTCTGGTCTTAGCCAAGGTAAGAATTGCTTGAAGTATCCAATAGTATTATATTCACAAAGTGTATATTACTTTAAACAATAGTTCTGGTCCTGGATGCTGATTGGTTAGTATTGCTACATTAATACAATACGCCATTCCAGCCTATTAAAACTTTTCAATCCTTTTGCAACACTTATAAATAACACAACACTTTCATAAATTATGTCTATAATATTTTTACTATGGACTTTCTGTATTATTAGCAATATTGTGAATAACTGACTATTTTCATTATATAGCATTGTGTGTTTGTGTTTGTAGGCCCAGGGTGGATGTGTTTGACATGGCACGCATGCGTATGCCTGTTAGAGGCCCCTCCTCCCGAGGCACCGAGCCAATCAGCTCAAAGAAATCCTATGACATCATGTACAGAGGTAAGAATTGTCTGTTATACTAACATAAATCTGAGCTATGGGGATTAAAATGACTAAAATAAATATTAATTTATTAGTATTATAAAACTACAAACTACCGTGTTTGTATGTGTCTGTTGCTATTTCTTTCAGTATAAAACAGGTCAAATCATGTTAAAGTAATTTTTAGTTGGCTATGGCTACAATTAAATATTGTGACTGAAATGAGTGCTCACTTTATTATTTGGTTTTATGTAAATTCATCTTTCATGCAGAAACTAACACTTTTTTTTCATATTTCTCAGATGACTTTATGCCACTTCCTAGAACACAGCAGTCTGTAAGTCTTCCTTTCTTATGAATGCAAAGCGTTGTTATTTCCTGTGCTTGTTATTTCCTTAGTATTCTGCAGTACTTTTGATGCTGAGTTAAGACTGAATGATGTTTAACATGGCAGTTCTGTTTTCCTGTCACACAGAGGAACAGAGCAGTTGAGGGGGGACGAGGATCTGTGCTTCTGTCAGAGAGTGAATTTATAGGTGGGATCACACATGTTTCTTTAATTGATTGATAAATATTAATAAATATAAAATATTGATAAATATAAATATATATGATAAATATAAAAAACCCAGTTATTTTATTATATACAGTGGGCAAAAAATTGATTTAGATACTTGAAAATGTATGGATGTTTTGCATTATATCACAAAATATCAAACCAAATGTCATTTATTTTAAAGAAAAATATGAACACACTTTTCAAACATTTCACAAGATGTTTTTAATAGTTAAATATCTCCTTATTCTGCATATTCTGTTTTAATACATACTTTGTTGATTTATTAAATGACAAATAACAGATCAGAATGGAGTTGCTTTCCCGCTTCCTCCAGATGTTGAGAGGAAATCTCCTAAGCCATCAGCACGAGAACGACGCAGACTAGCAAACCTTCAGGTAATTCACATCTAATAGACTAAAGTACAATTTATACTGACAAAATTGCTTGCATTTGTTGATTCATTATTAAAGATGTTATGGACAATTGTCTGATGCCTAAAAATAACTCAACATTTCATACAATTTATGATATGCAAATGTTAAAGTCCCCCTGTAGTCAATTTTATCCCTTAAAACTCATCTTTGATCACCAAAATTATATATTTAAACAATAAAATTCTTCATGCCTTAAAATAACCACACCCTTGCCTCATTTAATATATGTGATTCTATGAATATGCAAATTACACGAGTAGATCACACGGGTAGTTTGTGACATTTCAAACCTTGTTTTTGAGACTGTCTTTGGTTCAGTGCAGTTTTAAAGAGAAAATACCGGTACTCCACAATGTTTTTGACTTATGAATTTGCACATGGTTTGTCTCAAAGCTAGGGGTGTAACAATATATCGTCCCACAATATATCGCTATACAAAACTGCAACAATACGTATCGTGGCTAGTGGCAATATGTATCGTGGATAGTTCACCCAAAATAAAAATGACTGTGTGAGAAAAAAAATCTAGTTTTCAGAGTTTTAGTGCCAGTACTACATTAAACTACTATATATAATGTTGATTATAATGTATAATAATGCAATGGGGTATATTGGGTCTGTCACAAGCATATATCCATATGCTTGTGACAGAGTGCAAGCGTATTCATCTACAATAACGTCTACAATATTTTCAGCTTCTGAATCATGAATATTTTTATTCTGGCGTCTCTATTGTCCTTACAAGCACCAAGTCCAAGCCTATTCATTTAAACCCACAATGTAATATCAAATTTAGCATTTTAATCTACAGTACATTTTTTTTGTTAACCTTTTATCATATGTCTCGGAGTATCGTTACACCCCTAAAGCATATTAAAAACACCACATAGACATAAACAACATTAAAAGCTTGATTTTCACCTTTGCTTCTCACCAGCTTTGGCATTATTTCTGAACCAGAATTTTTCTCAACCAACATCAGCCGTATCTCAGAGAAATGATACACAAAAATATTAAATATTCACAATTTTGCTTTTAAAAGTGGTGTTCGTTCACAAAGATTTTTTTTGAGTACTGTTTTAATACTGATAGCATACCAGGACACACCTGATGAAGTCAGATGATGGGCTAGTTAGTAAGCGGAAAACAGTATGTGACCAAAGAACAAGTATGTTCAAATTCACAGTACTCATAAAAGAATAAACAAAAAAATACCTGGGTGACCTACTACTTCTGCCGAGAGTCTGAAGTGTGCATATGATGGGTACTTTACTATCCCATAAGGCCACGGCAGAGGATTTCTGAATGGCACTGACACTGGTACTGTAGGGCATAGGATAATGACAACATGGTGAATGTAGTATGTCCAGAATACATTCATACTACAGTAATAAACATTTGAAGTGGATTCAAGTTATGAATTTTGAACACTACCTGTTTCTTGTCAACTTAGGATAACTTATTTGATCCACTTCAAATATTAACTACTGTATATAGTACGTACATTTTTAGTGGTCACAAAGTCATTATTCAATATTACCTACTCGAGAGTGTGCGATTTTGGATGCGCCAACGTCAGGAATTAACATACTTGGGTTTTGATTTTGTCGCTACATAATTCCCAATCTTTTGTTTTGCATATGACTTGCATGCGCATGATCTACATATGATGACATCCATAAAACTCTAAAATAAAGTGTATACGTGTGTGTGTGTTTAGGCTGCAGGAAAGCAGCCGGTGCAGCAGCAGTCTCTCAGTATGAGGAAACTCAGAGACACAAACACCCTCAGGATGAAGAGACTACAAGCCTTCGGTCATCACAACACCACACCAGGTGTGTGTTTGTCTCAGTGAATGATCTGTGATTCTTTAAAGATCCAGAACTTATTTCAATGATGTGTTTAGGAGGCTGCTCTGATGATGAGGATGATGAAGATGAAGCTGGTCGTCGTGATGAACGTTTTACCCTGACGTCTCCTGGCTGGCCCAGTTACATTGATCCAGCTACTACAGAGCCCTGGATTCGAGCGGAGTCGTCAGATACACTTAGGAGGCTGATGTCTGGCTCTGAACTCTAAGACGGATGTAGGACGGACTATAACATACACAACTGCAGATATAGGACATTTTAAGTAATTGGACCTCTTGAGCAAATAAGACTGATCAACAGAATCTTTTTAACTGAATAACAAAACCCCTTGTGGAAGCTGATTGGTGGATTCGTATCAAGTGAAGACAAAACAGTGTTTTACAGTTTTTACAAAACAGAAGGAATGTAAATTCCTTTTAGAAATGGCAGCTTTTAAAAATATTTGTAATGAACCAAATCTTAAGGTTTTTTTTTTTTTTTACACATCAGGATTCTCCAGAATAAATAGCACTTATTGAAAGCACTGTATTCCAGATTGTTTGGAGGCTTAAGGCCCGTTCATACCAAGAACAATAACTATAATAATAGGTTTTGAAAATTGTTGTACATTTAAAGGAATTGCAGGGTTCACACCACAACTAAAATGTTTATGCTCAGAGAAACAATATTGTTGGAATCAAGAACATTTTTTTCAGCTGCTAAAAACAGTGACATTGATCAATCAGAAGGACCTAAATTTTTAAAAGCTTAAGCATTTAAAGCAGCAGTGAGTTTATAATAACTTATAATAAAAAGAACATTAATTACCGTTGGTACTTTGGATGCTAATATACAACCCCTTTTCCGGAAAACTTATATTTTGTAAAATGCAATTAAATCAAGAATCTGTGATTTGTTAATTATATTTAACATTTTATTAACTGACAAAAATACAAAGAAAATAGTTCCAATGTTCTCACTGACCAACTTAATTGTATTTTGGAAATATCTTTTTTTTTATGGCTGCAACACTCCAAAAATTTTACCACTGTCACATCACCTTTCTTTTTTAATTGTTTGGGAATTGAGGATACGTTTAATCAGCAAATCACAGACTCTTGATTTTATAGTATCTTAAAAAACGTCCCAACTTTGTGTAGTTATCGTTGTAGTCATTTGTGTGAGAAATGCAAAATTGCTTGGTGCAAAAACTGCTTTTATTTGAACAGTTTCGAGATTGCAGAAACGAATTTAGGTACAAAGCTTGGCACGATCAATTCTGCAGTGGCACTGACACCATCCAAAATCCGGCTGACTTTGGATGGCTTTGACTTCTGTTCTTCCTGCATTTCTGATTTTAGGCAGTCAATCTGCCTCTGCAAGCGTGAGGCTTGCTGATCGAAGCCCTGCTGTAGAAGAGCATGCTTCTCCTGCAATACAACACAAACAGCCACAAATCCAAGAATTGCTAATCATGAATTTGACCTTTAAATGACCTGGAGCACAACAAAGAACATGTTTTAAAAAGAAAGTGTACTTTATTTACCCTTAGTTTGGCTTTCAGGACTTGTTCATTGTCTCTCCTCATTCTCTCTTGCTCTCGCTCCATCTGATGAATGATCTGATCGACATGCTCCTTATGGGATCTCTGCATGTCTTTAAACACCTGCGCTTGTAACCTGTTCTGTTCCTCTAGGCCTCTTTGCTGCTGCTCTAAGATCTCATTCTTTAATCTCTGCACTGTATAGAGAAAGAGAAATATTTTAACAAACTCATACCATCTCATGTATGATTAAGAGCCTTATGTTTGATTGACATAAGAATACAGCAGACTTGAACTGTACCCTCTTTTTCCTGTTCCGCTGCACTGAGAGATTCGTCGGCTTGTAGGATCATATTTCCAACCTCTTCCTTGGCTTTCAAAAACTTGCTCAACACTTCTTCACTCTGTCGAAAAAGAAAATGTCAAGTGCCATTAAAAACATGTAATTTACACACACAAGTCATTTACAAGTTTAAATTAGATAAAAAATGCTAAGTAATCCATACAAGTGTTGTTTTTTGTTAATTAAAACCATTAAAATGTATTGTTAATTGAAAAAAGCTGAAATAAAACATAGATATTAGATTAAACGAAACAAAGTTTGTTAAATTAAATACAGTTGTTTAAACCAAAACAAAATAAATAAATCATTTAATATTATAATATATATATATAAAAAAAACGAATAAAAAGCACATAAAATTGCTAAAACAAACTAAAATAAAAGATCTGAAATATTAATAAATACTATACTAGTATATAAACAATACTAAAATAACAGTGACCCACACGAATTGTGTGCAATATTCCAATGACATCCATGTCACATTTTCATTGAAAAACTGAAAAATTCATCTGTTCTTCATGCAAAGTTATACAGTACGTATTCATGTAATATAGCACTTGAGGTCTATGGGCCACTTTTATAGTGGGATTCATTTATTTTTTGGGACAAACTTGAATAATGCTGTCAGAATGATCAGATTTGAAAGGGAAAGTGATGTGAAGGCCAATTATGGTAACCCATACTCGGAATTTGTCCTCTGCATTAACCCATCCAAGTTAGTGCACACACACACACACACACACACACATTAGAAGCAGCGTAATGAGTTGTGAACACAAACACACACAGCAAACCCAGAGCAGTGGGCAGCCATTTTGCTGTGGTGCCAGGGGAACAGTTAGAGGTTAGGTGCCTTGCTCAAGGCATTTCGTGTCAGTGCTACACAAGCAGAGCATGCGTGTTCTGTACCATCATTTGTGACTGTGATCTTGCTCTGTATTCATTGGTCAGCTGTGTGAGCATGTCTCTGTACAGTCTGTATCCTCCAGGTTTCAGGTATGATCCATCAGAAATGCCTTTTTTCAGTTTATCAAAGACAGTATGCAGAACAGCCTCACATTGTATGACAGATTCTTCCCTATTCTGCTGGCAAATCTGTTGATATTCATCATAAATTGTCCCCTAAAACAAAAGAAAGAAACATAGAAAAGGTAAGAAACTTAGCCTTTCCAAAGATGTGCACTTTAATTTGAATTTGTTTGTCAGCGGGTACTTTACCATGAGCTCTTTTTGGTAGATTTGGTCATTGTCATTGAAGGACATGGTGATGAAACCTTCAATGGCTTTCTTCTCTGCGACTGTGTGGATGTTGGACAGATCTGCAGGGTCCATAGGAAGCTGAGCCTTGCTGAGCATCTCGGTCATGTAGGACTCCAGGGCCTGTTCCACTGCACGGTTGTTCTGGATCTTAGCCAGAGACACGACTGCGTTCTCCAGACATGGAACCTTCCCGCTGCGGATCGACTCTACGTAAACCTCAGCAAGGTTCCCCAGAGCTGTCAGGAAACACAACTCCATAGTTCAGTCAGTCATTTGTTCTTTCTTTTACTTTTCATTAGTTTCTTCAAACTTATTTATCTGCATAAAACTACTTGAAGTGCTGCTTAAATCTGCTGCAACATTTTTTCTACAGGCGCTTCTGTGAAGGTACACACCAGATCCAGTAATTGTGCGGCCTCCGCTGACAGTTTTTGGATCTGCGTTGTCATAAATGTAATGGCAGAAGGTGTTTGCCTGCTCAAGGAACTCTGAATCCAGATCTTTCTCGGTCAGTTCCTCCATTCTCCTCATGTTTTGCGTACTAGCGGGCCGAGGGAACACAAAGCACTTTCTCACCGCAAAGAAATGACACAGACAGCGGCGGGGCAGGTTAAACTGCTCAGTCTGAGGCGAGTTACCTAAAATAAGAAATAACATTAAAAAAGCAGTAATAATTGAACTGTTTGGCTTTATACAGGTACATGTTTAAGAGTGTATGATTGGATCATAATTTCAGTGATTATTATGCGTCTAGCATGTTGTTTGGTAACAGTTCTTCTAACCATAATTGATGGAAATAACATCTCAACATTTATTTCCATCGAGATTTTCGTTTGAAAATCATTTATTTTTGGTCAAGATCTTGTATTGTCAATGCAAGAGTCGAGCACTCTAAAATCTACACCAGCAAATCCCAAAGATTTTCAATGAATTTAATGTCTGGATTGTTCTTGTCACAAAGCAACTGTGACAGCTGCCGTTGACGAGCGGGAGTAATGTTTGTACTACAGTTTAAAAAAAAAAAAAGTTATATTCAACTGCCTAAAAACAAATAAAACATACTAGTGCACACATATTAGGAGCAGTGAACACACACACCCAGAGCAGTGGGCATTTTTGCTGTGGCACCCAGGGAGTGATTGGGGGTTAGATGTCTTGCTCAAGGGAACCTCAGTCATCTGCTGCTGGTATTGAGAATCAAACCCACAACCTTCGGGTTACCAGTGTGACTGTACAACCATTAGGCTACGACTGCCCCTGTGTTTTCCAACATGGTTGTTTGAGAAATGAAAAGTCACTGCGATAATGATCTAGTCATAGACTCGTAAGCATTTGCCCATTTAAATCCAAACAGTGAATTTTTTTTTCAGCTGGGCAGTGCATGTACAACAGAAGCTCTCAGCCAAGAGGGCAGGAAACACTAAAAATGTTTAACTGTTTTTTATTTTTATTATTTCTTATGTATGAGAGGTACATAATCTCACCTGGTTTGAGTTTCAGTGCACTCTCCAGATACTGGTCTGATGTTATTGGGTCACCCCCCATTGTCAGTTCCAGAGTGAAGTCACGAACAGCCCAGACAAACGATGGAAAAACCCGCATGAAATCAGCTGACTCGTCCTCGTCTCGGCTCCCTTCTGCCTTCACACGAATGTTCTCGGTCAGCTCTGTAACGTAGCTATATTCAGTGCTGTTCAGGAAGAATCACACTAATAATATGATGGTGTTTTAAAAAATTTGTTACAGTGAATGTGCATGTTTATTGTGTATTGATGATGGAAGGATACTGCAGCTTTTCCAGTGCCATGTTGTCAATGACCCCTAAGCTGTTGTACACTAGAGTGCTGCTGAGAAGAACAGCCAGACAGAAGATCCACGTGTCATGTTTCTCATCGCCCTGAAACCGAAACAGTCTGTCAGCTACAGAATAAGTGGCCACTTATTTACCTTTACTACAACATCACACAATGTGGGGAACAGAGTTTTAATGCAATATGTCGGTCTTACAAGCACTGTAAAAGACAAAAATTAGTCATACTGAAATTATGGAAATTATTTTACCAACCGAAACATCACTGTGGATGCTGAATGGTCTTCCTCCTCACCTTCTTTACATCACCCAGTCCCTCTGTGTCCAGCAGCACCAGAGTGTGTCCTTCTTTATTGGGGTGAGGGACACACCACATCCAGATGCCTTTGGTCTTTGATTCAATAGTGCCGCCAAGAGCAAAGCCTGAGAAAAATGCGCACACACACATACATATATATATATATATGTATAGGTGTATCGTGTATGTATCATAATTTGCAAATAAATTCATTAAAAATCCTACAATGTGATTTTCTGGGTATTTTATTTCTCATTTGTCTCTCATAATTGAAGTGTAACGTTACCTATGATTAAACTACAGGCCTCTCTCATCTTTTTATGTGGGAGAACTTGCACTAAATACTTTTTTGCCCCACTGTACACACATGCATACCTTACGTATAACGAACACATCTAGCCTACATGTTTTATTATGTTTGTTTTTGTTTGTGTTATTTTTCCATAACATGCTCTCATTAAAGTTCATATTGAGAGACACATCTGAGCATGTGGGCGAGGCAGGCCTAACCATAGAAATGTATATCTATGGGCCTAACTACTACGTGAGAGACTTTCAACAGTTTCTCTCACCGGACTGTTGTCCTGCCAGGCGGTTCATAAGGTAGGATTTCCCCGTACGGTAGAGTCCCACCACAGACACCACCACCACCGGCTCCTTGATCCCATCCAGAATGTCTTTAGCCTGTTTCCTAACACACAGCTTCCCATTCTCATCGTTTTCAATGAGACACACCGGAGCGGACACGCCAAACGCCATGACTCCTGATGACTCTGAAGATTCTTACAGCGTGTAAAAATATAACAACAGCTATTTTTACGTTGCTGAACTGTACAGAATAGGCAACACATTATTTAAAGTCTATTTATTTAAAGTTTAAACGTTGTGTCAAAAGATTATAAATACACCTCAAGTCTAGGGTCATTCATTAAAGAAATTGGTAAACAGATGTGATTAATTAGTCGGCAATTACTTTAAGGTTATGTGCTTCACATTACAAAAAGCTTTGAAAACCTGTGAAAAGTAGGCCAAAGGTATTTCTACTTTCTGTTTTGACTTTCAAAACCGCTTCTAAAAACGTTATTAAGTCGCCCCTCAAAACAAAACTTTAAACATTCTGTTTATCAACATAAATGCTAAAAAGAATGATCTTAGAATTTTAGCAATTAGTTGTTAAAAATAACCAAAAAAAAAAAAGATTGCAATGACAAAACAAGCAACAACGTAAGCAACAACATACGTCATGTTCTAGTGATTGCATGCTACGACATTATGTTGTTATTAGGCAGATGAAGTAAAAAATTAGTTTAAAACCGTTAACGAGGCCCCAGGATTGGCCGCTGTGAAACTCTCAAAGTAACAACAGTCTATGGTAACAACAGACGTGCAAACTCGCATAACCTCCTGCGTGTTTGTTGTGATCTTTTCCACCATAAATGGTACAGAGACAGAGTCGAGGCGTTTTATCTCATTGGCGAATCAGTCAGTGATGCTACACGAAAGTGAAACTAAAAGCGAAGCAACGCAGGTTCGGTTTGGCATTGCTTAATGGACAAGGTTTCCCAGAAATCGACCGTTTAAAGTCAACTCCGCAATAAATCCGTTTGGGTGGATCGTGAAAAACCCTTGGTCAGTCCTGACCCTCGTTGCGGTACATTATACCTAATTCCGTTCTGCGACTGAGAAGCATCGTGGAAGAAAGAGCAGATCTCATCATACTGAGTCGAGACACGATAAATTTAGGGTTATGTAAGTGAACTTTCTTTTCTTTCTTTTACATTTATTAAAATATGCCGGATATTGTAAATCAGTGCAAACATATTAGGCTATCAATGTAATATCAGTTCATCCCCAGTCGAGACTTTTAATTGTGCAGTTATACATTGTGATTTTTATTGTCATATATTCTTATTTATATTATAAATGATTTATATTATAGCACTGATTATAAAAATGTAAAAAAAAAAATTGTTGTTTTTTGTGTGTGTGGGGGGGGGGGGAGGCTGATTTTTTTGGGATTTGAATTATCTGCGGCTGATAAATAGGCTAACTAGTGTTTTCCTATTTGAGAGCAAACTTATTTTCCTTTTGGCGGCTTCGGAAAACATTTAGAATCACATAATCTCAGGACGTTTGTTGTTCCTTAATTCCTTTCCAAAAATCGATACATGTTTATTATAATATTTACCTTTGTTAATGTAGCTTATTATTGCTGTTATATAATTATTTTAATAAATTATTTATAATAATATATAACATTATCTTTTACTTGTAGTCCTTTTGATCTGTGGTGATGTCAAATGGCTAAATGAAAGTGGGCAGCAATTGTGAGATGGTCCTCACTGCGGAACACAAAACCCAGGGGGAGGAGTTACCTATCTCTGCCCCCTGATCCATAACCCCACCCCTAATCCTACCCATCTCCACCCCTTAGATCTGGATCCAACTCCGCCCCCTGATCTTGTGTACTGCAATGAGGTGCTACTGGCATTTGTTGCCACGTCATAAAACTCTCTCAAGCTTGATTTCTGGATAAATACATTTATATTATTATTTTATCAATATTTTTTTTAAGTCAAGTCATTTATGCAGCACTTTTAACAATGTAGATTGTTTCAAAGAAGCTTTACAGAATTAAAGATATAATTTAAGGTAACAGAGATTGGTTTGGTTTTATAGCAGCTCTTGAATAATGTTATTTTCCTGCTGATTGATTCACTTCCATCGAAATGATCATTTCTTATTAAATTAGGGACCGCTAAGATGATTGCTGATCATCTGGATGCTAATGGCATAATATTATTCACGTTCACATTCGCATTAAGAATTGAGTCTATAGGCCTATGTGGGTTTGAATATGTGCACAGGTTTGTAATTCCCTACAAACCATGCCTAAACAAACTACTTGTCTTGCCTCTAAATTTTGATACAGAATTGTATTTTATTTTTATTACTTCGGGGTTGTACGTGAACCATAATTTCCACAACGCTTTATCTGTAGAGTGGAATAGAGATCCTCCATACGGAGATGCTATTTGGCACTTCAGCACTGCGTTGGGAAGGTCCTTCATCAGATCTGGAAATGGCCTGGATCCGGCAGGTTGCCGGAAAACATCGGGATAAACATAGACACCAAAATTAGCATAGATGCCATTCTTCTTATGGTGTAACGAGTACATCAGGATTTAATGGAAGTGTTCCCAGTTCCGGCTGATCTAATCTATGCAGCCTGACATTGAATTGAGTAACGCCAGACAACGTTAAGAAGGTTGTTCCGAAGTTTTGGTGCTAAATAGGAAAAGGATCTACTGCCAGCAGTTGATTTTGATATTCTGTAGGTAACTGGCTGAAACTTTGAAATCGCAATAGACATTAAGGACTATAATGTTTTAAGAGCTAATTCAAGTACTGCCGAGCTTAACCATTTAGTGCTTTTCAAGTAATCAGCAATATTTTGAAATGTATATGATGTTTAATAGGCAGCCAATGCAGGCTTGACAGAACCGGGCGAATATGGTCATACTTCCTGGTTCTGGTAAGAACTCGAGCTGCTTTGAACCAGCTGTAGTTTGTTTATTAAGTGTGCAGCGCAACCACCCAGTAGAGCATTACAATAATCTAGCCTTGATGTCATAAACGCATGAACTAACTGTTCCGCATTTGTAAATGAGAGCATATGGCGCAACTTAGATATATTTTTAAGATGGAAAAATGTGGTTTTACAGATAATAGACACGTGACTTTGGTATCAAAGAGCACACCCAGGTTCCCAACTGACGAGTGTTAGAGCCATCAAGTGTTGGACAGTTTTCTAGGTTATTACGCGAGGACGTTTTTCGTCCAATAATTAGAATCTCTGTTTTTTCAGAATTTAGTTGTAGGAAATTACTATAGTCATCCAATTTTTTATATCAGCTATGCATTCCATTAGTTTTGTGAATTGGTAAGTTTGTTAGGTTTACAAACCATACAAATGAGACATATTATACTATATTTCTCCAATACTAGCAGCATTGAATACAGAAAGACAATACTGAAATCATAATTCTTGTAGCATAATAAAGCACGTGAGTTTTAACAATACGGAAGAATTAACAACATGAACAGGTCTCTGGTGTATATGAAGGATCATAATGACAGTGACCATTTCACACTGTTTTTATAGAGATGAAAAAATAGGTTTTTAGTGGCTAACACAGACTGTAAATGGTATAGTACATTTGAAAGTCCATGAAGAATTAATTGTTTTGAGATATGTTGTGTCTACAGGTTTTTGTTTACAGTACCCAAATGATAATTCCCCTCTTTAGCCAACAGGAAGAGCTAGAGAGAGTCAGCATGTCTAATGCCAGAATGTCTTCACCCATTTGTTTGGTGGAGAATGTGAACGGATCACTCCGCGTCTGTAAGGATGCCATTGAGCTCTTGAGTAAAATCAAGGAGCCGGTGGTGGTGGTGTCTGTGGTGGGACTCTACCGTACGGGGAAGTCCTACCTTATGAACCGACTGGCAGGACAACAGTCCGGTGAGTTGACACGCCAACTTAATCTGTGAATATTAGGTACATCGTGCTAATAATAATAAAAAAATCAAATTCCCTCAGGCTTTGCTCTTGGCAACACTATTGAGTCGAAAACCAAAGGCATCTGGATGTGGTGTGTTCCTCACCCCAATAAAGAAGGACACACTCTGGTGCTGCTGGACACAGAGGGACTGGGTGATGTGGACAAGGTGAGGATAAGGATTGAGCTGTAGATTTGTTCATATTGTTAAATGGTCGATGCTTTAATTTTGAAGACGCTGTGTTTCAGGGAGACTCTAAGAATGACGGCTGGATTTTTTCTCTGGCCGTTCTGCTCAGCAGCACTCTGGTGTACAACAGCCGCGGCACCATCGATAACAATGCAGTGGAAAATCTGCAGTATCCTTTAATCGGCCACGTAACCCACATCCTCTTTCAAATATACAAACATACACTTTGCAAGATGCTGTTATTTCTCAATGTGCTGCAGCTACGTTAGTGAGCTCGCTGAGCAGATCAAGATCAGATCGACAGAAGCAGCAGACGAGGAGGAAGAGGATTCTCAGTTTGTGCAGTTTTTCCCATCATTCATCTGGGTGGTTAGAGATTTCACCTTGAAACTGGAAATTGATGGACGGAACGTGACTCCGGATGAGTACCTGGAGTTTGCCCTCCAGCTGAAAAAAGGTATTTTAGACAGAAATTCTATAAACGTCGAGCACCAGTATGTGAATATAAATAATTAGACACTAAATATTAACAACAATAAAAAATGTTGACACAATCTTCTTTGGTAAAATGTGTTATGTTTTCCTAAAAACTTAATTTAGGTGTAAATAAGAAAACCAGCGACTACAATCTGCCCCGTCAATGCATCCGAAACTATTTCCCATCCCGGAACTGTTTCGTGTTCCCATCTCCTGCCTCGCCTGAAAACATGAGCCGCTTAGAAAGCTTGCAAGAACGGGACCTTGTAGCAGATTTTCTGCAGGTCACGGGTCGTTTTTGTGACCACATCTTTCACAAGAGTGCTGTGAAAACACTGAAAGGAGGACACAAAGTTACTGGCAATTGTGAGTGTTTTACCAGTTTAAGTTATCGGAAATTTTCAGTGTTCAGAGTGTGAACTTCAACCTATAAGCCTTTATACTTTTGAAAAGGTTAAAAGTGTTTGTGTGTGTTGTCAGTGCTCGGGCACCTGGTGAAGATTTATGTGGATACAATCAGCAGTGGGAAGATGCCCTGTCTGGAGAATGCAGTGGTTACCCTCGCAAATCTAGAGAACCAGGCAGCTGTTCAAGAAGCGTTGATGGTGTATCAGAGCGGGATGGAAGAGGTAAGACACACAATTTCATATATTTAGTTAGCATTGATAGTCTGCAAACTGTCCTTGACTCATCTAAAGCTGATTTGATATGATGTTAAATAAAATTACACATATACAGGTCACCTACAGCAGGCCATAGTTTAAAGCATCATGTTATTAATTTAACATGTTAATATTCAATAAATAAATAAAGAAATAATTAAAATATATATTTTTTTACTGAACAGTTTTAATTGAAGTACTCTAATTTAATTGTTACAGCCATCCAGTGACAAAGCATGTTGTTCTTTGCAGGTGAAGAACAAGTTCCCAGTAAATGTGGATGATATTGCCACTGGGCACCAGAAGTTCAGCAGACTGGCCACCTCTGAGTTTATGAAACGCTCTTTTAAAGATGAAAAAGGAGAATACCTAATGAAACTAGTGGTGAGTTTTTAAATGCACACTCATTTTAATGCAGCTATATTCCTAAATTAATATAGCTATAATATAGTTAATTAATCATTTTGCTTTATTTTAAATTATATTTAGCTGAAGTCGTTATATATTGTCGTTGAGAAAAAAAACTTATTTTAGCGAAGTTGGAGGGGGGCATAGATGGACCAATATCTCAGCTAGTATAACAGACTTTTTCCAGTGTGTATATGTGATGTATGTACTTTATGTGTGCGTATGTTTAGGAAAACATAGATGTACACTATGTAGGCCTGCTGAAAGAGAATGAGATGGCGTCTGAGAGAAAGTGTCAAGATCTGCTGAAGAATCTGTTCTCTGACATGAATAAACGGCTGCAGAATGGAGAGTACAGTCAGTCTGGAGGACATGAACTCTACTGCAGAGACAGGGACGCCATTGTTGAGAAGTTCCGTAGAGAACCCAACAAAGGCGTATCGGTGAGGACACGTTATGTGCATTTTTATGTAATGGTTCCTTGAGTAAAAAAGACTTATGAGTATGTCTATAGATGTTCTCAAATACAGATGTTTATGTGCAGGCTGAGGCCGTGCTGAACGAGTTTCTGAATGAGCGAGGAGCTGAAGCAAACAGCATCCTCTACACAGACACAAAACTCACTGAAAACGACAGAAAGATTCAAGGTAAATCTTTACCAACCTTAAGAATATTTGTTATTCATTAGCCAGTTTCATCCTGCAGCATTTGTAATTGAAAAAATGCTTATGAAATGGAAACCAAACCCAAATTCTTAAAGCATCTTGGGAGTTCAGATTCGGGAGGTTTAGTATTAGCATCAGGGGCACACTGGTAACCCGAAGGTTGCGGGTTTGATTGTCAATACTAGAAGCAGATGACTGAGGTTTCCTTTGAGCAAGGCATCTAACCCCCAATCGCCGCAGCAAAAATGGCTGCCCACTGCTCTGGGTGTGTGTGTCCACGGTTTGCAGTGTGTGTAGTGTGTTACTACTCCTAATGTGCGGACTAACTAGGCTTGGTTAAATGCAGTGGACAAATTCCGAGTATGGGTTACCATATCTTTTCACTCTGCACTTTCACTTAGCATCATGTTTCACATCAGTTCTCTCCTTTTTTATCTGACAGAAGAAAAGGAGAAGAATGCTCTGCTGGAAAGGAAGTATAAAGAGGAAGAGGAGAAACGCATTCAGGTTGAACGAATGACGCAGGCAGAAAAAGAGCGCCATGAGGACCGAATGAGCCAGATGGAGGAAAAGTTTTACCAGGAGAGGGAGCAGCTGCAGAAGGAGATGGACCGAGCCATTGAGAGCAAACTGAAGGAGCAGGCGGAGATGCTAAACAAAGGCTTTAGGGAGAAAGCTGATTTTCTGAATGAAGAGATAACGAATCTTAAAAAAGAAAAGGAAGAGAAAAGTTCTGAGGGATTTGTGAAGGAATATTTGACGCCTATTGTTGGAGCTGTATCAGAAATCCTTCCTGCCTTACTCCAATACAAGGTGATGATGAAAGGACTCAAATCTAAATAAATACCACTTTAATGCAAATCACTATTGAATTAAAAATTTATTCATTTAAAGTTATGGCTTACAAAACTCAATCATGCGTATTTTTTATTTAGTAAGATTATATTTAGCAGAGATGGAAAGACAATATTCTACTCAAGTAAAAGTACTACTATTTCAATGAAATTTTCCTTTACAAGTAAAATTACCGGTCTAAAAATCTACTCAAGTAAAAGTAAAAAGTAGCTCGTTTAAAATTTACTCAGAGAAAAAAACTTTTTTTTTGGTTAATTTTTTAACAGCAAGGGTGCGGAACTCTCCTGTGTGGGTTGTAATGGTAGGAGATTTCCACAGTGTGATGATTCAATTCAAGACAATATCACGGTTTACAGTATTAATCAATTATTAAATAAATAAACAGAATTACTAAATTATGATTATTATTATTATTATCATCATCAGTTAAAATGACCGTTAAATTAACGAAAACAGGGTTTTTTATTGAACAAATGCTTTTACTAAAACAAACTTCAAACCATTTGTTTTTCTTTATTACAATTTCAATAAAACATGTCTAATCAGTTAAATTCAACAATTGAAAATGAATTAGATTAACTACTTATTTTTTAACATTGATCATTTAGTAAAATGTTTAAGAATAATATAGTCCTATGAAATGTATTTTATTCAGAAAATGTATGTTTCTTTTTATGATTTAATCCAAATATATTATCAGAAACAGTGGTAATCAAATGTAAATTTAAACTTGTGTCCCTTTATTTTTGGGGGAAGCACTGCAAAAACAGATTGTCTAAAATAATCCATGTAATCCATGCAATCCACAAAAATATATATGTTCCTTTTTAAATAATGTTTAAATAAAATGTATTGTTGTTCTTATTTTGAGAAGTATTTTCTATTGTATGCCTAGATTTCCATCATATTTTCTCCTAACTTTTAAGTTGTAGTGAAGAATTGTTTCAAAGTGTATTTGACAATGGTTTTTCTCAAATAAAATTATGAAAACGCTCGTTAGGCGTTCTCTCAGAGCATCTCTGGAAATGTTCATTAATTCATATCCTCAAATTGTTTGTGAGACGCTGAAAACACCATAAAAATGTCACGCTTACTTGAGTATGTAGCCTAGACAAAGTGCCGCAGCTGAGCAGAACAAATAGATTATATAATATATAGTAGCCTAATCTATTTGTTCTGCTCAGCTGCGGCAGTTTTTTAGATAGCAGTATTTTTGTGCTTGGAAATTCACAGACCATGTCGGATTTATTGCACAGTTCTACTTTCCATGTATTCATCCATTCATTATTTTGTGCGTTAGTAGCGTTAGTAGGCTAAATTCCATTTTCATGACTGGATTCCGGAATTCCCTCTGCAAACAAAATTTTCGGAAACCCAAACCCTCAATTTGTTGTTTCCTTCTCAAATGTGATTGGATTGTGCAGAAGCCACTGATTGGGACAGGCTATCAGCAATCACCCTCAGCTTTCTGCCAAAGTCAACTCCATGATCAGATTTAGATAAGAGACGAAACCATGAACGAAACAATGGATGAAGACACAGCAGGTCCATCCCGTGAATGTGCCAACCTGTGCCTATTTCAATTTTCTGAATTTTCTGAAATTCTGAAATTTTCATATTAAATAAAGCAACATTGCAAAAAGATGAAAATGACTTGATTTTACTTTCAATTCCTTTTACATTCTCCAAGGTATTAACATTAACATTTTTCATTACTGCTCTCCATGTAGGACGTTTCTGTACATAGGCCTAAATGTCAGCACTGTGGCAGTAGTAATGCAATATAAAAGTGTGCTCTTGTACTCTTGATATTCAAGTATAGCTACTTTTTAAAAAGTACTTCAGTAGACATCTGACTGTAGTACTTGTACTTGAGTAAAATTTAGCAAGGGCTATCTACTTTTACTCAAAGTACTTTAGTGAATGTGTATGGAGGATGGAAGGATACTGCAGCTTTTCCAGTGCCATGTTGTCAATGACCCCTAAGCTGTTGTACACTAAAGTGCTGCTGAGAAGAACAGCCAGACAGAAGATCCACGTGTCAAGTTTCTCATCCCCCTGAAACTGAAACAGTCTGTCAGAATAAGTGGCTACTTATTTACATTTACTACAACATCACACAATATGGGGAACAGAGTTTTAATGCAATATGTCTGTCTTGCAGGCACTGTAAAAGATAAAAATAAGTCATACTGAAATTATGGTTTATTTTGTTGCAGTGGAGGTTTTTGCTAAATGAAAATTAAGTCTTCAATGACTTTCTGGGCCATTAAGTTTCAATCCCTTAGGCATCCTATGTAGCAGTGATCCACCATTTCATCAAAAATATCTTCATTTGTGTTCCGAAGATGAACGAAGGTCTTATGGGGTTGGTACAGCATGGGGGTGAGTAATTAATGACTTAATTTTCAATTTTGGGTACTTAGCGATAATATCTGTGTTTATCTGTGTTTATCTCAAGTATTTTCATGATGTATGTATCTAAAGGGAGAGGTCACCCAAAATGATAAATTCCTCACCCATGATTTGCTCACCCTCAAGCCATCATACATGACATTCTTCTTTCAGATGAATACAATCGGAGTTATAAAATAAAATGTCAACATGCCTAACTGATCCAACTGGTTGCCAAGTGTTTTTCCACACAAAAAGTATTCTCGTCGCTTGATAAACTTATACTTGAGCCACTGTAGTCACATGGAATATTTAAACATTTTCTTCAATGACTTTCTGGGCCGTCAAGTTTCATTCCCTTAGGAGCCTATAGACCATTTCACAAGGTGTAAACAACACTGGTCCAGAAGCACTTCCTGTTTCAGTTTTTTAACACTACATGAAAGCTGGGATAAAATACAACCAACAGAACATTTAAAACTGAATCAAAAAGTTAAACAAACATCTTTAAGATGTTTTCTTTACATGTGAAATAAAGAAAATGGTTACAAACTGAAACAGGAAGTGCTTCTGGACCAGTGTTGTTTACATCTTGTGATAGCAGTGATACAGCTCTCAAATTGAATCAAAAATACCTTCATTTGTGTTCCGAAGACGAACGAAGGTCTTACGGAGTTGGTACAGCATGGGGGTGAGTAATTAATGACTTAATTTTCATTTTTGGGTGAACTAACCCTTTAAAGAACCATTCTGTAAAAGAAAAGGACCTCCCAGAAGCCAAATCCTGGCTGACATGTGAGTGTTTAGCGCTCCATATAGCTATCATCTCCCCTTTTCTGGGTAAAAATAGAAAAACAAGTCTAAAGTACTTTGTAACATAGTTACTTGAGTAGTTTTTAAGCAAACTTATTTACTCTTACTTGAGTCATTATTTTTTAGTACTGCTACTGAAGTAAATTATTACTTACAATTTGTTTGTACTCTTTCCACCACTGCCTACCTGTGTCCTTTCTCCACAGTTTTTATAGAGATAAAAAAAAAAAATTAATTGAGATAAAAAATTTTAATGGCTAATACGGAATGTAAATGGTACAGTATATTTTTAGTTTGTTTAAAGTATTCTGTTTACAGTACCCAAGTGATTATTTCCCCTTCAGCAAACAGGAAGAGCTAGAGAGAGTCAGCATGTCTAATGACAGACTAATGTCTTCACCCATTTGTTTGGTGGAGAATGTGAATGGATCACTCCGCGTCTGTAAGGATGCCATTGAGATCTTGAGTAAAATCAAGGAGCTGGTGGTGGTGGTGTCTGTGGTGGGACTCTACCGTACGGGGAAGTCCTACCTTATGAACCGACTGGCAGGACAACAGTCCGGTGAGAGAACTGTCTAGACACGCCAACTTAATGTGTGAATATTAGATACATCATGCTAATAATAAAAATTCCCTCAGGCTTTGCTCTTGGCAACACTATTGAGTCGAAAACCAAAGGCATCTGGATGTGGTGTGTTCCTCACCCCAATAAAGAAGGACACACTCTGGTGCTGCTGGACACAGAGGGACTGGGTGATGTGGACAAGGTGAGGACAAGGATTGAGCTGTAGATTTGTTAATATTGTTAAATGGTCGATGCTTTGATTTTGAAGACGTTGTGTTTCAGGGAGACTCTAAGAATGCTGGATTTTTTTCTCTGGCCGTTCTGCTCAGCAGCACTCTGGTGTACAACAGCCGCGGCACCATCGATGACAATCCAGCGGCCACATAACCCTCATCCTCTTTCAAATATACAAACATACACTTTGCAAGATGCTGTTATTTCTCAATGTGCTACAAGAAATGGTGGCATGTAAAGCTTGAATTGCGCAGTCATGACAAATTTGTTCCAAACCGGAAGGCTATAGTTTTCCATGGGTTCTCAGGAATTTCCTCTTGATTTTTAGACTAGCTGATGTGTAAAATAAGGTCTGTGATTAACTATACTTGGAAAGACGTTCCACAAAAACGCAATATGCTGAAAGGTGCTCTAAGTGATGTCACACGTTTTTTAGGCCCAAACATTTTTTTGTCACATACAACATCTCCTCACTATCCGCTACCTGCCTGTCCCCTAGACACACTGTAAAAAAACGCGGTCTATGCAGACAACCCAGGCTCCACAAATGGCAACAAAAACAAACTGCGGCAACCCGCTCCACGAAACATGACAAACTGTTCCAGCCAATAACTTAGAAGAAGGCCCTGGGGGTGGGGTTTGGGGGGTCAGTGCAGATGAGGAGGAGGGAGGGTCTATCTAGCCTCCGTTTTGTTTGAAAATACTTTAAACGTCAACAAGAAGTCGCGTCACCCGACATCGCTTAGAGCACCTTCAAGTTGCTATATCACAAATTCAGCTTCTAAATGGTTGTACTTCTTGTCCTTCTGTTGTTGGCACAAATTAGACAGGACATTGCATAATACAAATTTAATACAAAACATACTATAAGTACAGTACCATTTCTCAGACGTGGTAATTCTCAGACCTTTTTAAAATATTTAATTCAAACATACATTGATATTTTAAATCCTAGTTAAAGTACTCCACGTACAGGGGTTGGACAATGAAACTGAAACACTGACCAATGTTGGAGGTTTCACATCTATGTGCCTGGCGGCCAATCTTCAGAGTGAAGCACGGGTGGATCAGTGATGGTTTGAGCTCCAATATCATGACAATCCTGATTGTATTTGATGGACACGACACTGCAGAGGACTACCAAACCCTTCTGGAGGATCATGAGCACCTGATGCTCAAACCGTGTATCAGCATGATCATGCACCAACACACACAGCAAGCAAGACTTGTGACAGAAGGGTTTGATAAAGATGAAAGTGACGTTGAACATCTCCCATGGTCTGACAGTCACCAGATCTGAATATTATTGAGGTGTTTTGGAGGAGCGAGTCCACCAGCATCATATAGTGACCTGGACACTGTTCTGGAAGAGGAACGGCTCATAATCCCTCTGGTCACTGTGAAGGACTTCTTTCTGTCAATTGGTGCTGTATTTGGATGCAAAATGAGGCCCTCACCATTCTAACAAATTATTGTGTTGTAAGTGTTTCAGTTTCATTGTCCAACCCCTGTATACCGTAGTTCAGTCTGTTTTGTAGTAGTCAAAATATTTTATAATATATATGTATTATATATAGACTGCCTAAAAGTAACAAGTAGGCATTTGTTTTATTTACATAATTTATAAAACATTTTAATTGAGTTTAATTCATGGTAGTTAAATTCTTGAATCTAACTGCAACCAAAAGTCATCCTTTTGGACTTTAGGTATAGAAGTTCTGTGTTACACCCTGTTACAAAATCTGGTACTGCCACTTTTGTGTAGACAAAGGAAGACGAGAAGTCAGAAATTCCAACACAACAACATTTACTTATGAAAATAATCAACGCACAGTGTTCTGACTGGCAGAAGAATGAGCACTGAACTGAAGACAAGCAGGAACTAAATAGAATAATTAACAGGTGGCACAGATGATGAATGGTTGTGATGATGACAATCAGGTGTGTAGACAAGAGGGATGCTGGGAAGTGTAGTGAAGAGGCGAAGACAAGACAGACTGTGACAGTTACACACACATCGCTTAGTAGCTCTTGCTTACTTCTAAGCTCTTTTGGGTGGAATACAGTTATGTGCTACTATATAAATGGCTTAACTAATTTGTCATAATAGTGTTATTTTGTGCAAGACACAATAAGTCTGAATCAAATTAAATATTTTATCATAATTCACAGACCACTTTCAGCCTATAGGTGAAAATTATTTTATCTGATTACCGACAAACATAAACAATATAAGAGTGGTATAAGTCAGTATAGGTCTCTTGACTAAAAAGTACAATTATATTGTCCACTGAAATGGGTTTCTTAATCTGACAAATGGACACAGATATTGGCCAATATATAGATATTGGTCATAATCTCAACATGGCCAAATATCAAACTATCAATTTGAAGGTTCCCAAGAAGATTTACATTAGGATTCACAGATTATGTAATAAGAAAAGTTCACATCACCCTGATAGGACAGGTTTGTTTATTATTCATAACATGTTGGTGCAAGCTTGGCAGTTAATAAACTGGGCCCGTATGTATAAAACTTCTAAGAAATGCTCATAAGAATAGTCTTAAGCTTTGACTTAAGAGTCAGAAAATACTTAGTAAAGAGTAGGACTTTTCTAAGAGTAGGAGACTTTTATAAAGCAGCTAAAAGCAACTTTCAGTAAAGTATAAGACTGATTCCTAAGTGCTGACTGAAGTGGGACTTAAGTGCTGTGAACTAAGGACTACAATGATGTGAACCCAAAATGTCTGCCCTGAACCTCTGAATCAGCCAATAATGATGCAAGGATGAGGTCACAGCAGCATGACACAATTAATTCATTATTTAATTAAGACATTAATTATTAAGACATGAATTATTTCAATGTTTCAATTTATTTAGAATAATTCATTTTTGCGTTGTACAAAAAGATTACAAATAAGTACAAGCATTTATTTCACACAATTTTAACAGAGTTTCAACACACTAATTAAATGGACAAATGTGATGATATTTAAGTAATTAAGCTGATGAATCACATAATTAAAAATTGCACTCACAGCTGTATATAAAGAAAAGACAAAAGCTGAAAATTGTTAAAAAAAAAAAAAAAATGGATGCAAAAACAAAACCAAACTGGTCCAAGGAAATGCAGAGTCATTATAACTTTCATTTCTGCAGTTAAGGCATTGTCTCTTACAGTGGGAGAAGTTGAATTTCTGACTAGGTCAGTAACAAAAATAATACCCTGATGATCAAGCCTGTCTCATTTGATCAACTCTCTGTCATCATATAATTCCAACACATTCTTACGTTGTTGGAAACTGCACGGCCTCCTCCTCTCTGCTGCCATCTTGTTACTCCTAACTGGTTAGGAGACCTCTCCAGCTCTCTTAAATAACTTAGGAGCTGAGACCTAGTCTTAACACTTAGGAACTTTTATGAATCACACTTATTCTTAAGTATAAGAATAAGAGTAAAATTACGTCATTCTTACAATTTTGACACACTTAAGACAAAAAATGTACTCTGAGCGGCTTTATACATACGGGCCCAGGACTTTAAATGTGAATGTCACTTAGGAGAAAAAACATTTTTTGCAACTCACAATTAAGCAACTTAATTTCACGAGCAATGACAAGTTACTGCAGGACAATTCAAGCTGTGTTGGAGAATAATACATTTAGTCTATACTTAGGTGAGTGTGTGTGTGTGTGTGTGTGTGTGTGTGTGTGTGTGTGTGTGTGAGAATAATGCATGTCTATTTTCAAAACAATTTTGAGAGCCAAGATAGACCAATCCCAACTGCTTTAGGAATGAAGCCTGGCAAGACCAAAGCCGCCGCAGTGCCGATACCATCCAAAACTTTGCTCACCGTGGAGGGTTGGGATGTCTCCTGATTATTCATGTCAGCTTTCAAGCTGTCAATCTCTCTCTGCATACGGGCAGCGTCCTGCTGGAAGCCCTGCTGTAGAAAAAATTCCTTCTCCTGCAACACAAACAGCTTCTGAATAAAGAATATCTAATCCTAACCTTGACCTCAAAAAAACTCAGACAATACATTTAATCAAGCATGTCATAAATTACCCATAGTCTATATAGTTAGCATACACATTTTAGGTTCTACATTACTTTTGTTTATTCTGTATATATGCATTTAAAGACAGTATAACTTCAATTATACATTTGCTGAAATTGCTGATTTTTGCAAACAGCAATATATTGGGATTTCAATAACATTACATTGAATATCCCTCTAACTTTGAGCATTACACCTTGCAATTAATTCAGACCAAACAGCTCAATGTACTCTATTCAAACCTTTAGTAAATTTTATTATCTAAAAAAAACCTCCCATATTCCATTGAAAGAAAGTTCACCTCTTCAAAAATAGGCCACCAACAGCAATTACTTTTACTTACAGAATTTCATCGACTTGCATACCGAATTGTGACTGGTCTTTTCTTTAATTCTACTTACAAATTTTCTCTCTTTAAGAACACCATTGAACATGTGAGAATCTTTAGAGTGACTGCTCTTACCCTCAGTTTGGCTTCCAGGACTCGTTCATTGTCTCTCCTCATTCTCTCGTACTCTCTCTCCATCTGATGAATGATCTGATCGACATGCTCCTTATGGGTTCTCTGCATGTCTTTAAACGCCTGCTCCTGTAACTTGTTATGTTCCTCTAAGCCTCTTTGCCGCTGCTCTAAGATCTCATTCTTTAATCTCTGCACTGTATAGAGAAAGAGAAAGTGAAAGTTTACTCATTGTGACTCAGCTAGACAATAAAGATACACACGAGAAGTAATGAAAGTGTGAGCTACTGCTGCTATAACTTAATCACAAAATCTGTTTCTGTTCTGTGCTCTGATTAAAGTCATTGTTGCCTTGATTGACAGAAAAGTATGCAGATGATTTGAATTGTACCCTCTTTTTCCTGTTCCGCTGCACTGAGACATTCGTCGGATCGTAGAATCATATTTCCAACCTCTTCCTTGGCTTTCAAATGCAAACTTAACACTTCCTCACACTGTGAAAAAAAACAAAAAAAAAACATTCCTAATCATTCAAAATATCTGCTTCCTAAAAATGGGAGTGTTGTTTTGATAGCAAACCAAGAGTTACAAACCAATATGGTGTCAATTTTTCCAAGAGGAAGTGTTATTTTTTATACAAAGTTCTGTGACCATGGCTTTCAAGCTCCAAAATAAAAACAATAATTAAAGTATCATAAATAAATAAAGATAAAGTATCAGTTGCCCAAATTACCTGTGCACCATATACTGTGAAGCCTTATCATATTGCATAACTTGGAATATCGAGTCTAACACATACGTCATGGTGTTAGTTTGACAGTCAAGAAAAAGCACATTCTTCAAAATTTCTAATTTTATGCTTTAAGGAAAATAACAAAAGCACAGATTTAGAAAAACATGAGAGAGAAAATTATAGAATTTTTGTGTTTCAGTTTCACGACTGTTAGCTGTTGTCATGTTATCTTTAATCTTTATCAGCATTATGGATGTGTGTTCAGTACCATTATTTGTGACTTTGTCTTTGCTTTGTACTCCTCAGCCAGCTGTGCCAGCATGTCTCTGTACTGACGGTATCCCCCAGGTTTCAGGTATAATCCGTCAGAAATGCCTTTTTCCAATGTATCAAACACCTCAAGCAGAACAGCCTCACACTGCATGTGAGATGCTTGATGATTCTGCAGGCACATGTCTTGATATTCATTTTGAATCTTCCTCTACATTGTGAGAAGCAATGAGAGAGAGAGAGAGAGAGAGAGAGAGAGAGAGAGAGAGAGAGAGAGAGAGAGAGAGAGAGAGAGAGAGAGAGAGAGAGAGAGAGAGTGTTTTATACTTTAGAACTGGAATATTGCACATGGATTACAACAACATAGTGTTGTAACAACATAATTCCTTCATTAATAATTAGAACGAATAAACTGCGTGTTTTAACTAAAATAAAATAATAATTACGCATTATGTATTCTTACTGTGTTACTGTGCATGCATTCTGTGGAGCACCGCCACTGTGTGTATGGTGGCAAACACTACCATGCTCAGTGTTCGATTATTAATGCCTGTGTGTGCATCACGCGAGTTGGACACAAGAGGAAAAGGTTAAGTTCAGCCTCGATTTTGTATCGTCTTTAGTAGTAGTGTTAAAAGTTGTAAAGAGTACCAAATTTAACAAAAAAATATAACTGCAAAATCTGAATTTATGAATATCTTACGGTATTCTCGGTATCGCAAAATCCATATCATGGTACAACATAATACCGGTAGTCACTTTCATACCGGTATAGCGTCCAATCCTACTAAATTGTTCTTTAAAATAAAATGTTTACGGGTTTTAAAGGTTCATACTTTAAATCCTTCACCTTTGTTCTGAAATTATAATATGTGCACCATTTAAGGATTACTCATTTTAATTTAATGAAGATTTCTAACAACTGGAATATCTAAATCTTAAAAACTGACTGCAATATCTTTAATAGATGCATTTGTGCATGCTATTTTTAGATAATAAAGGAACTTTAGCAAAAGAAAAGGAGGAGTTTGTGATGGTTCTCTTTTGACTTTTCTGTTCAAAAGTGCTCAGAAGTTTGTAAATGAATATGCCGGGTTAAATACTAATTAGTTACGTTTTATTGACATCGTTATAAAGCTTCATTTGTATGGAACTTTTCTTTAAATACAAAGCTAAATCTTATCGCCTCTATGCAAATGCAAAATAAAACACAACAAGAATTCAATTTCACCATGAGCTCTTGTTGGTAGATCTGGTCATTGTCATTGAAGGACATGGTGATGAAACCTTCAATGGCTTTCTTCTCTGCGACTGTGTGGATGTTGGACAGATCTGCAGGGTCCATAGGAAGCTGAGCCTTGCTGAGCATCTCGGTCATGTAGGACTCCAGGGCCTGTTCCACTGCACGGTCGTTCTGGATCTTACTTAGAGACACGACTGCGTTCTCCAGACATGGAACCTTCCCGCTGCGGATCGCCTCTACGTAAACCTCAGCAAGGTTCCCCAGAGCTGTCAGGAAACACAACTCCATAGTTCAGCCAACCCTTTTTTAAATACACTGTCCATTGATTATTGGTTCTCGAAAGAGATTAAAACTTGTATAAATTTGTTCTCTATAAGGGTTCGTAAGGTAGCACACACCTGTTCCAGTAACTGTGCGGCCTCCACAGACGATTTTTGGATCTGCGTTGTCATAAATGTAATGGCAGAAGGTGTTTGCCTGCTCAAGGAACTCTGAATCCAGATCTTTCTCGGTCAGTTCCTCCATTTTCCTCATGTTTTGCGTACTAGCCGGCCGAGGGAACACAAAGCACTTTCTCACCGCAAAGAAATGACGCAGACAGCGGCGGGGCAGGTTAAACCTCTCAGCCTGAGATGAGTTACCTAAAGAAATACGATTATTAATAACAATTATGAAATTATAACATACTGTATACATTATGGGTGCTTCTCAAATGGAAGGCTGTGTCCTGGTAAAGTTACATATCTCAGCTGTAATCATCACATCTAAATTTGAAGGATCCTTGGAAGGCAGCCTTCATTTTGCATCTTTATACAAAGTATTTTTCCAAAATTAAGTTTAAACCGTGTCTTCGTGCCTTGGCGGGAACATTTTTGACGTAGCCTTGCACACTTACTAGACTGTTTTATTCTAGCGTTTAAGTTTGAGCCTATGAAGGACTGGACTAGGAAGGACACAGCATCACTAGGAATATGATGAAGCCTTCTGTTTGAGAAGCACCCTATATATATATAATATATAATATAAGTGATCAGTCTTTCTTAACCCTGTTCCTAGAGACACAGAAAGGGTGCGTCTCAATCAGCTCCCTAGTTCAGTAATCAAGGTATCCTTCCCGAGAACTGAAAATAACATTAAAAATAATGCCAGAAGGATGTCCGTTCTGCTGTTGGTCATATAAATATTAGTACTAGTGATGTTGTACAATGAGGACTTTGTCATGTCGCTAGAAATAGAGTCATCAGTATCCCAATGTGTAGGGAGCCAGGGTCCTTACCGTTCTGACCAGTGCTCAAATTCATGAACACGATATACTGATTTACTAGCTCGGGAGCTGAATGAGACGACCCCAACACTCCAAATTTTCAAATCCTTCTGACCAAACACACCTGATTTGACAGCAACTCATAAATAGAGACTTCAAGATCAGCAATATATGGGTCAGATAAGGGAGATATCCTCAGTGTGTACTGTTGGTTTGCCTCCAGAAACAGGGTTGGAAAATATGAGAGCCAATTTAAGCTCACCCCAAGGAATGAGTTTGGGGATTTTTTTTTTTTTTTAGGGAAAACTTGTTTGTTTGGAGACAATCTTCTGCAATTATGACTAACGTGTCACTAACTGCACACTGTAGCTTTAAGAGCATCATAGAATTTCCTGTTATCTAGTTCAAAATGGTTTATGATAATGGTTTTCAAAAGGGCAAAACTTGTCTGTGATGGCAATTTTGCCTGTAGGTGAAAGAGTATGTACTGTATGTGTTTAGTGTCAACATTTAGTCTCACCTGGTTTGAGTTTCAGTGCACTCTCCAGATACTGGTCTGATGTTATTGGGTCACCCCCCATTGTCAGTTCCAGAGTGAAGTCACGAACAGCCCAGACAAACGATGGGAAAACCCGCATGAAATCAGCTGACTCGTCCTCGTCTCGGCTCCCTTCTGCCTTCACACGAATGTTCTCGGTCAGCTCTGTAACGTAGCTATATTCAGTGCTGTTCAGGAAGAATCACACTAATAATATGATGGTGTTTTAAAAAATTTGTTACAGTGAATGTGCATGTTTATTGTGTATTGATGATGGAAGGATACTGCAGCTTTTCCAGTGCCATGTTGTCAATGACCCCTAAGCTGTTGTACACTAGAGTGCTGCTGAGAAGAACAGCCAGACAGAAGATCCACGTGTCATGTTTCTCATCCCCCTGAAACCGAAACAGCCTGTCAGAATAAGTGGCCACTTATTTACCTTTACTAGCAAAAGAGCATTCAGTTTAAATCTGATGTGTAATGTCTAAATAATTCTGTGCAGTGAATCTTCTCAACTATTAATTTGAAAGTGAAAGTGACTATGATTATGTTGCTATGGACTTAGTTTTCCTCCACACCTTCTCAACATCACCCAGTCCCTCTGTGTCCAGCAGCACCAGAGTGTGTCCTTCTTTATTGGGGTGAGGGACACACCACATCCAGATGCCTTTGGTCTTTGATTCAATAGTGCTGCCAAGAGCAAAGCCTGAGACAAATCACAATGACATACATATAAGGATATCCAAGATGAAAAACCAATCTTTTAATCTACTGGCCAATCCAGAACTCAAGAAATATAATATTTGTATTCACGTTGGTTTTATGTTTCTGATAAGCATCCTTACATCCTAAAAAAATAATAATAATTATATCCTGTTTGTGATGCCATTCGTGTTTTATGATTATCACCAAACGGTTTCCTGCATGTTGGTGACATAACCGGACAAAAGTAATCTGTGTGTATAACTGTGTAACTCTCATATGTCCTCTTTCTGTCTAGGTGCTGAGAGTGGTGGGTCCCTTGATGTATGCAGTGGTTGTGTCGTGTGTTCACCAGTGTGGTTAAATTCTTTGAGGTCGGTGTGAACCCGGCACGTGGGATTGGGGTGTTTCACATGGATGCTCATTGCTGGAGTTACTAGTCTCCCACTGGTGAGCTTCAGCACGATTTTCTGCGTGTGTGTATAGGAGTGAAAGTGGTGCGTGTCTTATTGATTGATTTAGTGTATAGTGCTTTTTGTTTGCTGCATGTGAAACATTCCCTTGTGTGTGTTGGGAAATCCAAATGTTTTTATTGTGGAGCGAACTATTGTGTTAATTGATATAAAAGTAAACTTTCATTTTTGTATTGGACCACTGTCTCTGGCTAAATCAATCAATGAACTTGAGTGCCTTGGAAGAACAAAGTAACAAATTCTTTGGGTGTGAGTCATATCGTGGCGTAGTCTGCTAATTGTCTGGACTTAAGCCCTGTTAATTATATTCCTGTTATATTATCTGCCACATATGGTTAACTATTACAAAGTCTAATCACATACATACCCCCCCCCCCCCCTCCCAAAAAAAATAATAATACAATTAAATAATAATAATAATAATAATAAAAATATATGCTTGGAACCCAACCAAAAGAGCACCTTCTGGGATTAACGTTATTTATCTGGTCCTTCCAGCAAGTATAGCGCTCTAAAATGTTTTCTTTGGTCTGTTTTCAAAAAAAAAAAAAAAAAAAAAAAACGACTTAATAATTTCAGTCTTGAAAGTTTGGTAGTTTTTTGTTTTTAATGTTGCTTTGGTAAGTAGCCTATCTTGGATAACATTTTTCTCTCACCGGACTGTTGTCCTGCCAGGCGGTTCATAAGGTAGGATTTCCCCGTACGGTAGAGTCCCACCACAGACACCACCACCACCGGCTCCTTGATCCCATCCAGAATATCTTTAGCCTGTTTTCTAACACACAGCTTCCCATTCTCATCATTTTCAATGAGACACACCGGGGCGGACATGAGCCCTCCACACGCCATGACTCTGAAAACAAAAGTAACGCACGATTTACATAAAAATAATACATCTGAATGTTTAATAGGCCTAACGTTACCTTGAAAGTGATTTGGAGCAAGGAGACTGCAACGTTAGCGAAGAGATTTGTTTTTAAAGTAGGCTAGGCTACGGATCTTTATTTAAACTGCACAATTCAGTTGGGCTAAGGCTCCTCCCATCGTTAAATTTGTTATTCTGAGTCATTACCAGACACGCTATCTTAGAGAATAATGCTGCTGCTGCCGAGTGAAAGTGAAAGTGAAAGCATGCACACTTGATTGGGGTGCTCAGTCGAGTCAGGTTCCGTTTTCCCAGAATTCACCCGTTTTATTTAACCTGCAAAAAAAAAAAAAAAGAAAGAAAAAAAAGCCGTTTCTCAATGCCAAGTCAATAATATCTGTCTGCCCCTTCTCTGCCAAGTACGCACTTCGGACTTGCGTCCTTGGCAGTTGGTTCGAACTTGGTAGTTCGGGCCAACGACTCAGGAGAACGAACTCGCGAGGACGCGTCCGGTTATTCTGCAAATGGAACAGAGTCACGTTTGATGAGCTGCATAAGGCACAGACATGTCCCAAAATGTGTTTGCAAATTTGATTATTCAATTATAAATAATCAATATTCAATTGATTATGTATTTGATTATTATTAAATTATTCATTCAAGTGTTCTTGTTAACATGGTAGGCTATATGATAAAACATTTTTTTAAAAAAGAATAACATACTATTTTAATAATTTTTCATTAGTTCATAGTCGATTTCACATGTCCATGTTGACCAACATGACATATAAAATATCACCAAATAAGTTATGTATTTTTTTTAAACATCTATTATTTTTAGGATCATGTTCCTTTTTCACATGAGATATATTTTATGTGAAAAGGGAATATAAACCTTATTTTTTTGTAAATATTTTGTCATTTTTGTTCGTCCCCCAGTTTGACTTACCATCCTGACATCACAAAATGGAAGTGAGATCATTGGAGCCTTGTTGCCGCCAAGAACAAAAGCAGGCAAGGACTGACATTCCTCTACATTCTTTATTTGTCGATTTTTCATGTTTGGCAGGTTCTGTCAGGCTTAAACCAACACTGTCACGCAAAATAGAGAGGGAAAACTGATTTTTATTTTTTATTTTACATTATTAATGCAACATATATATATTTCATATAGAATGCATGTATGCTAGACGAGGAACTTGACCATGGGAGATCTGCGGCCGTTTTGGGTTGAAAATTACCACCCCGTCCCCGTCAAAGAGAACAAGAACAAGAGGCGAAACTCTGATGCTTTATTGGGTAACAGCCACTAGACAGCGCTTCGGTAGCGCGGCCGCCATATCGGGGTGAAAATTCCAACTGGAGAATTGGACAACAGCACAGCTAACAGTTTTTTTAAGGTAGTTTTTTTTTCTTGCATTAGTGAGCATTTCCATTGTATGCAACTTTACATTTTTACTACTATTATTAGTTACCAACTCCACTTGGCCTGAAATATATTTTGGACGTTTTAATCCCCTGGATCATGCTTCAAACATGATAATCATTGACGTCACGAAATGGGCGTGGCTGCGAACTGGTTGGCAGAAAGAACCAAAATGCAGCAGTCTATGTGTTCTGTCAGCAAAATGATAATTCTTTGTACGAAAAAGCTAAAAGGAGATATAAGGTAAAGCTTTTATATAACCAGGGTTCATGTTCTATGCCTGATCCATCGCCTGAGTGAGAATTGGAGCAAATTTAAAGCCCTAACACATGGCCACATTTGACATTCGGCGACATCTACTGTATCTCATCGATGCAATCTATTATCAGAGTCAATGAAGGCATACAAATCTTTAGATGCCCATAAGTCATAATTACGAATATTACTTGAATTAACTGGATAACTGGTAAGTTGTTACAACTAGAGTAAAATAGAGGTATAGGCTAATTTGTCCATGGGCTATATTTTGAATCAATTAGCCTATCTTATATAACATTGGTCAACATATACGTAAAAATGTATCAAAGAAAATACAATTTGCCCTTAATCTATAAGGGTGTGTACGCAGATGATGCACTGACTGTACAGTACCCAATCTTTGGGTTAAATATGACTTTATAATACTGTGCGGCAAAGGGCCATTACTTTTCTGCCAACCAGAGCACATAACCACGTCGTGACGTCATGGGCGAAGATCCCATTAATTGCCACTTTGGACATTGGCTGTGTTTTCTCATAGTCTTGCTTTAACGGTCATTAATATAAGATAGTACTGCAAAAAAAAGCTGTTTACTGTAGAGCTATTATATTGCTGCTATATACCAAACATTTACATTTTAGTACAACATTTATTTGCTGAATTAATTTATTTCATTGATAACTTATTTTTGTAAGTAACGTTATGTGTAGGCCTACCTCCCGGGAAACGGTCTAATGTTATTATAACTTTATGAACTGATATCACTTTTTTCTTACCTATCACACTTAATGTGGAGAGTAATATAATGAATTAAATCCTTGAACTTCCCTGTCTCAAGTTATGTGGGGGTAAAAGCCCGGTTAAGTAGCAACTCCTTTTTAACTGCTATAAAGTTAACTGTTGTGAGTTAAAATAATCACCTAGCCTAATTATTTCAACCTAAAAATGATCTCTGCACTGGACTAAATATATGTATATTATATGACTGCCGAGTCGCTTTCACTCCAAAATGGCGGAAGCGTAGGGCTGCTGCTGGGCGCTGGTGTTGCAATGGAACGTTCTATTGGCTTTCACTTCTTGTCAATATACGTTCTTTGACCCTGTCAAAGACTCAAGGAGTGGGAGGAGATGCTAAAAAAAGGCTTTGAGGAGAGAGCTACATATCTTAAAGAAGAAATCAGTAAGCTACAAAATGAAAAGAAACACGTAGGTGATGGTGTCGGTGCCTTTTTTAAGGATTATGTGATGCCATTTCTCTGTCCTCTTTTAGAAATTGTTCCCAACCTCCTTATGCAGAGATCAATTATTAAATCCCTGAAAAGGTAAACGTTAAAAACCTGATACAAAACAATCATGACTTATATTTTCCATTCACTGATTGTAACTCCATTGTAACCTTTAAAGACTAACAAAACCATGAGCTTTAGGGCAGGTAGTAAATGAGCCAATAGTTCTGAACATATGCAGTGTGTAATTTATACACCATTAGGGATGCCTATTGAATTAGCAAAAATGTGAAGAGCATGTTATCCAATTCACCTTCCATCATTTGGATAAATGGGTATACCTCCCAACCAGAGGTGGAAAGTAACTAATTACAAATACTTTTGTTTTAGTACTTGAGTAGATTTTTCCATCTTTTTTTACTTTCTTGAGTATAATTAAAATGTGGTACTTCCACTCTTACTTGAGAAGAATAAAAATAAAGTATTCAACTTCGCTACATTTATTTTTCACCAAAAGTACAAAGTACTATGGTACTATGACAAAGGTGCCGACGGAGCAACAGGGCAAGCTGACATTTGACAGCCCTGCACTTCAGCCAATAACAAACAGATCTGATTCGGGTGCAAAACCAATCAAAACTTTCAGTTTGGCTGGGGGGCGGGGCGTTCAAGCCATGCTTTGACGATGTTCTGTACAAAATGGTTAGTGTGCTGTTAATATTTTCTCATTTTCTAGGCTCCACTTTTGTAAGACTGCCCTTGTGTAACTTCTTTACATTATGTTATGTGCACATCATGGACACACCTAGACAAAACAAGAACTAGGCCTTGAACACACTCGCATACATGTTACTTTTATACTTACACTTAGATCATCCTTATTAAACTTATATTACTTATATTAGAATATTATGTTACTACACTGTCTCTGAGTCTGCTTGATGATTCTCCCGTGAACTCGCACTACTGCTGCCAGCCTGCCACACATCTCAAGAGTTGAGGCGTCTGTTTCCTACAAATAACTGATAGCTTCAAGGCTGCAGATAGAATGCCTGAAAATTAATCTAACAGGTGCTTAAACTGGGAAAGGAATTTGTTCAGACTCAAAACAAGATTTGCAGAAGGTTGTTGGGAGGGACATAATGAAGTGACCTTGAACTTGAGTTTTCAAAAGTGATCTTTTCTAGTCTTTTTGAGTCAAAACACTGAATCACTTAGATTAGAAAAGATCACACAAGAATGTGGCTCAAAGTCATTCATAGATTGTTACCCACAGGTAGGGTCACTGAACTAACTAGTGATGACATTTTCTTGAGATATTTGAGATGGATGAATGGATTTGGATATGTGATGGAATTTGAATGTTTAATCTCAATAACAAAAAGAAAAGTTTAAAAGGAAGTGTTTTGGAAAGATGAGAACAGTCTATTGCTTTGAAAAATGCATGTTGCAATAAAGAAATCATGGCCAAGAAGGGGTTCAAATGGAATTTTAAAATCGCAAGCTGCATGAGATGTGAAGACGATGTGCCTTTTGAATGCAATACCATGTACATACCATGTGATCAGATGGTCTTGGAAAATGCTTAGCACTTTAGAACTAACAGTCATTTGCTTAGATCATAACCAATCCCAAAATCAGTATATTTCTGGAACACTTTTGTTAACATAACTGCAAAGTATAAATGCGTGTCTCTTTTTGTTCTGGTAGTCTTGGTTGTTGAGTGGTCCCAGCCAGCTGTCAATAAACCTTTTTTCCTGAGCAAATTGAGAGTTGGATCTTGAATGCTGCAACTGGAAAAAAAAAAAAAAAAAAAAAAGTACTAAAGATTCCAAGCTCAAATGGGCATAATCAAGGCAGTAAGCGATCAGGGAGCGACAGTAATATAAAAGTTTGTACTAGGGCTGTCAGTTTTTGTATTTAGTATCAAGAATTTCCTTTTTTAGAAGAAAAAAGTCTTGCTAGACAACTATTTTTTATGTTCACTCCGTCGTTGTGCCAAAAAAAAAAAAAAAAAAAAAAAAGGGACGTGATCAATGACATCGTCACCCCTCACCGGCTCAGTCTCACTCCCAGCCCAGGAAATCGAAACTCAAGTAAACGAACGGCTGAGGGTAACTAGAGGAACATGAAGTCTGGCTTGCGTTGTGGGCACTTGATTGAGATGTTTTCTAGTACAGGTGACCCCACGTTTCCCTCCTCAGAGATGTAAAGGTGCGTTCAAAATTATGTTTTATTTGTGTAGAAATCATGGCTGTTGTTCCGCTTCACGCTTCTGCGGTAGGCTACGTCAGGCGCGCGCTGTTATGTTTTTTTTTTCATTAGAGAATAATTCATATTTTAGTGTTCTCAAAGATATCACGGTCTTTAATTACTTTTAAACTATGTAGGTTTAAGATTATTTTAATTTACCGTGGTTTATTTCAAGGCCAATGTTTAATATCATGTTCTTGCATTGGCTGTTGGTGCGACGCTGCAACTGTAACGTTAGCTAACTTACCTATAATTTAAATTTACAACAGAAATTTATAACAATGCCCTTCATATCCATATAGAAAATGTACTCTTTTTGACATTTTGTCGTAACTGTTAATTCCCCACGGTCGACGTTAGACAGTCTAGACTCTAGAGGGAGGAATCGGAGGATCGTAGCATAGATACAAATTTTAATCTGCACCTGCCGTCTAACTGTTAGACAAAATTTTTTACTTTTTTCTGTGTACAAACCTGGGTAAACACACATAGGAAATAATGAATGACTCATTGGTCATTATTGCTCAACTTTGCTCAACTTTCAACCCATGAACTCTAAATGAATGTAATGTGATGCTTGGGAAGATATGAGGGCATTCTTAGTGTTTAAAGTGATAAACTGTTAATTTAAATGGCACATGAGAGCTCAAAAGCAGTCAAACCGGTCACATTTCCTGCTGCCACCACAAAAACGTCTGCATAATCATGACACATATGGTATGGTACTGTTGAGCACTGTAAAATAATAATAATAATTCAGTATTTACTTTTGGCAATTAGTCTGAAGCAACCACCTCATAATAAGGCAGTGCTGCCCAGCAACAGCCTCTGTGCTTTGATACCTGACCTCACTCTATGTACAAGAAGATAAATATGTAATGAAATGAATCCTTATGTATATGTGCACATTTTGTGTAATGCATTTGTGTAATATTTACATAGGCAATTTACATAGTTTTCATTACATAGACCTTTTCATTACATGTTGATCTAAAATAATCCTTACATGATCTGAAGCCAGGCTTCAGGTTAAAGAGGTTTGTGGTTTACTAACAACAGGAACCAGTCTGAAAACCACTTGACCCAAAACCTGTTCTGTGGCAGAGTCAATAGCCCTTTTTTTTGTGGATTTCACACACTGGTTGCTAGGTTGCACTTGTCAAATTGGAAAATAAGTCTTTTGTTTTGTCTTCTGTTCATGATAAGCTTAACCTTGTATTGTACACCCCAGCTTTTCTTTCTCACATAACCTCAAGAACAACAGCTCTGGCCAACTATGACAGAATACCTGTATTTCTACAATGCAATCTTTGCTTACCACCAGTAAAATAAAGTATAATAGGTAAATTAGCAATGTTTTATTCTTTTCTTTAAATTGTGCAGTATTCAAACAAAAAAGGTGACTAGACCGCAGCACATTTGCATGCAGTATATAATGTGAAATATTTTTTATGTGATTCAGTAGCTCATCAGTTATTATCAGACTGTTTTTATAAACAAAACTTTCAAAAAAGCATGTAAATTATACATTTATAAAATAAAATTAAAAATTATCTCTAAAATAGTTCAAAAGCCTATTTGACACTTACCAAATATATATAATTTAAAGAAGCAGCATCTGAATAAATTAATCTCTATTTTTTATAAAGCATGAGATATTGCACAATATGAGAAGTATGTCATGTAGAAAGTAAATTTTTATGTTCCTTCATTGTCATAATTCATTCTTTATACTTCCCTATAGCTGTTCAAAGGTCTAAGCATAGTAGTAATGTGATTCTGTTTTCAGCAGGGGTTTATGCTCTTTTGAATGGTATTTGCATTCTCCCTTATGTAAACGAGTCATGTGATAAGCTGTGTTCTTCTCTTTCCTCACATTAGGTTGAATTTACTGCAGTATTTGAAGCTGTGGGTGCCCAGCTGAAGGTGTTCATGCCAGACTCAATGCATGTTATGGCTTGAATCTGTAGAAATGTCTACAGTAAATGCTAGAGATGCCCAGCTGCAGGAGTTCATGCAGATGTATGAGCTGAGAGCTGCTTGTAATGTCTGCATTCATCAGTACTCTCGCATTTCCTACTCCATCATTGCAACGCCTCACCGTTGCTCTCACAATCTGCTGCTTGTCAGAGCAAAGGTCAGAGGTCACAAATGGAGCCCCGTGTTCTCTCGGCCCTCTCATCCACGACCTAGTCGATATGAAGTGTGTTGGTATTTCAAGGAGGATGTCGGGTGCTATGTGCATCACGACCGTTGCACTTTTGCCAGTAGTCCAGAAGAAGCTGCAGTGTGGAACTTGCAAAAAAACACAAACCTAGATGACAAGACTTTAATTCATCTGATCACGCAAAGAGAACGACTGGCTGAACAGAGCAGACAAGGAGATGGCCAGTCAAACTCTCATGAGCTTTCCTCATACCAGGAGAAACTTCTGGAAGAGTACAGAAGCAGCAGCAATGAGATTCTTATTGTGAGTACATTGAAATCCTGCCCAAGGATTCTGCTTGCCCAACTCTGCCCAACTTCGTCCATGTAACTTTAAAGGGATAGTTCACTTTGAAATGAATTTTTGATATGTTTTAGCTTACCTCAAGTGCATCCAAGATGTAGGTGTCTTTGTTTCCACAGAATTTTCAATTTTGATATTTTTAGGTCAAACCGTTTGTGTCTGTCATTCATATAATGGAGGTCTATGGGGTCCACCTCAAAGAGCATGCACAGAGAAGTCCAAATTAAACATGATTTAATGACCCCTAAATGTAAGTACACATTGATGGCCTAAAACACGAAATGAGCGGTTTGTGTGAGAAAACAAACAGTATTTATATCGTTTTTACATCTTGTAACCGCAGCCACAAAGCGCCCGCGCCCTCAGATCACTTGGATGTGGCTGTGATTACAAGAGGTAAAATCAAACCGCTCATTTCATGTCTTAGGCCACCAATGTGTACTTACATTTAGGGGTCATTGAATCATGTTTAATTTGGAGTTCTCTGTGCATGCTCTTTGAGGTGGACCCCATAGACCTGCATTATATGACTGAGACACAAACGATTTGACTTAAAAATATCAAAATTGAAAATACTGCAGAAACAAAGACACCTACATCTTGGATGCACTTGAGGTAAGCTAAAACATACCAAAAATTAATTTCAAAGTGATCTATCCCTTTAATGTTTTTAAGGCATATGATATCTATCTTTATGAGTATTTAAAATCATGTGAATTAAATGTACACACACAAAACATTTTAAAATATTTTTCATTTTAAGGATGTAATATACTGCATAACTTTTGCTCAGATTTTTGATTCAATTTACAGTCTGGACGAGTCAATGCTAGTTGCCGAAACAGAAAATTGTGTAGTGTATCATGGTCACAGATTTCAATTTTTGATTCCATCCAATCAGAGGATATCAAACATGTTTGTTAATTTGAGCTGTTAATTTACCATGTGCATTGTGCACAATTTTGTGGTCAGACTTGAAAGTCTGGTATGTTTTGTTTTTCTTTGGAACTATTTACAAAGTCTGCAAGTGTATGCCTAGATTTTTCAAATCTGATCTCATTTTAAAAGTTGTTTAGTGTACTCCTCTTTTAGTTGCTAAAATATGCTGACATTGATGATGTTTGGGTAACACTTTACAATAAGGTTCGTTAGTTAACATTAGTTAACTACATTAGTTAATATGAACTAATAATGAATAGCACATACAGCATTTGTTAATCTTTGTTAATGTTATTTTCAACATTTACTAATACTTGATTAAAATCTTGTTAACATTAGTTAATGCACCATGAACTAACATGAACAAACAATGAACAGCTGTATTTTCATGAACTAACATTAACAAAGATGAACAAATGCAGTAACAATGGTTAGTGCATGTTAGTAAATACATTAACTAATGTTAACTAATGAACCTTATTGTAAAGTGTTACCGATGTTTGTTTACATAAAATCACAATATACCAGTAAGAATCAAGCATATGAGAGCCATGTAATAGGGGAATTAAAATGTTGTTTTTGTATTTATAGTAACTTTTAAGTTAGTATACTAACATAAAAAGGAACAAAATCCACAAATATGGACATGTGTGTATTTTACAGATTTCTGAGCATGTGGATGATGTGTGTGTTACACATGATGAGAATCTTTGTGTAGACTGTTTACAAGAAGACAGTGGAATCAGATGGAAATTCACAATCACCACTGAGGTCAGAAATATACACTAACCTGCATCATTTTCCCATTCAGCCTTATTGCACACTAGTTATTGATAACCTTGTTTGTTTTGTCCATGTGTATGTGTGTTTGTGTAGAGGTCCTTGGCTCATGTGGCTCTACTGAAAGTGGAAAATGGTGCTGTTTTCTCTTTGAGTGACAGTTTACAGAACACCTTTCCCCCAGTCACACACACTGCAGGCCACCACCTTCGCTCCTCACACTCCACCTACCAGCTGAGTGTGTCTTTTCTGTCGTTCCGCCCTGGAGTGTACGAGCAGTGGTTGGTGTTTGATTTCGACTTGCGACCGGTTCTTCTTCGGAAACTGAAGGTGAGAGTCGGTCAGCAGTTCCATGTCCAGCCAGATGAGGCTGAAGAGAGTGAATGTGCCGAGCGTCTTTCGAATGAGCGCTGGAACAGAGGAAACAGGGTTATCGTGCCCTTCTCCTCCAGAAAAGAGGAGGACGAGCAGTTGCTTAGTAAATACAAATCACCCCAGCTGAACTTACAGTTCAATCCTCATGCAGATCACAGTTCCCCAATTCACCGAGACAACTACAGAGAGAGAGCTCACCACTTTCTGTTCAGAGAGGAAATTGCTGAGGAGAAGCTCATTAGCAGGTACAAATAGCTTAAAGACATAGTACACCACTTAAAATATATGCTAAGGTGTTCATTTTCAAATTTACTATATTTATATGAATACGTGATTCAAATGAATATAGTGCCCCTCCAAACCAGCGCAAACCCCATCCCACCCTACAGCTGATTTCATTGGTCAACCATCACAGGCCCTGTCCCAAATGACATCCTTAACACTTGCGGTCTTCCTACAAGTGACGTAACGCCTCTTTGACTGTCGGGAACAAGTCTCCTGCAGGCCAGAGTATGTGAGCGGAGTGGAGCGGCAACAATTTCCCCTCCACGCTCCAAGCATTATATAATCACTCCGCTCCAGCTCCGCTCCGGGTTCACCATTTACCGCTCCCGCTCCACTCCTCGCTCACTGATATCAGAAACACCGCTCCGTGTTCGCTCCCCAAGGAAATTCCGAATAAAGTATTTAAGTATGCTTTAAAATCTCACATAATGTCTCCTCATCATAATAGATACATAGGCATAGTAAATAAATAAAAAAAAAACAACGTTAGGAGAATAGTTGCAATGTTGTTTATTGGATTTGGATAGTGTGCAAACTTTTCCTATGACATGCTATGCTTATTACAGGTTATCAGCATTATAAATTAAATATCATTGCTGCTTTTTGCAGAGCACATTTTGTTCGGAAAGAAGAAAATAACTACGTTTTCATCAGTTATTTATCTACGGGTCGCTACATTTCTCACAGATTCATGCTCATTTAAAATCAAATACTGACAGGTAGCCGACTGTATGATTACATTTGTTTGAATGCAATGCATTAGTGAGAAAGCGATTGCGTTGGTGAATAAGTGTTACCTGTTTAAAATGTGCTTTCACCCCGCCCGATCCAGCGCCCCATCTCATGAAAGTGCGTAGGCTATCTATATTTTATTTCTCGTGGGCATAGCCTACGATACGCACTTAATGGCAAGAACGCACTTCACACCCATCCTAACCAAGGGGTTTAGTGTGCGTCATTTGCACGCACAAACAATTTTCTGGCATATAATAATAGGCACGAGAAATGAAATATGTGCTATAGATTCGCACTTTCATGAGATCGTAGTGCCCGCTCATATTCAGTACAGGCTTGATAACTATAACCTCCCGCAGCCACTCATGTCCATCGGCGTCATCATAACCCTCACATTTTTTTCTGATTTGAGTGATCCATCTGTATCATGCTAGCGTAATGTGTTTAACACGTGAATCCTTACTAAAAATGCAGTTCTATAATGAGCCGTTGGCATGAATTGTCCTCGTGATAGAGCGGTAGTGGAGCGCGCTCGGAGCGAGTGAAAACCACGACGCTCCGACTTTTAAAAAATCCGCTCCGCGCTCCATTCAAAATCATGCCGCTCCACTCCTCGCTCCGCTCCCACTCCACTCCGCTCACATACTCTGCTGCAGGCTCAGCAAAAGTCGACCAAGGACACATTATGCTTTAGCTACCCATTACCAGTAATGGGAATAACGGCGTTATAAATAAACGGCGTTACTAATGGCGTTATATTTTTCAGTAACGAGTAATCTAGCGAATTACTGTTTTCCCCGTTACAACGCCGTTACCGTTAATGACAAATGCGGTGTTACTGTAGCCTAATTGAGCTCACTGAAGTGGTTTCCATCGGATCAGGCTCTCTCTTCGCTTGAGGACCTGCAAAGTTTTTTCTCTGGTGTGTGTGTGTGTTTACGAGGCGCCAGACTAGACTAAAGTGAAGCGAAAGCCGCGAGCGCGCTAGACAATGCGCAAGATAGAGTGTGTCCGAGAGTGCGCTCGACTGCGCTAGAGAGATAAATAAATCTAAATAAATTACAAATTTCATCATTAGAATAATCTCTGTAGCCTATTGGTATCATCTGCAGCGTTTTAATTAATTTACATGGTTATACAAATAAAATATAAACAAATAACCTGCAGGGAACGTTCTGGGAATTCGGGTTCTGGGAGCGCTTCTTGTTAAACTGTTTATCATTTAAATTTTCACTACAAAGAGTGTATGTATATTTTTCTATTATTATTTATACATTTTTGGTACATTTAAGCATAATTTATTTTTAGACTTATTTGTTGGCCAGTTGTGGTCTGTGAAATATTAAATAATATTAAAAGTTCTAAACCTAAAATTATGTTTTATTGTTCTACTATGATAATATTTAAAATAATATATTACATTTTATAGGTGTCTCGCACATTGTCCCACAACATCACGATCGTGCAGATTAGTGTACAGTATTTTATAACAATAATTTATTCTGTGGTGTCCATTTCATTCATTTAACATATTTAATATTGGGTGCATGCAAGTTATTTGACAGGCCTATTTTTTTTTTTTTTTAAGTAACGCAAAAGGTAATTTTACTTTTATTCCCTGGTAATTTTAATTTTACTTTTAGTAACTAACTCAGTTACTATAACTAATTACTTATTTTAAGTAACATGCCCAACACTGCCCATTACCATATTCACATGTTTTTAAATGTGAATTCAAGCCAATAGCTGTTCTCATGAAACATGGGAAAAGTCGTTAAACTCAACAAATCTTTATGTAATGTACAGGAGAAGTGGATAAACAGGTTTGGGAGTTCACACTGAACAGGTGGATTCTATTATTATGATTTTTTTTTTTAGTTCTAAGGGAGGTTATGTATATCCTCATATGGTAGAGATCTAGTATGTAATTGTAAACAGTGTTAATTGCTGATCTAAGTTCAATAATTTTTTCATGTCTACAGGCCACACCATTATTAATAGATAAAATGAATCTAATGTCATAGTATCAGTCACACCCATAGACATATTTTCCCTTGCAGATTAGTTTCTCTTATCCCTAGGTTCTTAAATGGTCTGCATACTGATGAGTCACAGACTTTGGCCTATAGTGTGGGTCCCATGGCAACAGTGTTTTACCACCTAAACAAATTAGTTTTTACTTTTTGAATATAATTTCTACTTCTAAAATAGTGCATTTTAAGATTACTTATTTATCATCACATGCACTCTAACTCTGGAATTTGAACTCATACTGGGATCAGAGGCATTTCATGTTATCATAGCATTTAATGGCCTCTGAGTCTGATAGTACGAGGCAGGTATAATCACTGAATTGAATATAGATTTAACTGAAAGCAAACAATGCTAAGATTAAAGGCTTTATTTTCTAACAAGTTAATTGCAGTTTCAATGAATGGATGAAATATGGGCAGGGCAGTTTCAATAATCAGCGCTATTGTTAAGCATAGCTAAAATGGTGTTGTAATAAAATCTGAAATTATGGCTGAAAGGAAAGGTGGATGAATGGGTTGGCGTTAAGGTTCAAACTAAATAGGTGGAATGTATTATGAAAACAATACGTTGTCACTGTTTTGAATTCAAAGAACAGCCAAAACACCGTTATTCTAATTTAATCCATTTTTCCATAGATGTCTATGGCTGGCCATATTACTGTATCTGACATACTAGTCAGTCTGAAAAGACAAATAGAAATTCCCCTACGCACATGACTTAAAGGGATAGTTCACTTTGAAATTAATTTTTGATATGTTTGAGCTTACCTCAAGGGCATCCAAGATGTAGGTGTCTTTGTTTCCACAGTATTTGTATTGTATTGTATTTTCAATTTTGATATTTTTCGGTCAAACCGTTGTTGTCAATCAGTCATATAATGCAGGTTTAGGGGGTCCACCCTCGGTTCACCTCAAAGAGCGTGCACAGAGAAGTCCAAATTAAACATGATTTAATGACTCGTAAATGTAAGTACACATTAATGGCCTAAAACACGAAATGAGCGGTTTGTGTGAGAAAACAAACAGTATTTATTTCGTTTTTACCTCGTGTCATGCGCAGACCGAAGCGCCCGTGCTGTCAGATCAGTTGAACATGGCTGTGGTTACACGAGGTAAAAACTATATAAATACTGTTCGTTTCGTGTCTTAGGCCATCAATGTGTACTTACATTTACGAGTCATTCAATCATGTTTAATTTGGACTTCTTCTCTGCATACTCTTTGAGGTTGACCCCCTAAACCTCCATTATATGACTGACAGACAACAGTTTGACCGAAAAATATCAAAATTTAAAATACTGTGGAAACAAAGACACCTACATTTTGGATGCCCTTGAGGTAAGCTAAAACATATCAAAAATTAATTTCAAAGTGAACTATTCCTTTAAATGTCAACACTGCAAAAAAAAAGAAATGTTAGTTATGTTTAATTTAAAAAAAAAAACTTTTACAAATGGTCCAATCTTCACTCGTGTTGGTGCTATATAATCATCTAATCACTAAATAAAAGAAAACCAATGGTTTAATGAAATACACCATACATCTGTAGCATATTGAGTTTTGGTCAATATTAGAGATTTTTTTATTTATCAGTATTGAGAATGCTATTTTCTCTCTTTTTACAGTTACATTATCTTTGCCATAAATTAACAGTTGAATATGTTTTCTTTTCCCCCCCAAACTTGCAGATTAAATGTTAGTGGGAGTGTGTCTCTCTCTAACCAGTTAAGTGATGGCATATCACGTTTTTTAGCCGCTCCAGGGAAGCTCTTTGCCACTCTGAAGGTGTCCTGCTCGCTCACACCAGACTCGCCTGAAGGGCAGGTGCTTAAACGAGGGGTGCAGATGGCTTTGGTGAATTGCATACCAGCAAAAGCCAGTGTGTCAGCAGAGCACATAAACCACACGTATGAGGCATTGGTGCTCAAACAGGCTGCTGGCGAGGGTCACATTGGTCTTCAGCTGTCTGCACGGTGTGTGTCTGAGCTACAGCTGTGGAAAAAAAACAGATGTGAAATGGAGGTTCAGTTTCAGCTAAACAGACTGTCATTTTGTCAGATGCACCAGGCTATTGATCACCTACCAAACTTGCACATCGTTCTACCTGACCTCAGTAACTGTTGTGTCCCTGTGGACATAACCAAACAGACTGAACTGAACAACAAACAGCAAATTGCCTTGAACTTCATCCTTGGCAAGTGTGAGAGGAACAAAGTGGCTCCTCCCTTGCTAATCTACGGACCATTTGGCACCGGGAAGACACTCTGTCTCGCCTCAGCAGCCAAAAAGCTGGCCTATCGTTCTCAAAACAAAGTGCTCATCTGCACATATACCAACAGGTAAGTTATAAATAAATAAAAATGTAGTTTTAGCCAATCATTACCACAAAATAAACACTACAGAGGGATCACGATTATGCATCAACCAATTTTTGCGATAGTATTTGAGACATTAAAGTTTGAGTTATTGATATTATATATTTGTTTTAAAAATAAATTGAAAGTGTATTTCTTCAAAAAGAAATTGAGAAGTAATATTAGACATTATATAAAAAATATAGTTTAGTGGTCATTATATACAAATATTTGACCACAAAATTGACCATAAAATACAATATTATCCATTGTTATTACCAGTTATTTGAAACAAGAACGATAACAGATGGGAATTTAATTTGTATTAAGATGTCTTGCAATATTTGTTTTATTTTCACAGTCCCTTCCATTTAAGAAATCTAACTTTGAGTTTTGTTCCTTTATAGCTCTGCAGATTTATATGTAAGAGAGCACTTCCATTCATACATTACAAATGGACACCCAAACCTCAAATTACTCAGGATAAAGGCAAACAAGGGTGGAGCCTCCATCAAGGCAACCGATGACATCACTCTAAAATACTGTCTCTGCTCTCCAGACAGACAGTCCTTCATTTCCCCAGCACGTTCTGATCTAGAGTCACACCAGATCATTATAACCACCACATCGATGGCACGGCATCTCCGCGAGCTGAAGCTTCCTGAAGGTTTCTTCAGTCATATCCTGATTGATGAAGCATCTCAGATGCTGGAGGCTGAAGCTCTCATGGCTCTGGGTTTAGCAGACAAACACACTCGAGTGGTTTTAGCAGGAGACCACATGCAGATGGCTCCAAAACTTTTCTCTGTAACTGATGACAAACGATCAGAACACACCCTGCTTAATCGTCTCTTCCACTACTATCAGGATGAGAACAGCAACATTGCTAAGAAAAGCAGAGTCATTTTTAATGAGAACTACCGTTCCAACACAGAAATAGTGGACTTTGTTTCCACTTACTTCTATGTAAGTGATGGCATCAAGGCAAAAGGGGATGTCCCACCCCACCCGAGGCTACACCCTCTGATGTTTCAGCATGTCAGAGGAGAATGCCATCTGAATTCCACCTCCATGTCGTGGTTCAATCTTGCGGAGGTCAACAGTGTGGTAAACATGGTGGAAGTGCTTCTGACTGATTGGCCAAATGAATGGGGTGAGAGAGAGCCAAAGCAGATCTGTGTTCTTAGTGAAGGCCGACAGGTACTTTTTTGATGAACAGCATTCATCACTCTTGACATAGGACAAATGTTATGGCTAAAACTTAATTATGCTATATCATACAAGTATGCATGGATGAATAAATGCTAATAATTAAATATATTTTTTTTATATTGTACAAGCATTAGGGATGAGAATTGAAAAGAATTTAACATTTGACCGTTCGCAAAAGCCACGCCCCATAGTTCTTGTTACTACGCCCGTCAAACAAATGATCAAACACGAACATGAAGGGAAGAGGTATACCCGTGTGTGTCATGACCTTTTTTGGAGCAATACCTCGACGATATCCTCCAGATCGAGGCAAAAGGGGTTACAGTTTGCAGTGGAGGGATATATTCAAAATATACAAAATACGCAATGAAGGAGACACGACCTCTCCTTAAGGCTATTGCTTACCGGTCTCGAGTTAAATCTGAGGAACCCCATGACCTGTACCTCAAATGCAACCAGCACAATCTTCAAGAAAATGTTATAAGCTGGTTCAGTGGCTAATTGGCGCTGTATTTTTAGTAATTTTGCCTCAGATACAGGATTATACTACATTCGCTTTAACAAGCAGGTTATTCATCACAACGGCGCTGCTTGCGTGTCATGCTGAATGCAATCTTCGTGTTTAAAAACTAACTATACTACATTATATAAGGTTATTTCTATTCCTTACGATAAATAATTAATTACGACAGTAATTACTCACCCTCATATTGTTCCAACCCTGTTAATCTTCAAAACACAAATTAAGATATTTCTGATTAAATCTGAGAGCTGTATCACTCCTCCATAGGCTTCTAAGGGATTGAAACTTGCCGGCCCAGAAAAGTTAAAGACATTGTTAAATAAATAGTCCAAGTGACTACAGTGGCTCTATCTCAGCTGCACAGTTACATAACTACTTGTATAGGTTGTTTATTTAAGTTTAAACATATTTGACAATGTATTACCTACACAAAAACATGTAAATCAACTAATGGCCAAGACAACTGACCTCACTCTCGCTCGCTTTCTCACTTGCACTTGCAGGCACTCTTTCTCTCTCTCGCCGTCACCCTCACGTTCTCTGCACGTAACGGCTTAAAGGATTAGTTCACTTTTGAAAAAACTTTTGCTGATAATTTACTCACCCCCATGTCATCCAAGATGTCCATGTCTTTCTTTCCTCAGTCGAAAAGAAATTTAGGTTTTTGATGAAAACATTCCAGGATTTTTCTCCATATAATGGACTTCAATGGGAACCGGATGGTTCAAGTATCAAAAGAAGGTTAATAACAGTTTCAGATGCAGCTTCAAATGTCTTTAAACGACACCAGACGATGAATAAGGGTCTTATCATGCAAAACGATCGGTTATTTCAAAACTTATTCCAAAAATGTAACTTTTCTAAGGACAAATGCTAGCCTTGCTATATTCTCTGAGGCGCGTTTGTAACGTCACGTAATACGTAATTACATTCAAAAGGTCACGGGCGACGTAGCCGGAAGTACAGAATCAAAATCGTCCGACATCGTTGTTTTTCCTTTTAATTCCTTTTTTTGTAAACGGTGTTTGAGTTAGTTTGCACGTTCAACCTATGCGTTCAACTTGTAAACACTGACTCTGTACTTTCGGCTACGTCGCCCGTGACCTTTTGAACGTAATTACGTATTACGTGACGTTGCAAACGCGCCTCACAGAATAAGGCAAGGCTAGCATTTGTCCTTATAAAAGTTACATTTTTGGAATAAGTTTTGAAATAACCGATCGTTTCGCATGATAAGACCCTAATTCATCGTCTGATATCGTTTAAAGACATTTGAAGCTGCATCTGAAACAGTTTTTAACCGTCTTTTGATACTTGAACCATCCGGTTCCCATTGAAGTCCATTATATGGAGAAAAATCCTGGAATGTTTTCATCAAAAACCTAAATTTCTTTTCGACTGAGGAAAGAAAGACATGGACATCTTGGATGACATGGGGGTGAGTAAATTATCAGCAAAAGTTTTTTCAAAAGTGAACTAATCCTTTAAATGAACAACAACAATAAACGTAGAGTGCTAGTAAATGTAGAGTGCTGATCAAGAGTTGTGTGCAAGCAATTTAAGATCGCAACTCTTGTTCCAAATATAGCAGGCTTCATTCAGTGATTTGAAACAAATGTTATTAACATTAATTGAAGTTTTACTGTATATAAAACCGACACTCTGTGTGAGCTATGCTGTGCTGTGGTAAACATGAAACTTTTCCTTGACATGAAATGGTAAATAATCAAACCAGTGGAAGCTTGCTGTACATGAAACTGCTGTATCTAACCTACCTTATTCATGCAATATCTATTTAGTTAGTGTATAGTAAGCCTACACTTGAGTGATGTTCCCTCAGGCAGCGCGCCCACTCGCAGCAGACAGCCACGCCTCTGCTACCGCAGACGGGCGTGTTTTTCCATATTCTAATATTAATTTTCACCTTCGAAATTCAGAATTTCTATATTATTTGAATATATATTCACAAATGGTTGAGTCACAAATATACAATCCACATCCTGTTCTACAAATTTTTCATTTTTTCCCCCTTCAATTTTTTAGGTTGAGGTCATCAGATTTCATCTCCGTCAGAAAGGAGTTCATGGAGTGTCTGTTCAGAATTTAGCAAACATTCAAGGTACTGTGGTATTCAGAACATCATTTTCTACTGGAGCTCAGGGAGCATGTTTGATTTATCAAGAAAAAAAGAAAGAAAAAAATCTGTTACATTTGTATTTCAGTCACAATGTGTCAATATGTATATCTATTTTAAAATGATTTATTATTATTTTTAAATTACAACATCCCCATTCAAATTCTGTGTCCTTAGGGAAGCAGTTCAGGGTCATCATCATAACAACAGTTCAGACAAGAGACAGACTTCTTCAATCAGAGTCAAGCTCCCCAGAGTTTTTTGATGACATTCGAGCACTAAACACTGCCTTGACCAGAGCCCAATCACTGGTGGTTGTAGTTGGAGATGCTGGTGCTCTTTGTTGTTTTGGAAAGTGTTCAAAAATCTGGAGGTCCTACATAGAGCGTTGCATCAGCAAGGGCAGCGCTAAACCAGATAATTTTACCCGAGATGTACTACAACAGGAAGTATTGGAAATTTCTAAATTTCAGAAGACAGAAAAGTTAGAGATTTCTGAGAATGATGTACCTCTCCAGGCTGAAACGGATACTATATTGAAAGAGATGGAAGACTATGAAAGTGATGTACAGGAGTCAGATGAAGAGAATGAACAAAAGAGGCCTTTATTCTTTTCCTCTGAAAAGGAAAACCTCTTGGAGTTGGTCAGGAATCAGCCTGGTATCTACAGGCATGGCGAATTGGTAATGAAAGGATACCAATCAGGTTACGTAATACCTTACGATAACCCATCTGAACACATTAATATTGAAGGGAGGAAAAACATTGGCATGTCTTTCCCTGGTGATGAAGTTGTAGTTGAGACCAGGCAACATAATTCTGGGAGAGTTTTAGGTTGTACAAACAGACTACCTACATCCTCTGAATTTGTGTGTTTATTAGAGGCTGAAAATTACCACAGACGTACACAAAACCCTGACAAATATTTGGTGCCAAAAATGATGATACCCCTCAACCACAACACCACCAAAATATGTGTCTTGGTAAAAAAAGAGAATCGCAATTGTATTCCACTATACAAGTTTGCCAATGGCAATTGGACACTAACAAGAAATTTTTATGTGGATGAACAAACAAAACAGAACTCTGTTTTTGTTGTTCAGATTTTGGGCTGGAAAGAACACTGTTCCTTTCCGCTAGGCAGAGTTACAGATATTCTACCAATTGGGACATCTTTAGAGGAGGGACTTGAGATTTTGAAATCAGAGTTCAAACTACTGTCTCCTCCGCTGATGCAAGATGATGCCTTTTCAGAGATGAAAACTGATGGAATTGATGACAAGAAAAGAAGAGATTTCAGAGCTTTACAAACCTTCACTGTTGATCCAGACCAGGCTGGAAATTTGGATGATGCCATTAGTGTTGAAGATATGGGAAGCTGCTATGAAATTGGCGTTCATATTGCAGATGTGGCTAGTTTTGTGCCTAAGGACAGTTCACTTGATAGCTTTGCAAAAGAGAGGGGAGCAACTTTTTATGAACCAAGAAAAGAACCTACATTCATGTTCCCGAAACGTCTTTCCACCACCCTTTGTAGTCTTCTCCCAGGCCAAGATCGTAAAGCCATTTCATTAATTGTCAAAGTGGAAAAGCAATCAGGCATTATCACAGAAAAGAGATTGGATCTCTCTCATGTCAATTCTAATAAGAAGCTGACCTACAAGGAGGCTGAGGATATAATAAGCCAGTGTGATGGTGAGCTGAGATTTGATACTTTGGAGGATTGTGTCAGGGTGGCTTACCGTTTTGCCAGAAGCCGACGCAAAGCACGACTAAAGAAAAAATGGAACTATGCCAAAACTAAAAAACACCAGAATCCAGGGAAGAGAGAAGCAAATGTAATGATTGAAGAGTTAAACATAATGTTTAACCATGAAGTGTCAAAATTTCTGACAGAGAAGACGGGCACTAAACTCTGCACTCCTCTGAGGTGTCAGGCTCCTCCAACCTCAGACCAATTAGAGAAAATCAGTAATCGACATATGGAACTCATTCCTTTATCCTCACACCTGACATTTCAAATCGACAGAAATCGAGTGGACCTGAATAACACAATCACCTTCACTGTTTACTCTCCAGGGTCTAGAGATAACCCTGATGATAACCACAGCCCTTTATCAAGCCACCTACAAGATGCCATCTCTGTCAGTGACTCTGAATACCATTTTGAAATTGGAGTTCACAAAGCAGATTTTTTTAACTATGTGTCTGGGGACAATATTCAGAGCTTGGGTGCACAATCACACATGTGGAGTCTAATGCCAGGCAAAAAGCAGCGCGCTATCTCTTTAATTTTGAAAGTCGAAAAGACAAAAGGCAAACTAGTAGAGCAAACGTTGGTGCTTTCCTGCATAAAGTCAAACCGGGCATTGTCCTACAGTGAGACTGACCGCATCATCAACCAGCCAGGGGAAAATGAGATGAAGTTGGATTCTCTAGAAGGCTGCATCCTTGTGGCTTTTCGTTTTGCACTTAATCACAGGATACAGAGACTCTCTGGACAAGTGGACAGTTCCAGTCCTGCTGATCTTGAATCATCACAAGACAGCGAGTGCAGGTTAATGATGGAGGAGCTGAAGTTGATGTTTAAAAGAGCTAGTGATCAGCTGACTGATCAAGAAACCCTGTCTCCGAACACCTTTAGCTGTCCAGTGACCGCTTCGCCTGAACTGGTGAGTAGACTGAAGAATGACAAGGAGTCCCTACAAGCACTGGCGGAACATCTGGATTCAAACAGTGGGCAGAATAATGGCCGTTTCATCATTCTGACATCTGTGTGGGAAAAGATTAAATTAGCAGCTTTGTCTTGTAACTTTTACAAAATGGCTGACCTTATTTCTACAGATGACATTCATCCACAGTTGGCTCCAGCAGTTGATCAGTTTAAGGCCAGTTTCGAAAAAGCGGTGTTCATTCGTTCTTTCTCATGCCCAGATGCTTTATTTGGGCACTATTCGTTGAATCTGGACTCATACACGCATGCATCCTCACCCATTCGCCGTTACATAGATGTGGTTCTTCAGAGGCTCGTGCATTCAGTTCTTAGCGATCGTCCTGTTGAGTATTCACAGACAGACATTGATCTGTTGTGTGACAAGTGTAAAATAGGAGAAATTAAAGCACAGACGTATGAGAGTAAAGCAGAGTCACTTCATCTGGCAGTCAATCTACAAAAACAAAGCACATACAAAGTGGCTTTTGTCACTGTTGTCCAACGTGACAGTGAAAGTTTCAAATTATCATTTCCGTTTGATAAAGGAACTTTCCCAGACAAGCTTCCTGTTAAGTACAGGAATTTACAGCTTGAGGATCAACCGTTATTCAACAGAAAGCAAGTGACACTGACTTGGAAAAAACGGATATATTCATTGAGCATGACCCCGAGCCCACTGCAGAACTTAAGAATCTGTTCAGAGATACATCAAAACACCTGGCACGCCATCGTTGAGGCAGTGAGAGACGAACAGTGGGAAGAGGCGAAGTCCCTCATATTGGCAGCAGACATGAGAGATCACAGTGAGATCAATAAAGTGCAGAATACATCTCGATTGGATCCTGATAACACTTTTATGTCAGTAGATGGTCATTACACTGACTTTACACTCTATCTGAAAGCTGGAGACATTGTCCAGGTCCAGCTGACCTCAGAAAGGGACAGGGGCTACTGGGCGCCAACTGTACAGTTATTGAGTGTGACTTCAAACATTGAGATCTGTGTGGAACATACTGGCAATCCTATTAAGTGCTTTTCCAAACTTGCAAACCGCCCATCCAAAGGTCAATACAAGGATGTAGAGGAGTATGTGCAGATATGGAAGCCCCTCTGTGAAATGGAGTCTGCTGCAACTGCTGTGGATGACAGTGATTGTGTAGTGGTAGAGAATGTGCCCATAACTTTTGATCCTTCCGGACTCTCTGGAACGTTCTCTCTACCTGTAGAACATGTCAAAAAATGGGCAATTGAATTTGACCTGGCCAAGTGTTTGCTCTGTATCCGAAAGAGAGTTTTGATCGAACCGATCGAAGCAGATCAGTCAGACCTGGATCCGAAATACTTTACTTGGGTGGCCCATGGTGTGACAATTCTGTGTTTAGATCCTCCAGAGAACAGTGTGAATAAGTCAAAAATTATTCGCTTCAACATAAAATGTGCACCCATGAACACCCCAAAATTCAAGCGGAATGACACATTCACAGTGGAGATGATCCCAAAACTCATTCCAGACATGTAAGAATACAACACACTCAATAAACATTACATTACATTATTAAAATTCAGTACACTACAACTAATACCATTATGCTGCAAAATATTGCATTACACCAGTCTCATTACAGTACTTACATTTTGTATATTCATTAATCAGTTCATAAATATATTTTGTTTAATGTATAGAGGCAAAGTCATGAAAACCACTTGCAATGATGTGTGATTTTTTTTTTTTCTGCTTGATTTATCCAGACGGAAGGAAAGTGCAGTGAACAATTTAACAGGAGCTAATGAACTCGTTAAGAACATTGCACTCAGACACCGGATTGGAAAAGAAAGTATGCATTAAATTCATAGTATGTCATATGTTGAGAGAGAGAATGTTTTTTTGAAATACAGAAAATTTGGTTCTGAGAAACTATGCAGTGATTTATTTTATTTTTTTAACACCATTTAAAAAGTCATTATGTGAGATTAAAATTATGTATTTACAGTAGAATTTAATGACATATACTTTAGTGAATTGTTTTTTAAGTATTTTTGGTTGTATCAACCCACAGGCTCCAATCCAGCTGTACAACCATATGTGCTTATGAGAGAGGAACCACCAGCAGGTCTGCCTCAACTGAATGAAAGCCAGTTTAAAGCTTTGGAACGAGCTCTGAATGGCAAATTCACTCTCATTCAAGGGCCTCCAGGTTAAAAATTCTGTACATATAAAGTTTTTAGTTTAGCCTTAAAGGCTAATTTACATTGCACAGACAGACGCTGACCAACGACATGACGTTTGTGTTGGTTTTGTTGGATGAATGTGTTTCCCCTGTATGCTGGTGTTGGTCAGCACTTTTTTTTTGTTGCAGATTGAACATTCAGTGACCATTTGGTCATGTAATGTCTGAGAAGTGAAGTAATGCAATTTGGTGATTGTCTATGTTGATCGGCATCTGCCAGTGCAGTGTTAATTTGCCTTTAATCACAGAAAATCTTCACAGACCGTTGATCACAGTAACAGGGATTTGACCTTTTTTCCCCTCAATGTTTCTTAATGCAACTAAGAAGATTCTTTTGCATTTTTCCTCCTTTATAGGAACAGGAAAAACAGTTGTAGGAGCGTATATAGTGTACTGGTTCTCTAAGCTGAACTCAAAGAATCCTTGGAAGCTGAAAGACAAAAAGAAAAGAGAGGTTATTCTTTACTGTGGACCCTCAAACAAGTCTGTGGATGTAGTTGCAGGTACGTCGAGGTTTGTGTTCTGGGGAACTAGTATTTGTGTGAAGAAGAAATTGATGAATTTATATGCTTGTGTTGGTTTTACAGAATACCTGCTCAAGTTTGGAGAGCAGCTGAAGCCATTACGTGTGTACAGCAGACAGATGGAGATGCAGGAGTATCCCTACCCTGGCAGCAACATACAGTTATCACACAAATCACTCCGCCAAGAGCGGTCTAAATCTGAGCTCAGGTACTACCAATAAATAATGCTATTGCACAAATCGTATATAATATTAATAATCACAGATCATTACAATACTCAAACTCATCACATTCCTGCATCTAGGAACATAACACTTCATCATAGAATCCGAGACAACTCTCACAACCCTGATTCCCAATCAATAAAGGACTTTGATCAAAGAATTGCCAGTGACCCCCTTTCACTGACAGACGAGGACGTAGAGGAGTACGTAAATGTTTCTCTTGTAATAATGCTATTTGTCTCCATTTTAAAAATGCTAAACTGTCACAAACAACTCTAAATACCTGTGGCTTAATTTCCATCTCCATCTTTCCTAAATCTACCTAAAACACATCTCTGCATCTAAGAGTGTGTCTACAAGTGTGTGATTATATGTGAATGCATGTCTGCATGACACTAAATTTTGTGTCCTCAGATATAAGAAGCTGCTAAATTCTGCACGTTTGTATGAACTGGAACAGCATGATATTATTCTTTGCACCTGCACGGCTGCCGCCTCACCCAGCCTCACCAAGACACTCAGTGCACGACAGATCCTCATCGATGAGTGCGCCATGGCTACAGAACCCCAGACGCTTGTCCCATTGGTCAGCTTTAAACCGGAGAAGGTCAGAGTGACTCTTGACGCATCTATAACAAACAAGTCTGTCAATAACATATAAACATATACACAAATAAAATGGATTAAAATTGTACAGAAATGTTAGGCAAAACTTGCTGTAAAATACCTACGCATAACCTAGACAAGACTTTCAAGACTTCCTGCACAGCCTAAATAATTAAAGCACTGACACTAGGGTTTGGAAGAAAGCTAAACTTAAGACTCTTTATAGCAGACTAAACAAATAGGAAGCTGGAGACAAAGAATAAGTATATTGATCTCCTTACTAACTCGCCTTTGAAATCAATATGGCAGAAAGAATGTAGAAGCAGAATACACATAATGAGAATTTTTCTAAGCAATAACAATCATACATTTTTAACATGAATTACAGAAGACACTCACTACTATAATGCCATTTAGTGTATACCAAAAAATCTTGTCAGGCATATTTAAAACGAGAATCATTTGATGACACATTAAAAGACTCAATTTAAGGATCATGCAGGACCCAAATACTAATTAATTGTAATTTTTTTAATCTTTATACTTCGCCATTATCCTTCAAAAACCACTAGGTTTTACTCATTTGTCAGCAAGAAGTTACATATTTAATCAGTACAGGTCAGAATAAGTCGATTGTTTGATTTTTACATAAATATATCCATTAGGCTGAATGACCATGTTTTGTTACTCTGAATGACATTTTGCCAAAAAGGGAGAGAATATTGTCATTGTTCCCATAATTCCAATAGTTTTAGTAGTAGTCTGTATCATTACATTAGATTTAATAATCTTCCCGAGTAAATGATGGCAGAAGCAGATGTTGAAAAGATAATAAGCAGGTTGTTCTTATGCTCCCTGCCATGCTTGCTTAGCTTGTCACTTTGTTTCTGACTTGCTCTGTCCCAAAAATGACTGCTTGCAGCTTTATTTACATGATGAATACTTTCTGTTTGCCAACATAAATGACGTTATCAGGATGGGTATTTGGGGTGGAGAATCCCCTCAATGGCCCCTTTTGAACTTGTGACATAGTGAGGGGGGACTCTCTGTTCAGAAATATTGGTAAGCATTTATATTAACAATTGCAATCCTCATTACCTTTCTTGTTTCCTTGCTAAAGGCCTGTTCACACACCAAGTAAACTATAATGATAATGAGAAGGATATAGTTAACTAAAAGCTGTTCTAAATATAAAAGAATAGCAAAGTCCACATCATAACTATAACGGCACACTAGCACAGAGAAACAATATAGTTGGAATCGCTCTCAGAGTGATTTTTTTTTTCAGCAGATGAACACTAAAAACATTGACAGCCAATCAGAATCCATCCTTATTTAAAGCAGCGGACAACAAACCTGCAGCACATGCTTGGAATAAACAGTGTTCTTGTTCGTTGGATGCTAATATAGTTATCATTATGATTATCGTTCTTGGTGTGAACAGGCCTTAAGAGTGCTACATTGTGTCTTCATTTACTTTTCAGCTTTTTGGCTTTTTACAGGGCCTAGCAACTAAGGGCATCTAAAATAAACTAATAACACAAATCAACCAATACAAGAAGACATTCCTCATTTATCTGTAATATAAATAATATGCTAAAATTGTTATTTATTCAGTGACACTGTCATTCACAGAGAATTCGCATTACACTGAATGAAAAAAGCATTAATTTGAATAACTAAACTTCACTACTTCAGCTTATATTGCAGGCTATCAACAAATAGTGAGCTTGACTAGTAAAGTTAATCACAATTATTCACAAGATATTTTTCAAATAATCTATATGTTTAACGAATACGTTTTTTGAGGCATTTCACTAAATGAAGTGTTTTTGTAATTTAAGTTAACACACCATGAAAAGGTAAAATTATCAAATATTTAAGAGCAATAAACTAATTTTGCTGCAGCATCACACGATCTTCAGGGTGTCTCTTGATGATGTCACAGACTGCTTAAGAGTATCAGTTTTTTTTATATGATTCCAGAATGGTTACCTGTGCCTTTTACACGGAATGACCAAACTACATTTTCGGGAACAAAAGTCCTCTGGTTATTTCAATAATTTAAAGATCAGAAGCTGTGTCCGAATTCTGTTCACTCATTCACTAATCGCTTTATAGTGTATGGCATTTCAGTGCACTATATCTGCAAGGAGTGAACGTGAACGTGAAGGAGTTGTCACACGTAGTGATAAAACGACATTTATCTTACATGTTTCTTACTTTATAAAATAATATTAACAACAATAACAATCATAATGACTTTATTTTTAATTATACACACCTCCGTGCCAGCTTTGTAGTTTCACCAATTGTATAATTGTTTTTTCATGATTTATGTGTTTATAATCATTAAATACTATTAAAATAAATAAATAAATGCGCATTAACAAGTGTACAGTACATTAATTCATGAATCTAGTATTTTTTAGTAAAGTTTTAGTTTTAGTTTGTTATGCTCAGATGACGTGGTTGTTGAGCGCCCTCAAGAGACCAGTATGATTCATTGACTGTAAAAAATAGGGATGATTACATTAGAATAAATACGCAGATAATTAACAACGAATTACAGGTGACCGAAATCATCCACCAAATTATCATCTCTTACTTACAGTTTAATAAGTTAACAACAATGTCACACATTATTAAAACACCTGGCTGTTAGTAACACACATTAAATTGAGTTAATGCCTAAATAATAATAAAAAAATAATATACAGTATCCATTTCTTTACCTTACCTTTCAATTTCAAACTCCTCGGTGGATCTCAAGTCTCTGGATGTTGTGGTGCTGGGACAGTGCCTCTGGGATGGTAGACCGGGGTGGTGGTCCCTCTTTTTAAAAAGGGGGACCGGAGGGTGTGTTCCAACAAAAGGGGGATCACACTTCTCAGCCTCCCTGGGAAAGTCTATGCCAGGGTACTGGAGAGGAGAATTCGGCCAATAGTGGAACCTCGGATTCAGGAGGAACAGTGTGGTTTTCGTCCAGGGCCGTGGGACACTGGACCAGCTCTATACTCTCTACATGGTGCTGGAGGGTTCATGAGAGTTTGCCCAACCAGTCCACAAATGCTTTGTGGATTTGGAAAAGGCATTCGACTGTGTCCCTCGAGGCGGCCTGTGGAGGGTGCTCCGGGAATATGGGGTCCGGGGTCCTTTGCTGAGGGCTGTCCGGTCCCTGTATGACCGAAGCAAGAGCTTGGTTCGCATTGCCGGCAGTAAGTCAGACTTCTTCCCGGTGCATGTTGGACTCCGGCAGGGCTGCCCTTTGTCGCCGGTTCTGTTCATAATTTTTATGGACAGAATTTCTAGGCGCAGCCAGGGGCCGGAGGGTGTCAGGTTTGGGGACCATGTGATTTCGTCTCTGCTCTTTGCGGATGATGTTGTCGTGTTGGCCCCTTCAGACCAGGACCTTCAGCATGCACTGGGACGGTTTGCAGCCGAATGTGAAATGGCTGGGATGAAAATCAGCACCTCCAAATCCGAGGCCATGGGCCTCAGTCGGAAAAGGGTGGCCTGCCCACTTCAGGTTGGTGGAGAGTTCCTGCCTCAAATAGAGGAGTTTAAGTGTCTTGGGGTTTTGTTCACGAGTGAGGGAAGGATGGAACGGGAGATTGACAGATGGATCGGTGTAGCTTCTGCAGTAATGCAGTCGATGTACTGGTTTGTTGCCACAAGGCGAAGCTCCCGATTTACCGGTCAATCTACGCTCCTACTCTCACCTATGGTCATGAGCTTTGGGTCATGATGAACGAAAGGACAAGATCCCGGATACAGGTGACCGAAATGAGCTGTCTTCGCAGGATGGCTGGGCAATCCCTTAGAGATAGGGTGAGAAGCTCGGTCACTCGGGAAGAGCTCAGAGTAGAGCCGCTGCTCCTCCACATCGAGAGAGGGGTCAGCTGAGGTGGCTCGGGCATCTGTTCCATTAAATAAATGTTAAAGCAGAAATAAAAAAGACGTCATCTCTGGTTTAAACTCGATAATCCACTTAGTCCTCCTCACATTGGATTTTGGAAAATAGTGTTTCAGCGAGTGTGTACATGGAATGTGTAAAGTAGTGAATGATTGTAGGGAATGAAGTCACTCACTCAGAATACAGCCTGACACCCGATACAGTGCACTATATGCGGTTTCGGACACAGCTATAGTCAATGCAGGCAACACTTATTTAAAAATGCTAAGAAAACAAATCTATTTTTTAACTTGGTATTTTGTGTATATCTAAAGATGTAATTGTAAAATAGTAAAGTCTGACCACTATGCTACAATTTTACACTTTGGAACATTATTTCACCAATATTTTTATGTAAATAAAATCACTTTAGTGAATTTAATTTGATGCGGACACCAAAATGGTGACTTCTCATCTTTGACCCTAAAGCATTTAAAGACTAAATACATATTATATAGAATATAGAATAGTATAATCTGATATAGTAATCAAAATGGATGAAATGTGAGTGCAAATAGTGACTCAAGAGTTTTCTCCATGCAACAATTTATAACGTTTTTAAGCACTAACGGTTAACTAACATAGGCACATCTAAATAAGGGACCTACTTCTTCCTACATTACTCTGACCTTACAAACATTTTCATTCACATCCTTCCGTGAGGGTTTTCTGATCCTTGTCACACAGTCTCATATACTCATCTTGCAGGTTGTGCTGTTGGGGGATCACAAGCAGTTGCGGCCGATCGTGAAGAATGAGCATGTGCGGAGACTGGGCATGACACACTCTCTGTTTGAACGTTACATGGATAGAGCACTACTGCTTGACACCCAGTACAGAATGGTACATATATTTGCTTCACACACGGTATACTCTTACACACCTTTATTACTGTTTTTTTTTTACAAAGATTACTCTTTCTTTAGCATGAAGAAATCTGCAAATTTCCATCAGAAACATACTACCATGGTCAGCTGATAACTGTTGTGCCTGAACGAATCAGTGTGCTTCGTGCTGAGACCGAGACAACAAGACAAAGCAAACACACTCTGTTTGGAGATATACGTGGAGAAGAGATCAGTTTGGTTGTTTCAACTGCACGGGGAAATGAGAACTCAAAAGCCAACCTTGAAGAGGTTAAGAAAGCTGTAAGTAAAGGATGATGCAAACAGAACAGAAATCTTACACCCAGTTATTTTTAAACTATCGTCAAACTGCATGTTTGCAATTATTGAACTCACCTTATACAAACAATTTTTAATTTAACAAAATGGCACTATTATTGAAAAAAGTACCCATTTCTGTTCTACATAGCACATACTCCCTAATTTTATATTTGATAAAAAATTTGATTCAATCCTGTATTGCCTCTCCTATTAGACTTAACTCAGTTTATACTGTAAATTGTCACCCAACTTACTCATTTTTCAGGTTCTGGTGCCAATGAGCTTGCACTTACACAAATCAAAGCTAGATGTGTTTTTACGCAGGTTAATATTTGCCGTCAGCTGGTATCAGTGGGCCGTGTGAAGCCAGAAGACATTGCCATTCTGTCACCATATAACGCACAGGTGGCCCAGATCAGAGAAAGACTGTCCAATGGCTCCCAACTGAAGAGAATCACTGTCACCACCATTACAAAGAGCCAAGGTAACACTTTAAAATCATTTCCTCTCTTTAGATCTCTGTATTTTTTTGTTTCCTTTATTTGATGCTAATGACATTAGTTATTAGGTTAAAGGGATATTTCACCCAATAATGAAAATTCTGTCATCATTTACTCACCCTCAAGTTGTTCCAAACCTGTATAAATGTCTTTGTTCTGCTGTACCCAAAGGAAGATATTTAAAAGAATGCTTGTAAACCACCACCACCACACCATTGACTACGATTGTTTTGTTTTTTCCAATGGGGGACGAGATCTGCTTGGTTACAAACATTCTTCCAAATATCTTCCTCTGTGTAGAGCAGAACAAAGATATTTATACAGGTTTTGAACAACTTGAGGGTGAGTAAGTGATTTTTGGGTGAACTATCCCTTTAATGCTGTTGAATAGTGATTTATCAAAGGACTGTGTAACTTTACAATAAGGTCTCATTTGTAAACATTAGTGAACTAACATGAACTAACAATAAGTGATACATTTATTGTGAACAATTGTATTTATTAATCTTTGTTAAATGTTAGTTAATATAAAATACAGTTATTAATTGTTTGTTCATGTCAGTACACACTCACAGTGCATTAACTACCGGTAATGTTAACAAATTCAACTTAATGTGTTTGCAAATGTTGAAATTAACTAAGATTAATAAAGGCTGTAGAGGTATTGTTAACTAAAGTAGTTAACAAAAAAAACTTTATTGTAAAGTGTTTCAGTTATTTTCTTAAAAGTTGCAAAAATCTGATGACAATTAAGTATTTTAATGATGTGACTGCAGGTAGTGAGTGGCAGTATGTGATTCTTTCGATGGTTCGCTCCTGCCCCAGCAACGAGATTGAACCTCTGCCTTCAAGGGAATGGCTCTCCAAACACATTGGCTTTGTGGGTGATGAAAACCAAATCAATGTTGGCATCACAAGAGCACAGAATGGGCTATGTATTTTGGGTAATCCTTACATTACATTCATATACTCTTAACAAATTACTAAATACATATCCCAGTGTACTAAATCACAATGTTTAATTCAAAAGCATTTCATTTTCTATATTTACTATTATAAGATACTAATATATATTTTTAAATGTTGTGCTTTAGGCAATCAGGAGGTACTGAACTGCAGCCCAGCATGGAGGAAACTACTGAAAGATTATTCAGGTCGTGGCTGTGTGGTCTCTGCAGACCAGATAGCAGTATGCAGTGTCCGTTAAATCAGATTTTAAATGTTGGATTGATTTTAAATCATTTTACAAACAGTGTAAATACTTATTTTTTAAAGGCCCCCTAAAATCTAAATGTAAGTTTTTTAGCTTTTAATATGAATATGTTAGCCTTAAGGTTATGAATGGTGAATGGTGCTGGTGTGTTCCAAAACATTGACGCAATTTGCATTTAGGAGCTATAAGCATTCAAAACACAGTCTCTTTACTTCCGCTAAAATGGATCACGGATTTTTATGACATCACCGCGGTCTTCAGCTTCTTATCACATCTTTTGTCCAATCAAATGCTCTCTAGAACCTATCCTGCCGCCAATGCTATAAATATCAGCTGGCAATATAGGTTGGAGGTGTGTGTTCAGTTGCTCAAACGCTCAAGTTTATTCCGTTTTTTTAACCAATGAAATGGATAGAATTTATTCACACCTCTACTATTGAATCCAACGTATCATCAGTGCTCGGATTCGCTTCCATGGTGCTGTTAATTACGAATTCCAGTCTGTGAGGTAAACTAAACGCTATTGGGTATTTGAAAAGGGAGAGGGGCCATTCAATGTCCTGCCTTAGCTTCCTGTTTCGGTGGAAATTATGTCGACACACATAAAGCTGTGCGTTCCAAGGCATTTCAGTGGGCCTTTAAGATTATATTTTTAATTATACATTCCAAATGTCTTGTATCATTCCAAACCATTTCAAAATGGTTATGATTATTTTAATGAACTAACAGATTTGAAACACTAGCCATTCCTGAAATATTATATAATAATGTAATTTAAAACTATGGCAGCTAAAGATGATTTTTTTACATATATATTTACTAGACATATCTATTCAAACTCTTGTTAATCGATTGTAAAAATAAAAAATGAAAAGGGTGAGCATTTACTTTGAATACATTGCCTCAAAGATGTAATTCTTGATGTAGCCATCATTGCCCTTGTCTGTATTGACTTAAACTTGGAAGAAAACCAAGTTAAACAATTATCAAACAGTTAAAATACTTTTTTTTCCTAAAATTTTATAAAAAAAAATAAAAAAAAATGACGACAGTGGTGGCTAAAGTCAATTTACCACAGTCACATCACATAGTAACAATTGTTGTAACAAGCGTAGCACAAGCGTATCACGTTCACTTTGACCTGTAAACAGAATTTGGCATATATATAAATTAATTAACAGCTTGTATTTTGTACATTTATGAGACAATTATTTGTCTTTTTTTGTGTGTTCAGCAAAAGAAAGAAATTCATACATGATGTGAGGAGATCCAGTCGGATGAAATCTAATTTTATTTTGTAGTAAATGAGAAAATCAATCCCATAATAAATGAGAAATAATAATATTTCATCCATAATCAGGATTAAAAGTTCCATAAAGAAACTTAACATGAACAGTTAAAATCATTTCTAATATTTCTAAGTAAAATATAAATCACACTCTGAGTATAATATTCTTGCATAAAGAATAGTTAAGTTGTCGTAAGATCTCTCTTTGAAAAGACCAATTGCTAAAGAGTCAGGTTGGAGAGTCCAAGAATATACAAACCTGTACAGAAATTGATCTCCCTCTTATGCAGTTGCTTATCGGAACAGTGTTAAGTTTCTCTTTTCAAAGTATTTATCGTGTGACGAGACTGCGAACGATAGCTACTTGAGATCGACCCAAGTTGACATAATATCATGAGTAATGCCTTAAATTTCAGAGTGTTCCTCACAACAAACCTTTACAGAAGAATTGCTCACATCGTGTGGACTACCGTTATGATTTAAATTGAAGAAGTTAGCAATAAATTTGTGTTAACGCCCAATAACCACTAGATGGTGCCCATTGACACCAGTTTTTGTTCGTTCTTTCTTATCTGACTTTAAAAATCTGGGATTCAAAATGTAATTTAAACCATACTCATATCATTCTGGAGGACATGATCATCAGGTTTTTACACTGACTTCTGGAGTTCATTTTAGCTAGAGCGCTGCTGTCATTAAAGCAAATGCACATCCCCAGGAAACTTCTGTTTTTAACCATTTAGTACTATTGTGATGTCATAAGGCTGTAGATAACATCTCATCTTTTACAACAATAATAATAAAAATTAATAAGTTTGTTTGCTGGCAGTCGATGCTTCTTACCTCGTTTTGACTTCTGACACAAGAAAGACACATCAAGAAGCCTAACATAAGGCTTTAAAAGCTTTAAAACCTGGGCCAGTGGACACTCATTCAATTCTTACCAGAACAAATGATCTCCTCCGTGCTATCATTATTTTAAAGCTCTGTACCCTTACCTTTTTTTTTAGTCATCAGTTGTTTCTGTTTATTTCTTCTAAGTACTTTTTAGGTAGAAACAGCCACATAAAAGATGATTATTTAATTATCTGAGAACTTAACTCGTGAATTATGAAAGTTCAACGTCTTATCAATAAAATTGGTTTTGTTGACAGATTTTGGTGTCAGCAGGAATTAGACTTGGAAATTTGTCCAACACAAATTTTTACCATTAGCCACCAAAATGCATAAGGACATACAGCAGGCCTCACTCTGGAACAGAATGGTAAAACTTCAGAATGTTAAAGCTGTGAAAAAACTCAATTCTGTGTACCTAATCAATCCTTAAAACATTAGGATGGCCCTAATAACATCTGTCAATGTAATAGCTTGTTTTCACATGACGTCACGCACGCCACTGCATTGCCATTGTGCGAAATGCAAATGGAGGGCAGGAAGTGATTTGCTGTATTTAGAAACCAATGTTTTGAGTCATTTATAGTTGCTTGAATCGATCAAACCACAAGGAGTTTTTATCGTGTACCAAAAGTTTTTGTTCATAAGGGGGGGAAATGCAAGAAATTGATCGAAAAACTCTGGAAAAACAGCTTGCAAACCTACGTCTGCAGTCGGGAGGAGCTGAATGGGATAACGCTTGTGTGTGTAATGCATAGACTGTATAAAATATGGACAAAGCGTCTGTGACGTCACCCATAGACTCTCTGAAGAACGGGTTTGAAGCTGTTTATTGGGGGGGGGGGGGGGGGGGGGTATGGGCGGCGCCATACTGTAAAATCTTGGGAAATACAAAATACAAAAGTTTCAGAAAGGATACAGAGGTGGTATGATGTGTTGTGTCAGAGATCATGGCCGAGACGTCAAATTCACTCGGCGCAGCCCGTTATCAGCTGTCAATCAAAGTTAACCGCCCTTATTTGTCATACATTTTATATCTAAATATGATCTAAACTAACGAGTTCGAAAAAAAATCACCCCCCTCACAGTTGTCAGGCACGCAGAACACATTGAAGATTACAATAAAAGTCCAAACTGTAAAATCATGAATTTATGCTGTGAAAACGGACATTATAACATGACGTTTATGGATTTTTGCTCCCTTTTGGGACCGGCCTCTAGCGGATTTGAGATGTATTGCAGTTTTTCGCACTTCCGGGTAGGCCTTATCTTTCAGATTAGAATGTTGCCGCTTGGTGTAACGTTAGTGATCACTTCGTCAAAGGTGAGTTAATACAACTTAAGTGACTGTGTAACGTGTAACGTTTCCAAACTTTGTAAAGTCAAAGTATGTCTGTAAGACGAGGTAGTTGCTGATATCTACCGCCTCGATGGCAGGAAAATATATCAATTCAGTTGAAAAATCGCTCCTCTTCATAATGTAAGGATCAACATGAGTTTGATTTTTTTGTTCTTGTATAGCGTGTAAAGTAGTACAATACGGACTTCACTCCCTGCCCTCCATCTGAATTCCGCGCGTCATCATAATCACGTGACTGAAACCCAGCTATTGAGTCTTTGGTTCTCATTGATACCGATCTCAGTCTTTATTAAAGGTCCCCTGACATGAAATTATCACTTTCTGAGGTTTTTTAACATTAATATAGTTCCTAGCCTGGGAAAACCCAGACAACTTCCGGCAATTTTAGATTTGCTCTGAAAGTAAGTCTGGCAAAGAGCTCATTCAAGCCCATTTCCAATCCGTCGAAATCGAGGCACCAATCAGAATTGTTGGGGCGGGCTTAACACGATGATGACAGCGCTGGGATTTTGAAGCAGATTTTGTAGCAAAGATGGATGCCGCCGTCGAACATCACTTGTTCGTATCAGCTATCGCGTCTGTTTTAAGCGATTTGAACGTTTCCTTTTTGTTATTAACCGAGCAAAGAACAACACTAGGAGATGTTTCTCCGCCGCTCTGCATACGTCATCTCCTTCATCGCTCTGATTGGTTTTAAGTCAATCCCCGACATCTGTTGGTGACGCCCCTTTGGAAATGATTTGTCTATGATGCTTTGCAAGACCATAACTCAGTTACAACTGAGAATGGTCTGGTTTTAACCAGGCTAATTAGTTCCCCTAGCATGGTCCCCCAGTTGCTAGAAATTTCAATCGGTGTAAATCGAGCTTTGGCTATACCTTTCTCTGCCTTTGAGAAAAGGAAATCTCAGACGGCTGATCTAGAATCTCCTCCGCTTGGCATCATATTGAGGAAAGGTAACCTCCCCTTTCTCTGCTTTGCCCGCTCAGAGACTTTGGCTCGCATGAGAAAATGCAAGTGAGTGAAGCATGGAAGTTCACTCAAATGAACACAAAGGTATTTTTTAGTTCTTTCATCTGAGCCTCTGAAAAAACAATGGGTTCATTTTGTTTTCTCTGGAAATACGGCAACACAACTTCCCAAAATTTTGAATGAACATTTCACCGACGACTGTTTCCTCAACTTGGGCCAATACAGAGCTGGCCTCGATGAACATCTGAAAATAAATCGATCGAGCAACCAAGCAACAATTTCTAATGTGTAGCCTAATATTTCAAGTTCAGACAGAAAATACATAAGTCAAGCCAGTGACTAAAATATCAACTTCACATCGTTTCGATAAGTAGGATGAAAATAATCTTAAAATTGTGAACAAATTACACCGAAAGCAACCAAAGAACAATCTTTCCACACAGCGCGACATTATCTGAATGTTACACTGCACAACAAGTTCTTACTGCATGTACATCATCATTTGCATTGGTAAAGCATTAGAGAGAGTGCAGAAACTGCATTGATAAGATATTTTTATGTGATGGGAATAGATCTAAATACTTTAAAAACTTCTCACGATTCGTTAATCTCGATAGCTGTAATAGTAAAAACATATAATAGAAGTAAAAGTATTCGAGAGAGTTTCGCATTCAATACTAGCTATTTCATATGCAAGCATGTCAACCAATCACAGCAGTGGCCGGTTACACTGAATCCCACTGCAGACACGCCCCTTCAAACAGAGCGTTCAAATCAGCCTAGGAAAAATGCCTTTTATTTCTAAATTATGACTATTTTTGATCCAAAAAAACATACTAACATTATAAGGGCAACCTAGGAAACATTATAAAATAATGAAATAATCCCGTGGCAGGGGACCTTTAACTCTCAGTCTCAGCTAAAGTGCTCAAATGCAAAACATGTTTTCATTTAAAGTTTTTGCATTTTCAAGGCTCATGTGAATTAAGTCTTCACTCAGGATTGTGAAAATACATGGAAGAATGAGAACAGTCCCACACACTCGATAAACAAGCACATTGTGCTGTTTACAGAAGGATTCTGACCTCATTATATCACAGTCCACATGGTAGCCGAAAATCGCTCACTGAATCCTGCAGTATGTAAACTGTGACTTTTTTTCTACTTTTAAATTTATAATTGATGGGCTAGATCAAATATCAATATTATATGGCTAGATCAATATTATATGTTTTATAATTTGATGAATTATAAGACGCTGTTTTAACACACTTTCCAAAGCTGCACCTTAAGGTAATTTAGTGTTTGGATGGATGGGTGTTGATGTCATCAGCCATGTGCTTAGATTGTATCTATTTAAGTGTGCCCTTTTTCTGTTGTGCAACATTAATGACCTGTTAACACATTAGTTGCTCGTAGTGTCTGTTTGAGGAAATTGTGACTGATTTAATATTTCCTAGCCCTTTAATGATCAGTGGTTATTAGTATTAGTATTAGTAGTAATAAACAATTTTAATATCAATTTATCATGTTAAATACAGAGGATTGTTGAAATCATGCTAATTTAGAAAGCAATTAGTTTTTGAACCTACTGATTTTTTTAATGGTGAGCTTTAGCCTACATACAAAATGAAAATCATAGACTTGAATATATTCAAGTCTATGATTTTCATTTTGTATGTAAAGCTCAACATAAAAAAATCAGTAGGTTCAAAAACTAATTGCTTTCTAAATTAGCATGATTTCAACACTATTTATCAAAATTCATACTTATGGAAATATTTATGAAACTAGTGATTAGGATGTGTAGCCTACACCATGCATGTATTCAGGTGTATAGGCCTATATATTAATACTTTTTACTTGATAACACAACTTTTAGGTCTCCTGCCTAGGCTTCTCCACATCATTCAAATCATTAAATCAAAACTTTTGTTGGAAATGGTATAAATATTCATTAAAAATATTTGAAACGAACATGAATAGATTACATCTGTATTTTGCACATGCATTTAAAACCAAATTGTTAAAAGCTAAAAAAGTGTTTTCTGCTTCTAATGTATAGGGGCTATCGATGATCCAGATGAATGTAGCCTATAGGCTACATCAATTTTGAAATGTCATGCACCCTATTTATATTCACACCACAGCCCAACAGTAGCCTGCATTCTTTCGCAAACATAGGCTATTTCAACTAATGATTAACAAAATTCCTCTAAATCCGAGTGTGTGACTACACACTAGTCTGTGCTTTATGAAAGCACAACCTTTATGTCTTGTGAGTATATAACGCCCAAAAATGTGCTTGATCTGTTTTTTTGGAGCGCTGGTCATAACAAGCGGAGTTTTTAGCCAAGACACAACAACCGTACTGCCAGAGGTTCGAGGTAAGCTTTATTTGTTCAGAAAACACACTCTTTTAACAGCGTGTTGGATCTGTCCAAGCCTGTCTCTTTTCCTCCTCACCTCCCTTAACAGAAGTGTTTGCAGCAGTGGGTTCATCTGTGAAGATACTGTGCACTGACGGAGGGGAAAAGGGGGTGGAGTGGAGATTTAACAGCTCAGTGCTCATCTCAAGCCCTGTTCTTTTCATGCAGAACACTAGTTTGAAGAACCAAGGCATCTACACCTGCCACCAACCAAACGGAAACCTGATACTAACAGTATCTCTACACCTGGGATGTAGGTTTATGCATATTGTCCTTTATTTAAAGCTGTGTAGTCTGGTAAAAAAAATATCTCACTATCCCAGAGAGCTTAAATTAAGAATTAAATTGAAATTATGTTCTGTTTGCGCTATTTAGATCCCCCCTCTCCTCCGGATGTGCATTGTTGGTCTCCAACTTACCCTAAAAGGGCCATATGTTCTTGGACACTGACTCCAGACCCAATACTTCCAACCCACTATATTGCTACATACAGGTATGTTCACTCAGAAAAAAAGGTACAAAAGCTGTCACTGGGGCTGTACCTTTTCAAAAGGTATATACTTTTGTACCTTAAGGGTGCATATTGGTACATATTAGCACCTAAAATGAACATATCAACACTTAACACTGAAACACATATTAACACTGAAAATGTACATATTTGCACCTGAAATGTACATATTAGCACCAAAAATGTACATATTAACACATAAAACGTACAAATTAGTAAAATGGACAAAAGTGTACCTTTTGAAAAGGTACAGCCCCAGTGACAGCTTTCGTACCTTTTTTCTGAGAGTGTTCCTGTTCATTAAAATGCATTGGTATAATACAAGATGAGTTGTAAAATTGACAAGTCCGCAGTGGTGTAAAGTTTTTGAGTAGGCCTAAATGTAATTAGTTACTGCACTTAATCTTTTTGGCTGCTTTGTAGTTTGACAAAGCATCAAAGATATTAGTCTTTTACTCTATACTTGACTACACTTTTGAAAAGGTATGTGAACTCTTTACTCCAATACATTTGTGATGTGTAATGAAATTACTCATTTTGCATGGCACCTAATTTTTTTAAGAAGTGATAACGCCATCTACAGGGCATTGTGGGGTTTTTTTCCCTTATGAACCCAAACTTGTCAACAAGGCTATCGATTAGTTAAAAGTTTCTAAATCACAGGTGTTTCATATGAGATGAGGTCATGGCCATAACCAGCATGTCTAGTGCGAGTATGCTTTGATTAATTAATTGTACTTACAATTATTTTATCTGACCATTACATTGAAGAGACCTTTTTGAAGGATATTGGTTTTCTTATGCCTTTTTTGAAAACTAGACTTTTTAGGAGGCTGTTGTGTCGACCTTGATTTTATTGCAGTATTGAGGTGTTCATTTTTATTATAATTTTAGAAAATAAACATGTGATTGCTCTCTCCTCACAATTCAAATGTCTCTTAGGTGTTGAGGACTAGTGCATCTTTGAGCCTACATTTAGTCCGAGTAAAATATCTAATCCTACCGTTAAAATCAGATGCTCTATCCCCCCGGTTTCACAGCCTAGTCCCAGACTAAAATGCATGTTTGAGCTGCTTTAACTGAAAGCAACTTACATTGGCATATCCTTAAATATGTCAGTGCCATTGTTTTGTCTCAAGATGCACACCAGTAATATTTTTAAGGCACATTTGTAAAAGCTACTTAAATATCCTCCCTAATCGAACTCAGGAATAATCCTGTTTAATCGAAACCGTGTCTGTGAAACCATTGAAGACTTTTACTCATATTGGAATCAATCGGTGGTGACTTACTCAAGTATGATTTAGGTCTTTACACCTCTCCAAATCTGTTTCAAATCTATTTAATGCTATATTGTCTATATGAGTTATCGTTTGAAGCTTCAAAAAGGATGTAAAAGCAGCATAAAAAATGGTGCATATGACTTGAAGCTTCTGATTCATGAGTGAATCATTCATATTGGTTTTGTGAACCAAATAAAATGATTAACTGAAAAGATCCAATTAAAAGGAATGATTTATTCACGAATCAGACATAATTTTTCATGGATTTGGATTAGCATTAGTGAGTAAATAAATAATGATTGTGTACTATTGCTTTATTTTGAATACTGTGCTGCAATTTATATTGTGCATGTTGTATAATTCACCATATATCTTTATTAAACAGTATATTAAAATGTAGAATAATAGTTCAGAATATTTGCTTCTGAATTTAAATTTAGGAGTTTTTCAGAACCACTCTCAAGTGCCCGTCAATGCCAGAAATGGGAGGGACAAGACAGGCAATGTGCGCTAGAGGAACTGGAGATCTTTGCAGGAGAACCAACTCTTATCAACATCACAGCTAGTAATGCTCTGGGAAGCACAACACGTATATGGCCATTTATATTTGAGCAGATAGGTGAGCTTTTCATTGGTCTCTTCTACCATTTCATTAATTCCACTGGTTTGCAAACAGTCTGTATTTTTATTTTTAAAACATTTATATAATCAAAACAGGAAAATATCTGAAAAAATAAATATTCACATAAACATTTACTTTATTCTATATCATTACAGAAAATGAAAAGGGCTGCTTTTGGAATTTTTTCAAGGTCTTATCAATGTTCACATCTTGATGCATATGATATGTGTTTTAATCACATATTAGTGTTAATATAGTGTTAGGGATTAGTGTTTTAATTCTCGTCATTGGTTGTGTTGTAGTGAAACCTGATCCTCCGGTGAATGTGAGCGTGATGGTATTGCCAGGAAAGAAGTTGTCTGTTCAGTGGGGTCCACCACCCACTTGGCCGGATCCTGTCAACTTTCTCCTTAAATACACAGTGAAATACCACTGGGGCAAACCTGGGACAGCTAGAACTGTGAGTTTAAACACGGTGTTCATATCATCAAATCAAACGGAACAATTAAAGCAGTAGGCTAATACAGGAGGGAAATATTTCATTCTTTAACATTTTTGTTTTCCAGCTTGGCCCTTATGAGTCCAGCAAAATGGTTCTGAGTGGACTGGTGGCAGGAAGGACTTATTACATCCAAATATCTGCAAAAGACTTCCTTGATGATGGGCGGACCAGTGACTGGAGTGCACCAATAAGTGCCACTATACCCATCAACTGATGAATCACTGAATTGACCAAAAGTGTTAAGTTTCAATGTTTATTATGTCACCGAAGTGTAACTGTTTATAAAGGCAATTTTTACCAATATGCCAGTTCAGTTTGCTAAATTTTCTTAATTAAAAAAATGTTAAACACCCACCCAGTATAGCTCCATTTTTAAATAATCACAAAGCTTGTAAGCATCTCGAAAGTGTTCTTATCTAAACTGATTTCAACTGGTTTGTGAAACAAGAAAATCACACTTTTTCAAGTAGCAAATAAAGAACAAAAATAATGCCAGTGTTTAGTAACGCATCCGTACAGAAAAGTTGAATTATAATGGTTTCTTTGAAAGTCACTTGATTTTCACTTGAAAAATAATATATATATATATATATATATATATATATATATATATATATATAATTATTATTATTTTTGATTTTATTATTATTACTTTTTTTTTTTTTTTTTTTTTTTTACAAAAACGATTATTAGAAAACCATTCAGAACATAATTAAAGTATTAGTTCACCCCAAAAAATAAATATCCAATGCACATTAATTGAAATTGCAAGGGGACAAATTACTGGTTTCAAAACTTGAAGGTCAAGTTTTGAATGAGAGTGAGTAAAGGATTGTGTCTGAAATATTCATTTTAAAGAAAACAACTGACATGAATGAAATTAAAAGATACTTATATCTCTTTGCAGAAAATCAAATGCCAAGTAGTGAAGATTGTGACTGTTGCAGATACTTCACTTTAGCGTTTCCCTTTTAACATGTAAACAGCTAAATCTTGATTTTATACATGTGCCAACAAGGCTTTGCAGAAATTCAGTCTAATACGTCAACAATTAGGGGTGTTACAAACTCAGAATGACGAACACCCAGGGAGAAAGAGGGTGCACGAGGCAGGTGTGCCGTCACCTTCTCTGGGCTGTGCGTGCCTGGGCCAGGCGTCCTCATTGTATCGATGGCATTATTATGACGGCTTTGCATGGAGAAAGAAGGCTGTCTGTTCAGGTAAACACTCGGTTCTGTGCTGTTGTATCGGCAGGGTCCTGGGGTCATGGACAAATCCTCCGATGGTCCGCCTGCTTTCCTGCGTGCTGACATGGTGAAGCTGGCGCTGGAGGATTTGTGGGGGACGTGGGAGCCGAAGAGGTTGGGTAAGGTGTAGCTGTTGGGGGCGGGTACAGGATCAACACTGCGGTAGCGTGTGCGGAAGGCCATGGTGTAAGACGGAGGTTTGTGGTGAAAGCTCAAAGGTGGAGCTTTCTCAGGACTGTAGGCTCCTGGTCCAGGAGTCTGGAATGTATCAGCTGATCAGAAACAGAGAATCAACAACTGCTTCACATGATTGTGTTTGCCTTTTACAAATTATTATACACGTGACATAGCGGTAGGATTTCAACTGGTTGTTAAGTAGTTTGCCTTGTCTTTTTGGGTAAGTGGAAAACCTACTGAAAGAGGTTCCACATTATTAGAGGGATAGTTCACTTTGAAATAAATTTTTGGTATGTTTTAGCCTTACCTCAAGGGCATCCAAGATGTAGGTGTCTTTGTTTCCGCAGTAGTTTCAATTTTGATATTTTTAGGTCAAACCGTTTTTGTCTGTCAGTCATATAATGCAGGTCTATGGCCACCACCTTAAAAAGCGTGCACAAAGAAGTCCAAATTAAACCTGATTTAATGACTCGTAAATGTGAGTACACATTGATTGACACGAAACGAGCGGTTTGTGTGAGAAAATGAACAGTATTTATATCGTTTTACCTCTTGTAACCACAGCCACGTCCAAGAGGTCTGAGAGTGCGGGCGCTTCTGTCTGCCCAAGTGCCAGAAGTGATCTCTCGCGCGGTTGCAAAAAAAAAAAAAATCAACATTGTCTGTTCATATATTGTCTAAAAAAATCATAAATTGTCTTCCCTTTTGATTTCCTGTATAGGTTTAGATCTTCACAGTGAAAGGTAACACTTCCGAAATCTCTGTGTAAACAATGAGTGACGTACACGCGCAAGCGATCACTTCCGAAGCGCCCTCAGATCACTTGGACGTGGCTGTGGTTAAAAAAGGTAAAAACGATATAAATACTGTTCGTTTTCTCACACAAACCTCTCGTTTCGAGTCTTAGGCCATCAATGTGTACTTACATTTACGAGTCATTAAATCATGTTTAACTTGGACTTCTCTGTTCATGCTCTTTAAGGTGGTGACCATAGATCTGCATTATATGACTGACAGAAAACGGTTTGACCTAAAATTTTCAAAATTGAAAATACTGTGGAAACAAAGACACCTACATCTTGGATGCCCTTGAGGTAAGCTAAAACATACCAAAAATGAATTTCAAAGTGAACTATCCATTTAAGGAGTTCTTGTGCATTATATAGGGAAGAAGAAAGATCTTTCTGATGATGAACAACATCAAATGGTGCAATGTCTTACAAAAGGCATGAAAATAATTAATATTGAGCAAAAAACTGCATAGAGATAATCAAACTATTAAAGGAACACTTTAACGTTTTTTGAAATAGGGCTTATTCACATTCTTTCCTACATTTAGATATGTGTGCAAATGCATTTTTGTCTCAGTGCATGCATTGTTTTAGTTTGACAGGGTCGGCGCTAGCTTAGCTTAGCACAATGAATGGAATCCTTTGTTGCCAACTAGCATGTCCTGAGTAAAAGTGATTAAAAAATAAACAAACCCACGTAATTATAGGCCTGCATATTCACAACGAGTACAACTAGCGATTTAGATTAACACTAGGCGATTTCCTAGGCAGATATTGACTTGGGACTATATTAGGGGGAAGCACAGGCGAAGCACTGCTGCTAAGGCGAATCACTGCTACTTGGGCGCAGAGATATCACGCAACACATGAAATCCCACGACTTCCGTAAACATACCAGCGTCCAACGCGTCAAAAAAACAGAAGAAGAAGAACACACCGGCGTGACCTGCACCGAGTGTCTTCGCTTTAGGACTATTTATGTTGAGAAGTTACAACAAATTTGGTAATTACCTGCGTAGCAAAAGGTTGTGAGAACAAGCAAAGAACTACACGAATGTAATGTTTCACAGAATTAACTTACATCGAATGTGGAACTGAGAAATAAATCTGGCTGGAGATCTGTACATCAACGCCTCTCTACAAAATCAAACAGTTTCGTGTTTGCGAAGAGCATTTTGCACCAGAGGACTAACTTACTTTGAAAAAATGGAATATGTGCCCAGAAAGACGGGATCTAACGTTACGTCTGAAAGATACGGCCGTCGCATCAAAGCACAGACAGAACAAAGTGCACATGTAAGTTGTCTTTTATTACTCTCTTCCTGTTTATCTGTGTCTTTATTCTGTCGTAAGATCGATGCCGAGAAGCTGTATCTAGACTACGAACGTCATGTTGAATTCCACCTGTTTAGCATGAACAACCTGTTACATTTGGTCCATTCGGCGTGGGGCGTTTTTTCCAGTTCATCTTATCACACCGGGGAAAAAAACGAGTAAACGTTACTGCAGGCTGGATCAGCGCCGTGAAATCCTCAACATTACGGGCTCGACATTAAGGCTTGTCCGCTTGTCATCAACAACACACACACAATTTAGCCAAAATGTCATTTGTCGAGTATCTTCATAACATAAGAGCAGTCTTATGATGGACATACAGAGTTGTGACTCGTGAGTGAGAGAATGAGGTGCGTCGTAAGATCCGCGTCTCTGTCCACAGCGGCTGCTCTTAAAGGGCCAGCTACCAATAAAGCGTTCTGTCAGTAAAGTTAATGAAAAAACAAAGGGAACAGAGAAAATTACTCACTGCTCTTGACTAAAGAACTTGTGTAGCTTTAATAAGGAGTAGTCTGTATATAATTTATAATTTATGCAGCGCAGACTGTTTGATAAAACAACCCCATCCCTAAACTTAACCGTCACTGGGGTTAATGGCATTTATGACTGGAGATTTGACTACGTGTTCAGACATGCGGAATGATGCGGACGTTAATGGCGTAGACATATACGCATACAAGCGGATACACGCGGATAGCTCAAAATGGGTGGAGATAACACGCCACCTGACTCGAGAGTGGCGTATATGTTTACGCAAAAGTCATGATGTCATGTTGCGACCTCAATAATCTCAATATGACATTTTCCCCAAATCGTGCAGCCCTAGATAAAATTATAAATCTTTACCCGGACAAGTGACTTTTGTACATGGACAAGTGAAACATATTTACTTGTCCGAAGGAGGAGTGCTCTGAAAAACTAAAATCTGTATGTTTATTGTTCTGAAATCCTACTAAGATGTCACTTGCATAATAATTTGGAACAGTGTTAAGTGAACATGGCATATAAATAATGCTTTCTAAATATTACCATTTGTATTGTGCAAGATTCATCAGTGCAAATTATTGAAAAAGGAAAAAACATGAACAATTCCTCTTTTTCCCCTTCATACTGGCAATGCCCATTTTCATGGTTCAACCAATCACAGATGAATCAAATCAAGTATTTTTTCTTATTCATTTTCCCCCTAGGGGTTTCCCATAAGTCTTTATTACAGAGGTATAAGTCATGAACCACACCAACCAGCTACAGGGCAATCAACATTACAAACTTTGATTTGAAGAAAAAAGTATTTGAAAATTTGACTAAAAGACAAACACATACAGACAAAGGTCATATTAAGTGGCTTTAAGTATTATGTACTTACATTGAACAATAAGTACAATGTATTATTGTGTTCCTATTCACTTTTGCTGCTATTGAGGTGTGATCTGGGTAAGGTTAGGGACAGGTGTGGTGGTATGGGTCGGTTTAAGGGTAGGTTAGGGGAGGGTCAACTGTGTAATTACAAATGTAATTACATAAATTAATTATAGCTGTAATTACATGCTGGAATTTTAAAATGCAAGTACAATGTAAAACCATGTATGTACACAATAAGTCCATTGTATCAAATTATTAATTTCAATGTAAGTACATCGTACTTAAAGCCACTTAATATAAAGTGGGACCCAGAAGGATACATACACGTATTTAAGTAGTTTGAGAGCATGAACAACACTGACTATTACGTCATTCGCAGTCGTCCTTCATGTGAGAGAATCTGCTGTTTAACATGAATCATGATTATTTAACAAGTTGAATTAATGTCAGCTGTTGGCTTCAACAAAAACATATATACCATACATTAAAAACCTCATAGCTCACAGTAAATGTTATCTTTAAAAAATCAAAGAAAAAAAGTTATCTTTGATTCCTTTATGGAGAAAACTAATGTGATTTTTACTTCCGCAATCCGACAGATGGACTATTGAATATCCTTTTTCATTCACAAATATGTAACATTAAAGAAGTAAAACTGGTTGACACTGGTAGGACTTCATCCTAATGTTCTTATTTAAATGAATATAACCATACATGGACTTGTTTCAGTTATGAATACTAGGTCCGGGATAAAATAATAAACATATTCATGATTCATGATTCATGAAACATGATCAGATCAGAGAGGAAACCCCACCTGTCTTCTTCTTTCTGCCCAGCATGGAATAAGACGGGGTACCGTCTCTGCCAAAGCGTGTCATTTTTCCGTCTACATGATACTGCGGCCCTGGACTGGAATCCACAGACACCACTATTCAAAAGCAACATTACAGGAAAACACACAACAGAATTTCCTAAATTACATTTTGTAGACACGCAAAGCAACACGAATGTCTAAGGCTCAAGCATTCCCTGCTATGTTTGAGCAACAGAAACGCTATTTAACATTAATTAAAATCCAACATATGGATCAAAATCAAGCATGTGGATTTTATTAGCTTAATATGCCAGAGAAATCACATTTATCATTTTATTGCATGCTGTTGTTTGTGATATAAAGTCCAGATGTGTGAGACATTTCTTTTTTTTTTTTTTATAAATACTTTGATCAAACTGGGTGTTCTCAATCCCCTCCAATCCCTTCCAAACAAGTGTTACATGTCACTAATTAGGTGTGTAAGTGTGTGCCTGTATGTGTAAATCCACCTACTATTTCAGTACTACAATGTAGACATCTAATTAATCTATAAAATTATCAGTCCGTATAAGTGCCATGTTGATATATATGTAGTTTCTGCATGAACAAGCATGTTAAAAGCATTCTCAAGTGATTAAACCCAGCATTAGTTCAGTGGATCATGTCATCTGTCAGTGTGAGAAGTGTTTGATTTCATGTTATGTCACTCACTATTGCTGCTCATGCGGCTGTGGAAGGAATAGGCCGGGCTGCTGGGTTTGGTGTAGTCATGGTTTATGTAACCGATAGTGGGCGGAAGAGCATAACGCCCTGGCCCGGGCCCTGCAGGCATAAACAAAAACAAGGTGTGCAGAGCCTTTTAGCATTTATTCCTGGAATTGTGTTGGGTAATGAATAATTAGATATATGTGATGAATATTTAAATATATATTTATATATATATAAATAAATATATGAAAATAATGTGTATTAGTGAACATTTATATGGGGTAAATGAGAAAACTTGTCAGGTTATACTGGGACTTCCTGGTAAAATAAAGATAAATAATAAATAAATGATGGGTGCATTTATAAACAAGGTTATTATCACTATACTCTAGAACGATTAAAAACATTTTTATTAAATGAAATAAAGAACAAACTAAACAGAGCTATAAGTTATATTTAGTTCATTATAAAAACAAACTAAATGAAAATTAGAAATGTTGTAACAAAAATTGCTAACTGGAAATAAATAGAAACTGAAATAAATAATATTCAAAATAATAAAAAATGACATAATAATGTAAATAAAGTACTAAAAATTAAAGGGATAGTTCACTTTGAAATTAATTTTTGATATGTTTGAGCTTACCTCGAGGGCATCCAAGATGTAGGTGTCTTTGTTTCCACAGTATTTTCAATTTTGACATTTTTAGGTCAAACCGTTCTTGTCTGTCAGTCATATAATGCAGGTCTATGGTCACCACCTCAAAGAGCATGCACAGAGAAGTCCAAATTAAACATGATTCAATGACTCATAAATGTAAGTACACATTGATGGCCTAAGACACGAAACGAGCGATTTGTGTGAGAAAACGAACAGTATTTATATCGTTTTTACCTCTTGTAACCACAGCCACGTCCAAGTGATCCGTGTAAGTCACTTATTGTTTACACAGAGATTTCGGAAGTGTTATCTTTCACTGTGAGGATCTAAACATATTTAGATATACAGGAAATTGCAATGGAAGACGATTTCGATATATCAACAGACAACATTGAATTTTTTTTCACAAATATTTTTCAGATCACTTCCGGTGCTTTCCAGCGCTCGCGCAGACCAAAGCACCGTGCTCTCAGATCACATGGACATGGCTGTGGTTACAAGAGGTAAAATGATATACTCTTCATTTTCTCACATAAGCCGCTAGTTTCATGTCTTTGACAATCAATGTGTAATTACATTTACGAGTCATTAAATCAGGTTTAATTTGGACTTCTTTGTGCACGCTTTTTAGGGTGGTGACCATAGACCTGCATTATATGACTGACAGACAATTCGGTTTCACCTAAATATATCAAAATTGAAACGGTGGAAAAAACCTACAACTTGGATGCCCTCAAGGTAAGCTAAAACATACCAAAAAATTATTTCAAAGTGAACTATCCCTTTAAAATGAAAACTCAAAATATAAAAATAAAAGCTAATTCAAAATATTAGTAAAAACTATAATAGTTTATAAATAATTCTAAAATAACATTTTAACTTATTAGATTAAAATGTGTCTTCCACAGGCTGATTAATTTTGTTAGTCAATATAAGTTATACATCTGCTAGCTATGTTCCTCATAGTCACTTCCTCTTTTTATTAAATCTAAAATAAAACTATGGAATGCGATTCATGTGAGACATAAAAGGTCACACATGCTGTGCACATTTCTAAAGTCCAGGAGAACCTTGGCTGTAAACTTTCATTTGAAATCTTAAAGATTTTTTTTTTACACAGTTAAATGTCACACAAGCTTTTTAAAGCTTTGGCCAAAAAAAGAAAAAGAAAAGAAAGAACAGACAAAAGAGGTTCTATCCTCAGAATGATACAAGCAGGTGTTGCAATAAAAGACCTAACTGACAGTTTCTTTCATCAAACTGCCAATCCACTCTCAAGAGCCAAATAGAAGCATGTTTGAACTACTTACAGAGCCCTGCGCTAAAATAAATCGTCAGATCTCCTCGCTTTGCTGAATAATTCTTTCGACACAATCATTTGTACAAATGAATCTACTGAAAAGAGCGGTCACACACTTACCTCGTTCCCTGCCAGCAATGATGGGCCGCCGTCTCACCACTTCCCCCATGCCGCTTATATTTTCTGTCTAGCTTAAAGAGCTGACAGCAAAATCGGCAGCAAGAGAGCTCAAGGAGGTCCAGTAAAGGTTGAAGTTTCAGTTTAGACACACTGGAGAAATACAACTGCGGCCTGAATTATAAATGAATCTTACAAGCACAGGAAACCTTACCCTTGTCCAGGCTTCAAGAACTTCCATCTCAATATCTTTACGCATAACAGATTTCCAAACATCCATCACTGACTACAAAAGACACCTACAGTTACACCTTGGCAACTTGTGTGTAAACGACAGCTAATGACCTAATTACACAATGTGAGATGGTCGACAACTGTGTGAAATTACTAATAGATCCACTTTATTCTTTCGAGGTAACAAGATTATATATTAATAGCCGCCTGAAGTGAGATATTCTGTACTTCACTCCATCAACTTGTGATATAAAAATATAGGTAGCACTTTACAATAAGGTCTGATTTGTTAACAGTAGTTAATGCATTAACTTACAATTGGTCATATATTTTTTTACAGCATTTATTAATGTTAGACTGAAAAAAAAATTCAATTACACTTTATTTTAAGCTGTCCGTGTTACAGTGTAATTATACATTTAAGTACTGAGTATTAATAATGTACGCACTGTAGGGATAGGTTTGTTTGGTTTAGGATTAGTTGAATGTAATTATGCACAATTTATAGTTGCAGTAACTACATGTCACACGTGTAACAAGGACACTGTAAAATAAAATGTTACCAAATATGAACTAATATTAACAGATGCAATTTTTGATCTTCAAAATGTGTCGCACTTTAAATTAGGGCCCGATTCTCACTATTATCTATGCATTTTGCCTTAATAAACTCCTAATAAATGCTTATTAATAGTTAGTAATGTACTTTAGGTAATAAGATTATAAGAATATGGTTATGCAAAATAAGGCATTATGCATTTTATAAGTACTAATAAACAGTCAATATCCTAAATGTATGGTAATAAGCCACTAGTTAATGATGAGAATTGGAAGCCTAAAGTAAAGTTTTCAACCACTTAACATATAGTTAACCAAAGTTAATAAATAAAACCTCATTGTAAAGTGAAAAATTCCACCACATTCATATTTTAAAGTGTGCTATCAAATTTTTCTTTTTTTAATAAAAAATTAATGACAGTTCAATAGGTTAGTGGGTGAAAGTAAAGTGGGTGAAACCTGATATAGAAAACATCAAATTGATTTTTACATTGGCAGAATTGCTCAAACTCGCTGTTCCCATGGACACCTTCAACTAGTACTCAAAACAAATGAAACTTCTGGAAACCTACTCTTGTTTCGGTGGCATAGTTTTACAGTAGGAAGTCCCATATCACGTTACTCTGATTTAACAGTGTGAAGCTGCTTCAAACAAATGATGCATTGCTTTAAAACAGTTTGTTTCTCTTTAGCAGCTCTAAACTGATAAAATAATGTGTAAAATGTAATATCACGCACGCTAAGAAAGTCTTGTGAAAGCAGAGATGCCATCCTTGACCAGTGAGGAGTGAGCGGACATTAAACTTTAACCTGCTCTATCTCAGACTCATGTAGAAGCTGGTAACACTACAGCTGAGCTCTGGCATGCAGCCGGAGAGGACTAAAGTGGCGTAGGTTAAGTTACCTAATTAAGTTCAATGATTTTTCACCTGGTTTGCATATAGCTGGTCCATTAACTCATCATCAACATACATTCCAAGAGTTTGATGCCTTAAGGGCTTTAAATAAAAAGCAGGGAATGTTATTCTGCGACTTGATACTGAGCATATTATTGATCTCTGTGCCATGAAAGTGCTTGAGGACTCACTTTATAAACACTTATTTGCGAAATAATACTCCGATAACATGTACAGAGAGTATGGTTACAATCAGGGTCCTTGTCAGAAGAGCCATAGAGCATCTTTTATTTTATGAACCGTATTTATTTAAAGTCTCATGGCTGTTAAAGGAGGACTCTAAACCCAATGGCCTAAAGCGTTTTATTTTTTGTTCTTTGTGGGTGTCACTTAGGGAAAAGTGAAATACTGACCGTGGAAGAGGCCAGTGTAAGAGCACTAATTTAACCAGACAACTGCTCGTACACACATTCATCTTTTTCCCTGTAGAGAATCTTGCTCTGGCAAAACACTTCTGCTTTGTGCAGTTGTGATTTGTGTTTTTTCTCTTGTATTGTACTTAATAAAAAGTTAAATAAAACATGATTTCCAAATCAGTACTGTTATCTTGATTCCTAAGTAAACATATCTAATCATCCATAAAGATAAATAACCTTGAGGGGGAAAAAAAATAGTGTTTTGCTTTCAGAGTGTATACCAAAAAGTTGTAATGTATAAAAAGTAAAGTTAAAAAAAAATTCTTACCCTAATCATTTTAGCATACATCTAACAAATTGTATTGATGTTAAAGCTGAAAAAAAGAAAGACAGAAAAAGATACCAATGTGGTATGAATAACTTACATTCTCTGAAAACACATTTATTTCTAAAGTAGAATTTTTTTTTGCTTTATATGATTCTAAGACAATACTGATTTTTTTCTTTTTCTGTCAAGAAGTTCAAAAGTTCATCCGTTTTATCTTAAAGAATGATTTTATGAACAATATTAGGGTTTAACAATTCAGTCAATAATAATATAATCTACCTACACATAACTTAAGAGTCAAAACATAACTTTAAAATTAAATATGCGGATACAATTCAGTACAAAAATAAAAGCAGTAAAATGTCTCAATACATAAAATTATTTTCAAACAGTTCAATGCTACAAACACAGTTACAGTTTTGTAACTGCAACACGTATATAAACACGAGAGAGAACATTGGCTGGCCATAGCTTTCCTCTCCATTCATTAAATGGAGTCCACAGAGTGTCCAACATGTTAATTTAGTGTACATCCTGAATATAGAGAACGTCAGAGGGTCCAACTTTAGAAATGAGTTTCAAAAGCAACGGGTCTATATCTTTGGATTGATATGTTCAGCATTGCATTGCATTGCAAATTTTGATAGGCCATGTGCCGGTTACCAAAAGAAACAGGAGATTAAAAGTGACAAGATGTGTTCTGTGAGGTATACCTGTCAATTTTTTTTTTTAGGTAAACTGCTGTCATGTAGTCGCAACTGTCACACTCAAACATTCATGAAAGGTACCTTTGGTAAAACTGGATGGTCTTACAATTCTTCCAGTTGTCTTGAAGTTACACGAACCGTTGGCTGAAAAACATCCAGACATTTTTTTTTTTCATTTGTCCATGAGGAACCTCTTTCTAAAGTTAGCAAGATCTGAAAACGTCATGGGTCCACATACAGACCATGTGTCATAGCCAGCATAGCCATCCTCTAAGTAAATGTGCAAATTATGACCTGTAATGAATTGCTCCCCGACACGATCAAGAACTTGTCTCCACGGATAGCGAGATGCGAGGATATAATCCACGTGATCTTCATGGCTATTATCAAAGAAAGACATTTAACAGTTTGTTTTCCTGTATAATAAGGCGTTGTAGAGAACTGCACAATTCAATCAGTGTCCAAGGGACCAAATGCCCGTCACCTTTGTACTTTAACCAGCTGTACTTTAACTTTCTCGCACTGAGCCAAGCGGCGGTCTGGAAAATGTGAATTCTTCCACAGTGTGCTGTTGTTGTTAAATGTTCTGCCTGCCAGGAGCGACGTGCTATGATTTATCTCCTTGAAGAACCTGAAAGCAGACAACATTACAGTAATCAGATAAACGCCCCAGAACACGAAAGGCTTCAAATAGCCATTCAAAAACAACCCGAGATCATGGTTTCTGCACGGATTGAGATGGCAAAAAAAAGTAGTTCAGAAAGTCTTTGCATATTTGCGGTTTAGAGATTTCGATATTCTTAGTTTAATTGCTTAGGGCTCTATCTCTTGTTGGCAACGTAAGATCATCCAATATGGTGCAGTTAGATCTTTTCATAGACTCTTCTGTGATGCTGACAAGCATTTGGGTCATGTTTTCTCGTACAACACAGACCACAACACACCAGGGACACATGAAAGGAGCAAATAGTCTCTGCTGGGTATATTCTCGAGTGAGGGACAAACCCTGTCATTTCCAAAACAAGATTACTGTGGAATCTGACAGATGTGAACTCAGAACTAAATACATATGTTGAATGATACTCGACGTGCAGAACTTCATTACTCGAGTTTATTTAAATAGTCCGGTTAACTTCAATGGTTTATGAAAAGTTACCTGAAATCATATGAGTCGCCTCATGTTATTTACTTCTGTGGTTACCGAGCAAAACACAGGAAACTCGGTACAATAACACAAGAAGCACTTTAATTCAATTAACTCGGGCAACTCCAATAACTCAAGGCAATGGATCCAGTCTCACAGTGTTATGAGAGCAAATATTCCTGGCATAACACAGTTAAAGAAACTAAAGCTGAAGAAAACCAGACACTTAAACCGTGATTAATGGGGTTTGTGGTTAAAAAACAAGTAGAATGCGAATTAAAATCTCCTTACCAACCTGGTTGCGTGTTTTGTGAGATTTCTGCAGCCAGACCCGCCACTGGTCATAAAGTTTGATGCTCATTCCGCTGCAACCGTAGGCGTGTTTGCGCACCCAGCCAAAGAACTGCTTCAAGTCCCGCCGCAACGTGGAGTTCTGCTGCCCTGCCTTTGAGTCGCATGAGCCTGTCAGCAGCCGCTCTGCGGGGCAAAAGACACAAATCAACACATGTCCGTCCAGGGAGACAAGCGCCCTATCGTGCATGCATCAAGCTTATCACAGATACAGGCCGCAGTTTATACAGCCAACCAAACACAAGTTCGGATAAAAATAAATCCTTTTCCATTTTAAATAAACAGCCGGTTTCTGAGCTCCAGATGTTGGCCGCTCCAGAAGAGTTAATGTGTAGAGGAGTTAATCTGTTAATCTTCAGAAACAATCCTCTGAAAACATATATCCAACACTCCCCGTGGCTCTCTGGCAAGCCACAAAATGAGGAGATGTATGACTAAAGTAATGCGTTGCATGTGCTAGTTGGTGTCTGCTGGACTGAGCATCGTCTCGGAAATATGTATCTGATTATAGGATGGACTGCACGACACATCCAAAATGTGAAAATATGACGAAGGCCAGCGAAGACAACATCTCAATCTGACTCTCGTTGCTACCATTTAACTATAGAGACCCTGGCTATATTTATTTATTTTCTATGTTTGTTATTAATAACAAAAAGAGACAAATAAGACGGGAACTAATTGGATTTGTATATAAGTTGAGCTGGAATCAGACTCATGTTTGCCACACGAGGCTCACTGTACTACTACATTGCATGACTTTTAATTTATATAATTATATGATCTACATGAATGGAAATTCAAATACAATTAAATAGCTACAAGAAGAATCCATGATGGTTTTTTTTTTTAATGTTATTGTGATTTTAGAATTGACAAGTGCCTAAACCCCTTAAAATGTGGCTTTTTAAAGTTAAATTCATCAATCTGGTACACTTTGAGAACTCAATTTATGGTGCGTTCACGTGCTTTTTGGTATTTACCGTAATTACCATAGCACATGAACGCACCATAAGAGCTCCAACCCACGTTCAGTGGTCTTTTATAGAACGAGTTGGTAACACTTGTGTGTTGGAATATCCCAGTCCTCTATATCACAGCTTCAAATGGTTCAAAATGCTGCTGCCAGATTTTTAACTGTAGTACGAAAATGTGAACATATTATTCCAATTTTAATGAGACTCGATTGGTTGCCAGAGGAAAACAGTGTTAAGTTTAAAGTACTGCTGTTTGTTTTTAAATCCCTAAATAGTCTGGCGCCTTCTTATTTGTCAGAACTAAACCTAAATAAGCTGGTCAGATGCTTGTGATCCACAAACAATAATACTCTGTCTCATCCGAGAACAAGATTGAAGTTGAGAGGCGACCGTGGTGTGTTTGCAGTTTCTAGACCTAGGCTATGGAACAGTCTTCCTTTATCTCTGAGATCTGTACCCTCTGGGTATGAGTTTAAATTGAAGTTAAAGTCACATGTTATTACCCAGGCATTCAAAGCATCATAAGCTATGTGCTTATTTTAATTATATGTTATATAATATATATATATATATATTAGACTTATTCTCTGTACTGCACAGTCAACTATTGTTGTTTATTTGTGCTTTATAAATAAGTTAGATAAAATTACTATACAATAAGGTCCCATTAGTTAACAGTTAGTAACTATCATTAACTAGCGATACATTTGCTACAGTATTTATTTATCTTTGTTTATTATTTTTCATTGTTAACTAATGTAGTTAACCAAGTTTTTATTAAAGGGGATATGTATAATTCAGAATCCCTTGTTATTAGCGATAGGGGTGGTCATTAAGTGACCTGCACCCAGCAATTTGCTCGCACTTGCACTCGTGCACCTGTAGTGCACTAGAGACTGAATGTGATTCTAGGTCCTGATATACTCACGACTCCCGGTGAAGCTCTTTTTCGGTCTTTGCTTAGAATTAAAAAGAGGTTAAAAAATACCTTTGCAGCGATATACTGTTAACGAACAAATCGACAGTGTTCACGCTACTGAGAGTGACATTTAGATGATTTTATATATATATATATATATATATACACACACACACACACTATACTATACTATATATAGTAATTAGGCCTATATTTGAGACTATTGTCTATATAGATCTGGCTATGTGAGACTATAGTTTGAATTAATCTCTTTTCTTTGCATGCCACATTGACATTACAGTACAGAATAGCTCTTTCAGCACTATCCTGGACAAAAACATTTGTTTCGTGTGTCATAGAACGGATAAGAGGCTCTTGGGAACGTGCATTAAAGTCGCATCCTTTTGATTTTCACGGAAAAAAAACATCCTTCACGTAAAAATTTAGTCTACAGGCTTTCATAGACTACCTAGGAGGACGAGGAGGTCTCGTTTTTTTAAGTTTTGTTACAAGCTGTTCACACATTGGCAATAAAAAACGTGATTAATACATGAAAATTCGTACATATAAATAAACAATAGTTTCGCCAAGTCATATGGTTCATTAAACATTGCCAAGCAAAACAAAAATGACACATTGACATGGAATGTGTGATCATATGTGTGCATTTTAATAATGTGGCTCATTCGATCAAGACCTGATTTATAATTTCATTCAATAAAACAATTGTGACTCCACTTTATCTTATAGTCCTGTTTCACACACAGTCCTGTATACTACACTAATTACAATAACTTGGTAATAGCTAGGTACTTGTCCTGAACCTAATCTTAACACATGTAGTTACTACTCAGCACTTTCTTGGTAAGTACTTTGAGTACTAAATTACTTAAATTATTTGTTTTTTTGCAAAAGAGCAAAGTGATACCTCTGTACTTTGATATTTACTGTAGTATTTACCTGGTCCTTTAAGAAATACAATGGAATTAGTACAGCAAACTTCTTAATAAAATAGGTTCTGCTAAGTAATGATATTTCTCTTACCACTGTGTGGTGTTGAGGCTGCAGTTGGGTGACTCCAGTCACTCCAAATGCCTGCTTTCCTTGATCCCAGAATCCCTACCGGATTACAGCGCACCTGCACAAAATACACTGTGCCTGGCCGCAACCCTGCCAGTCTGCAGGAAGTCTGGTTCCCAACATCATCCACCACCTGCAGGGAAAGACACCCAAAACAGTCTGTTACATCAAACACATACAGCGGCCGTATACCACACACTCACCGTTACCCTAACGGGCATATTTAATGTTCTCTATAAGAAAAAAAAAAGCCATTCACTTTCAAATCCTTAAGCAAGTTCACACAAGCCCATTTACAAAGAAGAAGAACAAAGAAATTTCCCCCTTTTGTGCTCCTGGGGAATATACCAACGTATATCAGAGAAAAAGACAGGAGGTAAAGGACATAAATAATTGGCCTGCCTCCTGGCTCTACATATACACAGCGAGCATCAACACTACCCTGAGAGAAAATCTATTATCTGTTACTTATTACAGATCGAGTAATTGGACGGGTGCAGACGGCATCAACGAGATGTAGACAGGGCCATGCCAGGCTCAGTGCTTCCTCCTGCTTCCTGTGTGCTAAAGCAGAGGTATACTTGGGATTCAAATGCAGGAATGTCGAAACAGCCTGGGCCCCCTGTAATTATTTACAATCCCGGTACCCCTGAATCAGTCCCTCTCCGCGGTCCATTTCCAGACTCACATTTCAAAAGCTACAAACACGGTTAATATGCACAGCTCCGTAATCCGAGGACCATCATTACTATTGGAACGTGATGAGTGGCAGAATGTTAACATCATCAGGTTGCCGTGTTACAGGCATGCTGGGTAATTATTTCCCTTCGTACAGACTATGTAAGCAATCTGTGGGGTTGAGAACGGCCCGGGTGATGATAATGCAGCTTTCTAACGCGCTTTGAAAACAACGGATCATCTGCTATGATGTGCTTTTGATGGTCACTGTCATGTTTTGACTTTGTTAACCATGTAGGACTGTGCAACTGACAGCACAGTGATGGGCAAGGGGGGGGGGGAATTATGTAACCCAACTCTGCCCAGCTTCAGAAGGAAACCTGCCAACTGATTGGATCCATATGAGCGAAATGGGGACAGCGAAAGCTTAAGTTTATTTGAAGCCCTAAAGTTTAACCGGACTCTTCCGTGGCCAGAGGACTGGAAACCATGTGCTGTTCTGCAACAGCTGGAAATGACGTTTCAGACAAGTAATACAAACACCCCAAATTCTACTGAAACATGGCTGTTATCTTTTGAACCGCTATAATTAATCATTGCGCCACTCTGCAAAGGCTTTAAGGTTGGGAAACGTAGCTGACTTAGCTCCCATGCGTGAACAATTTGCGCTACAAAAACAAGTGGGTGTGGTAGTGGGAAGATGGTAATAGTAATGAGGATAATGGGCACTGTAGTGCGTATGGTGGACGCTGACTAACTGTGCTCACTGATCGAGAGTGCTACTGTACCTTCCAATCGCTGCTTTCCTCAAGTCTGTATCTGATCTGGTATTTGGCCTGAAAGAGGAAGTCTTTTAGTGCAGGCGGTGTCCCCCAACGCACGGTCAGCTGGTCTTCCAGGTCACCCACTCGGCTCACTGTCACGTCAGTCGGTGGGTCTGTTGTCACTGGGAGAGGAAAAGAAAGAAAAACATAGGGTAAGGTTGCGACAAAAAGCTCCTTATTCCAACCATCCATCCGTCGTATTGTAATTAAGTCGAATTAAGTCTACTTCTTTACATTCAAATTACAATTCTGCATCCTGTTTATGAACTGTATGAAATGAATAACACACTAATAGACTGTTATTATATAGAAAGTTATTCATATAAGTGTCACAGCAGTCTAAATTGTATAGAAAACACAGAAAGACTGAATGTGTATACAGTGATCTAGCCATAACTACCGATTATTGTAATTTATAATTCTGGCTTCATGGATATCTAGTTTACTTGCGACTTAAATGAGTAGTTCACTTTAAAAAAAAAAACTTTTGCGGATAATTACTCACCCCCATGTCATCCAATATGTCCACGTCTTTCTTTCTTCCGTTGAAAAGAAATTAAGGTTTTTGATGAAAACATTCCAGGATTTTCTCCATATAATGGACTTCATTGGGAACCAAACGGTTCAACCAGGATGAATAAGGGTCTTATCTAGTGAAATGATCGGTCATTTAAAAAATAAATAAAAAAGTTTAAGTTTTATAAGCTCAAATGCTTGACTGTTCTGTGATGAGCGTTCGTGACTCTCCTGTTCAAACTCGTACATCAAAATTAACCAATCTTTTTTCGAGACATGACTCGAAGGGTCCTAGATAAGACCCTTATTCATCGTCTGGTGTCGTTTAAAGCTCATTTGGACCTTGACCCATTTGGTTCCCAATGAAGTCCATTATATGAAGAAAATCCTGGAATGTTTTCATCAAAAACCTTAATTTCTTTTCAACTGAAGAAAGAAAGACATGGACATCTTGAATGTCATGGGGGTGAGTAAATTATCAGCAAACTTTTTTTCAAAGTGAACTACTCCATTAAGAGGCTCAAAAAAGAAAAAAAAAGAAAAGATGCCACAAAACCTTAAAAACGTAGCCTTCTGATTACTGTATCCGATAAATTGCATCGCAAATAAAACTGTGTGACCTGCCTCACTTGCAGGAATGTCAGGAAGCTATATCAAATTTTTTTTTTTGTGTGTGTAATTTGCATGGGCAAACTGGTCAATTGAACGAACTTCAGTCTGCAGGCTGAGACTTTTGTTCATGTGATTAAAATATACCAATATTCTCTTCTAGGTAACTAGTTGCTCAGTATTTAGCAATCTGGTGTAGCTGCTATAAAATCACATAGGTAATGCTTCACATTCCGAGTAATTGTAGTTTGCTTGGATCTCAAAGCTGTTGTTTAATTAACTGGCAACATAAATGAGCATTGTCTCTGTTGCTAAGGAGGTGGAGGCACTAGGTGTGGTGGCTGTGTCATAACTATGGCATGTTTCGAGAAGCACCCACCTTCCTCTCACTGCACTTTCCATTCAAAATAGCCCTGCCTCCCCCTTCAGGTGCAGTTACACTGATTTATACAAGCAGGATGTAAAAGTTTATAACCTTTCTCATCTCCTTTTTTAAGGATGAGGGGCTTTAGTTCAATGCTAAGGCTATTTCAGTTTAATTTCAAATACTTTCTAATGTCTTGCCAAGACACAATGCCCCTCGACTCAAGTCCTAACAATACTAATTCCATTTTTATTAACATGTTTGTAGTTTAAAATGTCTGTTTGAAGAGATTATGTGCAAGCTTGGCCTGCACTCAAAGCACATAAGATCTTAAGGATTCAACAAAACAGACTTCACCCTATTCCAGTCACATTGCTAACCAGTAGCTCCAGGCAGGTCACGGTACTAGGATTAGTGCAAAACTTTGTCAAAATTACACTCGTCAGTAAAGGAGGGGGCTGCAAGTTTTTTCAGGTATGTGCGAGTAGGTGGGTAGATACTGTGAAGCAAAGGGATACGGATGCCGCTGCGATGGACCGCTGCAATTCGTCATGCCTCCACCCAGTTTTACAAGGAGTGGCGCTCTCACGTTGCACGTGGTCCTCTCGTGTTGCATGCTGCCCATGAGGAGAACACCTGGGGCTTGTGTCTAAAACGGGGTCAAAGGTCAGGCACACTCACCCACGTCTAAGATATCCAAGTAGATGACATCAGACGTTGCAGTTCCGAGTTGATTAGATGCCTCCACCCATATCTCGTAGGGCGTGAAGAGGGCGAGGTCGCGGGGGATGTAGCATGCGTACGGCTCTCCCGCGTTGTAGTCCTCACACTCCTTTTCTCGTCCATACCACCTACACGTGAGCAAACACGGTTTATTATCTAAAAGGTTCCAATAACTTTTTGGACACTGTACATTCGTAGTGATACGGCTGTGATCTATTGTGGGTTCCCTATGTGAAGGCGAATGGAAGAACCAATCAAGTGTCAAATGTGGGAATGGTTCCTTAATTATGGATTATTACTTCAGGTTTGGGAATGGGGAAATGAAAATTGCTGTGTCTGGAATCTGCATTCCATCTGCTCACTGGGCATGAAAGCCAATGTTCATAAAAAAAAAAAAAAAAAATTAAATATAAAAACAGCAAAATGCAAAAAAAATAAAAATACTAAGAAAAACTGTTAAGTAATTAAAAGTAATTGTTTTCATCAGTCTTGAAAAGCCCTGACAAAAAAAAGAAAAAAAGAAAAGTACAATATATGGCATGTGCCCATCAGAAGGAATTAGGAATTATCCACTGTCCTCCAGTGAATAGGCATGTGGGAACATGAAGTATACAAACAAGATAAGGCGTGAATTTGAGAAGAGGCTTTAACATGAGTGTGAATGACCTGTGGCACTGACCTGAGCTTATATTTGAGTGTGTATTTTGTCTTGATGAAGGTTTCTCCCTGGCCCCCAGGGGCCCATTTACAGGTGAGGTCTTTAGTGTTCCTGGACCAGCAGGTAAGATTCACAGGTTTCTCAGGAGGCACTAAAAACAGACAAAGAAAAAAAAAAAAAAAGAGTTTTCACTGAGCTGTCAAAGTGAGAACGTGGAAAGTGACTCATGCCTCTCTTAAAGATGCACTAATTATACATGATGATTTCCACTACGTACAACACTAAATTCTGTACTGTAGATAGTACAGAAAATCACTTAACTTGATGTCCAGAATTTAAAAAAAATAATCACTTGGTTTAAAGTCAACAGTGTTTCTAACCCATTTTACTTTTGAAGGACAACTTGATTTTATTCAGTTGGTAAAGATACACATTTATATTTCATAAAAATAATATTTATTAAATATCTTACATTATAGGTAGTATTTTTTCGAACAACAAAAAAAAAATTGTACATTATATATTTTATCTATTCTATATATTATTTTATACATAGATAATATTGCAATATGCTTTGATGAATTTTACAATATTCACCAAAGAATCGTTAAAAAAATATGATTTTTAAAAAAAAAAAAAAACAAGAAGTGTTTCTCGACCACATCATTAGCATAGTAGAATGATTTCTGAAGGATTGTTTGACACTAAATGAATCTTGCTGAAAATTCACCTTTGCATCAAAGGAATAAATTACATTTTAAAATCCATCAAAATAAGAGAGTTATTTTAAATTGTAAATAATATTTTTCTTTTCTCTAATTTTAATCAAACAAACTCAAAGCATTGGTGAGCATAAGAGATTTAAAACGTCTCTTTAAAAAATAAGTCATTTCAAAAGAAAAGAAGTCTAATGAATGTTTATAAATACTGCCTTTTTTTGGAGTAATGTGCACAGATGAATCACCCACAAGAAGATATTTAGAAACGTGTATTAAGAAAGTAAATAGGGTCAATTTTGACTTAGTGTTGACTTTAAATATTTTCAATAATGGATGAGTGTCTTCAGCTGTCATCCTCATTTAAGTTCAGGAATGGGGCCAAGATTCCATTCAGCTGAGAACAAAAGACACTGCGTCTAAGTGTAAGACTGTGATTATATGAACCAAACCTTGCAGTGGAGACCTCAGAGACATAGAGAGCTTGAGTCAACACAGTACTTCTCTCACACACACACACCTCTCCATTTCTTGCTTTCAATCTTTTTTTTCCAAATGACCAGACACTCGCTTCCTTGACTTTGTCTCGCTCTCTCAATTTCCGCATTTGTGTGTGTGTGTGTGTCTGTGTTTGCAATTTTCCATACTGCCACCATTCCATGTAACTTGACAAATGCGGTACATTTGTTCTGTCATACGTGTTAGTCGAGGAAAGCGCCTATAATGGACCACACAGGTGCTAAAAGCATAACAGTGGAACAGATAGCTATCTTAAGGGGCTTAAACAACTCTCGAGTTCATTGGCGGACAGGCAGAAAACATTAAATACTGCAACAACTGTGGCCCGGTGGCAGGGGGTCAAATCATAAAGACTGTCTAATACTTCTAGGTCTGACCTATATTCCCCAAGGCTCCAAGCTTACCCACAAAATCCATTTAATTATATTTAAGTTGGACTGCGTTCACAATGGCCAATTAAACGCACTCCGCAGTAAATGCGAACAATATGGTAGACAAGACTCACTGCCAACATAGATGCAGGAGCCGGCCAGCACATGACCCCCGCTGTTATGGCACACGAGGTTGTCTCCGGAGCGTTGGCGGGACCCGGAGAGCCGCGGGAGGGTGACGCTGAGCACGGTGGGGCTCAAAACGCTGTAGGTGCTGCTGGGAAGACGCTTCCCGTTTAGTGTCCAGTAGAGTGAGCCTGCGTGAACGCCGTGGTCTGGGTTCACTGAGCATGTGGCTGTCAGGCTGGAGCCGATGGGAAGCGCAGGGTCTTGAGGGTAGATTGTAGCCACCTCTGAGGGAGAGCGAGATACAGCAGGTTAGAGCTGGAAAGAGGCAGCACGGTTATTATAGGCTGTCTGGTTATGGGTGAGTTCAAATTATATGATGCTGACGGAGGAGACCGACCGACCGACCTTATGACTAACACATCAAAAAGGTTGAAAGTGACAGCCTAAATCAGAGCAATGTGGGATATGCAGCAAGATGATCACAAAAGGAGATGATATCCATTTACTATGAAAGGGAATACTTGCCGTCAGATGGTCCGTATTACCTATTCGATTGACTAACTAATTGAATAAATTAATGAACATTAATTATATAATTAGCACATTGGTTTGAGATTTTTGTCTTATGTGAGAAAAATATATGAAACTTGCACAGTGTTAAAAATAGTGCTTGCATGATTCAATGTTTCAATACTACAGTTTAGCGATCATTAAAAAAATGATTTGGCTATAAAAAGCTGCAATTGACAATCAAGTATTCCAGATATCTGCGTAATTGTACATTTTGTGTGCTTCAGATGTCCAGAAGACATCTATCACGTTCCCAAACAATCAGCATAATAAAAATTCACACACAATTATAATTTTGGAAACCCCGCTGGAGTTCATTATCACCCTTGTAATGTGACAGTGAAATCCCTCAAAAAAAAAAAAATTTAATTCAACACAATTGGGTAATGGATGTGATGAGTGAACTGCCGTGTGATTACATGCAATTACATCAAGATGGATAGACTATCCTTAAAAGAGAGATTACATATTCAGCACACATTCAGAGTGAAATCTTCAATCCGTATCAATTTCAAATGAATTGTATGTGATTGGTATAAATAATGCATTTTCATGAAAAGAATAAAAGAGAAAGGGGAAAGATACAAATCATTTATTTTATCTAACGAAACAGGATCTTTAGGGCTTGTATCACTGCTGAATAGTCTTCAAAAGGTGTTGTTTCATTTAAGTAGATTACAAAATTCTGACTCTGTTTAACTGTTTAATGACAGTAGCAATTACAAGTATTTATTGCATGTGTCTGAATAGGAAATGAGCAGTTAGATATTTGGTTTCAGATCAGAAGATCTTATGAGGTAATCCTGTAGTCCTGTCATCCCTAATGCAATGGCGAGGGAAACTCAGTAAAGCACATCTTACCGCTGAGACGGTGAACAGCGGGACCACCCTTTGGACATTCCTGCCGTGTGTCAAACCGCAATGATCTTTTAAAAGGTTACTTCTGTCTACACGTTTTTTCCCCCCTTTTAACTCTGTTTATATTTCACTGAGGCCCAGAAAAAGTCAGCCTGACGTTTTTGGGTTTAATGTTAAACTATAGAGGAGAGGGACTACTAGTCTAACATCATCAGTGGCTGTAATGCACTTCACCTTCTTAATTCCCTGCCTGGCAGTGAGGGTGTGAATGAGGCAATACTTCATTAGATGTAATTACTCTCAAGCTTCCCCTCCACCAACACCTGTGAATATCACGTAAGGGAAATGTGCTAAACGCTTGTATTGTTAATGTACTTCTCAATAGCTATTAATAATTTAGCCCTTTGTTATTTACAACGCAATTATGCCCTTTGATCCTGATACATTGTTCTCTGCGATTCATTAAAAGCAAATTAAACCTTCACTAGCACCTATATTTCACCCACAATGAAAATAGCTATGAACAAAACTAATCATCTCGGTGTTGATTTGAGGTGAACCTTTCCTTCCAGTCACATATGTTTTACAAAAACAAGCTTAAGAAATGTGTGTGGTTCGTAAGGCTGAACCCTCTATGTGTTAAATTAAATATGTATTCTCTGACCTTTTGAAATTTCGACCCCTAGCAGACTTTTTATATTTTGCACCGATATAGATACCATCAGATGGCCAACCAAGCAGTTTAAAACAACAGCTTTCCAATTTAGTATCAATTTAATGCTGTTCTCTAAAAACTATGACATTAATTAAAAATATGTTAAAAATGCAATTCATACAAAAATGACCTGAATACACATCTTCTACAGATGTTGCAGTTCATGGGTTACAAATTAATTTAGAATTAAGATAATTTTGACATTTTTGTAGGGCTTAACGTCTTAAGGTGGTGTAACTTTCTACACTAAACACTTTAAAAAGAAATATTGTGAAAAATTGTAACCAATATTTAAATACCCAATTTTGTTGTGATATGTGACAATACAATAATGTTTTGTAAAAAAAAAAAAATGGTTTATATGCTTCGATAAAAAGTTAACTTTACAAGAACCTGATTCTCATTTGTTATTTATCTACACACAAAAAATATTGTGCTTAATTCGCAGATGCTGGATACCAACTTTTTATTTTATTTTAGTAGCTATCATTGTACTTAACATTAAAAATACCTTAACATTAAAAAATGTAAATAAAGTTACTTTTCTTTTCAAACTATTGTGTTTATCAAATTCAATTTAATACTGAACGCGCCAAGTCTCCAAAATCACATTCGATGAAGAAGGTACGTAACACATGTAACACACACACACACACACAGAGAGAGAGAGAGAGCTATAAATGTACTCACGGGTGGAAGACGACAACACGCCGGCAGCACAGAGCAGCAAAAACAATAACCAGATCATCTTATGACAAATGTTCGCTTTCTTTCTTTTAGGACAAGAGAGTCTTATTTGTCTATGCAGGAATATTTGATCCACGCATGCCACACCGAGTCCAGCTCCAGTGCACCCGAACAGTTGATCCCAGCGTCAGTTCCTGAGGTGCGGGCGTCTCGCAGATATTCCAGAACACTGAACTTTACAGAATATCCGCTAAATGTTCTGTTAATGCGACGGTGCATTCGTCCTCTTCATTTACTTTTGGCATCGTTTACCGTGCTGAGGCTCTCCACTGCTAGGAAACATCCAAGTTTATACTTTGCAAGCTCCTCCCATGTCTTCCCACACAGTTCCAAGTCATTTTTGCCTCTTTCGTTTTATTCCTCCCTTCCTTCTGTCTGTGCCCTCCTCTTGTTTCCCTATTCCTCGTGAATCCCGAAGCTTCAGCCTACCTGTAGTGTAGGTCAGAACAATCTCGGGAAGTCTTTCCACTTCAGCCCTTTTATGGATTGTCACTTAAAGCCGAGTAATTACATTCTGTGTTAATTGACAGCAGGAATAAAAGTTTAACTTGCCGTCTACCTTGTAAAACACCACGCAAGTTTGTCTGATATACTATCTGTAATATGAATATTATATTTTTATTTGAACAGAATAAAAGGTAGATAATATGACCCTTAAACGAGAGAAACAAAATCATTTCGTTTCGTGGTCAAATGTTCAACGGGTTGGTTTAACTTAAAAAAAATAAGTAACCTGCTGCCTTAAAATTTTAAGTTCATTGAAATGGAAAAAATTGAGTTAATACAATGAAGGAGATAGATTTAATCATCAGAAACTCAAAATAGTTATCTGAACTACATAAATTATCTAAGTTTGACAAAACAAAAAATGTTGTGATTACAAATCATGAAAATATCTTTTTACAGTGGAGGCTACATTTTATAGTTTTGCCAATTGTTCTGATATGGAAAAAATGCAATACAAATTCTGTAAATATAATTACATAGATATAGCAATGTAATGAAATTATAATTATATTAGTGCTGTCAAATTGATTAATCACATCTATAAAAGTTTTTTATATTATATATGTGCGTATATATGTGTGTGTATAAATGTACACACACAGCTACATGATATATACACACACACATATCATATAAACACTTTTATGTTAGATACAATTAATCATGATTAATCAATTTGACAGCACTAAATTAAATATAATTATAACGACAATAAAAAACTATATTTCATTAACATCTGCAATTGTTCTTCTATAAAAATGTGAAATAAACTGAATTAAATAGTATCATTTAAGACAATAAGTTTCCAAAAACAAAAAAAATGAGATAAAACTGTGCATTTCTTTCCTTTTCTTTTGTCTGTACAAAGTTTAAATCAATGGAAAATGCATGTCAATTCAATACCAACGCCTCAAAGTTGTCATGACTAATGTTTGAGTAATGGTGGTTATGAGCAGTTGGAGATGTGGTCCTAGCCATTGAGTCACTCATTCGGTGACAATGTATATTTTGAAACAATAACCATGACAGTAAGTTCGCCCGTGGGTCAGCAAACCACAATGCATTGCTTTATTCTATTGTCGAAAAAACGCTTGTTAAAGCGGGGTTTACCGTTAGTTCCACGCTGGTGTCTCGTAAATGAGTGAGTGGACTTCCTGTCCAGTTATCACCATACAATGCTATAACAAGAGGGATGTCATCCAAAGTATGAATGAATGGGGACAAAGACCATTCATCTAACAGAGCTGGAGTCTCAAGAGAGAGCTCCCACCACATTCATTAATTCTGCCCTTATCCTATAACTTCATGCGTGTCTTCTAAACAGTTATTTAAAAGATTTGCACTTCTAAACAGCATGTTCCTAAATTTAATCTATACTTCCAAACAGTTTACTCATGCATCATGCCTATGAGTAATGCATAATGCTTGAGAATGTTATGTCATATAAATAGCGCACCTCAGGAAATGTACATTTACAAAGCATGATGATGCAATCACAACAACCTCAGCAGGCTTGAGACAAATGAAAGCCGTCCAAAGAGATTAACAAGATGTAATTATCTGTGAATGAAGTGGCTGTTGCTGGGAAATACGTGACTATTGGATGTGCTCATTTTACACAGAAATAAGCTCCAGATTTCAAAGGAACTGGTCTTGCTATCATCTGCCTCAGATCTTCGAGTCGTTAGGAATATAATCCAGTCCATCAAACGACTTTGGATCATCTTGAAGGGCGAGAGTGATTATACTTTTCACTAAATCCTAAAAGATGGGGAAATAATCCAAAACATTAGCTATGCAGAACAACTGCAAGAGAGAGGAAGAAAGGGAGTAATTGAGTGATGTGTTAAAAGAGGTCTGCTTTGGAGACAGAAAAACACAGATAGTTAGAAACAGAAAAGCAAACAAGAACTTCCTCCAAGCAAATGAGTTACAGCATAAATCTCTTGGCCTGTTCACTGACTGCATCTGATTGGACGCATACCCGGCTAGGTGATGCCTATCCAGACCAGAACGTGACTTCCACTTCAAGGAACTGTCTGTATCTAAGAGGACATTTATCCTCCAGAAGCCTGCTCCAAGACAGCACAACACACCATAATGAGACAGGGAAGCATTGATTACCGGGACCCTGTGATTTAGTGGGTGAGCTCTGGCATGTGGAACAAATTATCCCACCATAAAGATTTCAGGGGGAATTCTCTTCGGGACACAGGCTTTGACTCGCGGTATTCAAGCCGAGTGTGAAAGCATTGGCTGCTTTGTTTTGAAGCCCTCCGAGGAACCCAAATTGGACATGCAGTAATATAATGATGATTATTACCCAATGGGGGGTAAAACCTTAGTCCAACACACCTCAGCATTTTCTGTCCAATCATCTTGGCCGACACAGAAACCCTCTTAAAAATGTCTGGGAAGCTGGGAGAGGCTCCAGCTCTGTGAAACATGTGCTGAAATCACTGTAAATCAAGCAATTTCCTCTTAATACACAGAGACAGTCACTGACCCCAGCGGTCCAATCCTCACTGATTGGGAGAAAATGTTTGTTTGAAGTAGGGTCAAAGCCTTTCCAGACTCGCCTAAGCTTTGTTTACACTGTAATGTATGTTATAATGTATTATTATTTTTCTAAAGAACAGATAAATGTGAATTAACATGGAATGGAGTCAAAGAAATACAAATCAGACCATCATTTCTGACAGATACCCCTGAAATAGTTTCTAAAGCAAGGGAAGCACCTTTGGCAAGAACCCCCCCCAAATAATGCATGACAGATGTATATCAACCATACACTCGGTGATGGCAAGATCTAGCAAATGTGTAGCCGAAAATCCCATGGGACACCGAGTTGTTAACTTGCTCTTTCTCCTCATTCCATCTGGATTCAATGTGGTGGGTGAAATGCATCAAAAATCAAAAAAGAAGTGCATTTCCCCCTTCATTCTCTTGTTTTGACAATTTTTTATTCATTCCTCATAAACCATATACTCCCTATATCCTCAAACAGGTTATGCAAATCCTGGATATTCTGTATATTTGCACTATACCTTCAAGTAAAAATATTTGGGGAATATCTTCATGACTCAAATCCCTAAAATATCTCAACGCACCTAGGGCTTTTGATTTGATTAAGAAAATAAAGCTAGATGAAAATTAGATTTGAAAGTCAATGCATTATAAACATATAGGCAAATGATATTAACAATAGTCATTTACATGCTCTAATTGTTCTGCCAAAAGATGCTGTTCAAAATTTGTATTTATACATGATGATGCTCAATACTTTAGTTTTGTCTTAAATATTATGGTGAGCTATTTGGAAGTATAACAACATGCAAAGAACACAAGTCCCACTACATGAATAAAACAAATCTCTATAGGCAATTGAGCTGCGTGTCATTCAGAGGCAACCATTAGAGGGAGCACAAACACAGTGTATTTAACTCAGTTTGACAATTGTATCCAGGATTGAGAATTATATAACATTTATAATGAAATCTCTAAAGTTGTCAGGCCATGCAAATCATCATAAAACATGTACAAATTGTTATTTAGTCAATTTGCATTTTTTTCAATGAGGAATTTAGTTCATTGTTATTGTTTTTTGTGTTGAATAATCAATCTACAAATTGCTTTAAAGGTGATTATTTTATTATTTTATTTTTCCTGGGTTGCCCCAATAATATTAGTATGGTTTTTAGATCAAAATAGTCAATTTAGAAATTAAAAGCATTTTTCCTAGGCTGATTTGAACGCTCTGTTTGAAGGGGCGTGTCTGCTGTGGGATTCAGTGTAACCGCCCACTGCTGTGATTGGCTGGGATGCTTGCATATGAAATAGCCACATATCACATGTGAAACTCTCTCGAATACTTTTACTACAGCTGTTATACGTTTTTACTATTACAGCTATCGAGATTAACAAATCGTGAGAAGTTTTTAAAGTATTTAGATCTATTCCCATCACATAAAATGTTGCCGCGATGAGCATTGAGCAAGCAGATGACAGACTGTTGATCGCGAGAATGAAGATCTTATCACCATAACACAGTTTCTGCACTCTCTCTAATGCTTTCACCAATGAAAAACATGATGATGTACATACTGCAAGAGCTTTGTTGTGCAGTGTAACGTACGTCAATGATTTCATAAGAGAGCTGCGGTGTGGAAATATTGTTCTTTGATCGCTTTCTGTATAATATGTTCACAATTTAATCCTACTAAAATAAACTATGTGAAGTTGATATTTTAGTCACTGGCTTGACTTATGCATAAACAGTATTGAATGATTTGAAAGAAAGATGAACACCTGTCTGAACTTGAAAAATTAGGCTACACATCAGAAATTGTTGCTTGGTAGCTCGGTTGATTTATTTTCCTATGTTTATCGAGGCCAGCTCTGTATTGGCCCAAGTTGAGGAAACAGTCATCGGTGAAATGTTTGGACCATACAAAACTTTTGGAAGTTGTGTTGGTGCATTTCCAGAGAAAATAAAATTAACCCGTTGTTTCTTCAGAGGCTCAGATGAAGGAAATAAAAACACTTTTGTGTTCATTTGTAGGCCTGCCTACATGCAAACACTGATCAACTGCCATGCTTTGCTCATTTGCAAGCATGATATCTCTTGAGGAAAAACTCAAATCGCGCCCGCGCATTTTCTCATGGGCGAGCCAAACTCTCTGGGTGGGCAAAGCAGAGAAAGGGGAGGTTACCTTCCCTCCATATGACGTCATACGGAGGAGATTCAAGATCAAGCTCAAATGCAGAGAAAGGTATAGCCAAAGCTCAGTTTACACCGATTGAAATTTCAAGCCACTGGGCGACCATATACAGGCTAGGGGAACTCATAATGTTTAAAAACCTCAGAAAGTGAAAATTTCATGTCAGGGGACCTTTAATACACATTACCAATGAATCTTTGAAACAATCAGACAGGATGGGTTTTATATGCTAAATATAATTGTAATGTATTAATGATAGATGTAATTAAATAGAGAAACAAGTAGGGAGGGTTGCATAATGGGATGGGGGCTGTCTGGAAAAGTGCTGTGGATGCAGGGTCATCAGTCTATCTGATGTTCTTCTGAACTGCTGTGTCATTGTGCTGTTTGGCAATTTCTTTATTCTTTTGGCAGTAAATGAGCACACCTGAGGTCTTGCACGCATGACAAGAAAGACATTTGCATATTATGCAGGACAAAGTCTATCTTGTGCAATATGAAAGAACACAAAATAACAATTGCACCTGTCCTCAATACTAAATGTTGATATTTCATTGTGATTCAAAACAGAGTTACCAAACCCTTGCAATAAAAGGTGGCAGATAAGTGCTGGATTATTTATTCAAATGATCATGGCAATAATATAATTATCATAATAAACTGATTAAATGTTAAATGTTCATGGAACTGATAAAGAAGGATTCGATGCTATCTCTGCCATGTGCTTTGTATATGTCCCTGATCTTTCTAACAGTAATCTTTGCAGTCCTTTGTTGGAACAATATTTGCTCTACCACCTCGTGCTTATGGTGGATTTGCATGTTCCTGCTTCAATGACTTCCTTAAGGCAATGACACAGTGAGAATCAGCTAAACAAACCTCACAAATTCTGCAAAGGTCAATGGCCTGGGTGTAACCCAACAAGGAATATAATCTTCGGAAAGCCTTGCAGGAATACTGTAAAACAATTCGATATCTGCCAGAGATCCATAAAATCTGATATAAGCCGCTGTAATTTATATATAAAGACAACACTCTTAATATGAGGGATATAAACAGAAATAAAACATTCTACAAAGAATCTCACATGCAGGACCAGGATCCAGCTAATATAAAGTTGAGTAAATTTGTTGTGTATAAGCAACAATTTAATTAAGTTAACAGTCATTTCTGTTTAACATTTTTTCAGTTTTAATATTGGCATTTTACTGCACAGCTTAGCTTTTTGTCAACATTGTTGTTACTACTTTTGAGGGGGCTGAAGTTCCCATGTTAAAATGTGGATTAGCTTGTTCATTATTGTGGAATGCCACTCACCATATAATATGACTCACTAAAAGCCTTAAGGGACAGTTACAATCTCAACAAGCCCAAGCAAATACACTGCAAATACAAATTTCATCTAGGATTAGGAAGAGGGTTTCCCAGTGGGTGTCTGTTTGCTTTTTATCAACAACCTTGATAATTCTTGGCAACGAACTTGACATTTTTTTTTTCCCATACCATGATGGTGAGGCACTCAGACCCAGAAATGGATTAGCTACCCGAAACGAGTAATCAAGTGACAAATGAGATCAACTGACAGTCCTCGTCCTCGATATATTTGCTTTCGGTTTGTCATTCAACCTCTATTAGGTCTCGTTCAGTTCAATAGAGGAGTTGCACAGTCATGCTGATGTCAATGGCAGGCACTCTGTGTGTTTGGTAAGCTGCCAGCGGGAGCGCGCTCGAGTGTGTTCGCGAGCCTCCTTCACCAGTCATTCTTCGCTGTGTGTAGAAGGCAGGCGCGCGAGCATGAGTTACAGCGTGAGCGCGCGTTTCAACTCACACAGGCAGTTGACAGCTGGAAGGCGGTACAGCTTCGCGACACAGTAAACTTTTGTGTTTTTTTTTCGTGTGTGCTTTGCTTTGACGTTTTACGCGCCAGGTAAAGGAACATTGTGTTCGTGAATGCGCGCGGAGGGGCATTAACCTCTTCATTTATTAATTTCTTTTGTTTTATTTTATCAGCATCATTCTTTGAATAAAGCATATATGCTGACAGTAGCGTAAGTGGATAACTGTCGCCGGTTCCTGATACAAGGTGAGTGTTTTTAGCGGGTGTAGATAAGAGAATTGAGTTTGGTGTCGATTAAGACCTGCACGCATTTGACACGGGGTTAAGTTAACTAAAAGTATTTTTTTTTTCTTCTCGTCGTATCAACACAATTTAATCAGGGGTGCGATAGCCCACGGTGGGATGATGTCACATTCGTTGAAATCTCGGATTACTGTTTCACGTTTTTCCCCAAAGGAAAGTGCTGACAAAGTTTTGTTCTTAATAGTGCAATCACACACGAACACGTTACTGTAATATGTTAGCACTGTTGGCAAATATCCGCGGTAACTTACTGACATTTACTACTACAGCTGCAGCATGATTGCTAGTGCTAATATTGTAGAGTAGTTAAAAAATATCGAGTAACTTACGCTTCAAACAAAGTTTGGCAAGTTAGTTCGTACATTTCTTTTCAGCCAAAAGAATAATATAGTTCTGAAATAAGCCAAAGCGTCAAGCTTTGGGTCTCACCAACGAACATGCTAAAACCCGGACTGGTCAAGCGCATATGAGTGAAGAAGAGGGGCGACCCCTCCCCATAGACAGCATAAGAAGCCCCTCCCACGCTCAAAGCGTTTTGTACTCACAGGGTTGGGACTCTATTCCGGGTTTTCTATATAGCCTAATGTCATGCTACCTGCACGAGAATTCCATTCCAAGCGGTTGTGGAGTGTACATTTCATTTCAGTTAGTGTTTTTACCACTAATCTATATACGCATTTACAATAACAATATATATTATTTGTGATTGTGAACACATTTTATAGCTTTTCATTTTAATAGTCAACTTATTTTCAGCAGTCATCTAGCTTGTACACTGCTCACTAACCAAGCAGATTGCTCATTAAACCCCTTTTTACTAGTAAGAGTGCAATTTCAGGGCTCTCTAATTCAATTTTTACTAGTAAAAAGATATTGAAGGTATGTATAAATTAAATATGTATATAATTGCAGCAGAGCTCTGTAATTGAATTAAAGAGCTCTGCAATTGCATTCTTACTAGTAACAACTGAATTAAAGAACTCTCTAATTGCAATTGTTACTAGTAATAATTGAATTGGAGAGCTCTCATTGTAATTCTTACTAATAACAAGAATTAATTGTAGAGCACCGTTATTGAAAATGAATGGAAGTCAATGGAGACATATGACTAGTAAAAAAAAATCATTTGTAGAGCTCTCTAATTGGAATTATTACAAGTAAGAATTGAATTAGATAGCTCTGTAATTGTAATTCTTACTAGCAATAATTTAATTAAAGGGGGGGTTGACTGCTTTTTTTCTTTGCATAATTGTATTTATGGAGTGCACTATAACATGTATTCGTGGTTTTTCTTTTTTTAAAAGTCTTATTTTTCATAAACTTCAGCTTTATTGTCTCCTCTGTCCCCTGAACGAGAGGTTGACTTCCTGATTCTATGAAAACACTCCCTCAGAAACACGTAGTGGGCTCAGATTGGTTAGTTTGGCCCGGTGTGTTGTGATTGGCTAAACTGTCGCTCACGTTGTCCGGAAGGTTTAACGCCCATTACCTTTACGGGCGGAACGTGGGCTCCGGTCCAGATGTAAATATAGGCGCTTTTCCACTGCATAGTACGGTACGGTTCGGTTCGGTACGGCTCACTTGTGGTGCTTTTCCACTGCATGGTACGGTACAGTACGGTTCGCTTCGGGTCGCTTTAAATGGTACCTGGTCTGTCGAGGTTCCAAGCGTACCGTACCGGTACTAAAATGTGACGTGAAACACTGCACATCACTGATTGGTCAGACAGAATCGTCACTACCAGCGTCACTACTAGCGTCATTGGATTTGCGACACGAGACACTTTTTTAGCAGTATTTTGTTTTGCTGCCATCAGCCTCATTTTAAACACATTTTTCCGTCTAGCAGTTAAAAACAACCACATACCGAGAATCAGGAACACCATCCCCTCGATAGGCTCCATTGTTCCTGTGTTGTGGGTTTGAAAATGTGGCGCTTTTAAGATGGTGTCATGGCAGTAGAGGCGCGCGCAAAATAACGATCAGTCCCACACACTTTGAAGGGGTACTACTGCAGTGGAAACGCAAAGCGATCCGAACTGTTCCGCGCCGAGTCGAAGCGTACTGAGCCGAACCGTACCGTACTATGCAGTGGAAAAGCGCCATATGTGTCGAACTGCAGTATCAGTTTGAGGCAGAATCAGACCGAGAAACTCGCGATGAAGAGAGTCAAACAGAACCTCACCACACACGGCTCTTACTAAACGTTTCTGAATGATAATTTGCTACATTTTTTAACTTTATACACGTTTGTTTTACACAATAGCATCTGACTGGCAACAATAGCAACTGACTGGCTACTAATGTCATACTCAAACAGTGTTGGCATGTTTACGTTCTTGATCGAATCGAAAATAACGTCATAAAGCATACATGAAAAATACGTTTAAAACATTAGTACTTATAGAAAATTAAGATCCATAATGTTTGTACGAGTTTGTCGTGGACACAAAATAGCATAGGCTAACTAGTAGTGGCTATAAAGCCAGCACTGGCATTTGAAAAAAAAAAAAACACAAGGCTAACGTTACGTCTGGAATTACATGCAAATACATTTAAAATGATGAAGTCTTAGCCTACTTACAGATTGTGGCCCAACACTGCTGCCTCTTGTTTTAAAGTCGGAACTGCTTCATGTTTCTTGTTGAATCTGGAGTTGAACTCGTGGAGATTCTGGAAGCTGTCTTCCGTAAAATGCACAGCACAGAGAGCTAGATTACGATCGTCATTTTCAGGAACATAATTTCAGGAACATAAACATAAATTGTATCCATTGTCGAGGAAGTATAGCGTCCATGAGAAGGCCGAAACACAGAAGACCTGACAGCTGCGTGAACAACACACTGCGCATGCCATTTTCTGCATATTCTGAGGGAGTGGTTGATGCAAATGTTCGGGTTAGTGACGTACCATAACCCAGCTGTAGTCCCAATCGAGTCGTTTTTGTAGGCAATTATACTTCCTGATTTTTAAAAGACAATATCTCTGCTTACTCTGAACTTTCAGCGCTGCAACTTTGCAGATACTGTTCATGCACCAACAGCAACATTACACACTATTTAAAATGAAAAAAGTGAAATCGCAGTCAACCCCCCCTTTAAAGAACTCACTAATTTGATTCTTAGTAAAACGACGAGTAACACTGGGAACACTTTAAGCTATAAGCCTAAGCAATTTATGATATAAGCCATAAGCCTTCCCATAACATCATAATTGTCTTCATTCAGGCCGTTTCGAGAACGCACGCGAAAAAAAGAGGTGTGATTTACTCATGAACCAATCACGTCCAATCATAACTGTTCGTATCCAATCAGCGTGATGGAATTAACTCCTCTAACGAAGCTTTCCCCTATTCTCAGTTTACCCCCATCAAACTCACCCCACACTTTGGGGAGTCTTAAAATTAAAAGGGCTCAGGGGAGGCAAGAGAGCCTCACACTGTGACTTTATATAGCCTAGTGATTTTTACATAAACAGGAAGATAAAGATTCAATGATGCAAACAGAATTCAATTATGCAGTAACACAGTTCTAAAAAGACAATAGGAAACAGTTATTGAGTTGAAATAAGTTCAGTGTTGATTCATTTTGGTTCAATAACTGTGTTGTAAAATTAATCAATTATGGAATGAGATCAATTATTAAATAAAGACACTCTGGAGAAAACAGTGATGTCATCACCAGCTTAGTCAGTGAGAATTTATATAATTTAGAGACATGCAACTTCCTCAATCCTCAATACAACTATATAGAGCATCACAGTCCCGCCCACAGCCGGTGCCGGAAGTAAAAATTCAATACAATTTCTCCATTGACATTTGAGATATAAGCCATAAAAACGTAACCATACATGGTGGACTTGTATCAGCTACGGCTGTACTAAGCGATTGTATGCTCATATAAACGCCAAAAGTTAATGGGGCACTAACCTTGTTTTAAGATAAATGCCTTTTATTCGCGATGTATTGGATAAGTACTTCATTACCCACAATCCTGAACAATCCCACAATCCAACAGTGATGCATCTGATTGGTGGAAGTCGTGTCACGTGTCTGAAACCCCGCGAAGGTACGTGAAGACTGAAGATCGCGTAATGACGTAGGGCTAAGTTCATTGGTCGCACTCATAGACATATACACCAGACCTCACCTTGGATACGGCAGTTCATTGGAACGAATGCATCAATAGAGCCGCCATCTTGAAACAGGGGAGCCCCTCCACTTTAATGCATCAGCGTCAATGTAGTAGACAGGTCTAACGCAAATAAAATCACCATAAATCATCATGAATGCGATTTTTCTTGTTTTTTTTTTTTTTGTTCCAACGGTCAGACATGTATTTATCATTGATTCCAGAAAGAATTTTTTTTTTTTAAACATTCTTCCTAGTTCAGATTTCATCCGTGAACATCATACGCTGCACAAAAGTCCGCCACCATCAATGAATTCGAAGTAAAGGCAGAGATAGCAGCGTTACCTAGCTACTTCCTATGACAAGACCCCTGTTCCAAGATGGCAGCGGTTTTGACGCATGCTTAGAACCCCCAGGTGAGGTCTAGTGTATATGTCTATGGGTCGCACTTCTGAGACGCCCTCGCGCCATTGGATGTGCAGTTGCCACAGCTTAGCTAATGAGCGAGCCAGATACTCAATGTTTTTGCATGTTATGCTGGAAATGCGTTTGCTTCAGTAAATCGAGGAAAAGGAGTTTCCCGGCACATTCACTATATAAAATTCACTGGAGAAAAAGTTCACGTGCCCGTCGTCAGATTTGGAAGTCACTCAAAAGGCTCTTTCACGGTGGCTTTCAGATGACTTCAGTGATGCGCGGTGGTTTATGGGAGGAGTAGTTCCTTTGCTCGGAAATGAAAATATGTACACAGGCTTGTACCTTTGACTTTTTTTTTTTGGATTTTCTCTTTGTTTTTTCACTCGAAATGATGTGTTGTATGCTTATGAGTTCAGCCGTAGCTGATTATCCTCAGACATGCTCTAATACTCTTTAGATATGGATTTTACAAAATGTCAATGGGAGAAATGAATGGGAAATTTACTTCCGGCACCAGCGTTCTCTCGAGCTGTGGGCGTAACGCCGCCCCGCCCCTCCCGCTGGAATCCAATCGACTGCTTTTAACAGTCAAGCCAGGACACATGTAAGCCTATCGTGTGGTTCCACTGACGCATGCGCACAGTTGAGGTTTGCGACAACGGAGACGAGAACCCTTGCGCATGCGTAGTAAACGCATAACCTGTGGGGGAAAAGACCTTTTAAACCTTATTTTGGGGCAAAGTCATCAAAGTTTTTCAGCGATTTTTATCATATTTTACTGCTGTTTCTATACAAGCAGTTTTTATGTCCTGGTCACCAGTGAAAGTGCAGTTCTAACTCTCTTCCCATTCATTTAGTTAGGAGTCTGGTCTTGTTAGTCCGAAATAGCTGCCGTTGGCAAGATGGCGGCCGAGTGGCAGGACTTGCCTAAAAGGTCTGGCTTAGTTCAGTTCTTAACCATTAGTATCGGTGCATTCAAGTCAATACTCCCAAATATTAAGTAAGCAAGCCAAAAGGTGACTGTGGCAAGGAACTATTTTGACATGAAGCTTTACCTGTCTGTATGATCTAATCATTAAATGGTTAATTTAACAAATTCGTTCAAAACAAATTGAATAACAACAGCACGCATTCATTTTAATTTTTGCATCATATTTTTATGCCTCTGTAGTCATTTACTTTTTATATATTGATAATTTACAATAATAGCTGGAAGTTCTGTTATGGATAAAGTACAGCTAACTGTAAACTACTGTTAGCTATTGCAAAAAAAAAAAAAAAAAAAAAAAAAAAACTCTGACAGGGTGATCAGGACTTCATTGAACTATCCCGAAACTCTCTCACACTGACCCAGGGCCATCAGGCGATCCTTATTGTTGAGCCCTGAGCTAATTAAACTATCATTACTCATCTCTGAATCACACTGCAATGAATTCTTGTGTGTGTTTGTGTGTGAGTATGCCCGACTCTTTCCGAGTTAACTAATAGATAACAATCGTTATGCAAAAAGTTAGAAACTTCATCGGAACAAAGGCTTTCCCAACAGCCTGATTGATTCTAGGTCAGTTTTATCACCACCCTACCATGTACCGAGTGTCTTTATGATTCACAGGTTTCCTCATAGTCATGAACACGTTCCAGGCTGCTCATAGACTGACTGGCTCTTTATCAGAGCCATGGAGATGTGTCATGGTGTAGTTATTAATGAAGTGTTTTGTGCTCTCAATAACCTCAGCTATATAACTGTGACACAGTGGAACTTCGCTCTCCCTCCCTCCCTCTTTCTCTCTCTCTAAGTGATGAGCACTTTGTGTTGTTAAACTCATTGCAAATGAGTTTATTCTCATGAATTATGTGGAGAAAAGCCACTCAATCACCACTCCAAATTATCGCATAGGCCTATACCTCCCTTTTTGGGATGTTGGTTCAAATTTGCTTTGGCAAACATAAGCAAAATTTATGAATTAAATAACATTATAAGTATGAATATAAAAAATATAAAATAAAATATAAAATAAATAAACAGATCAAATAAAATGGAAACCTTAACTGTTTTTCCATTACACTTCAAATTACGCAAATTGAAATTGATAACACGCCCAGTTTCACAAAAGCTCATATATAACAAAAAGTTTTTATACTTGCATGTGGTGTATTTTCAGCCAATTTGAAAGAAAGAATATTTCGCATAACTTTAATGGGAACAGTTTTTTTTAGCATTCAAAGGTCTGGCGTAGTCACATGCTCATTCTTTAAAGATGGCGCGGTATGTTTGGACAGAAGACAAGACAGAGTTCTTTATTAAACTCATAAAAGAAAAAATAATTACAGGAGTTCCTCTGTGAAATCACAGACTGTACGTAATACCTGTAATAATAACCTCCCAAAAACAACACATACATTGCCACTCCCAAGTATAAAGGGTTTTCCTTGCCATTAATGCTTGGATATTAACACGCCTGTCTCCATCGTATTAAAAATGATGGCTAGTGCGGTGGCTGCCATATACATAAACCCATTACGATAAGTCTGTTGCCATGATTTTTGGAATGACTTGTTGCGTTAAATTGCATTTTATTCGCGTAACATCTATATGTTAATGGCAATAAACAATGGTATATCTAGTGAATAATCAAAACAGCATTGAAATGTAGGAATGAAAAATCTTGCCCATGTCATGTAAACTTGTACTAATTCCTCACTCTGACTATTGGTGTACATGTAAATGTAGCCATTGAATGGAAAGTGCTGTGTAAAGGTTCTTCATAAATATTCCACAGACACAGCATACAGGTTTCGAATGGCATTGAGGGTAGGCAAATAATGGCTATTCCTTTAATTGCACACAGCACATCATGGTAGTTTACCAGGACAAAAGTTCACTTGGCAGCACCTTCCAGAAAACTTCCAGAGCTTTTCACTTTCTGTTCTATTATTTTTCAAATAACCTGACACTCGAGTTAATGGTTAATCCCACCAGAGCCATGGAGCTAATGTGCATGGCTCAGCATGTTAAAGTCTGGCTTTGCAGTATGGCATGTGGGAGCATGACACAATGAGCTTTTATGAGGGATGGAGGCCACGACTGAAGGAGCTCTCTTACTTCCAAAAGAAGCCGTGGCTGGCAGCGTTGTCTTGTGATAAACTGCGCTTTAAGACAAATAAATGTCTTCAACACTGAATAGTATAATAACAGCAACAACAGTAGCAAGTGTGGGACTTTACATAACCCATGAAAAAAAACAACAACACCATGACTGATAAACAACAGACTTTGGCCTTCACTCGAAAACCATGTTGGTGTGCACAAAGGTCTTTTGATACACAACTATTTCAGTTGTGCCACAAGCATGGTTTTGGAAGTCCTGTCTCTATGCAGGAAATCACATGGTTCGTCTGTGAACAAGGGAGTGGCTTTGCTGTTTACTTTATTTTTTTTTTTAAGTCTACTTGACATCCGTCAGAGAATAGGGAAGTGAAACATGATTCAGCCAAGTCTGTGCAACTGTCAACATAGACTGTAATTGAAGACAGTTTCTTGTAAATTTTGTTATGATGGACATGGGCTCTTCAGTATTTACGTAAAGCTGCCATTGTATTCCTTTTATATTGCCTATTGCATGTTGTGTTTGTTTAGTTTTATATCCAAGATATCTTCCTCAATCATCTTTATGCATTTGCTAAAAATAAAACCTCTGGTGGGGGGATTAACAAAACATTTCTCTGTGATTTATCTGTATTTTTGTGTGTGTGTGTGTGTGTGTTTTTTTACAGGGTGAAAAGAGCACAATCCAACTCAGAGGACAATAACCTTTTGGAAGAAAAGAATATTGCATTTTTAATGCGTATGCTTAAAATAATTTAACTTTGCGTGTACATCCCCTAGTCTATAGGATAAAAATGACTTTTTACCTCGTCTATAAAGACAAAAAGAAGCATTTGTCTGATTTAAAGGACGTGATGGTATAATATCTTTTTATTATATACTGTGAATATTTCAACAATGCCAACTTGGCTTGATACAGAATCTTTGGATGGTGGACTTCTAACCAGGCAGAAGAAACATGGCTCTCATCAGGTGTGCCTATTTTTCTTCATGACGCGTGGATGGATATAGATATTCAGTCACCATCCGTTTCCTACATATCAGTGACATTCTAGGTCTCAGAGAATGAACTGTCCAAGAAAGAAGAGGCCCATTAAAGATGAGGATTTCTCTGCCATCGTGGTGCCCTCCATGAGGGGTCATGGTTACTTGGATTACACGGTTGAAAGTCATCCCTCTAGAGCCATGCAGGTCATGGATGAGTTCCGGCATCATGAATTACTCTGTGATCTGGTTCTACATGTGATGTACAAGGACAAGATAGTGGATTTTAAGGTGAGATTTACAGTGGTCAGTTCTTAAAGGTGCACTAGCTGAAAAGGCCTAAAAGCATAAGCTAGCCTGTTTTTTTTTTTGTTTTTTTTTTTTAAGAAAAAGCTGTCTTAAAAAAAGTCTCAATCAACTCAATAGTTCATTAGTCAGGGCACTGATCAAAGAGTCGGCCATTTTAAGGGCTGTCTCAATCCCAAAATCCTACCAGTGCGCTCAAACGTTCGCTCCCTAAAAAAGTCCCACAGTGTACAGTGAAAACCAGGGAGCATCGATGCTCGCTATCTTTCCTTAATAGAAGTTCTGATGTGTGAAACGTTATTCACGCGAGCCAACTCACTACACTACTAATGACATGCGATTGTCATTATTTAATTGTATTTTGGTATTACATTGTTACAAGTTATAAACATAATCTATCTAACATTTATGATTTATTTACGGCTGAAATGTTGCACTTATATGTAACAAGCAAACTATTTATCATAATGTACTTTAAATAACATAAAAAAATTATCATCAGAAAGATATCAGTTCTGCTGTTGTTCATTAATACCAGTAGTGATGTGATACGATAAGGACATTGTTGAGGACATGTCGAAGGAAATAGTCATGTGTCCCAATGTGTAGTGAGTCAGTGAGTAGTGCCTGTGTTTGTGTACACGATGTACTGATTCAGGACCTACAGTAGGAAGCAAGGGAGCTGATTGAGACGCACCCTTATTCTACTATTGTCATGAGATCTCCCATTACAGCACAGTCTGTTCTAACCATTTTTTTGTTTTGTTTTAATGGAGTTGAGTTTCACACAATTATCCATTGCATGATAAAAAACAATGTTAGCACAGTAGTTTTAGGTATTTCAGGATTTAATTTGGGGCTATTTTGGTTTCCCGGGTTCACAGGACTTTTTCCATATCATATACTGTACAGTGTTCGTATACATCAGCTGTATCTTAATTATTCATAAGATTGAGTGGCTAATATTACATGAAAGCATTACATTATACGCCTTATTCACGGCAGCGCCATCTTTGATTTTTAATGAGAATGAAAGCGAGGCTGTGAGGGATAGTCATGCATCTCTTCAATGGGCTGTACTGTTATTTAATGTGTTTTCGGATTGTTCTGCTCATGAAACACTGAAAGAAATATCTTTCCAAGAAATTTCAGTTGACAAAAAACTCCCGACAATGTAAGCTGTGGAAAATTGTAAGTATCTAGCAGTTTTATTCAGCTTTTTACAGCGGATGCCATTGGAAACACGGTAAGTCTATCCCTCACAGCCTCACTTTCATACCTGTCATGGCGCTGCTCTGAATAAGGTGTATTGTTATAAAGGGGGACTTTGTGTATTTATGTTATTATTAGCTTCAAAAATATATTTGTGCATTCTTGATACTGTGATGCCTACATTTATTAGCAGGATTGGTTTGTTTTGTGTTTTGTTTTTAATTTATTTTGACAAATGATATAGAATGTCTATAGAAATGTATTAACTATTGGCCTTAACACATAATACAAAAAAATAATAATGATTGGCTTATTGCATAAGATTCAGAATTTTAATATCAATGCTTCCCTAGTATATTAGTTGTTCTCTAATACTTTGTATAGTAAACTACATTGATTCCTCTGCTTGGATTCTTAAAAATTATATTCCAACTAGCAAATCAGGTCCAGCATGTTTTTGTTTCTTTTTAGTATGTTATGTCTCTGACACTGCAAATTACAGAGCACACAGATAAATTGTTCTCATTACAAGTGAAGAATTATATTAGTACACGTTAAGGCATTCAATTGCACATTCTGTACAGCTCTCATGATTTAGTCAGGTGTGTCCTGTCTGCTTTTTTTTTTTTTTTTTTTTTTTTTACGCCAGCCCAAAATCTACCAGAAGAAGACCTGTCGAAACGTTGCCTTTATATTAAATATGGGAGTTCAAAGCAGTGTTGCGGACATTACATTTTTTTCACTTTAGTAAGTTTCTTTTGTCCTGCACCTGCCAGAAGGTGGGATGTGCACACAATTACTTTTATAAACAAGTGTCTACATTCCCCAGGTACACAAACTGGTGCTGGCTGCCTGCAGTCCTTACTTCAAAGCCATGTTCACCAGTAACTTCAAGGAATGCCACGCCTCAGAGGTCACCCTGCGAGACGCGTGTCCTCAGGTCATCAGCCGCCTCATTGACTATGCCTACACCTCTCGCATTACAGTGGGCGAGAAGTGTGTTCTTCACGTCCTCTTGACAGCGATGCGCTATCAGATGGAAGAAGTGGCCAAAGCATGCTGCGATTTCCTCACAAAGAACCTGGAGCCGTCCAACGTCATAGGCATCTCGAGGTTTGCAGAGGAGATCGGCTGCACCGAGCTGCACCTTCGCACAAGAGAGTATATCAACACTCACTTCAATGAGGTGCGTGCCCTGTAGACTGCATACACCGAAGTGTCAGTTAGCAGCAATCGATAGTTGCCACCTGCTGTGCTCTCTTAAGTAACTGTACTGAGCAAATGACCTGTAACAGTTAGTCTGTGAATGAATGAAGGCTGTAGAGAACAGCGCTGTGTAGCTAATTGATTTGTCAATGGAACTCAGGTCTGCCTTGCAGATGGATATTGATTCGTATAAATTATCATGCTGTCAAATGAATCGTGCAATGAAGCAATAGTTAACCTAAAAACTATAATTAACCCAAAAATGCTCATGTCACTCTCCAACCTGTATTATTTTTCTTTCTTTATTACATTGTCCTTAAACTCGAAAAGAGATGTCCAAGCTGCACTTTTCCATACATTGAAAGTAGATGGCGTTTTATACGGTCAAGCTCAAATATTAAACGTAATGCATAAATGTATTTACCGTGACAAAGTACCATAAAAGTTGTCCACAGGACCCATGCTGCTCATCTTCTGAAGCCAAGCAATAGCTAAAAATAGAAAAAGCATGACATTAAAGTCATTGTTCACTGATTATCCAATTCACATCTATTCAAAGAACTACAGTAGATGATACGAGTTTATATATTGTTACTGTTTTTTTTAAACCATCCTGTTCTTTCCATGAAAATGGGCTTTGGCGGCATAAAAAAGGATGTTTGGTGTCAATGATGTCAAACCTAGCACAATGTGTCTAAAATCACATTTTTTTAATTAAAAATAAGCATGAATGAGATTTGTGAGCTCCCTAATGATCAAATAATATTAATTTTGGTACTGTTACATTAGTGAAATTTCAGTGAATTTTGCTGTCAAAAAAGCCCCATTGTCTGTCGCCAATAGTAAAGCGATGTATGAAGCACAGTTCTTAAAGTAGTTACTTTTAAACCAAACAGCTTTCTGTTGGACAACTTGGTAAAACTACATGACCAACTTGAACCCGTTGCGAAATCTATGTGGGGAATTCTTTCGCACTCATGCTAAATTCTCAATCATGGGGATTCCTATTGAAATTGACTGCATTTTACCCTCAAAAATTCACAGAACAATGATACATGTGACTGCCCCTTTATGGAAAAAGGTGAACATTCCTTTAATTTGTTCTTTTTTTCATTTATTGTCCCTTTAATAAGTTGATTATTGATATTTAAAAATATTTCAGTTTAATTTTCAGATCTAACTATCCTCCATGCTCATGTCACAGGTAACCAAAGAGGAGGAGTTCTTCAGTTTGTCCCATTGCCAGCTGCTAGAGTTGATCAGTCAGGAGAGTCTAAAGGTGCTCTGCGAATCCGAGGTCTACAAGGCCTGCATTGACTGGGTCCGCTGGGATGCGGAGGGCCGGGCGCAGTACTTTCATGCCCTCCTCAACGCGGTCCACATCTATGCCCTGCCGCCCACATTCCTCAAAAGGCAACTGCAGTCTTGCCCCATCCTCAGCAAGGCCAACTCCTGCAAGGATTTCCTGTCCAAGATCTTCCAGGACATGGCTCTTCGAAAATCCCTCCCGCCCCCTCCTCATCGTGGGACGCAACTCATCTACATAGCGGGAGGGTACAGGCAACACTCTCTGGACACTCTGGAAGCCTTCGACCCAAGGAAGAATGTCTGGCTAAAGCTATCTGACATGGGATCTCCCTGTAGCGGGCTAGGGGCTTGCGTGTTGTTCGGCCTCATTTATACGGTCGGGGGACGGAATCTCTCCCTGCAGAACAACATGGAGTCTGGATTTTTGTCCTGCTACAATCCCATGACTAACCAGTGGACCCAGCTGGCTCCGCTCAACACGCCCAGAAACCGAGTGGGCGTCGGGGTCATTGACGGAAGCATTTATGCCGTAGGGGGTTCACATGCCTCTACACATCATAACAGCGTTGAGAGGTAAGGCTGGGACAGGAAGAAAACAATTCAAAAAGGTTTTGTGTTGTCCAGGTTTGTTTTACGTTGTGGGGTTTTTCCCCTTTTATATTATATTTCCTTTCTATTATACATGCGCTAGTGGAATCAAAACATTAGCACAGTGGAGAGTGACAGATTTAAACTTTTTATTACACCAAAGACTGAGTCGCGCACCTGTCCGACAGAAGAACATTCACACAGAACGTGATAAAATCTTAGCAGAAAGGTTACAATACACGCTACACTTGTGACACGTCATAAGTACATAAAGTGTTTTGACTTGAAGAACAATCTCCTTCCATCAGGGTGTAGAGATCAGTTTGCTCTGTTCTTTTCACAGCAGTCACTCTTGACTAACAAGCTTCAGGCAAATCTGTTTCATAACGTACATTCCAGTCAGGCTAGGCCTTTCAGAAGAAACTCATCTTCTCAATAAGTGTAATGATGTGAATATTTTATAATTATTAGCCAATGATGACAGATCAGGTAAGAGAGATTCATCAGCAACCTGAAACGAAAGTGTCATGTTGTTTGTTGAATAGGAAGGACTCCAGAGTTCTGTGAGAGCTAAGAACTGGTTGTTATACAGTATTGAACCCCAAACTGTACTGTGTATACAGTAAATAAACATTCATAAACAAGATACATTATGCCACAAGCAGAGAATGTAAAGTAAGTGGCATACACCTCATTAAAGGAGTAGTTCACTTTTCAAAAAACTTCAAGATGAACTTCAAGATCCTCCAAGATGTCCATGTCTTTCTTTCTTCAGTCGAAAAGAAATTAAGGTTTTTGATGAAAACATTCGAGGATTTTTCTCCATATAATGGACTTCAGTGGGAACCAAACGGTTCATGATCCAAAAGACAGTTTCAGTGCAAACTGTTCAAAGGGCTTTAAATGATTCCAGATGATGAATAAGGGTCTTGTCAAGTTAAACAATCTCTCATTTAAAAAAACAAATAACAAAGTTTAAGTTTTTCATCAAAATGAACAAATCTTTTTCCGAGTCAATTTGTTCATTTCGTTCGTTGAATCAACCAAATGACTCAGAAAAAGATTTGTTCATTTTGATGAACGAGTTCGAACAGGAGAGTCACGAACGTTCATTGCAGAACAGAGAAAGACGAGCATTTGAGCTTATAAAACTTAAACTTTGTTATTTATTTATTAAATGAGTGATCATTTCGCTTGATAAGACCCTTATTAATCGTCTGTAATCGTTTAAGCCCTTTGAACACTGAAAGTGTCTTTTGGACATTGAACCGTTTGGTTCCCACTGAAGTCCATTATATGGAGAAAAATCCTGGAATGTTTTCATCAAAAATCTTAATTTCTTTTCAACTGAAGAAAGAAAGACATGGATATCTTGGATGACATGGCGGTGAGTAAATTATCAGGAAACGTTTTTTTCAAAAGTGAACTACTCCTTTAACTTTGTATTTATTTCTTATTTTTCCTATGGATTTGTGATATAATTTTCAAAAAGCATTTCTTGTAGACAACAGCTCAAGATTCATAACAGAGACATGTGAGTCCTATTGAGGGTAATTTAAATCTGAGCGAGCAGCTCAAAGCGGAAAGTTAATCTGTCCAGGAATGCATGGGAGAAAGCGCTTGTATTCTATTTAAGAATTAGAGCTAGGTACAAATTCAAACAATAAATGTCGATAGATCATCTACAATTTCAAAGATGTGTGAAATTCAAGACTCGGTAATATATGTGCCTCTGTTGTGCTGGGAGACAGAAACTCTTGGGTCAGTAACAGTAGCTGTCTTCACAAGATTTTAAATGGGGATCTTGCATTGTTGGCAGGTTAAATAAAACCTATTCTTGCTGAAGGCAGATTTTTAATTTGTGACATTCTGTTGGTAATATAACAGATCATTGGTATTTGGCTCTGGATATCATTGTTAGAAACAATGGAATACTTGAAGTGATGAGCCTGAGATATTACAGAGGATCTTTTATATTGCCATGTCTATGAAATCATATTCATACATTATCTAAATTTGTTTGTAAGGATGTCTTGCTTATTGTTTTCACAGGTATGACCCAGAAACAAACCGCTGGACATTTGTGGCCCCTATGTCAGTAGCACGACTGGGGGCCGGTGTCAGCATGTGTGGGGGGAGTCTGTATGTGGTGGGGGGGTTCGACGGGGACAACCGATGGAACACGGTGGAGCGCTATCAACCAGACACGAACACCTGGCAGCAAGTGGCACCTATGAACACAGTTCGGAGTGGCCTTGGTAAATATTCTGCACCATTTATCAAATTAATGGACTGGAACAGTTTTCTTTTATTTGACATGTTAACCACAGTCATGTGATGTACTGCATGAATCGTGCCATTATATAAGAGTGAGTAAAGGCAACAATAGGAAAATAAGAGAACAAATGACTAAATCAACTGAATAAACAACATAATATATAATATAATATTCAGTGTTTGAAACTTTGTATTATTAGCACTTGTCATGCTATTGCCTCCTTAAAGGAGTAGTTCACTTTTAAAAAAAAAACTTTTGCTGATAATTTACTCAGCCCCATGTCATCCAATATATCCATGTCTTTCTTTCTTCAGTCGAAAAGAAATTAAGGTTTTTGATGAAAACATTCCAGGATTTTTCTCCATATAATCGACTTTACTGGGAACCAAACGATTCAAGGTCCAAAAGACAGTTTCAGTGCAAACTTTTCAAAGGACTTTAAACGATTCCAGGTGATGAATAAGGGTCTTATCAAGCGAAACGGTCGGTCATTTAAAAAATAAATAACAAAGTTTAAGTTTTATAAGCTCAAATGGTCGCCTTGCTCTGTTCTGTGATGCGCGTTCGTGACTCTCCTGTTAGAACTCGTTTATCAAAATGAACAAATCTTTTTTTGGTGTCATGAAAATGAACATATTGACTCGGAAAAAGATTAGTTAATTTTGATAAAAGAGTTCAAACAGGAGAGTCACGAACGCGCATCACAGGACAGAGCAAGGCGAGCATTTGAGCTTCTAAAACTTAAACTTTTTTTTTTTTTAAATGAGCAATTGTTTCGCTTGATAAGACCCTTATTCATCGTCTAGAATTGTTTAAAGGCCTTTGAACAGTTTGCAGTTTGCACTGAAACTGTCTTTTGGACCTTGAACCGTTTGGTTACCAGTAAAGTCGATTATATGGAGAAAAATCCTTAAATGTTTTCATCAAAAACCTTAATTTCTTTTCGACTGAAGAAAGAAAGACATGGACATCTTGGATGACATGGGGGTGAGTAAATTATCAGCAAAAGTTTTTTTTTTTTAAAGTGAACTACTCCTTTAAGATGAATCACTTTTTGTAAGTGGCTTTTGATAAAACTACCTGTTAAATGAATAAATGTAATAATAAACCTGAATCAAACATAAGCTAAATAACATACCACTTTTTAAGTAAACAATTAATACACTAAGTTTTTGTTCACAAGTTAATACATAAAAAAAAGATCAAACTATTTAAAAAATGTCCATGAAGGTTACTTGACTTCTAGGAATTCCTAGTTCCCAGAATTGCTTGTCTCTGCAGCCTTGCACAACAATTCAGTATGTTATGTAATTGCTAAATCTGTGGCATAGTCATCAATGATTAATTTCAGGAGAGTTGAAGAATTACATGTGCAGTCGACGTAAAGACATGTACGATTTAAAGAGATAATTCATTTAGGAATGAAAATTCTTTCATCGTTTATGCACCCATATGTCTTGTATGTTTCTCTCTTCTGTGTTATAAAAAGGAGACAGTTTAAAGAATGTTCACACTGCTATCTTTCACGCAATGAATGTAGATGGGACCAGGAACTGTCATGCTTGAAAAAGGCATCATGAAAGTAGTGCATACATTTAAGTTCTACTAAGAAAATAATGCTTTGAAATTCTTGACAGACTTGGTCACCATTCACTTTCATTGTATGGCTGGAAGCGCCATACCAGAAAATACAGGACATTCATACAATGAAGTAAGGACTTGATGGCGTGTACTAAGCTGTTTGATTTGTGTTCTGTTTGTAGGGGTGGTGTGTATGGATAACTACCTCTATGCAGTTGGAGGCTACGATGGACAAACCCAACTCAAAACGATGGAGAGATATAACATCGCTCGAGATGTGTGGGAACCCATGGCCTCTATGAACCAATGCCGCAGTGCACATGGTGTCACAGTCTACCAATGCAAGATATACGTGTTAGGTGAGCTGGATTGGTGGAAAGGAATGCATGAAGTGATCAAATGAATACCTTGAGTGCAGTGGCTAAATGCCTAAATGTCAATAATCTTTAATATTATTCCATATCAGGTGGATTCAATCAAGGGGGTTTCTTGTCCAGTGTGGAGTGCTACTGTCCATGCAGTAATGTATGGACGGTTGTAACAGATATGCCTGTTGGGCGCAGTGGAATGGGTGTTGCTGTAACCATGGAACCGTGTCCTGGAATCCTGTCAGAGGATGAAGAGGACGAGGAGGAGATGTAATGTGGAAATTTGACCTGTGAACATGTGCCATTTTGAAGACAGCACATGCTGGATTTCCTTCGAATTTCTTTTTGCATGTGATGCCAATAAGAACATTTCTTTGTCATTTTAGCTTAATTAAGTTTAATTTGATAAATCTCCATCCACGCTACAAAGCGTGTGTGATTTAGAGAAAGAAGCATGGCTTATCACTGGACTAATGATCACTGTACCAGGACTAAAAGAATATGACTGAGAAACGCACAATCTTTTTGTCAAACTGCTGAACACATAATTTTGTGAGCTTGTTCTATAATGCTTTTCATGTCTGTATATGCACTGTTTAATGTGCACACCTTATAAAACACTTAAATCTGATGAACGTTTGGCTTGGGGTTTGATTTTGCTTTCCTTTTATTTTTTCGGGGGCATTTCCAGTAAGTCAGGATATATAATGAATTAAAAGGTATTCTTACAGTTCTTAAAATAATTCGAAGTGTCTTCTAATACACCTTTAAATCAGTTGAATTATGATTTCATGTTTTAATGCGTTATATTCTTCATTGGGTTTAACCACAAACAGATAAATATGATTGTTAAAGATATCACAGATGTCAATTACGCATTAGAAATATCTTATAGGGAACAGGCTTAATAAAAGTGTTACCATGTTTGCTTTTTACCACTAGGTGGAGGACTTTTACTTCCAGAGAGAACTAAGAGCCTGTCCCAATACTGGCACTTGCAGTCTATGGACTTGACCACTTGTCTGCTTCCGTGATGTATTTCCTGTATTTGGCCCAGGTGTTCAAGTGAGTGTGAAGTGTGTGTAAGAACTTTTGATCACCCAATGGGACACTTACTGTACATAGGGTCAATCAAATGTAATTGTGGTGCTTCTAATTAAGTCATAAAAGCAGTTTCAAACATTTTACATAATGTACATAGTCAATAAAATGTGCAACTTTACATTTTTATACTAAATTATATGTAATATCTAATTAATTTCACTGGCACTGGAATGTTTTCCTAGGAATCTGGTGATTTGAACATGATGAATGAGGCTGGGATACGGTTAACCTCAAATATAGCTCCATAGCAGTGTTAGAATTGGTGTGCAAAAAGGGCACTGAGCTTTGGCATTATTCAGACTTGGGACAGTCTTGAGCCCTTCCTGTTTCTTGCATGCGAGACCGCAAGTGTGAGAATTGGGACAGGATGTGGATTCAACAGAAGCTGAAATGAATTTTCTGCAAGTGTACTTTATCAACTCTTTCAAAGTTCATTTTTAAAAATGATAAACTGTATCAAAAACGTATTATGTTGATTAAATCGGAAAGGGTTTAGTTTAGGGTCCAATTCTTACTATTAATAGTTGCTTATTAGCATACTAAGATATTGGCTTTTTATTAAAGGGATACTCCACCCAAAAATGAAAATTCTGTCATCATTTACTCACTCTCAAGTTGTTGCAAACCTGTATGAGATTCTTTCTTCTGCTGAGCACCAAGGAAGATATTTTGAAGAACGATTGGACCCAAACAGTTGTTTTGCACCATTGACTTCCATAGTAGAAAAACAAATACTGTAGAAGTCAATGGTGCCAAAGTTCCAATCGTTCTTCAACATATTTTCCTTTGTGTTCAGCAGAAGAAAGAAACTCATACAGGTTTGCTACAAGTTAAGCGTGAGTATATGATGACAGAATTGTCATTTTGGGTGCATCCCTTTAATACTTATAAAGCACATTTTAATGCCTTATTCTGCATAACCATATTCTTCACCCATTAGCAGTAATTAGGAGTTTATTGAAGCAAAAGTCAGGTAATAGGGAGAATTCGTCCCCATTCTAAAGTGTGACAATGAATTTAGAAAACAAAGATTTACATTTTCTGATAGTTATTTTCTGCATGGCAATGCAGTTTGTGTGGTATTTCTTTTCACTTGTAAAGAGACAAGTACTTCTGTGATGTTACAATATTTATCATCCATCATGTGTCAAGCTTGTTTATATGAACTGGCTGAGCCTCTTTTTTTTCTTTGCCTCATCCAAGTTTCAGTGCATTTTTGCTGGATTGGTCTCAGGAAAGCCAACGGAATTAGAGAGGCTGCATGATTAACAGGGCCTTAAGTCACAAAAAAACTTTTATATTCATAATGTGTTATGGATTGGTCAAGATATAGGTTTGTTGCTGTGTTAGAGCAAGCTTTTTGTTCGCTGTCTCCATGTGCAGGAGTGGCTCGTTACATTTCCACGGTGAGACTCGATGGTTTGTTTGCCCAGTGATAACTGTTTAATCCACAAACACAAAGGCTCAACTTCTTTTCTGCAGGTTCCTGGCTTTATCCATATCAAATCATGAGGTGCCATGTCAACACTGGCATACTGGGCAAACAGATTCCAGTCCTTGGGCGGCTCACTGGCAAATCCTCACCGTGTGGCAGGATGTGAGATGTGTGATCAGCGGGCAGTGGATCTGTCACACACAAACACATGCTGAGAGACACATAAGAGTGTGAGTAAGGACCCAAGGCCTTGTTTTGGCTAATCCTGAACTCTGATTGGATGGTGAGCTGGAGCTGTCTCTTCCCCAAGCCTAACAATATATCTGATGACTCACATGGCAAAGTATGACGCACTCTCCAGTACACACACACACACACACATAGTCAGGAGCGTATGTGTTCAACAAACCTCAGTGCCTAAATGATCTGGGTTGACACACAGCTGCCTTCCATAATGTGTAAGGTACTAACTTGAGACATCACAGTGCTTAACACGTGAATATACACTGACTGGTCAAAGCTAAGGAAGCTTACAGTGCCTGCAGTCAAGCCACTTGGATATGCCTCACAATAGGGAAGAAACAACTATTAATTACCATTTCATAATGACTTTAGTGCCTCCGAGCAAGTTATTGTCAGATGTCACATCTGAAAGAGTCACGTAAAAATCGTTAGCCAAACAAATTACACTTTTACATTAGTAATCTAATTCAAAATATACAACACGTTTTGTATAAAGTGCATCAGTTTACCTGTGCTGAAGGTATTGCAAATTATATTGTCCAGAAATGTGTTAATATTCACATCCACACATAGGAGGAGCTAGGATTCTTTGCTTTCCTGAGCTGACAGCAAAAGCCAAATGATTGTGGTTTGGTTTGAAATGAATGAAATACACTTATTGTCCCCAAAGGGGAAATTTGTGTTTGACTCAAGGTGTTTACATTGACATGCATACATTAAAATCACCAGTATTATAATAAATAACAATTCCTGTACACAACCCCCCCCCCCCCCCCCCCCTTAGTGGCGACCCTGCATACACATACATATATACACATCATTTATCAATTTACCTCTTAAAAGACGTTTTAAGACAAAGACTTCTTAAAACGGGTATATCTACACATCTGACCATTTGTTTCTTAGTGTCCTGTTGAAGAAAACCCAGCTATTAATGTCACCTCTTAGTTTCTTAAAGAGAAAACAAGCATCAGACATGTTTCAAAATCTCACATGGCCAGTGCCCAATACATCTTTTTTAGACGGTCATAAAATGGCATATTACATTTAAGTTATAGACTTATTTTTTTAAGCCTTATCAATGTGTACTTTGTTGATGGCTTGACATTTAGGTCATCTTTAGATGTGGACCAAATCCAAATGACCTTGACAGATAAGCGTAAAATAATATTTCTGCACATTGCAGAGGTGACATCTGTTACTTGGTGTGATATACACTGTGCAATTCAGTAATTTTTCAATTTTATTGATATTCACATTGCAACAGTTTTTTAGGCCTTATCCAAGCAGAGAACAGCGAATAATGGGGGTTTAAAGAGATTAACCCTCAAGTTGTTCCAAACCTGTATGAATTTCTTTCTTCTGCTGAACACAAGATATTTTGAAGAATGTTGGTAACCAGACGTGGACTTCCATAGTAGGAAAAAAGTCAATGGCTACCGTACCGTCAACTGTATAAGAATCAAAATTCTTTAAAAATATAATTCTCTTGTGTTCAGCAGTAGAAATTCATACAGGGTTGGAGCAAATGGGCTAAATGATGACATAACTTTCATTTCATCAAGATCCTAATTGTTGGGTGACGTATCCTACCGGGGGGATTGGTTATTTACAAGTTTCAGCAATCACAACCTTTAGGGCCGCTAAATGTAACGTTATCGAACAGAAATCGCTCTGCCAAGGTAACCATAGCAACTACTGATCGATCGCAATAATTTCGTCCGACTTTTTTGCCATCACAAATTCGTTTAACATATTTTTAAGATATTTGGGTAGGTTCACTCAGAAAATTACTGACGACATTCCTTTAAAAAGTTGCTCACTGAAAGTCCCTGAATAACTCACACACTTAAGCAACACTCGATACTGAACTATGTAACAAGAGCTGTATGTCCTTGGCCTGAAATAGGTTGAAGACCCCTGACTTCAAGGATCAAAACTACTAGGACTTTTAAAATGATGTTTTTGGATTTTGGACCTCTTGGGAGTTTTATGTAAGAAGTCAACCTTTTTATTTAGCATATCAATTATTGTATGATATCAGACCAGAAAATGTTGTATTTGACTAACATCATCATTACTCCAAGTATGGATTTGAAAACAAGTAATACAGACGCCTGTCAAAAAAAGAAAATGAGGATAGCCGATGTCACACAATGTCAATTATGTAAACCTGATGCATAAGCCCATATAGAAAGATTGATATCTTGCTGCCAACGTACGATACGTGATTCAAGAACAGCGCGTCAAGTCAAGTCAACTCGGTCAATCTCGTTTCATCATGCACGATATCATCCCTTAACGGTTTTAATGTTAATGTCGTGTAAAATAACGAATGACTGGAGTGCTGCAAGAACGCCACAACCTTCTCTCACAAACCACACCGTACAACTTTAAAATCCAAACTGTGTTCAAGACTTATTTTTCCAAACTAAGCTGAGAAGCACGAGAGGACGGTTTCAAGCTCCCCACTGTGTGAATTGATTCTACTATGGGTCTGCCTGAAAGAGGGCTTCCGGAGCCGGGGAAAAATGTAGACATCGTTCCTGTTGACACTTTAAAATATTCGAAATCTATTAATACATACTTGGTTTGATCACTAAATAGATACTTTGGTTAAGATTAGTCTTCAATCTTAAAAATTTCAGAACTTTGCGTTCTTATTAATGGAATACAGAACCTTAAGCGTCCCTGCCTGAAAAAATGGAACATTCCACAATTTATTCCAGGGAAAGACTGACAGTTTTTTGGGTCATGAAGCAGCTGTTCAAGTCAGTGTCTCATCCTCCCTCTGCGGGAATAAGAAATTAGTACATTTGAAATTAGATAACCAAGATTTAAACTTACGGAACGAAAGTAAATACAAATTTAGGAAAGCAACATACGAAGATGATGATAGCCTACTACTACTACAGCTAAAAAAAAATAATTATTATAATCAGGGTTATTTTGCATATATGTGTAAAGCGATGTTTAATTATATTTTATTAATTGTCACTATTGCAAATAAACAATATTTGGCCAATATTTGTAAATTAACATTAATACAAAAATATTTTATAAAGCCATAATTTGTAATTCATTTGAAAAACATATACGACTGATTATAGGATATTGCATGGCCACCGTTTATATTTCATGACCAAAACTATTTTGTCATTTATGATGCAGTGACCACTGCCGAATGTCTCAGCTGAAATGACCATGAGCACATGCCACCTCTTATGCCAATCATTTCTCATCAATTATTCAGATGGGAATGACTTCCACTTGCAAGATTACAGTTCTTTTGCCTCTGGGACTTGCAGCAAGTACCAACCATGAGATATGCATATTTCAGTCAAGATGATGGCATATTTTTATGCATATTATTAGCATAGTACTTGGCGGAGAGAATTGTAAGGCACTGTTGCATGCTTATACTGAGAGTTTGGCATCTATGAGAATGAATGGTGCATATTAACAGAAAAGGATGAGGGATAAAGATGCATACTAATGTTAAAAAAAAAAAAACTTTACAAATTAATATGAAAAACCAATGCATTTATTTTTTCCAACTTACATGAAAAAATACAGCAACATTATGAGTCACATTAAAACAAATGCTAAATAAATGAGGAGTCTGCCTAATTCCCTCTCTGCCACGGTCTCTGAGAACAGCTGCAGATGCCCACTCTGTGTAAGTGGATAAAAACTATAATGCAATCTCTAGAGACAAAAGGACATTGGTCAATTGGAGTTAGTTTAGATAAAGATTTAACCTGGATAATAACTGCTGCTGACCCTGTTGACGTCTTCTCTCCTACACTCTCCGTTTGCAGGTTACAAGTGATCAATTCTAGCCTGACTTACTAGAATCATACTCATATTCTATTGAGAATATGTTGTGGGCGGAGCTCGGGCTGGCATCCAGGCTAGATCAGTTCAGTTAGAAATATCAGAACAGAGAAAGCAGATGCGTTTTCATTTAACCACATCATCTAACACTAAGGTGTCCAACCTCTGTCCTGGAGGGCCACTGTCCTGCAGAGTTTAGCTCCAACACACCTGCCTGGAAGTTTATAGCATGCCTAAGCCCTTGATTGGCTTTAGGTGTGTTTAATTGGGGTCGGATCTAAACTCTACAGGGCTGCCCAAAATTGTAAACCCAAGTTGATCGTGGAGACCATTGCCACCAATGTTCTCTCTGATCATTTTAGCTCACAAATCGATGGTTTTGGGAAATGCAGCCCAGGATAGTAAATGCTTAAAATACAGTCTGTGGTAAATACAGGCTCACAATACATTTTTACATTTTATTCTACAACATAAATTACATCACTAATACCCTTTTGTGATTTTTTGTTTCTTTAAAGCTTTTACTTGTCTTGTAAAAGGCGGATGCTAAAAAGTGACTAAATGGGACTGCAGAGGTTGTCGGAGACATTAAACATCCTCAGCCGAACAGGTAAAGTCTCACTAGTCCACTTTCATAGCCTCATTGTGTCTATAATCACGCTCTTGCAAACCATTATAACTCGAGCTTTCAGGGAAAATATTTTTAAACAAAGACTGAAAGAGTTGTCGGAAGCTTTGTGATGGTGAAACTGAAGTGAAGCGACCGTGGTTGTAATTCATTTATATCCTAAATTTACCTTTTAACCTCTGCTGTGTGTACAGTATTTAGGCTACGCATCATATATTCTTAGATTATCTCGATGAACAAAATGTGAAGGAATCATAAGCTTTTGTTTGTCACAGACCTTATTATCTGCAATAATCCAAAAGCCAAAGGAAAAATCCTATTGGGGTTTTTGTTCGGGGACCAGGGCTAACTTTCAGGTTGGCCTACAAAAATACGTGCAGATGCTGATGATCAACAATACTGATAAAATTTGACATGAATCAAAGCACATCAGAATTGGGCTTGACTAACTATGCCCACCCTGGTCATTTCACAGATAGATATGAGTGTGCCTAAACACTGTGTCCAGAACGGAACCTGTTAACACTTACATCGCACTCAGTCTGTGCAAACCTGCTCTGTTAGACAGTGAAGGGGCGCGCGGGTCCCACGAGGCCCTAATAGGGATCATATGTGGAGTCAGCATGTAGACAGAATCTAAGACCTCTGGCCGCACAGAAAAACCCTGTCAGCAGCGGATCCCGGCCAGCCAAACGGCTAAAAGGCTGAGATTTGATTTGATGACTTTGCACCCCTACCTCCTCTTTGCACTTAATCTTTTTTTCTCCTCTGTTGTCTAACCTGTGGTGCCGAGGTGGTCGAAGATGATCTGTCTGCTGCAGGGTCCTAATCTAATATAATTATTGCTTCTCACCAAATCATCCCAGTGGAATGGTCCACAGTCTTTGGTTTCTCTGTAACGGCCTGTGAGATACGGTAATGGTGAGTGCTCGAATGAGGATGCTAGTAAGAAGAGACAGAATTGGTTTTGAATGTCCACATTATGTGTCCAGGCCCCTTGCATAGAGACAAAACACTCAAGGTGCGTGTGACACAAGGTTCGGCTTCACATATTGTTTTAAAACTGCTCTGCTAATTTACTTTCTTGTTTATGATTGGCTGCTCTTGTTAAAGCATATTGCCAATATTTTGTGTCTTAATAGATATTTTAAAGGCTGTTGTTGAGATAAGTAATGCATAAATCAATACATACAGACATGTTGTGTTCACTAACATCTTTGTTGAATTGTTTGGCAATGCTCTGAAAAGCCCATTTCTCACAGATAATGTCGCTTTTCTGTGATGATGTAACACTATTAAACATGACAGATGCCCATGGAGTATTTATTATTATTAAAAAGTGTTGTATTTAAAGAAATGAACTGTCATTTTTATTTTAATTATCACATGAGAGGGACACTAACCTAATAAAATGCTTTTTCAATAAGGTTCACCCAAAAATCAAAATTCTGTCATTTATTACTCGCCCTCAATTTGTTGCAAACCTGTAAGACCTATCTTCGGAACATACATTAAGATGTACGCTGCAATGTTATTACCCCTTTCAAGGCCCAAAAAGGTAGCAAAGATATTGTTAAAACAGTCCATGTGACCACAGTGGTTCAACCTTAATATTATGAAGCGACGAGAATAGCTTTTGTGCACATGTGAAACCCACTCCAAATGACTTTATTCAACAATTTCTTCTCTTCCGTGTGAGTCTCTGTATTCTCGTCACTTCATAAAATTAAGGTTGACCCGTAGTTACATGGACTATTTTAACAATGCCTTTACTACCTTTCCTGACCTTGAAAGTGGTAACCACATGTGGGGTCAGAAAGCTCTCGGATTTCATAAAAATTATTTTAATTTGTGTTCCGAAGATGAACAAAGGTCTTACAGGTTTGGAACAACATGTCATGAATTTTTAATGCAACTTCCAAAATATGTACTTTTGATATTTAAGTTACATGTATATTGTAGTTAAAATAATCAATGCTGCAAACCCGTCCTCGCCTTTGGCGAAACACACCATTTGAATCCAAAATGGTTTACCATGTCCATGGTTTTACTTCAGAACCGGGAAGTCTAATTTGATACTGGTTCCTTTGAGATTTTCCTATTGGGTTTCATGATGGGGGTTTTTCAAATTATTAGTAAAATAAAGCCTGTGGTAAACAAAACTTGATAAAACTTTGACTTTGTTCACACCCTCAACCCCTTTTTACACCTGATATTAAGATGCATTTTGGTCGATTGGATCACAATTGGACAACAATAAATACAGGTGTAAACGGGGTCTAAAACGCATTGAGCTTGTCTACTTTCGACCACTTCCTGAGGTAGTCGAAAACGCTTTTGACCGGATTGCTTTCATAGTGTAATAATGATAATAACTTATTACATTTATATAGCAATTTTCTGGGTACTCAAAGCTCTTTAGAAGGGGAATCTCCTCAACCACCACCAATGAGCAGTATCCACCTGGATGATACGACGGCAGCCATATTGCGCCAGAACACCCACCACACACCAGCTTACTGGTGGAGAGGAGACAGACAGAGTGATAGCTCATGTGGTCCAATGCGTTCGAACAGCCATAAAAGGTTGCCTACTTATGGGAAGCGCGCTAGCCAGGCGGGATTTAAACTTTTGTCAGCTAAAGACCCAAGTTTGGTTTGACGACGAAAAATTTACCAAGCACGATGTTCTCTCACCATTCCTGGTTTCTAACATGTGTTCGGTGTAGTCTCGCGGCAAGCTTCCGTCATCTACGGCCGTGTTCATATTCAAATTACACAAGCCTATTTTGGCCATTAGATCGAAAGGTCTGAAAAAAACCAAACGTTTACCCACCCATAGACCCTCCTCTCGAAGAAATCAGGACAGAAGTGTGCGAAAGTGGACAAAAAAGATGGATTAAAACAACAGGTATTATTGTGAATGTGTCTCCCCGTTTACTAACAACCAAAATGCATCTTACTACAGGTGTAAACAGGGCCTTACACCCCAAGTTGTCTTATCTAGTTATTAAAAACATACTCAGTTATTTAAAAATGAACATAACTTCAAAATTTGCGTTTTCACTATGGGTGTGTGTAATTTACACTGTAGAACAAAACATCAATGTATAGTCAAGTTATATTTACCACAGGCTTTATTTTACACATAATTCGAAAAACGGCAAATCAGTCTTCCGGGTTCTGATGTCATACCACTCCATAGCAAACCACAACCATCCAACGATCCAATCAATTCCCTGTGGACAAAATAAACACCCACTCTACATTTTTTCTTGTTTGAGAAGCCATTTTACTCAGAAATATTTCACAACAGAGAAGAAAAGACTGTCTTAACTTCCGTTTCACGTCGACTAAAAAGACCTGTTGTAAATCAAATCTTACCAAATGGATGCCATTGAGATGATGGGTGTCTCTACCAGGGCAGAATGTTTACAGAAAGGATAAACAGTGGCTGAGGCTATAATCTAGTGTCGAAAGAGTAGGACATGTGTGGATTACTGTCTCTCTTTCCCTCTCTGTATCTCTCCTCCACTCTCTTGGCACCTCATGACATTTCTAATTGCGTTAAATCTCATTATTCATGCCCGGCTTTGGGGCTGACACCGCATGCATCCGTATGTCTCAAAACAGATCACCCTTACTTGCCACTGTGGTTAGCACTCTGCCTGTCGGTTGAAAGAAGAGAGGGATTGGTTTCTCCGCTGAGAGTGCTTCCTTTACTTCTCCCAGACTCCTCAACATTCCATTGAGAATGTCCTCGAGTGTGTCTTAAACGCACAATATAAGCACTTTAAATATGTGAATGTTTTCCAGAGAAATCTGTGAATGAAATGCCACTACTGCACGGTAAAACGAGCCTTTGGGATGCACACATGTTGAATTTGTTTGCATAGTTCTGTGTTAAGTTTTGGCACTCTGCTAGATGGAAAAGATCCACAGCTGCTGCACTAAAGAAGTTCCCAATATTACTGGTGTAATGCAGCGGCAGTGCAGGGAACTTACAGTCAGCAAGTTTTATGTTCTGCGTAAAAAAGGTTGCTTACTTACATTTTTTTGTAGTACAATCAACTTGGATGTTTAAGTCATTTCAACTTAAATTACATTACACTCTCTTAAAAAAATGAGTTGAATCTTTTATAAGTTGAAAATTACTTAACTTATTTTGATGAGTTAAAGCAATGTAAAATTCTACGTTGTCACAACTTATTGATCAAATCGTTTTTGTGGACCATAATGAAGGAAAACCCATTTGCTTTTAGATGTCATTTTAAAACATTTTCCTCTTTCAAAGTTCATGATAAAGTTCTTATTTAAAGGGGTACTCCACTTTTTTTGGAAACAGGCTCATTTTACATCTCCCCCAAAGTTAAACAGTTGAGTTTTACCGTTTTCAAATCCATTCAGCCGATTTTCTGATATTTATGCAAGAATATCAGTAAACAGATAGTTTCTGGTCTCATTAGCCCCTTTCACACAGAGATTCCAGAAAAAACACGGATAATGTGACCCGGCATTTGTCCCGGGATTGTTTAATTTCGGTTCATTCACACTGCCAGTGATTTGCTGGGATCTGTGAGTGCGTTCTTACATACAATCCGGAAAGATCCCGGAAAGACACATGACGTCAGGATGAGACGTGTAACGTACGCGTCAAAAACATGTACACGCGTATACCGTTCCACAAAGCTGGTGAACGATCTCAGCATCATCGCGGATAGTGAGGAGCTCCTAGTCTCTGCTTTGTTCCAGTTTGCAGACATTTGTTCGTCCTTTCTATGTTGATGACGAACACTAACTTTTTTCTATGAGCAACAGAGTCGTGCAATGGCACAAGCGTCATCACTATGCCACACCCCTTGCGGCATTGGTCCTGGCTTTTGTTCACACAGCGTGCGTTCCGGAACTGATCCCTGCAATGTTACTAGGTCCCCAACTCGGCATCGATGCCGTTATCAATCCCGGGTCGTGTTTGCGTTCACACAGAAGGCGCTCTGGCAATTTCCCGGGATCAACGCGCTGTGTGAAAGGGGCTATTGACTTCCATAGTAAAAATATACTATGGAAGTCAATGAGACCTGAAAATGTCTGGTTACTGATATTCTTGTATAAATATCAGAAAATCGGCTGAATGGATTCGAAACCGTTAAAACTCAACTGTTTAACTCTGGGGGAGTTGTAAAATGAGCCTATTTCCAAAAAAGTGGAGTTTAATCATTTTAATATAACTTTGAAGATTTTTTTAGAGAGGAAAAAATGCAACAATTAGACTTTTTTGGTATACAGCTGTAAAATTACTTAGCATTAGCATAGTCCATATAAGTTTAATGAACTGAGATTGGTCACCCAAAAATATACATTCTGTCATCGTTTACTCACCCTTATGTTGCTCCAAGTATGAATGTCTTCCTTCTGCTGAACACAACAGAAGATATTTTAAAGAATGTCAGTAACCAAACAGTCGATGGGCCCTATTGACCTCCATAGTTTTTTTTTTTTTTTTTTTTGATACTATGGAAGTCAATGGGACCCATGTTACTTCTTTTGTGTTCAGCAGATGAAAGAAATTCATACAGGTTTGGAATAACTTGAGGGTGAGTAAATGATGACCCAATTATCCCTTTAAATTCATATTTAAATTTGTGGCAAATTATAGACTTTGGTCTCTCACATTTGCAACTTTTTATCTCACAACTGTGGCTTTACATCATGCTATAAATTTCTTGGGTCTTTTTCTCAGGCAAAAAAAAAAAAATTTTGAATCAAGATTTAATCTCTCTTTAATCTCATCGCTATCTAGGGGAAGCAATTGAGAAAATAAAGAGATCTCATATATTTTTCATTCCTATGGGCTTCTTGTCTCTGTGTGTAAAAGGCCCAGAGTGTTTAAGTTGAAATCTCTCAGGCACAAAAACATTATTTCTCTTATTATTTCTCTTACACCACTGTTTGTTTAATGTGTGATCGATAAAGAATCCCGTGTGCGAGAAAAGAGCATATTGTAGGGTTTTTGTGAAGTGCTGTCAGGAATACTCCAATGCTAATGGCTGAAGAGAAGAGACCTGGCCCTTTGTACCTCTTGCTGTCTGTAGTTTGTACACATGCTGTGTGTGTGTAAGGGAATGGGGGCGGGGGGACCAAGGAGGCCCTGAAAAGGGTGCATAAGAAACTCTACAGCACTGGCTCAGGGCAAATGTGTATTTCACCCCATTGAGACGAAACACACATTCCTACAGCAGGGAACTTCATTGAGATCACTTCAGAGACATCTGCTCGTAATGTTTGTCAGTGTGTGAAAATGTCACGGTCAAGGACTCCCTCAGAATTGTTGGGAAGTAATGTTTCCTTATATCAAGATTGTATGACTGATTGTAATCAATATATCATCAAAGTTGTTTTGAATGTATCATGGGCCTATTATTGTGTTTTTGATCAGATATTTATTGTTATTGCATCATATTTTATGTTAATGTGAGAAATGTTCAGGAAAAAAATGGACTGAATTGGTTTTAATTGTACGTCATTACAATTTCATGCATTTTTAAAATAATAATACAACATGCAGGCAGGGTATAAAATACAGTAAACAACCTGAATGAAATTGTCAAATTAAAGGCTAATCAAATGATATTTGTGCATTCCAAAGCTGAAACATAGGCAAATATAATGACTACTGTCGTCTCCTTTGAAAAGTAGTGACTCTTTTAAATCTGTCATTTCTGAGTGGAGAGAAAGCTGCCGTCAGAAATAGGCCAGGTTAGGTCAGGCTTTGTTTTATAATCTCACACTGACCTCTTTACTCTCTCTCTCTCTTCCAATCTCTCCTTCCAACCCCCAACTCTCTCTTTCCCTCTATAATTCTCTTTTTCTCTTCCACCCTCTCGGCTCTGTCCGCCACCTCTAAAAGGCTGTTTTAGATGAATTTTTGTGCAAACAATTGTGTTTTTCATATTAAATGCACAAACCCAGGTCTGTGTTTCCCTCAGCCACATCAGGTTCTTCTCCAAAGACTCCTGGTACTGATAACTAAGATGCAATGCATTTTTTTGGACAGCTATAGTCACCATACAGATTCACTGATCTCATGGTGAGTTAGTATAGTAGATGCATGAAATTGTGAGTTGGATTGTCCACTGATGCGTAGCCCGTAACCTCTGGAAAAATTTATATCCTTTTTTATGGGTCTAGTCCGACAAGAATCATTTTATTGGTGTCAGCATCCAAGTTCTGTCTGTTGCAGGCCTACAATTTTTATGAGTTCCTCAGAATTAGCAAGTGTGAAAGTCATGATGAGCCAATAGGAAAGACAAGTAGTGCAAACATGTTCATGTAGTAAAAGGAGAGGAGAAAATATGCAGATACACACACACACCCAAGTTTGTTTTTGTATATTTGTGGGGGGCTTTCAATTGACTTCTCTACTTTTCATAGTTTTACTTTTCTTTGACTTTTTACTGTAATTATTTAAATTTTTAAATTTGTATAATTGTTGATTTTATAGAAATATAATACATATAATATCTAAATTGGAATATTTATAGTCATTTATAGGCTCATTCTTGGCTACAAAAAGTAGATATTGCCCTGGCCAAAAATTTAAATTCATTTTGATTCAATTGAAACACATTGAAATTTTTTTTTACAGTATGCCAGCCTGTCTGGTGAACGTGTAAGCCAAGTAAAACATGTTCCTGGATCAACATGTTTGTTGATCCTGGAACAACATTCCAGTCAACCAATTAGATTTGAGGGACAAGTTTACAGTTAATGTCACGTTTAGGCTTACATCCAGGATCTAGTGCTTCTATCTACATCAGTGTTTAATCACCTATCATTTCCCTAAGATTAGTGATGGGTTTCGGACAACATTTTCTGGCTGGAATTTTTGTTCCAGGATCAACAAAATTTAGAAAATTCATGCTGACTTAGCGTGGATATTGTCATATTATTTTGGGTAAGTTGTCACAATGAAAGCCATGTCATTAAAGGGATACCCCACTTTTTTTTTACAACTAAACTGTTGAGTTTTACCGTTTTTGAATCCATTCAGCCGATCTCCAGTTCTGGCGGTACCACTTTTAGCATAGCTTAGCATACATAATTGAAGTGCACAAGACCATTAGCATTTCTCCCAAAAAATTTTACCAAAGTGTTTCAATATTTTTTCCTATTTAAAACTTGACTTTTCTATAGTTACATCATGCACTAAGACAATGTAAAGTTGCGATTTTCTAGGCTGACATGGCTAGGAACTATACTCTCATTCCTGCGTAATAATCAGGAAACTTCACTGCCGTACCATGAGTGCAGCAGGCGCGATGACTACACAAACTTAGTCCCGGTCATGTTGGTAGCTGGGCACTATTTTCAGGTGCTGCGTCATATCATTACGCCTGCTGCACTCAAGAGGGCAGTAAAGTAAAAATATAGAAACACTTTGGTAATTTTTTTTTGAGAAATGGTCTTGTGCACTTCAATGATGTATGCTAAGCTATGCTAAAAGTGGTACCGCCAGAACCGGAGATCGGCTGAATGGATTCAAAAATTGTACAACTCAACAGTTTAACTCTGAGGGAGTGGTAAAATGAGCCTATTTCCCAAAAAAGTGGAGTATCCCTTTAAATGGCCATTTTTTGTTTGCCAGCTAAGTTTAAGCAGCAAAAAAATTGTTTGTTTTGCAACTTAACTTGTTATAAATAAATTGTACAAAAAAATGACGAAACACGTGACAACTTGTCTCAACATGATATTTATGTAAAATGGAGTTTAATTTAGAACTAGAGGAAACACACATTTGTGGTCTTTTGACCCAAAAACTTCACAACATGCATTCACAACCTCTCCACATGACATCTTGTTTATTTGTTATGATCTATTAGGTCTATAATACAGATTAGCAATAATCATAGGGAGTGTGATTTATATTCTTTTTAATTCGTTTATTGTATAAAGTGGTTTTCTATTCCCCTCTCACTGAGACACAGCACTGTTCTTCTTCAAACTGCTCTGAAGGTCAGCAGCGATGCACTGATTCTCTCTGCAACTGTGATTGCATCCTCTGGATATTCATTAATGCAAATACACACAACTCACAAATAAGCTGATTGACATGCGAACAAGTCTATTCAATTAGCATGAAATCTGAATAAAACCACTTTCAAAGTGCAGGACTGGGGCTGATGAGAGATGCAGGTCTGTAATTGAGCATGACCTACAAGGAAGTGCTGAAGAGGGTCTTGCCCTAATGCTGCTCTAAGGCTTTTTCCCCTAGCATCTGGGCAGGAGCAATTATAGCTTTTCCATTTAAATAAATCACTCTAAAGAGATCAACAGATCAACCTCCGTTTAATGCTTAATTAATTACTTAGGCTCCTCCTTCAGAATACAGGCCCCAGTTAGCATATGCAAATGAACCGGATCCTAATGATGCTCCCACCAAGCACTCAAAAATCTCCCACTGAGACTATCTCCTCATTCAGAGTTATAGATAAGGAATAATAGTTCAATTTTTTTTATTTAATTGCTAAATTATATGCTTTAGTATAATTTGTTAATATATTTTTATTATAGATTTTAAAGGAGCCGTATGCAAGATTGTGGCCAGAACTGGTGCTGCAGTCAAGTATTTGAAATGAACATGATTTCTTAATGTCTAGTGATATATCGGGGAAAATCTTGATTAATTGAAATAAAATTTTTGTATACAGCTCCTTTAATGACATTATTTATAAAGATCATCTGTATTGTATGCTGTGACAAAGAGATGACAAGTCAATCTATCCTCATTACTTTTGCATCCTAGGATCCTATTAAACGGAAGACAATACAATGTTTAATAAAATCGTAGTTTTTTTTTAATTTTTGGACCAAAATGTATTTTTGATGCTTCAAAACAGTCTACCTAATCCACTGATGTCACATGGACTATTTTGATGATGTCTTTATTTCCTTTCTGGACAAGGACAGTATACTGTACACATACATTTTCAATGGAGGGATAGAAACGGGCTTTGAACGACACGAGGGTGAGAGTCATTAATGAAATCATCTTCATTTTTGACTGAACTAACCCTTTAACCTGTCACTTAAGCATTGAAAAGTTGCTTTCCTTTTTTTATTATTGAGCATTGATTTCAATTTTCCCATCGTTGATGATGCGTGTCCATTATGATTGTCTGTTTATCTCACAGCCAGGCCATAAGTAGGCCAGGAAGTGTAAGGGTCATAAACCCTCCCTGATCACTGCCATGACTGCTGTTACACCCAGCTCTCGCAGCCCTGCCCCCATCAGCAACCGCATGCTTTCGCTCGGAAAGGGTGTCATTATTCTACTAGGTGCCGGGGACCACATTCAATTAAAATGAACTTGGGAGATGGGGGTGATTGTAGCTTACGTCTGCTGCATTGAGTTCAGATTAACAGAAGTTACAGAGTGTTAGTGCACTGGTGATGGGTGTTATGGGGGTCTGAATATCCGAATATAAAAGTGATAGACTCCTTGATGCGTCCTTTGAAATGGAAAAAAAACAAAAAACATTGCTGATTGTGTGTAGCAATTGATTCCATCTAGTTATACATCCCAGTAAAGTATCAGAGTTTATTCACGCGTAATCATGGCTGGATGACGTTCTGATTATTGAGTTCTGACATTCACATACTTTTATAATATGATGCCGATTTTCAATAGTAATTCACTTTGTTTATAAAAAACTGGTAAAGTACATCACTGACCCTATGAGTATACTGCACACTTGGGTCTCATGGTCATTAGTTCATAATGTAAGTTGGTATATTGTTTATTGTTAATTTTTTATTAGTGCTGTCAAATTGATTAATTGTGATTAATTGCATCTAAAAAAAGATTGTGTTTACACACACACAAGCACACACACACACACACACACATATATATATATATATATATATATATATATATATTTCTGTGTTTGAGTGTGTATTTTGTGTCTATTTTTGTACTTGTATTTATTTATTATAAATATGACACACAACTTGATCAGTTCTGCATATATAATACAAGTTTACATGCCCTGCCGAATCTGACCCTTATATACTAAATTAAAAATAATACAGATTTTATGAAGATTTAAAAAGGTTTTAGTTCACTTTTTTCATTTAATACTTTCCTAATGTAGCTATTTGACATATTTGCATATATTTTAAACAATTGATTCGTTAATTGATTTTCTGAGTCAATATAGTGAAATCAGTTAATCAACATTAATAATCCTGGTTTGAATGATTCATTCACGATCAATTTCTTGAGTCTCTGATCAATTTCGGACTCAACTCACTTGAGTCAGTGATCCAGTTCCTTACTATTTTGTATTTATTTGTGAAAAATATTTAAATATCTCATTTGTCTGGGCCAAAACAAACAAAAAATTTCTATTTAAAAACAATGCTAATATACTCTGCAAAGGGTGGGTTAGAGTGCAACTGTCTATGTGTGGTTCAGTCATTCTCTACATTGTGGAAACAAAATGTTTTGGTCACCATGAGGAAATCAGCTTATAAATCATATTAAATTATGTTTTTTGAAAATGTAATGCAGAAAGTTTTCTGTGATGGATAGGTTTAGGGTTAGAGGATTTAGTTTGTACAGCATAAAAATCATTATGTCTATAAAGAATGTTGTTCCAGGATAAAACATGGAAACCCAACGTGTGTGTGCTTGAGATGTTTTGTGCAAAAACAGGGTATTACTGTAGTGTGTGTGTGTGTGTGTGTACTAAACTAAGAAAGACGGAGAGATATAAAGTGTTTGTGTGTCCTCCTTGAGCCAGCACAGCGGGTTATTTCTGCATGCACGGTGCATCCACTTATTCTGTGAAGAACATCTATCATTTTATCCTGTGATTAATGGCTGTCCTGAGCCCGGCTGCTACTAACGCAAATGCACTGAGAGGGAAATGACGGAGAGAAAAACCACCAGCTGCATAACACACACACACACACACACACCGTTCTCTTTGAGACCACATTCTGGGAACTCACTTTTTTTGTAGACTTTGAGAACAATAATAATTCCTTCGAACCATGAAGCTCTGCATATTTTAATCAGGTTTTCCAAACAGTGAAAACTCTGCCACGGAATAAAAAGCAGAGAGATGTAGTTTAGGCATCATTATATATCCTTAGAGATCCTTATCAATTGTTCTCCGTCACATTAAGCTAGTTTCTCAGGTTCCCTGTTACCTGCTCATAGCACCATCAGTGAGAAAAGCCACGCGAGTGGCCCCTGAGAGCGGCACAAGAGGCCCACCCATCTCCAGTTTAATTAAATATTTCCCTACTGAGTCGGCGAGGTGATGCCGTGAGCATTATAAATCAAGAAAAGGGCATCTGCTGATAGGCAAATGAAAACAGACTCGCTGAATAGGCAGGACGGGATGAGCACAGCAGATTAAAATAAACAAAGAGAGTGACGTAAATAGCTCTCCATCCTCACCCCGTCTCAAGTCACTGTCGCTTATTTGTTGTACAACCATATGTGAGTTATGTTAATGAGATACTGGGAGTGTGTGTCTGTGTGTTTGTGTATGGGGGATGTAGGTCACGTTTCCTTGTTATACCCCCCACCTCTCTACAACCTTGGTTGGGGTTGTTATGATCTGGATTGTCCTCACCAGACATACACAAATTATATACTTATTGGACGTTGGCTGTTTGTTAGAATGCAGTACATACACTTGCAAATAAGCTCACATTTGCATGTATTCATGCACATTCTTAAACTCTTTCTGGCATCATTTATCACAATATATACACACATGCTGCAATACGGCACCCTAGCATTCTTGTCTAGCTCACTTCTGTGTTATATATCTAAAATTAAAACATTTTTGTTACTTGAAATAAAACAAACTTTAAATTAAATATATATATATATATATATATATATATATATATATATATATATATGTATGTATATACACTCACCTAAAGGATTATTAGGAATATGCTAATACTGTTTGACCCCCTTTCGCCTTCAGAATTACGTGGCATTGATTCAACAAGGCGCTTAAAGCATTCTTTAGAAATGTTGGCCCATATTGATAGGACAGCATCTTACAGTTGATGGAGATTTGTGGGATCCCGTTCACAAAGCTCCCGTTCCACCACATCCCAAAGATGCTCTAATGGGTTGAGATCTGGTGACTGTGGGGGCCATTTTAGTACAGTGAACTCATTGTCATGTTCAAGAAACCAATTTGAAATGATTCGAGCTTTGTGACATGGTGCATTATCCTGCTGAAAGTTGCCATCAGAGGATGGGTGCATGGTGGCCATAAAGGGATGGACATGGACAGAAACAATGCTCAGGTAGGCTGTGGCATTTAAACAATGCCCAATTGGTACTAAGAGGCCTAAAGTGTGCCAAGAAAACATCCCCCACACCATTACAACACCACCACCAGCCTGCACAGTAACAAGGCATGACTCTACCATCTGAATGTCTCAACAGAAATCGAGACTCATCAGACCAGGCAACATTTTTACAGTCTTCAACTGTACAATTTTGGTGAGCTCTTGCAAATTGTTGCCTCTTTTTCCTATTTGTAGTGGAGATGAGTGGTACCCGGTGGGGTCTTCTGCTGTTGTAGCCCATCCGCCTTAACGTTGGGCATGTTGTGGCTTCATAAATGCTTTGCTGCATACCTCGGTTGTAACGAGTGGTTATTTCAGTCAGAGTTGCTCTTCTATCAGCTTGAATCAGTCAGCCCATTCTCCTCTGACCTCTAGCTTCAACAAGGCATTTTGGCCCACAGGACTGCCGCATACTGGATGTTTTTCCCTTTTCACACCATTCTTTGTAAACCCTAGAAATGGTTGTGTGTGAAAATCCTAGTAACTGAGCAGATTGTGAAATACTCAGACCAGGCCCTCTGGCACCAACAACCATGCCGCGCTCAAAATTGCTTAAATCACCTTTCTTTCCTCTATATATATATACTTGCAGGCCATATTTATATTTTTATTTAGTTTCTTTAACTTGATGTACTAAACAAAATCAGATTTTTTAAAAATTGTTCATTAATAAAACTGTTATATATCAAAAAAGAAAAAACCTATAGCAAAATGACTAAAACTTGAACTAAAATGAAAATGGAAAATGCTTCTTATTTGTATAGAGTTCCAAGTCATTCACTTAAGGGGCTCTAAGATATTTAGTATGCTGATTTAGAATCCAGCCTCCTATAGGCAGTACTCAGTTAGGCGGCTGACTGGATTTGAAACAGAGCCACTATCTCTGGCATCATCATCTAAAGCAATACAATCAAAATACATACTGTATGTATGCTACAATGCTGCAGCCCAAGTCAGGTTATACATTAACTTATTGTTCAACTCACTTAAACTCTCTTCCTCACGCTTTTTCTTTCTTAACCACACACGCACACACTCACACACACACACACACACACACACACACACACACACACACACACACACACACACACACACACACACACACACACACACACACACACACACACACACACACACACACACACACACACACACACACACAAACATCCCCCCACCCCCTCTCTTTCCCCCCACACACCTTCTTCACACACCAATCTTCCCGAGAGCAAGGAAGATTTCTCGCTGGTACTAATAATGAGATCCTTTTCTCGAAAGCCACCCCTACAAATCCAATTCAATATGGAAACCACAAACACATTATGCATAACTGTCGTGACAAGAATCTGGCAGCAGTGCCCACACTGCGGATGTCAAAAATAAGGCACGTTTCACAGAGCACTGAAACTACTTTGTGCAGCTTAGCATTACTACTTCAGGGTACATTTTGTTTTAATGCTTGGTTTTCTTCATCAGTGCTTCAAAGGCAGTGAATTGATAATTCTTAAACTTTCTAGTGGGGGTTATTCTAAATCGTTAACCCCATGTGAACTTGTGTGATTAAATCATCCCGAACTGCTTAGCATTACAAACTTATAGTTTCAGTCATAAACTGATCCACAAAATTAAATAAAGTCATAGACTCTTAAAAATAAAGGGTCTTTATTGGCATGGTTCAATGAAGTACCTTTCATATCCATGCAACCTTTCCATTGCATAAAAGATACTTTGAAAAGGGTTCTTTATAGATCAATGAAATCAATTGAAATGTTCTTCTAACAAAAGATGTGAAAACCCCCTCAACCTCTACCATTTTGAAACAATATGAAGGTGAGTAAATGATGAAAAAATTTTTTTTTTCTTTTTTTCTTTGTTGGAGAACTATCCCTTTAAGTTTACTATCAAGTTTGGGGTTTTGGGAACCTTATACATTTTAAAAGACTTTTAAGGTTTCATTTTTTTTTAATCTCCCATATGCTTAGATTTTACTGCATTACTAAATCATGATGTGAAAAATTATGTCTTTACAAAAGATACTTCATTGTTCTTAGTCTTTTTTTTCTCAAATGAGTTTTTTATTTTATTTGTATGGCACTTTTCATAATTCACATTGTTTCAATGCAGCTTAGAAAATCATTATGTTAGCTGGCAGCTGCAGTCCGGGGTTTTTCCTCTTTGTCGTCATCTCTGTTCAAAATCTGCAATTGCAGTCATTCATGGAATTATCAACTTAAAGGGGTGATGAACTGAGAAATTAAATTTTCCTTGAGCTTTTGACATCTAAGAGGTCATCATATTATAAGAATATCCTGTAAGTTTCAGAACTGAAAACGTCCTTGTTAGTCCAATAAAAGCTTTTATTGACACCAACCTCTGCAAATGACTCGTTTTTAAAAGTGGGGAACTATGACGTCAAAGAGGATAAAACACCACCTCCGCAGAAGAAGATCAACGCCTACTTCAACACGGCCGATTTAGCCCCGCCCACCGATTCGCGCATTACACGCATAGCTAGTAGCAAGTAACATGCTTACCTCGTGATGACAAACCGCCGGATTGAGCTACCGAGCAATACAGAATATTGTGCAGCGCCTGGTTGTGGAAGACAGTGGCTGCATAAGCTTCCTCTGGATTCCAATAGGACTACATGGATAAACTTTATTTTTAATGATGTTCCAGCTGATGAGGGTAAAACATCGTCGTCTGTTCGCTTCATTTCACTGAGGATTGTTTTGTAAACAAGACTGGATTTGCAGACCGATTAAGATTAAAGAACGGTGCTGTGCTGTCTATATTGACAGGAATTGTGCAGCACATGGACTGGAACATGTACAGGCGAATCGGTTGCCATTTTACAACATTGGACGTTTTCCCCCACGTGCACCGACGGGTGAGTTAAACTCATTATAATATGCAAAACTGTTCTCCACTCGCAGCAGTGGGCGTTTACTTCCAAGTCTTCAGTGCGACACGCCCATTAAAACCGACTGTTTTTCAGGTAGGCTCACAACTTGGGTACAAAATAGCCTATTACTTATTCATTTTGATGTTTTTGAATGCAAAAACCAAGCGAACGTCATAAGTTGACCTCAGACAACAATATAATAAAATTTTAAAAAGCCGGTTCATGACCCCTTTAATAACATGAGTTGTAATTCGACACCGCACAGTGGATGAACACAATGTTTGAGGTGAGTATGCAGCTGTCAGTCACCGCGCTAGTATTCACAATCACAGATTATTATTTTTGGAAGTATGACCATACATACTTGACACAATTTTGTTGTGCTTCATTGCAGTTAATCGGGCTGATTAAATCTAACAATCGCTTATAAGTTATCATATCACGCAAAACCGTGCAATTTATACTTTGTATAATTGTTAATGTTAACAACGTCAGCATTGTGTGACTACATGTAATGTCCTTCCGAAATGTAACCTATCCTTGTTTTCGCATGGGTCTGGTTGCAGTCTCTTGCATTTTACAGCAGGTGAATCTCTACTTGTCACTGGAGATTGTTGTTTGAACCTTTCTGCATCTGCCATCAAATTGATAAGTTTGATTATATCAAGTGTTGTGAGAAAAGGCTGTAAATCTCCACCTCCAACATCCTCACACGCAATATAGCCGACTAGCCGAGACTCTTCTTTATGTGTACAGGTGTGATGTAATGACACAAAGACAAGCTCAATTTTCCCACAGAAATCCACCAGTACCACTGGAGTTTAAAACATTATCACAAGCTTACCGCTTTGAATCGAGTTAAGGCAAGCAGATAGTTTTGATCACTGGCTGGTTATGTATTTTCTCAAATATGTATTTTGGATAATTTTTAACCCCCAAAAAAGTTACGGACTGCAGCTTTCAGAATCAGTGTTAATCAGTTTAAGTCAGAGTCATTAGTAACTACACATCCGGGTGGAAGACAGTTAGACTGACCAAAAAATGATTTATGTAAGCCACTCTCTTGAGTTTTAGCGTTTAGCTCAATGAACACTTGCAGGGTTCAGATGCTGCTTACATTGAAGTGTGTGTGTGCCTGCCCACCTCACTATCTCAAGATGGGTTGGATGTTAACAGACTCATACTGTAATATCATCTGAGGAAGGGACTATCAGAAAAATGATGCTCAACAATTGTGTTCATTTTTTAAAACTTTGATCATTATATTCATATTGAATCATTTTTTCACTTGAATGGAGAAAGAGTATGTCTGTGCTGGAGGGAGAATGGAGTGATGATTGATGACATATACGGAGTCTTCTTGTTTTTGAAGCATTATACTTAAAAATATCTTGAGAATGAAAATAAATAAACACCTGGAGAAAGCACTCCGTTAGCATTCCCAGTCATCTCATTGGCAGTTGCTCACTGATGCATGACCACTTTGCTCATGGGCATTTCGTTTTGAGCCAATCACCTGAGCCATAAATACCATGTGACTAATTACTCTGGAGACATTGATTGGCGGATGGCGCCATAAGAACGCACACAGTACAGAGCCTTTCATTAGCAACTATCGTGAATTGTGAGGACAAAACAGCTTTCTTTCTTTCTTTCTTTCTCATTTGAAGTCATTAAAATGGCAAGTCAACAAAATATTAAGTACCACAACTGTGTTCAGTCTTTCTTCAAATTAGCAGAATGATTTCTGAAGGATCATGTTGCACTGAAGACTAAAGTATAAGTTTATCCATCACAGGAATGAATTACATTATATAGATTTTGACTAGATCTTAATTTTTCCATCAAGAGGGGCATACATTTTTTGGTCAATGCAAGAGTCGAGCACTCTATAAAGTCCTCTCCAGCAAATCCCAAAGACTTTAAGGTCTGGACTTAAAGGTGCCAATTCATGTATAGAACCATTCTTTCACAGTTTGAGCCTGATGAATTTTGACATTGTCATCCTGGAATATGGCAATGATACGTCTTCCTACATGGTTGTTTAAGAAAGAAAAAGCTACACACTCCATCAATTAGGATTTGAAGTACTGTTTCCAAACATATAACATGCTAAAAACATATTAATTACTGAAATAATGATCTAAATAGACTCTTAAGGATTTGCCTGTTTAAATCCAAATGAGTAATTATTATTTTGTTTGGCTGAGAAGTGTATAAAAGTATACATAGTTCCCACATGACGTCACAACATACGGGCATTTGCCGATCCGGCGCCATTGCTGAGGGCAAAACATTAGCAGAAGCAATACGACTTGAACGAAGTGAAATGAGTTTCGTGCTATAAAGTGAAAATGGTCATCTCCTGCTGGGTCAATGGATGATAAAATCGTGCCGGAGGTTCAGTTAAATCGGGATTTTACACTATACCCGTCATTAGACTCCGTATGGATGAAGCTTTTGTCCGAACAACGACGGAGATTATGGCTGGCGAGCATAAACAGGAAAGAAACTCGCTCAAAACACGCAAGAATTTGTTTGACAAAAGCACAATGTTGTGTTTTATTGCTAGTGTAAACAAATATAAGTTAACACATTGCAGTTTGAATAATGTCCTGTATGAAGTAAATGACGAGGTATTAAAAACATACAAAACAACATTGTTTCCACTGTTTGATCTCACATTTCAGCATTGCAATCTCAGATTATGTCCCTAAAGATCCCGCGTATAATGTAGTTCCGCATTACATTAATTAAATTGCACGCAAGTTATTTATTTTTATATTCATGCACCGAACCATGACGCCCGCAAGTACATGCATATTACAGAAAGCACCGGTGACTGTTTTAAGGGGAACATGGGAATTAACTTGTGCAGGCTATGGCTTTTTTTAATAGACAGATTAGCATCATGCTACTTCGCTATGATGACTAAGTTACTTTTCCATCGATTGCACTTGAGCAAACGTCACCAAACCAACCCCACGTCAATCTGATCGTACACCTCCAGTGTTTTCCAGGCTCAGAATTGCTTACATGTGTAAAAACTCCTCACCAATACCAGATAATGGTACACATGAAAATACTGTATCTGAGGCAAAGTTGCATAATCAGTGCTCAGTGCTTCCTTCGTTACTGCATACGGATCCACACCATTTATGAATGAAATATTTGCATTGTAGCTCTCTCTGTCTTCATGATTTGCATAACAATATAAACAGAAATAAATATTTGTTTGTAAAACGACATTCTCTGATAAAACTTTGTAAACGCCTATGGTAAACACAGCGGTTTTGCCCTCAAAGATGGCGTCTCCGGGGAGGTCACGTGACATTAGTTCACCTGTGGGAACTATGTATAGTCTGTATCTACAGTATCAGCAGGGGCTAACTATCCCATGCTAACTTTCCCATGCTAACTAGCCAAACTTTAACCCTTTGGAACCTACAAGGAATGCTAGAGAGAAAGAATGTGATAGAATGGGAAGAAGGGATTATAAGGCTGTTTTTCAAACTCTCATTCCCACTGCCGTTGCCACGGTCTAACACACTGAAATACTGAGTTTTGAGGTTTGGTGCGTTTCCATGCAATGATGCCATTCACCACACTTGTTCACAGCACAGCGTTTTTCCACAGGCTCTTCTGCACGATCTGCCTTTTCTCCCCATGCAATTCATTACAGTTTCTCGGTGGTCAACAATGAATGTTGCATCAAAAATGAAATTGCACCCCTGGTTGCCATTTAACCGGGTGTGTCTGTTTATACTTTTCATTACATTTTGCATGATTAGTAACAGAAGTAAATTTTACATGGCATTTCATGCAGTACCCTTCCTCATGTAGATGATTATTTAAATTTGAAGACATTTCTTAAATGAAAACATCCAAGGATAGATGAAGATTGTTGTTTGGAAATGTTGACTGTTTTTTGGGTCTGTTAGTGCAGATTGTTGTGGTGCTGCTGCAGAGGTGGCGAATGCAGGTATTTGCTATTCTCAGAGTGTCTCGCCAAGTCGCTCTCTCCATCTCCCTCACCCTCCATCTTTTGCTTTCTCTCTATCTCCACCTTACTCTCCATCTCTCTCTCTCTCTCTCTTTATATCTTTTCCTTTCTCTTTCTTCCCCCCTCCGTCTCTCTCCCTTGCCCTTTCTCTCTCTCTTACTCTCTCTCTCTCATCGGGAGACGCCTGTGGAATATAGTCATCAGCATGAATTTTTTTCCACTCTCCGAAAGAGGCAAACCCTAACTAACATGTAGTCAGCTGTGCAGTGGCTCTGTCTTTCCCACAAAAAAAAAAAAAAAAAAAAAACAGCATGAAAACATCACCTCAGCTTTGGCATTCCACTCTTCAAAGTCTTAAAGGAACATTTAACAATCACTCACGACAATGCTTATATTCAAATGCAGCAAGTGATTCATTTTCATATATATATTATCCAACATGTCGCCAAGCAGATGTATTGGTATTTAAAAGAAGATGTTGCCAGAGCTATTGCCATAAACATGACTCAGCCATGCCTCATGAACCAAAGAAGGAGGCTGGAGAGCGTGGAAGAACATTCCGGATAAACATCACTTGTGTAATGGAGATGATGTGGTTAGTTGTCCTACACAAGCCTATGGTGTCCTTGTTGACCTAGTATCAGTATGCGCCCTTATACATGCTGTAAATCAGAACCTCACAACCTGACATTTTTCAAAATACAAGTCACTTTTTGGAAGTTCAAATAAGATCACAAGATCTGTATGCATGCATGTATGAAATTTTAAAATTTTAAAGTTTAAAATAACATTTTTTTGTGTGTTTGTGTGTAGATAGGATGAAATTCTTAATTTAATTGATTCAATTTTACTTTATTGATTCATTTGATTAGCTTTTTCATTTAGTGTTCATGCTGACAAAATTTGCAGCATATTTCGTCTTATTCTCACTCTCAGTGTCATAATTAGATTGAGAAAAATGGCTGCTATTATGAAGTGTAATATTAACTAGGCTAAGTACATTTTTAATGCTTAATTACACCTTAAATGGTGGTCAAAAGGCACAGAATGAACTCTGTCTAAAAATGTCTAAACACAACACAGGTGAGGAGTGATATTCGCCATTCGCTTGATGAGAGCATTTTTGCGGTTTTTCCTATTGAAACAGGATTTTAATATAAGAGAAGAGGAGCTAAGTCCTACGTTAGGTGAACTATTCCTTTAAGTGGAGAAAATGATTACAGAAGTCCAGCTTACGTCACCAAATTGAAGTCTGTCATGAAACACAAGAAAAAAGCGGAAACATGGATGAGACATGGATGAATCATTTACAATAATAAAATGCATTAACAACTATATTCATTCCGTGCAGACTTTAAAGGGCTTGTGTCCCCCTTTTTAAGGGCCAAAAGGCATAGTTGCATCATTGCAATGAACCACGATTTGCTACTTTCTATATATTTTTTATATTAGTGCAAGATAAATAAATATTTTGGTTGATTTTCCTGGAATAAATGAAAAATACCATTTTAGATTTGTATTTCTGCCAAACATATTTTATATGTGTATTTCTGGACTAAAAGCTACTCTCTAAACTCCCAGGCAGCAACATAGTGTTGGCCCAGATCCGGCCCAAATCTGGTACACATGGATTCGACATGGCCCAGATGTGGGCCAAATCTGGCCCGACACTATGTTGCTGTCTGTGAAATTAGATATTTTCGGGTCTTTAAATTTAAGTCACAACGAATTTTTTTCAGAGAAAAAAAAAAGTGTCTATGCACACTTCAGAATCTTGCCGAAAGTAGTAGGTCATTCGGGTACTTTTTGTCGACTCTTTTATGAGCAGGCTACTTTATTCGGACACACCTTTTTGTCACATAGCCTACTGTTTTTCGCCTAATTAGTAAGGGAAATATACTGTATGATTTCGGATCATGCAGCCATAGGTCCCGTCCACACTACTGCGTTTTCGTTTAAAAATGGAGAGTTAAAACGAATACGATCTCCGTCCACACCAGCGTATTATCTGCGTATTAGAATAGATCTCCGTCCACATTAAAACGACTGAAAACGCGGATCACGTGACCATTCACTAACACTGGGCATGCGCGTGCCAGTGTAAACAGTGGCTGACGAATCAGGGAAGGATACGTCATGACTGATGACACCCAATCATAGAGCCGAGCATCAGCCTCTGCGTCATCGTTTCTAAACGCCTCCAGTTTGTCCCGTCTTCACTAAAACGCCCTCCGGAGATTCAAAACGTAAAACGGAGCTGCAGCATTTCTAAACTTCTCCGTTTTAGGTCTTCGGGTTTTTCCGTTTTAGTCTGGACGGGAGGTGCAAACATAGCAAAAGGTCTCCGGAGTAGTGTGGACGGGGCCATAGTCACATTGTTTTAAAGCCCAACCTGAGGTGGGACTATATCATTGGTCTGGCCTCTTCTTTTGTCAAATAAACATATTTATTGCTGAAACATATATATTTACAATTATTTCTAATTCTATTGAGAATGCAAATATTAATATCTAGTAATAGTGCTCTGCACGTTACATATTTTAGTTTTCAGTTAAAGTTTGTCACTTGATTTACACAGGTCTAGAGTACAACAATCATACAACGTGCCTTCCCCTTTAAAAAGCCCCTCCTTTTCTCCACAGCAGGGGAGGGTGAGCATAATCCTGGAACAGCGATTGAAAAAAAAAATCCACCAGTGGACTGTTTCAAGTTCCCCCTGTAGAAACTGTGCCTGATTTGTGGCCAATGCTGGAGATGTACGAAAAGGGAGGAAAACACTAAGCGGGTAGCTATGGAGATAGACCGTTTTCCTGGCCGCTTCCTTTGACAGGTGTTGAGTAGGTTAAAAGTCTTCAAACAGAGTCCACCATGTACGCCAAAGGGAAAGGAGCTGTCGTTCCATCCGATAGTCAAGCCAGAGAGAAGTAAGTGAATTTGTGCGTTGTCACATAAAGAGTAAAAACCTGCACGTTCTCTGATGTCTGCGCTGTATTGCACGAGACGGCTAACGTTACCAGCAGCGACACTTTACAAAGTAGTTTATTTGCAGGGTATGTGCAGTGCTCGTTTAGCTGTTTTGATATTGTTTTTGTTTATGCGTGCTGCTTGTACTCGCTTTAACGTTACTTTGTAATGCGTTCAGGTAGTAGGTTTTATATGAAGATGTGTACCATGCAGATGCAGAGTTTGTGGAGGGTTCGTTTAAATGAATGCATGATGCTCTGATGCCTCTTGTACACGAGACATACACAAATCCCACAGACCAAGACCTTGCACGAGCAGCTGTACAGACTAGTGTAATGAAATAGTTTGATTTGATGAGTATATTCGTTACATGGTAGTTGTTTTGAATTAGTTTCAAACACACAGAGCTACTGTTTGTCATTGATCATCATACTTCCACTTTAAGTTGTCATAAATTGTCTGTTTTCTTAAATTGATTTTTATGTGCTGGTGTCTTTGTTTGTTGTCTTAAATGTACAAAGACATTCAAGTAATGATGCTTTGTAATGTATGGCATATTATGTTTACAATGTGGTTTAAACATTTCCCCACAATCATTAAAAACCTGTAAATCTTAGGAGACTTAAAAAAGTATGACTTCCACACAAAGTCAGATATTTCTGTTTGGCTTGTTTATAGTTTTTCTCCAATGGTTAATACGCTACATTTTGGTCTTATTGAAGACATTTGTAGATTAATAAATTGAATTGTCTAGATTATGCATTCAAAGGCACCCTCTCTATGAAAATCCTCATCTGGTAATTATGGCTTTAAAGGTCATGGAAAAGTCAGTGTAAATTCATGGGTTAAAAAATGCGAAAACCTCATTTAAAAGCAAACAGTTTTATATCTCGTCTAGATCTAATGCAGAACAATCATGTGGCGGGCGGTCAATCCTTTACTGCTTTGTAAGGTTGTCCAAAAGTTGCTTTTAGTTCAGCATATACCATAACTCAGCGATGGCTGATAAGTGTCCATGGTTAGTTTATGACAGTGTTGTTCTCATACTTGTAATTTTTGACTAGTTACTTGGGTCTGCATCTGTGATCAGCTTCAGTTGTTCTGTTTAAACCTCTAATTCAGGTTGCGCTAATAGTGTCCACTCAGAATTATGAGATGCTTTGTTTTAGTTAAGCGGTATCATGGATGTTAAATGTCTAGAAATGGCTTGAATGTGTGATTCACCTTTGCAAACATAATTCCTGCTGCTGCTGAACTCACACTCACAATGCAGATTGTATGCTCAGTAGTCGAGAGTTTCTATACTAAGTAAAAAAAAGTTAAAATTACAACTTGTAGCAGAGCATTAAAACACTATAAAATGGATCCATCGAAAGTGCACCGTCTCTGGCCAAAGGAGCAGATGGATTCTGAGTTTGGCAGTGTTGATGCAAGGATGCTGGGCTTTGGTTTTTCATCAGAAACTTTTTAGGAACTTGTCATTTTCACCCTTTTCTCTCGTCTCGCACGTCTGTGCTGGGTTAATAATTGATAGGAGGGTTGAAAACATGATTTTCAAACAGTGCCTTTGTAGGACGGTTATGTGTGATTCATTCATGTTTAAAGATGGTTTTATCAGAGAGCCTCAGGCGAGATGTCAGGTGTGCTCAAGGCATACATTTGGCTGATTTCTTTGATGTGAGGACTCCGTGTGGGCTCTGTTGTGATGAGAGCAGAACGTGGGGACCCGTTTATCTCTGGCAAAGCATTTAGAGACTTTCCTTTGGAGCTTTCATAAGCTGATTTGTCCTTACCTTGGTTCATGTCTAATGAAAGATGTCACGTCCCTGGCCTGAGCGAACCCTTTTAAATGAATGTTACTTTTACCTTAAAACTTATTTATTTTTCCTCATGTCATTCCAAACTGTTATGCTGGTAATTGTTATATGGAATGCACAAAAGACATTTGGAATAATTTCCAAGACCTGTTTTAATTTCCATACAGTTGGAATGAGTCTGCCAAGCTCCAAAACGTTGTAATTGTATGAAACTAGTCCATGGTGGTTTAGACTTTTCTGTTTTCAGTTTATTTCGTTTTAATATTAGTTTTAGTTTTTTTTTTTTTTTTAGGGATGCCAAAGTTACTGCAAGTTACTGCTATCTAGTGGCGTTTTAATGTTTTGTTTTTGCAGGTGGTAATTATTTAAGTTTTCATTAGAAAATCAATTTGGGTCAGTATAAATGTTATAAAGTGTCTTGTTCTCAACATTTAGCTAGTTGATAAAAACTACAATAATCTGAAATATTATTACAATTTTCTATTTTTATTTTAAAATGTAATTTATTCCTGTGTAGGCATCATTGCTCCAGTCTTTCAGAGTTGCATGACCCTTTAGGAATCATTCTAATATGCTGATTTTGTGCTCATGGGAAACATTTCTTATTATCATCAATGTTGAAATCAGTTGTGCACCAAGCAGCTTACAATTTTTGTGGAAACACGATTCATTTATTTTAGGATCATTTTGATAGAAAATTCAAAGAATAATAACACTGTTTCTGAAGCCAGAGTCATTTTTCAAATCAAATAATTCATTAAACATTAAATTCGAAACCCATGACGCTTGATGTTACTGGCATCCAACATGCTCCCATATGATTTGAGACAACTAAAAGGGATAGTTCACCTAAAAATGAAATTTACCCCATCATTTACTCACCCTCAATCCCTCGGAGTACAGAGCCGTGTGGACTTTTATGAAGGATGGGTGCACTTTTTTTTTGGCCTTCAAAATCATATCCTCTATTCACTACAATTTTTATTTATTTATATAACTTAGACTCTATTCGTCTGAAAGAAGAAAGTCATACACCTGGATGGATTGAGGGTGAGTAAATCATGGGGTATTATTTATTTTTGGGTGAGCTATTCCTTAATGGCCCTTTCCCTTCTCTTAAAGGAAGGGGAAAAGGACTAAGTACTATTGCACACCTGCATTATATTGTAGGCCAAGAAGTCTGACCTGTGTTTAATGTTCCCACTTCCCAGACTCCACACAGCGCTACAGGGAGTCATGGTGAGGCTATTTTGCAGAAAGACCTTCTGTTCCAGCAGTACCGTAACATCAGCTCTTTTTACCTCACTCGCCTCAAAACAAACCTACCTATACTGAACTACTCCTCCAACATCACTTGAGTTAGCTCTTGTGAACACCTCCGTTTGGCAAGACTTTCTCCCAGAGGGAGAACAAAAGGGAATGGGGCTGAGAGACTCACGAGTTGTTCCCCTGGGCATCCCCTCCAGCAGACCTTTTGAACAGGGAGGCTGAGCTCTAATACGGCATGTCGCAGGCTCCCGATGCCCCAGCCAGTGACAAGATCTCCACCACCCTCTCGCCATCGCCATAATATGCTTCTTTATGTCCTGTGCTCCTCTGGAGAGAGCATACAATTTAGATTTTGCTGATCAGGTTTGCATACATTAACACCTGCTCTCAGCCATTTGAATTTTAGAGAGCCTGGCATGTAAAGCCAAGCCAGATGTCTTTGAATGCTGTGTAAATATATAATAGAAAATATTTCTTTTTTAGCAGTACATACCAGCTAAGGCAATTAGTACTAAAACTATTGCTTATAGATTTCAAATGAAGTTTTCTTACAAACTTCAGCACATAGGCCTAACGTTTCTAAAACCATTTGTGCTTCGAACATGAACCTCAGATTATGCGGCTTGTTGAGCAAAGGTGGACTTATTCAAAGTGATGCAGGGAGTTTTCAGACCTGTAGATCATTTACTTTGTTCCAAAACATTTTTGTTTCAATGTAGCATTTTCTTCTGTTCGGTTCACTTTCACAATTTCAAAACGTACCAAAATGTGTTTATGCAAGTCACATGTGAGTAGAACTTTCCTCTTATTGGCCAGAGTCTGACAAGTTCGCTCAATGAATCATGTTAAAAAGGCAAGAAACATGAGATGTGCTAACTGGCAGAAAAAGTAGGCTAAAATAAAAACGTGCATGCAGTTCGGTCAGGAATCAAGGCTTCGTCGGGTTAGGATTCTTGCAATGCACGGAGAAGAGTAATACACAGCACAACATTTTTTTTTCTCTCCATACAATGAAAATCAATAATGTGAAATTAATTCTGCATTATGCAAAAGAAGAAAGAAAGATATAAACTTAATGATGAAAGAATTGCCATTTTTGGGTGAAGCATCCTTTTAACTTAACTACAAAAATGTGCCCAGAAAACATCTGGGCAACAGCATAGATGCATACTTTTTTTTTTTTTTGAAAAAACTTTCAGATCATGTTTGCATCCACATTGCAACATGCTAAAATCCTTCAGAACACCCTATCAACCGCATTGCAACGTCCTTAGGACCACCCACAACACCTTGCATTGTGGGAACGTGTTTTGCATGTGGATAGATCATTCAGATTTTCAGAAAATGTAAATATCAGGCTTTTCTTGTTGTATTATAAAGGTTTTCTTGATTTTGATAATTAACTTAAGCATAATCTACAAAACACGTATTCTAATTTTCAAATACTACTTTGTAATGATATAAAACAGATCTGTATTGAGGTTGTTGGTAAGAATGTACTTGTTAGCGGGCTGAAATTGCTGTGATTAACTTATCTAATGAACTTGATCTAATTTATTTTGGCCGCATCCCAGCTTTGCTTGTAGTGTCTGCTCTCTCAGCAAGGCCAGACGCTGCTTCTTGCCCGCACCTCAGGAATGCGTCCCATCAGCTGTAATTCCTTGTTCCCATTCCTCTGTGATGTCTTAAATTGCTCGGTCCTTCGGAATCCAGAGCTCCTGTTCTTGGCTCTCGCACTCAATGTTCCTGACAACTCTCCTTAAAGGTGCAATTGAATGAATGGTGTTCAATAATGCATCAGGGCCAGGTGCTGGTACCCTGTACCAATGCTCACAGTACCCTCCTTCACCCTGATCACATGGGCCTCCCTTCTATGAAATTTTTATCAGCCCACTCCTGGGATTCCACAGTTTGATCCAGATCATCTTGTGCTCCCTCATACTTCAGGAGATGGCAGCTGCTAAATGTTTGCTTCAAGCCCAGCCCCAGAGGTCGAACCACTTTGGCTTTCCTAAACTCTTGCTTATGTTAAGGGAGTAGTAAGCTAAATGAGTTGCAAATTGCAAAGTGGAACAGTTGTCTTGACTAAATTGCTCATTGCAGTAAGTCACTCAGAGACGTGTAATGGTCTTTTGCCCTAAATTTGGAGGCTCTTGCAGTTTATTTCATAGCCAATAAATATCTGGATATGACGCACAACTGTTTTCAGAGGTCTATGTGCTTTCTTGCACTTTAGGTTCATGTTAAGTTTTGATTCAATGCACTTTTACAGAGAAAATACCTTGTTTGAATTATATCCAAATTGTTTTTGAGGTTACGTTGTAAAAGATGCACTGGTCGACCGGCCATAAATCGGCCATAAATTCCATAAGCACCACCTACTGTCAGAGAGCGAATTTGCATTTTCATTCAGTCCGTCTGCTGTTTTTGTTTTGTGCAAGTGTCTACTCTTCTGCTGCATCATTTTATCCACTTTGTCTGTTATAGAGCAAATAAACAACAAATACATTTGCTCAAAGAAAGAAAAATTGACTATCAGAACTGGCCAATTTGCTGGTAAAAAAATAAAACGGACATGAAAAATCATGATTGGTGCATCACTAGTACATAGTTAGAGCTAAAGTCCTAAGGAGTAGATGCCATGTTTAATTCGAAAATGTCGATGTGGGACCGATTTGCTGTATGTTTAATTGAACACACTGTTGCATACTTTGTTTGCATTGCAAATGGAGCTCTGATATGTGACGCTATAGACTGTACATTTAAAAAGGACTGCCCTTAACAGCCTTGTTTTCATTCAGGTAAAATGAAATATGGTATTATTCCTGACTAAGATCTTTAGCGGAGCTTGAATAAGTGTCATGGGTGCCATTCAATTTAAGACAAGGCTTTGAAATGTGTATTCATTGAAGTGGATTTAGCTAAATAATTATGCCACAATAAAAAAAAAAGATTTTTATGAAACATAACAAAGATGTGAATAACAAATATTAAGAAGAAGAAATAAACAAAAGTAAAAATAAAACTTTACTCTGACTTAAACTGATTAACACTGATTCTGAAAGCTGCAGTCCGTAACTTTTTTGGGGGTTAAAAATGATCCAAAATACATATTTGAGAAAATACATAACCAGCCAGTGTTCAAAACTATCTGCTTGTCTTGGCTCGATTTAAAGCGGTAAGCTTGTGATAATGTTTTAAACTCCAGTGGTACTGGTGGATTTCTGTGGGAAAATTGAGCTTGTCTTTGCGTCATAACATTTCTTACTTGTTCAAATGACGTTATTATGTTGGTCATACTTCCAAAAATAATAATCTGTGATTGTGAATACCAGTATCCACACCGGCGCTGTGACTGACAGCTTCACACTCTCCTCAAACACTGTGTTCATCCGCACTGTGCCGCGTCGAGGGTGTTGAAGTACAACTCGCGTAAAGTTGATAAATTCTGCGAATGACAGCAATTGCAGGTTTCGAACAGAGATGGCAACAAAGAGGAAAAACGCCGGACTGCAGCTTTAAAGCTACTGAAGTTATTTAGTCAAGAGAGCAGGGAATGTTTTTGTATTTTGTTGTTTGATTTACAATGACACCAACAGGAATATTTGGATGATGTCATTTTAAGACCGAGTGCACGGATCCAACGAACATACTACTGATGCATCCGAACTTTTAACATAAGCTACGTGTTTGTGTAAAACTTGTGTGTATTTGACAGTTTAAACCAAGCGTGCCGCACAAGTCCTCAAAAGTGAAGCCAAAACGTCTCGATCGCCCCCCTGTGACTGGACCTAGTATAGCTCATAACCCCCGCCTCCCCATGTTATTCAACGGGACGCGAGACCAACTAAACAATTAAATTACACTTCACATATCCTTTTTCCAAAGATAGTTTCTGTCATGTACTGTAGTTTCTATCACGTCGATGTAATTTCAAGTGTTCGTTTTTAAAATAAGTTTGTTTTTAGTTAGTCATGTGATGATAAAAACAGTGCTCTGACATCATGATTGACAGCTGTGATTGACAGGTTCTCTGTGCGAGGTAGTCACTGAAGCATGTGGTTAGTAGTTGTATTTACCTTATTTTAACGAGGTTCTGCAATCAGCAGACATCATTGGAGAAGAACGAAGCAGACAGAGGACACTGAAAGTGTGGGGCGTGTGCTTGCGTTTGATTCAGCGAGAATGAGGGCGCGGCCTTGATTTCGCGGCTTCACTTCCTGCTCACGACTGCGCATGACTGGTCCCGAAACACGCAAGTGCGCAGACTCAAGTTCCAAGATGTCAGCGTCATATCGAGACTCTGGCGGCTTCAGTTCTCTCTGATGGAAAAGAGCGAAGGGGCGTCGTCCATCTTTTTTTTACAGTCTATGGTTTAAACGCAATAAGGTGTGAAAAAAAACATTGTTCAGTACTCGGGTGCTGTGTGACAGTCTTTTAGTGTGCGTGCGTGTGTATTTCAGTTGAACGTGCTCAGAAAGCTTATGTCAGAGCAGCTTGAAAATTAAAAACTTTACCTGGCAAGGCCTTAAAACGCATGCAAATAATAAACCTCCATGATGGCAAAGTACTGTAATGTCACGTGAGCGTGACCCTAGCATTGCATATATGATGTGTATGTAGTACATGGCGTTGTACATATGTTGGGACAGTATGTTGAGAATGTGTACTGTATCACAAGACTACAATCTTTCTTCAAAGAGGTTTTTAAGGGAATTTAGTCTGGCTCTAATGCTCAGTATTTTGGAAAATAGTCTTCAAAACCAACATTAAAAAAAAATCTTGATAAGATTAAAAACTGTGATATGATATTTTTGCCAAATCTCCCACACTTACTTCTCCTTTGTTTTGCCTGTCGCATGAACTGTAAAGTGTTGCTTATTTTTAAAACCTCACGTAAAGCTGACTTTCTAATTCCGTAGATCCTTTGTGGCAATAGAAGAACCTTTAGATGCACTTTGTTTGAACCTCTCGCTCTCATCCACAGTTTTATGGTCGTCGTTGACCCCAACACTATCTCGGTAGGAGGCATTATCATTCTGGTCACTCTCCCGCGCCAGTGTGCTAGTGTTTGTGCTGTAATGGAGCGCTGGATCTCCTCCCTGTCTTTCATATCCAACTTTATCACAGTCATTGACTGGCTGATCAGTGGGAGCTCTCCTCAGCTATTTATGAGCCTGCCACCCTGGATGCCTCCTTCCACTGACTCATTCACCTCCTCGCTGATGCCTGGGAAAGCTTCCTGCTCCCACACAAATACACGCTTCTGCCCAGTGTGTTGGAGTATGTGTGTTAAAGAGAATGCTCCATCAGATTAGTGTTATATTATAGTTTTTATTAACATTATTGTTTGTTTTTATTTTTGCATTTTCAGTTGTTTAATTTTAGCAATTTTATAATGTAAAATTATACGTTTTTATTTAATTCATTCCCGGTTAGTCATTTTTGTGTTTCAACTTAAACTTACTTTAGTTAGTTGCCGAGTTAATGTTTCTAATTTTCATTTAGTTTAAGTTTTACATGTAATATTTTAATTAAAATGTCTTTAATAATTTATTACAAGATCGCTAATTTTCGTAAATATTGGTAAACGGTTAACATACATGCTTCAAAACATTGAGCCGTGGTGTTTATGTGTGTGACACATTCGAATCCAACGTTTTCTGTTTTCGCATTTCCTGTTCTTAGTCTCACTGTATCTATAAGTGGAAAAGGTCAAAAAATCTTCAAGGGATGGTGTAGTACATTTTTATTTATTTATTTATTTTTGTTCTGTCATCATGTTAATCATTCCCAAACTAGTATGGCTTTTTTTCTTCTGTTGAACATAAAAGAAGATATTTTAAAAAGAATGTTTCAGCTCTTTTTATTCATACAATGAAAGCCAATCGGTGAACTATACCTTTACGTTATCTTTTTTTGTTCAAGCAGTGCTTAATTTTACATATAATAAGCAAATATGTTATCTCTTGTGTTGAGAAGTCTGATTTTGACATGAACACGTCCACATGGAATAGCCACTCTGTTGTGTACGCCATCATCACCTTACCCATGGTGGAAATAAGTGTTTTTGCCCCAAATGTGCCGCATCCAGACACAAACTCTGTTTCTACCAAATTGTGCCCGTCTCTCGATGTAATTTTGCTCGGAGAGCTTTGCAGGGCTATTTTCTCTCATGGCTGATGGAAGAGAAAAGGAAAGGATTGGAGCAAGAGGGATGGTATGTTTCAGCCCTGCGGTACACTGGGAGCTGGGTAATTGCTAGCCCAAGCGGCTAAACAACAGACATAATGGATACAGAAAATGACAAAAACACAAGAACCGCGATGGTGCTGTCTGATTACTGTGACAACTCCAGCCATGCTTGCTTTGGCTGATCTCTCTGCTCTTTTCACAGAGTAAACGGGCTGTGGAGATCGGATACGCGGCCGCTGTGGTTGATGGGTGTTTTGTGTGTGCCTGTGGACTTGTGTAATCAACAATCTGTCTGTAGCCACTGATTTTCTTTCAGACACTTTTGAACAGAATCCAGGTCTATAGCTATGTTCTAAAACCTAGTGAGCTGCCTACATCAGCAGCTAGCTTCTAAGGGGCTGTATACACAGAATGTGTTTTTCCAATCCACTGCGCTGTTTTTCCTACGTAAACATGCACTAGGCGGATGTGTTTGACCATTGTGCTTACTTGTGTCTAGTGTTTTTTGCAGTGTCTCATGCATGACAAGATGTTCTGAAAATGCTGCGCTCAAATTAAAAGAACTTCTTTTTGCTCCACTTCACTGCGTCTCACATTTTTAACTGCAAAACGCGTTCTGTCTCTATGAATGGCCCCTACGGCAGCATGCTAAACTTTATTTGGCAGCCACACAAATAGTGATCTGCACTGGGAACTTTACTTGTCGTTGATTTTCATAAAATATGTACATTCACAACTTGCTACATCAAACTTGATGTCAAATAGCACTATATTTGTATTGATATTGTTCATGAAATAAGTTTATTTAGATTTAACATTTCTTCTCAGTGAAGTCTGTTATACCATGAATATAACGACTGTTTCTTTCTTGTTTTCTTCTAGATTAGCTTTATACGTGTACGAGTACTTGTTGCATGTTGGGGCTCAGAAATCAGCACAGACCTTCCTTTCCGAGGTAAGCCTCTATTTTCACACACATGCATGGACACACACAATTTGTTTCTGAGGACATCTCTTAGACTTCCATTGGGTTAATGATATTTTCTATCCCCTATTACTCCCTAAAAATGACACTCACAGAAACATGTGCAGCATTAAATTCAAATAGAAGCATGATTGATTTATAAGCCTTTTTAACTAGCCACCCAACTAATAAGTGATCTGGGTTCACTATATTAGTGAGGACATATGGACCCTACAAGTATAGTGCTACTTTTACTTATACACACGTACACACACACAATTTGTAGTTCGAAAACTACATATATACACTCCTGGGCAAAAAATAAAATAAAAAATGGGTCAAGGCAAAAAAGAATTGCACATTAATTTTTTCAGTGAATGTCATGCTTTTTCGTCATTAGAACGTCTGCATCTGAGGCAGTCAGTCCATCACATCACGTTTTCATCAGCTTAAAGTTATGAAGTTTATTATAGCTGCATTTTTCTGTTGTTGTTTTTTTGTGTGTCATTTGGCCAAAATTTTACATTATAAAGAAGCGTAGCTACACACAGGCTATTTTAGCTGTCACTCGAGGTCAAATCTAAGATGCTCTTCTCCGCTCCTCAAATTCATAAAAGATCACCCTTTTTATATTAAAGCGTTTCTTGAGTAAAGAAATCGCTGTACTAATTCAAAGAACCAATTGAAGAGTTCAGATGCAAAAGCCTCTAAATGCCATTTGAAATTTTCTTCTTTAATGATGAATTTTATCAAGCTTGTATATTTAAGTTCAGTAATTTCACTTAAACAATTAATAGGTAATCATCATTGCCATTTAAGTGAAATTACTGAACTTAAATATACAAGCTTGATGAAAATGATCATTCTAGAAGAAAATTTCAAATGGCACTTAGAGGCTTTTGCATCTGAACTCTTCAATTCTTTATTTACCCTTCCATCGTAAATAAGCAGAGATGCTCCAAACTGCTTGTGACACTTCATTTAGGATAGAAATGGGGTGGAGTTATGAGGTTTGACTGACAGTTTGAGGAGGCAAGGGAGTTACAAGATTTGGTCTCAAGCACTTTGTAATACTTGTAATGGTTAAATATTTGCAAAACCCACAGGCAGATGTAAACATTTTGATATTTTAAAGTGTATTATTAATTTATAAAGTAACCAAAAAAAGGCTCCCAGTTCGATTGAGTTTAATGTGAGACCAAATATTCACTATAATGTATGACCATCAGGTCTAAACATGAGCCTGATGGACTTGTTCTCAAGCCACTTCTTTGCGTTCTTTGCAATTTGGGCAGGAGCATTGTCTTTGCTCTTTTGATAACAACTTTTCATTTGTGGGAACTGGGAAGCAAGTCAGTCTGCAATATTCTCCTGTACTCCTAAGCATTAAATGCATTTTCACAGTGAACCAATACCAGGAGCTAAAAAGGATCACCACAAAATATCATTCTGCCTTTGTTTTGTTTTTTTGAGACAGCAATGGCTTTTTAAGTAGTGTATTTTCTTAAATGTGTCTAATTTCCTGACCAATCACTTGTGGTTAAGACAAATAAAAGCTTTTTATATATATATGTGTGTATATATATATATATATATATATATATATATATATATATATATATATATATATATATATATTATACATATTTGTTTTGCCCAGGAGTACATATGTATACTTATGTAAGTTATGTTATTATTATTGACACTTTTGTGTGTAAATGCAATGCACACAATAAGCAAAATACAATATATTTAAATTTTGCAATGTGCAATATATATATTTTTTTCCTAATGTGGTGATTTGGCATCACTTACAAAAGCATGTTTTCTATCAAACTTGTTCTTTATGTAATGCTATACAATCTAAATTGAATCCACTTGTTTCATTTGAACTGGTCAGGATGTTGTGTGTGTTGAGTGTGTGCTGTGCTGTACTGCCACAGTAACATGTTTCAGGATATGTGTTCATCCATTCCACATTTAAATGGTAACTTTTGATTTTTTTTGTTTGTATAAATAAATATCTAACACACAACATATTCACATAATTGTTTGCTTTTCCCTATATTTCTCCTCTCTCAGAATCTATGAACCAGTACGTGTGCACCAACCATGTGCAGAATTATTAATTACCCGTCATTAATTATCTGGTAAATAGCTGTTTATGTTACGCCGACCGGCAGGACTTTTAGTTGCAGTGTATTTGTGGACAGCCATTTCCGCCCATTGCTCTGTTACCCCGGGCTGTTTTTTTCCACCCCGTTGACTCGGCGGCATCTCTACTGCGTTGCGGCATTGTTTCTCTGTTTCTGCAGCACTTCTCAAAAGCACCACAAGTTGGTCAGATGTTTATCGTGCCGTTTGGCAGCCTGACGAGGTGAAATTGACTGATAATGTGTTCTTAACCTTCAGACCTGCTTCGGTAATCCACTTTCAGCTGCAGTGAACAAACCTATCCTCTCTATCCTCTTAGAATTGTTTTTCTCGCTACATTTTCCTGTGTAATCATCCATATATAATTGTTATAATAGGCTAATTCATTCCTCACACTTCCCATGGTCAGTTCAGGTCCCTCTACTCACCTATTACAAAGGGGAACGTTTCTTAAATACACTGAGATTATGGCCTTAATGAGAGGCGCCCTGGTCATTTCCACACAAGCAGAAGGGATGGAGAGTGAAAGTGAGCCCCAAGGACTGAATGAAGCGTAGGAAAAACAGAAGCCATGATTAATTTTTAGGGTCATGGCTCTAGAAGGCTAATGCCTGCTGTAGGTCTCCACAATGGTTGATAAAGCAGAGTAATGACGTTGCCTTAAAGTCATGTAGCAGTAGTCGTATGTATGAGATATGGGCATGTGAAGGGCTTCAACATTGTAACTACCAGTTGTGAATCTCTGGATTTTCTTTGAGCTCTGACTTTCTGAGTTGAGAGTGTCTTAATTAATCAGTCATGGTGGAAGCCACTTACTATTGGTCATAATTATGTTTGCATTGTGAATGCTGACTTTAGTTATTATACATGTTGTATGTTGTTAAAGGCATAATGTAGTTCAACCAAAATATGTATTTTCTCATCATTTACTTGACTTTCTTACTTCTGCTGACCATGAAAGAAGATATTTTCAAGAGCTATTTTTGTCCGTATAACGAAAGTCATGGTTTGAAACAATGTGAGGGTGATATGCATTGACCATAATTCTGTTGTATTAGTCCAAAAAAAGTGAAATTGCCCAGACCAAAATCAATTCAACGCACGTCCTATGACTCCTATCAGGAACATCTGATATATTTCTCCTATAGAAGGATGGAGTGAGGAACAGTATAATGCTGTGGTGGAAAAAAGCAGGATGATGTATGGGATGTGGATTGGGTCAGGGACCAGTCTGTAGAACGTCTGACAGGAAAATGTGTCGCATATTATCTACAATCTCAAAACCACTCTCTTTCTCCATTCTTTCCTCACACTGCCTGTTGTAGATCCGATGGGAGAAGAACATTACGCTAGGGGAGCCTCCTGGATTCCTCCATTCATGGTGGTGGTAAGTCCCGTATGTGTTTTTTATTTTTGCTTGAAGAGCCGTCTATATATCTGTGTGCAATCTAGTACAGTGAGTATTTCAAAATGGACAGATATATTTCTTTTATTATGAATGCACTGTAAAGTTGTTTTTAAGTGTTTTTTTTCCTCAGTACTTGCTGAACGCACTCATTTGCCATCAAGCTACGAAATCACCGCTCATCCGATCATATTTAGGAGTATTAACTAAGACAAGCATCACTATTACTGTTATGCAGAGTTAGTTTGACCAAACCTCTAAAATGTCTAATCATGCACCTCTCGTTATGGCTGGTTAAAGCAAAAACTCAGAGCTAGGATTTATAGCTTGTACCTGTATCGCATTACACCTGCTTAACAGCAAGGATGGAGGATTCTGAATGTCCAACTTTTTAAACTTGTCAGCTTGGTACAATTATCTCGCTGGTTGACAGATGAGATTTTGTTGAAATTTCAAGAATGACTCGTGTTAATCTTGGTATATATATACAGTATATATATACAGTATATATATATATATATATATATATATATATATATATATATATAAATAGTATATATATATGAAGAGTTCAGATGCAAAAGCCTCTAAGTACCATTTGAAATTTTCTTCTAGAATGATCATTTTTATCAAACTTGTATATTTAAGTTCAGTGATTTCACTTAAATGGCAATGATAATTACCTATTAATTGTTATTTAAGTGAAATTACTGAAATTTAATATAGAAGTTTGATAAAAATCATCATTAAAGAAGAAAATTTCAAATGGCATTTAGAGGCTTTTGCATCTGAACTCTTCATATATATATATATATATATATATATATATATAATTTAATTAATTTAATTTATAAATAAATATTAAAGAACAAATAATATTAAAAAAACTATATATTTTTTGAACAAGCAGAAAAAAATCCTCATCCTTGTTCCCTGACCTGGTTAACCGACAAATGTGAAAGATACAGTTAAGCCAAAAATTTCCTCACTCCTAACTCAAAAGCAACCCCACCAAAGAGAGAAAGTCTATCTATTACAAGAGCACCTTCAATATTGTTTGTATTCACTTTCTCCGTATTGATTTATACTAATCTAGGTTTAAGGTTGGCTGTGACACCCGCCGTCAAACTTTATGTTTAACCTGCTGCGGTTTGACCCATGGCAGTGGATGTATTATTGGGTCAGGCAGCCTTTATGGAGGCCACGTCTGCCGGGTCTGGTCTCTCCCACCCCTCTCCTTCAGACAAAAGGCCCAGATGGTGGGGCAAAGACGTGTCCCATCCCTCCTCTAAACCCCTTCCATCAACCTTTGTCTCTGCTGCTGTCCTTTGTTCCTGTTAAAGACCCCAAACACAGATTAACTCTTTGCATACCGTTCCCCTTTGTGGGGAAGTGTCTGAATCCCCCACTGGCCCAATTTGGATATATTCTCCTTCATTGGGGGTGGTCAGTGACAAACTGAGGGCCAGTGGGGGGCCAGGGGGTCAAAACAGCTCACCGGTCGGTAGTAGTCGTATAGGATAAAGGGAGATAAGTGTAGATTTGAGGAAGGAACGCCTGTTGTTAAACCTCACCTCCTGTGCGTTAGCGCATTGTAACTCTTTGTGACGGCTCGCCAACTTCCCCATAATTGAATCTCTCATATTGCTCGTGTTCAGTCGGCGAGGATTCTGTTATTAACAGTAAGCCTTGCGGATGTTCCGGTACCTGAGGTCAGCGACTGCACAAGGGTCGGGATTATCTTGTTTCTCAAATGCAAATGACACACCACTGTACTCTTAGTCATACACATGCGAAAGAGCTCCTTACTGTAAAGTATATTTACGTATGGATGTGGTTGTATTACCCCAGCTTTTGTCTTGTACTGTCTTCACCATTAGGATTTGCTTAATTGCCCCCAGAGAAGAGCTTAGTGTTTAAGAGAATCTATTAACATGAGAATGTAGCTCCCTCCAATTAGCATCAGAGGCACGCGTAAAGCTCGACTCATTGTAATTGCATTGTTTGGCTTGTAGGGAACTGCCATGACGTCAGTCTGGCAAACCTGTGTGTGGGGTTGGACCATGCATACAAGTCAGCCATTAAACTTTACTACACAGGTTATTTGATTCAAAATAGAAAAAAGTACCATTCAAAAGTTGAATTAGTGAGTTTAAAAAAGAAGAAATTATTACTTCTATTCAACCAAGATGCATTAAATTGATCAAATGTGACATTTTCTAATATTGTTTAGTTTTCACAAAAAGTATTAAGCAGGACAACCATTTTCGACATTTCGACAAATGTTCTTGTGCACCAAATCAGCATATTAGAATGATTTCTGAAGGATCATGTTACACTGAAGATTGGAGCTGAAAATTCAGCTTTGCCAAATGCATTATCGTTCCATGTGGCCATTGCAGAAATAGAAGGCTTCAGCTGTTTAAAATGGTGGAGAGAAATTTTTCCTGAACATATATGATCTGTGATTGTTATAATCTCAGAGTCCAGTAAATGGTTACATTTCACAGAACAGTCTTTTAACAGCAAGCTAGTCTATTTAAATGTCAAATAAAGCTGACACATGGGTGTTTAATTATTCAGTTTTTTTAAAAATGATTTAAACCATTTATATTTATAGGTTTAGCATAATGTATAGCATACATTAACCTTTATATTTGTTTGTATAGCCCTCAGTTTGGATGTTGTATTTGGAGAACATTGACATTTTTTTGTAATTTAGAGATTTTGCTTAATAATGTATGCAAAAATATGTTTGTTGAAATGCTATCCAGCCATTTATCTGGAACATGAGAGGTTTTCCCCCCACCTATTTCTCTCTCACTTCCTATCCCTCTCTTTTTCTCCCTCCATTTTTCCCCTCTCTCTTTCCATGTCTGTTTCTAGTTTCCTCTTCCCATTAATGTTCCCCACCCCCACATTCAAAGAGTCCCTCGTTTTTATTCTCTCTCTCTCCCTCTCTCTCTCTCTCTCTCTCTCTCTCTCTCTCTCTCTCTCTCTCTCTCTCTCTCTCTCTCTCTCTCCCTCCCTCTCCTTTCCTGTGTTACTCTTTCACTTGCTCTACAAGTGTTCAGGAATGTTCTTTATCCTGGTAAATATTTGCAGGAAAAAATCAGATAGTTCTCTGCATCAGCACAAAGGCAATCCTATAAACAGGTTTCCCAATTCAGGTCAAATAGTATAAAAACAAAAAATAGTTTTGTCTGAGATTTGGATATGTATATGAGGAGTTTTTTCCCCCAAAATGCTATAAATCCATTTCAATAGTTTTCAGAATTACATTTTTTACTTTTTACCCACACATTTTGTGAATATTCAAATTATCCTGTTAAAATGTTTTATTGGTTCAGTCTGAACATGTTGAACAATGATTATTAAATTAAACAACAATATTGTTTATGATAAATTAAAAGTTAATTTTATTTTTATTCAAAACGCTATAAATCCATCCATTTTTTTTTCAAAAATGTATGGGTTGTCATTTAAAGGACAGGAAAAAAGCAAAAGGACATGCAACATATAATCAAGGGCTTATACTATAAATTAATAGAAATTAAATTTAGTAACACAACCTGAAAAAAAGTAATGATCTAGCCGTGCTGGATTGCGTAGAACGCTCATCGAATTCGAGGATTTATCGCGTTTAGGCTAAAAATAGGTTTGGCGCTTATTGCTGTTTGGAAAGAAACTGCATCTTGCAGTACATTTTAAACAAGGAAATATAGCGATTTGGCATGAAACGTTGATGGAGCAGCGAATGGGTTCTGTCCACAGCAGAATGACACAACAAACTCTTTTTTTTTTTTTTTTTTTTAAATGGTGTTTATCGCGTTTTGGAAAAGAGCTCTTCATATATATATATATATATATATATATATATATATATATATATATATATAGCACATACTGGAGGAGAACCTGACTGAACTTAGACTGAACGATGTTTATTTACTCTTTCTTGGTGAGAGCAACAGCAGGCACACGTCGTGTGGCAATGGTTAGCCTTTTCTTCCAGGAGATTTTATAGGTTATCCATTAAATCGATATCTGAAGACCTGGAGTGATCTAATTTGGGCCAGTTAAACAGGTACTTAGTTTCAGTGCAGTAATTAAAATACCATTTGGACGCAAACCTTGTTCACCCTCCAAACATCCCTGCAGGACCCAACGGCTCTTAATTGAGGAAATCCCTGGCTTAATTGATTTGTTACCTGCTGTTTTTTGCCAAGCGGGTGGAAGCGGTAAAAGCGTGTACAAACCTCACCAATGCAGCTCAAGTTTAACTGGACTTTTTTTTTTTTTCCCATGCTGGCTTTCCTCATCATTAATAAAGCTCAAATGAAGTCAAAGAAATGTATTGGCTGCTTACAAGTTTTTGTATGTGGTATGAGGCTTATGTATTTCAACTGGTTTGACTTCATATGTGTTGTATTTAACGGTCTCAATCTCTCCTGTTTCTTGTTGCAGTGTATTCTGGGATTTGTACTGTGCCGCTCCAGACCGCCGTGAGACCTGTGAGCACTCCAGCGAGGCCAAGGCCTTCCACGACTATGTGAGTGACAGACAAACTTGTCGTCTTTTAGTCTTCTAGGTGGTGTGGGCAGAGCCGAGCCTCTCATCCAGTGGCAATGTGCGTTGGGTCTCAGCCTCAGTCTGTTGTTCATGTGATGGTATTTAGTGAATGACACATGGCAGATTTGCTTACCAATGCGTCACATGATGCAAGCGGCCCATAGGCACATAAAGGTTAAGTGAGCTGAATAGAGGGTTTTCGCGTGAATAAGTGCGTGCTAGATGCGTTATGTGTGTACATGAGTGTTTTGCTCCAGATCATGTTTCTCCCTGGTTGTCCTTTTTAAAAATGCTCACGGTATGTAATTGTGTGTTATAGGAAGACAAGTATGGGATGTTTATTTCCGTTTATTTTTCCGGCGATGGCTTTCATAAAGCAGCTGTACAGCATTCCTGGGAACACAGAATTGTGTGGCTTCTTTAATTTGCACAGACAGACATGTAATCTGATTAACATACTGAATGCTCTGCATTCACAGATGTAATATTTCAGTAACAGTGAAAGGCATAATGAAATGTCAGTTGTTGTTGCCTGGATGCCCGCGGGTGCGAGTCAGCGAGAAAGATAGATGGACTGCTCAGAACAGGTTGACTGTAAATGTTTGGATAATGCATATGTTTGTTAAAATTAAGGTCATATAAGGTTTGCTGAGTCTTTGTTGCAATGCAGTTTTTAATGCCTTAGTCTTAGTCTTCCAAAAAGAGTTTCAATCAAACTAAATTAAAGGAATTTATTGGGTTAAATGCAGTTTATGGCCAATATTAAATGGATAGTACATGAATATAGTTTAATGATTCAAACAAATGTTTTTCTTTTTTTAATTCACTGAATATATTTTTTCTGAATAATAAGTTGTAAATTGTCCATTGAGAAAGCTGTCTTGAGTTTTGAACTGGCATTTCTGTTAATCTGGTTATTGGTTAAAGCTAATAGTCTAAAAATGGACAAATATTGGCTGATTCATTCATTCTTGTCACTAATATGATACAATTAGTTTTAAATATACTGAATTTTGTACTGTGTTGAAGTCAGTTCTACAAGAGCTATGTTCTAACGTCTGGTGAAGTAGCTTCAGAAACATCATTTACATAAGCTAAGACAGAACAAGAGAGATAAAAAGGGAATGTGATTTAGTGGCTAATGGTATCAGGGTTAGTTCAGAGAGCCTGACCTCTAGTCTATCATGCTGAACTTGACTGGTGGCGTTTATAGAGACGACAGCTCAGAAGGAGCCTGCACAGTGTCAAGAGTTCTGTCAACATCTGGAAGGAAACCAATCCAATTTCATTCCACCGACCAACATTGCACTGGCTTGTATAAAAAAGCAAAGCAAATATTTGACTAAAATGTATCCGCCCTCTGGGATGTGATTTGCAGTATTTTACTAATAGCTAATCGCAAACGCCTCATGCGTGTCGTCGCTCATTGATCTTAAATGTATTACTTGTTTAAATTACTTTGTTAAACATGGTTAAATATGCACATCCTTTTCATTAGTTGTGCAAATATTTCCTTTTTTTCTAAACCAAAAGAATTTTTTTTCTGATTAGAACGTGTGGATTTTTTTCCAGTATGCAGTTTTTAACATTCTCTTCATCTGCTTAAAGGAATAGTTCACCCAAAAAATATAATTTTATTCAAAGTCAGTGTTCAGTGGAACAGTGTTATTTTAGTATTATTTATATACACTCACCGGCCACTTTATTAGGTACCCCATGCTAGTAACGGGTTGGACCCCCTTTTGCCTTCAGAACTGCTTCAATTCTTCGTGGCATAGATTCAACAAGGTGCTGGAAGCATTCCTCAGGGAGTTTGGTCCATATTGACATGATGGCATCACACAGTTGCCGCAGATTTGTCGGCTGCACATCCATGATGCGAATCTCCCGTTCCACCACATCCCAAAGATGCTCTATTGGATTGATATCTGGTGACTGTGGAGGCCATTTGAGTACAGCGAACTCATTGTCATGTTCAAGAAACCAGTCTGAGATGATTCCAGCTTTATGACATGGCGCATTATCCTGCTGAAAGTAGCCATCAGAAGTTGGGTACATTGTGGTCATAAAGGGATGGACATGGTCAGCAACAATACTCAGGTAGGCTGTGGCGTTGCAACGATGCTCAATTGGTACCAAGGGGCCCAAAGAGTGCCAAGAAAATATTCCCCACACCATGACACCACCACCACCAGCCTGAACCGTTGATACAAGGCAGGATGGATCCATGCTTTCATGTTGTAGACGCCAAATTCTGACCCTACCATCCGAATGTCGCAGCAGAAATCGAGACTCATCAGACCAGGCAACGTTTTTCCAATCTTCTATTGTCCAATTTCGATGAGCTTGTGCAAATTGTAGCCTCAGTTTCCTGTTCTTAGCTGAAAGGAGTGGCACCCGGTGTGGTCTTCTGCTGCTGTAGCCCATCTGCCTCAAAGTTCGACGTACTGTGCGTTCAGAGATGCTCTTCTGCCCACCTTGGTTGTAACGGGTGGTTATTTGAGTCACTGTTGCCCTTCTATCAGCTCGAACCAGTCTGGCCATTCTCCTCTGACCTCTGGCATCAACAAGGCATTTCCGCCCACAGAACTGCCGCTCACTGGATGTTTTTTCTTTTTCGGACCATTCTCTGTAAACCCTAGAGATGGTTGTGCGTGAAAATCCCAGTAGATTAGCAGTTTCTGAAATACTCAGACCAGCCCTTCTGGCACCAACAATCATGCCACGTTCAAAGTCACTCAAATCACCTTTCTTCCCCATACTGATGCTCGGTTTGAACTGCAGGAGATTGTCTTGACCATGTCTACATGCCTAAATGCACTGAGTTGCCGCCATGTGATTGGCTGCTTAGAAATTAAGTGTTAACGAGCAGTTGGACAGGTGTACCTAATAAAGTGGCCGGTGAGTGTACATTTATAGTATTTGTATAGCATATTTTATAGCGTATTTTGTGCTTTTGTAATTTTTCTATTTTTTAACCATTTTAGTACTTTTTTTTTAGTTTGTTCCCAATGTAACATTTCAAGGTTTTAATCTAATATTATATTTTATTTCATCTTTTTTCAATTAATGAACATTATTTTGAATTAACAATAAAAACACTGCTGTGAACGCAAAAAGTGTTTTACAACAATTTTTTACATACAGTATATCTTTCTAATGTAACAAAAGTAACCATCAGCTGTCAAAGCAAAATTATGAATACCCATATATATATATATATATATATATATATATATATATAATATAATATAATATAAATATTGATTTAAAATCAGTGCTTTGTTTTATCACAGTTATCATGCATCATGTATACATTATCATATGACTTCAGAACACTTGGAATATAACTCATAAGGTGTTGTAATATATAAGGTGAGTCATAAGGTGTATTTTATGGTGTGTTCAATGCTTATTTGTCCTTTTTGGAGCTTGAGGTCACTATAAACTGTTTTTTTATGACCAGTCAATGTATATGTACATTTATTTTTGTGTTCCACTGCAAACAGTCTTTTGTGTGTGTGTGTAAATGAGCCTTTGTGTGTTGTAGAGCTGCAGTATCATGTGTGCCTGTCTTGGCAAGGTCTTTGCTGCTACTAGGGTGTCCTTGAGTTCAGTGATTTATCATGTTCTTATTCTGATCCCTTTGCTCCCTTGTTGGGTCACAACTCTGTATAGGCCTGTGGTGTGTGTGTGTGTGTGTGTGTGTCCGTACCTGTTTGAGTCTTCAGGTCTGCATTGCCGACTCCTTCCTTGCTGCTTCTGCTGTGCTAACATTCAAACAGTCAGGAATCCTCTAGGTATAAGATAATGGAATATAACGGTCTAATCCTATAATCCTGGGAATGGTTGAGGGCTAATCCAGGGATCTTGTGGGATTGGTGTCTTGGCAATGGGATTGGAATGTTGGGACGCAACACCTCTGAATGCCAGAGTCATCTGTGTGCTCTTCACTTTCTGCTGGGCTTGAGTCGTAAAGCTTTATAATGAGCATTGATTATCTCAGAACATGCTTACACCTCGGATCTGCTTGACGATCCAGATACTTCTTATGTTATAATAATAATAATAATAATAATAATACATTTTATTTAAAGCGCCTTATCAGGACACCCAAGGACACTGTACAACGCAGATAAAAAAAAAACACACATTAAAAACAAAACAATAAAATTGGCAAGACAGCATTGGTGTGATATGGGTCAGACGGAATATGATTGTCTAAACAACAGAGTTTTGAGTTTGGATTTGAAAACATTAAATGAGTCAAGGGTACGAAGATCTGGAGGGAGGGAATTCCAAAGATGGGGAGCAGAGCGACTAAAAGCCCTGCCCCCCATTGTGACAAGCCGAGCAGGGGGAACAGAAAGCTGGCAGGTGTGAGAGGATCGGAGTGAACGAGTAGGGATGTTTAAATGGAGAAGATCTGATATATATGAAGGAACCATGTTGTGAACTGCTTTGAAGGTGATGAGAAGTATTTTAAAAATGATCCTCTGTTTAACAGGAAGCCAGTGAAGCTGTTGCAAGATGGGAGTGATATGATGAGAAATGGGGGTCTGAGTAATTAGGCGTGCAGCAGAGTTCTGTAGGAGCTGCAGCTTCCGGAGCGACTTATTAGGGAGGCCAAACAGAAGTGAGTTGCAGTAATCTAACCGAGATGTGATGAGGCTGTGAACCAGGATGGCGGTGGTTTTGGGAGTAAGAGAGGGACGGAGGCGGGCAATATTGCGCAGGTGGAAATAGGCTGACCGGGTGATGCTATTAATGTGAGAGTGGAAAGATAAAGTGCTGTCAAGGACGACACCCAGACTCTTAACCTGGGGAGAGGGAAGGACAGTTGAGTTATCAATGGTAATGGAAACTTTATTAGCTTTGGAGAGGGTATGAGGTGTGCCCACCAGGAGGACTTCGGTTTTTGAGCTGTTCAGTTTGAGAAAGTTAGAGGAAAACCAAGAATGAATTTCTTGGAGACAGAGGGTAAGAGAGGTTGGTGGGAGTGAAGAAGATGGTTTAGTAGAAAGGTAGAGCTGGGTGTCGTCCGCGTAGCAATGAAATTTGATGTTGTGCTTACGGAGGATGTAACCAAGAGGGAGGATGTAAATGATAAAAAGGAGAGGCCCCAATACAGAGCCTTGGGGCACTCCAGCGGAGACGGGGAAGGTAACGGATTTCTGGGTTTTTAGTTGTATGAACTGTTTCCGATCTGAAATGTAGGAAGTAAACCAAGCTATAGGAGTGTGGGTGATACCAATAGATGATAATCGACTGAGGAGGATGGGATGAGAAATGGTATCAAAAGCTGCAGTGAGGTCCAAAAGAATGAGAATTGAAAGTAACCCAGAATCAGAAGCCATAAGAAGGTCATCTGTAATTTTAATGAGTGCGGTTTCAGTGCTGTGAAGCGGACGGAAGCCTGATTGAAACTGTTCATAGATGCTATTCAACATGAGGTGATTATGAAGTTGAGAGGCGACTGTTTTTTCCAAAATTTTGGATATGAAGGGTAAGTTCGATATGGGACGGAGATTGCTAAAATTAGTGGGGTCCAGACCTGTTTTTTTCAGAATGGGTGTGACCGAGGCAATTTTAAGTGAGGGGGGGACTGAACCGGAGCTTAGGGAAGAGCGAATAATCTCAGTGATTAGAGGGGCAAGTGAAGAGCAGCAGGATTTAACCAAAGTGGAGGGAAGTGGATCGAGCTGACATGTGGAGGGTTTAGATTTATGAATAATATCTGAGATGGCTTGAACAGAGGGAAGGTCAAAACTTGAAAAAGTAGTAGTTGGGTATAGATAAGGAGTGTTAAGGTTGTATCCAGAAGCTGCAGCTCCGGAGGAAGTCAGGTGATTATGGATGTCTGTAATTTTGGAAACAAAAAAGAACATAAGGTTATTGCAAAAGTCTTGGGATTGCATATGGTACGGAAGAGAGTCAGGAGGTTTTGTAATAGAAGTTAAAAGAGAGAACAGAGTTTTAGAACTATGGTGATTAGAGTGGATTAAGTGAGAGTAATATGCAGATTTAGCTGAAGAAAGGGAATTCGTATACAGATTGACATGCTCCATGTACATGTTTTTATGAATGGTAAGTCCAGTTCTGTTAGCAAGACGCTCCAGCTGACGACCCTGAGATTTCAAAAGGCGCAGGGCGGGAGTGAACCAGGGTGCTGAGCGGGTGAAAGAGACTGATCTGAATCTCAAAGGAGCATGAGTGTCTAAGAGAGCATGAAGATTAGTGTTATAATGAGAAACAAGTTCATCAGGTGAACAGCTGGCAGGCACACTTGGAAAGTTATTAATATCAGATGCAAAAGTGCCAGTGTTAATGTCCTTAATGTTTCTGAAGGAAATGGTGCGAGGGACGATCAATTTAGATAGCGGGAGAGTGATGTTAAAGGTAATAAGCATGTGATCGGAAAAGGCAACAGAGTGAGTTTTACAGACAGAGGGGATGATACCAGAACAACAGACTAAGTCGAGCATATGCCCCCCACAGTGAGTTGGAGAGTCGGTATACAAGTGCAGATCGAGGCTTTCAAGGCAAGATGCAAAGTCTCTGGCAAGAGGAGAGCTGATATTATCCATATGAATATTAAAATCACCCAAAATGATTAAGTTATGGGATAGGGTTGATAGGTGAGTGAGAAGTTGAGAAAAGTCATTCATAAAGTCTTTGTTATATTTTGGAGGACGGTAAACAGTAACCACGACTGTGGGCGAGGGTCCGGGCAACAGTGAGGCAGAGTACTCAAACGATGAAAATAGAGGAGAATCAGGAATCGGCAAGACTTTCCAGGACTCGCGATGAAACAATGCGAGACCTCCGCCACGCCCAGAAGCACGGGGCTGACAGTTGTAAACAAACCCCGGCGGAGCAGACGCGTTAAGGGGAATAAAATCATTGGACTGCTGCCAGGTTTCAGTCAAACATAAAAAGTCAAGATTATAGTCCATAATGACATCTCTGACTAGTGGACCCTTATTGTTGAGAGAGCGAATGTTCAGGAGACCGAAGTTGACGGTGGAAGAGCTGCTTTTACAGGCAGAGTTGGCCACTTTAGGCAGACTAGCCAGGCTACAATGATTAGCTCCTCGGCCAGCATTACGTGAACGACGGCGGGTCGTAAGCCAAGTTGGAATGGAAGAATATGAGTTTTTATAAAAGCGCTTACCGCGCGGTCCACGATGGATGTATCTCCGGTTCGGCTGGAAATAGATGTCTGACGGAATGGAGCAACCAGGTAGAGGCTGGAGAACATCAACAAGGCGTCGGAGCTTCAAAAGCTCAGCAACAGAGTACTGGAACAGAGCGTCAACTTGCAGGTGGGCAAGAGACACCAAAAGCCAGCCGAGCACGAAACAGAAAGTTGACCGGTAAATCCACATCATCCTGGAGGGAAGCGGGGGGCCGAGGGTCCTCAGGTAATCAGCAGCGATGATAAGGACGCAGTCAGGAGAGCATTAATCCAATAGTTACTGGTCATAAGCAGCAACCAGTGTTATACAGGCAATATAATGATTCAATGTGTTCAGATTGAAGCACTGTCTGTCGGAGAGTTCGCTGGTGTTTGTCAAAATGTATGCCAAAGTTCTACCGGAGAGTAGCGGCGACAGCCACGCCAGCGTTCACTCCCGATAACTATCGGACTTTCCTTTTCCATGTTAGTCCTGATTAAGATGTTTTCTGATTAAAAAAAAAAAAAATCACAATTTTCCCACAAAGGAATAGATTAAAATAGTAAAAAAATAATAATTTGCTTGATTTAAAAAAAGATCATGTAAAACAAATATCTAAAATCATATACGCACAAGTTTAAAATAGATGTCAGTTAAATACTGTATTTTATAGAATTTTTCCATTCTACATAAAGTGGGCTGTCCTGAAATCACATGACCATCCGTGTCTTGAATTTCAGTTGGGTTAATTAACAGACTTAGGACAAATTTACCTATGTTTTCCAGAGAAATGAGACTTGGTGAAAAGAGTTGTGTCTGTGTTGTCATTTAATGCTAAAATATCTTTAAACTCTCTTCCTGCTTCATTTACAAAGTTTCTCTCTGTGTTTACTCTAAGTATCTCTTTCCCATTTTATAATTCTTGGTTTACAACCTGTTGCCCATATTTTTCAGTTTCCCCTTAATATTTGCAGAAACATGGAATATTTATTCCTCATTTCCTTTATTCCGCTTTAAGTTAACTGAGCTTGTGGGCAACGTCTGGAACCAGACATAAGGGCTTTTTACACTTTGCTTATCCATGAGTTTACCTCAGGTAAAGGATCGTTTTATACTTGTAATTTAGAAGCAGGGTTAGCGCTGCTTTTTACCCAGGATTATAAAACCCGGCTCCAGAGAAGGGTTAGCACCACTTTTGCTGGTGCCAAAATTGTGCAATGTTAGAATGTTACGACTAGATGCTTCTCAATAGACAGCCAATAACGTGACTCATATTTACGTGGACAGTCAAGGAAACACTGCCTGTTGTATAAACAGTAGTTTCACTGTGTAATGGGAAAAATCAATTCGAGTGAAGAAGAGACTGTTTCATTCTGGCCTTTTAAAATCTGAAAAGGCCGTATTTAATGCACCAGACATGTTGAGGTTCGAGTCCTGCTTGCAACATATACACAGTGCAATCTTAGTCTTTCTCCTCGAGAGATTTTTCGAAGTATCCCCCGTGTCTGGAGTATTAGGTCTCCAATTAATCATTCTGATGTTTGCCGCCTGGTATGATGTCATCAGGAAGATTAGTGTAGTAAAATATGGAAATTGCATACTGTATATAGACGTTGTGTGCGTATATGCGTGTCTGCCTTCCCATCCCCCACATTCCCTCTCTCTCTCTCTCTCTCTGGGGAAGATTGATTGGGTAATCTTGCTGTTTCCCCCATGATGCTGTTCGCTAGCTGGCTTGGGGGAAGGAGAGGCAGTGCGGGCAGTATGACGACACACAGGAATAATGATAATGAAGGAACACGCACACACATGCACATATACACAGTGGGAAACAAAGGAGAAGAGAATCCCTCTATATTGAGAAGTACACATATACATGTACTCTAAATTATTTTCTCTCACACACTCTCACCTGTCTTTTAATAATATATGGATATTGCATAAAAAATTGTTTTCTTTATTATAGGATGATTTTGTCTGCAAACATGAAAAGTTTCTTAACAACACAGATTTTTTTATTGTTGGCTTGAACATGTTAGCGCTCTGCCCTGAGTAAAAACCAAAAGCCACTGGCTGTTTATGATTGCTATCCAGTGAGCCGTACAGGGCTGCACTGAGCATGCCCAGTAATAGTTAATATTTGATCCAGACTCACTGGAGGAGGACTAGTATTGAGAGCATCAATGAAGGGTATTTGGAATGGTATGTAAAAAAAAAGAAAGTGTCGTAACTAGTCACGATTCAAAATGTTCATCTCTAGCTTTTTCTGCCAACTTGCTAATTTCCGTTTAACATTTAAAGGGTTGACTGCTTTTTGTCTTTGCATGATTGTGTTTATGGGGTGCAATATAATATGTATTCGTGGTTTTTCTTTTTTAAAAAGTCTTATTTTTCATAAACTTCACCTTTATTTTCAGCCGCGCTCTCCTCTGTCCTCGAACGACCGGTCGACTTCCTGATTCTATGAAACCACTCCCTCAGAAACGGGCAGTGGGCTCAGCTTGGTTAGTTTGGCCCGGTGAGTTGTGATTGGCTAAACTGTCGCTCATGTTGTACTCAAACAGCGTTGGCAAGTTTACGTTCTTGATCAAATTGAAAATAACGTCATAAAACATATATACATGAAAAATACATTTACAACATTTAGTACATAAACAAAATTCATGTTTGTACGCATTTGTCGTAGACACAAAATAGCATAACTAGTAGCCTAGTGGCCACTAATTTTATTTGTTTTATATTCTTTTTTCTTTTTTCAGTTCAGTTTAGTTTTCAATAATTTTCTATACTGTTAGTTTTAGTTAGGGTTAGAGTTTTCTAATTTTTAATTTATGTAGTTTTAAATACTTAACTAAATAACTGTTACATTTTTCAGCACAGTGAGTGTTTTGTCATGAAAATGTATTTTTTACATTTCATTTAACAAATCATTTATTTCGGGTTTTTTCTTCGTTTTTCATTGCAAGGTGGTATTAGGGTAAGGGACTCTCATTCTAAAGTGCATTTGATTTGATGAAAATCAATGTAGTGCAGGATGAAACATTAACATTTTTCAGAGAAGACAAAGACAAAGAAGACTCGAAAATAGGGATGCACCGAAATTTCGGCCAAAAATGTTATGTTGCATAGAACTGATTAAAGAATAATATATTTATATTTGATGATATTATATTTTCTGTCCAATTTTAGTACGTTACTTTCAATAAAAGTGTGGTTATTTTCAGGGTTTCCGTTATCCGGTAATTACCAATTACATAGAATCTATCCAGTAGGGATGCTCATTTCGGTTGATTTTCCCGACCGACAACCGCCGCTCGTTAATCTCGTTAATCGATTATTAAACGATAACTGATAAGATTATAATATTGAAGTGGCATTAAATAAAAATAAAATTGACAGGTATCTGTGACCCGTTACAAATATATATATATATATATATATATTATATATATAATTTTTATGTGAAAGAGTTTATTTAACGTGCAAACAGCAGCATACAGAACAAGCTTTCAAGCTTTCAAAAGTGACAAACCGTTTGAATGAAGCTTTCAAAAAACGGCAATTTTTTTTACATTAGATTAAGATTTTTCATTAAATAAAAATAGCAGCCCTACCTCAATCCACACCAAGATGTTTTAATGTGGCGTGGACGCGTTTAGAAAAAACCCATTAATTCCATAATGAGCGTGCATACCACGCGCCTACATCCGAATAAACGAACGCGATATGTGAACAGGCTTTTATGCAACAGGCTTCTTAGACACTATAGGCCTAGTCATTTGTTTGTTCCAGTTCATTTGACAAGGAGTCATTTCATGGTGGCCGATTTAAATGTTACCAACTAAATGATACATACTGAGAGTGTATAATTAAGTTCGCTTGAGTAAAATTCATAGGCTACTACTCATATATTTTATGTGGGGAAGGGGGATTGGTTTGTTAAACTATGAATGTGAAGTCATAGTAATTAATTGACGCCAATCGGACGTTTATGTTTTCTTCTGTCTATTTGAAAGTTAGGCTAATAAACATGTTGCATTCTATACAGCATGATTATGTCATAGTCTGCCTCCAGTTTTCCTCAACTTGACTAATTAAGAGGCGATATTTGACCGGCATATCATCAAAATGTCCGTAAAACGAAAACTTGACCACTTTGACCGGCGGCACCATTTCTTTCTAGCAGAAACTCTGGTTATTTTATTTTTTAAATTCAGTTTCATTAAAATGATTGATTCAATTTCATAAATTCTAATATTAATACAAATAGACTCGTACCAAAAAAAAGCTCATTTAAAATAAGTCATAAAAAACATTTTTGCTTTCGGTTTACTGCCAAGTCCATCCAGAATTTTTGGTATTATTTCAGTGCATCCCTTCTATAAAGGCCTATATTTAAACATTCTTTGTTCAACTTTTAAAAGTACATGGACCTAATTATCTGGCACAGTTTTCATCGCTGATGATGGTTCAATCCTGCAACCCTTTGTTTACCAGCCCAGATCTGCCACACTACACCTTCTACTCTTCATTAGTCAGCCTGAAACCCATTGCTCCTTTACACACTTCCATGTTAGCCTCTTTCCTTCTCCACACAAATGTCCTCTCTCTTCGGTAGGGTTGGCAGGCAGTGCTGGCAGGACACTCTTGGCGCGGCGTGCGTCTGGTGCTGTTGTAGCGCGTTGGCTGGTAGCAGCTTGTGTGGGGTGGCGCAAGTACACCAGACTCAAGTACCAGCTGGGCATCCAAACCCATCCCTGAACCAAAAGAGGCTTCCTTGGATCGCTTTTCCTTCCTTTCCTTAGTGTGTTTGTGTGGGTATGAACGCCTTTACGTGTACACACTCAGGCATGTTTGCATATGCCATGTGTTTGTGTGTTTGGACACACGACCTATTTTTCTCCAGGGGCGTAAACGCTTTACATCTGTGTACAACACTCTCGATGCTTATTCAGACGGCACACGCACGTTTTTATCTGAGAACCACTGCACCACCTCAGCTAATGGTAACAAACGGGATTATCAGCACAACAGATTACTCACTTTCCTGTTACATTATAGCTGTTGACACTAGTTGCGTTTGTTAGCGCTCAACGAGGCACTAATTAATGGGGCATGCGGTGAGAGGAAATGTTCATGATTGAGAATGAATATCTCAGCTCCTATGGCTGTTGTTTCTGTTGTTTTCTTGAATCCTGCACCATGATTGCAATTAAAACACCAGGGTTCAGTTTAGTGGTCTCCTGATATTTGTCAATTTCTGAGTTATCACAAAGTTATCAGAATGACCAATGGTCAGTATAATGCTGATATTTTAATCATTGAACTCCATGATGACAACAAAGATTTTTATAAAATTGCTTTTTACGACTTGAAAAGTGACAACCAGCAACTTTGTTTTGGCAAGTCTTTTTCTGCAAGCATGTCAAAAAATAAGAATTAGATTTTGCTCCCCTTCTGATGTAGGAAGGGGATCTTATTATAATTTTACTGCCCCTTAATCTGCACGTTTCCACCCTTGACGGCGCCACCATTTGGTTTTCGCAAGCGACAGCAGTGTAACCAGTTCTAACGCAATGGCTAAGGTTTGAGCAGAGCATGCAAACTGTGAGATGAGCACAGAACACTATTTGACCAAAAAAAAGTCACAGCTGTCTTATAAACACCTCAGGGAACTGTCAACTTGTGTAAAAGTTAAACTTGACAGTACATGCAAGTTGATGAGATGAATAAATGTAACTCCACAACAACTACATAAATGTATCCAATGACCACCCAGAAGCTTCCAGGTGTAGTCTAAAAGTTGAACCTCTTCCTGGGTCTCTATGTAAGGCTGCACTCCACTACTGGTTATTTCGGAGAATTTGAGAGTGACATTATTCGCGTATTTTGTTATTGTATCTTAACCTTGTGTAAAGGATCGGCCGTCTTCTGAACGGAGATTGGGGAGTAGCAGCTCATTTAAATTTAAAAGGACACACAAAAACGGCACGTTTTTGCTCACACCCCAAAAGGGGCAACTTTGACTAGCTATAATAAATGATCTTGGGAGTATTTTGAGCTGAAATTTCACAGACACATTCTGGGGACTCCAAAGATTTATATTACATCTTGTGAAAAGGGGCATAATATGTCACCCTTTAAGTGCGAATCGAGTTCTTGAATTTCCGTCTTCGCAGTGAGGATGCTGCTTGTACATTATGTTAGGTGGCAGTTTTGCTGCAAAATGATGATAATGATTCTGAGACATCTGCTGTTGAGGGTGGATTTTTTTTTTTGTATCTGCAGTTGTGTATGGTATATCATATATTTTCTTGCATATATTTGCAGCCGGTGACGGTAATGCTCTTCGATTACCGTTGTCATTCCAACAGCATCTCACGGCTCCCGGATGAATACTCATTCACCTTTACCTGTGTGTGTGTGAAAGAGAGCAAAAGCACGCAGTCCCTCCGGTCAAAGCCTTCAGTCGCACTCTGAACCAACATTTGAACTTTTCAGTGTTGATTTTTTTTTGTACTGCAGAAGAAGAAAAAAGAGCCTTATCAGTACCTGCCCAGACCAATTTAGCAGGCAGACAATGATTTAATGTTTTTAATAAGCCTGTGGAGCTGCTTCCCCGCTTCGTGACTTAAATTTCTCATTTATCAATCAAAAATGTAGATGCTAAAAGGGTTGTTACTTTTGAAATATTTCAAAACACACTAGGCTTAATTTAGATTAATTCTCCTGCAACATTCGTCGATACTGGGTTGTAATAGGGCTGAAGCGCTGTGGTGGTTTGACACAGCTGTGGTATGGTTAGACCTCAGGCGGAGGCCCGCAGTAAGTCTCGCTACACACCTCATTTACATTCTATACCACACTGAAACCCCAGCACATCACTCGCTCTTTCCTTGACCTACTGTCCTTCTTGCAGCGTGAGAAAAGTGAAGAGAGTGTGAAACAGAAAAAAGAAATAAAGGAGAACCGAGAAGGTGAAGGAAAGCATGAAGGAAAAACAGATTTCAAATCGTTTTTCATTTCTTTTTTTGGGGTTTCTTGCCACAAGACCACCACAGCCTGCATTGTGAATCCAGGCACGATGTAATCAAAATATCTTCTGAGTTTCTATCCTAACCAGAGCCACAATAAGCAATTGGACATTTTTGCCAATCGCTTGGTTTCTATCTTTGTGGCACTAGGTAGCCCCACCCTCTGCATCTGATTGGTCCAAAATCCCACCCCACAGAACTGCATATCAAAAGTTGAAAGGGTCTGGAAGAGTTTCAAAGATACAGTAATATTGTGTAATATTATTACATTTTACAATAGCTAACTATTTTATTATATTTTAAAATGTCATTTATTCCTGTAACGGAAAAGCTGAATTTTCAGCATTATTACTCCAGTGTTCAGTCACACAATCCTTCAGACATCATTGTAATTATGATGATTTTTCCGCTCAAGAAACATTTCTTGTTTTCAATATTGAATAAAGTTGTGCTGTTGAATATTTTTATGGAAACTGTAATATTTTTTTTTTTCAGTTTTCGGTGATTAGAGAGTTCAAAAGAGCTGCATTTATTTGAAATGGAAATAATTTGTAACATTGAAAATGTCACTTTTCATCAATTGTTACTGTATAAAAGTTTGAATTTCTTTAAAAAACATATTACTGACCCCAAACTTTGATACTATATAGCACTAAATATCAATTATGTCCTAAATGACGGTGTGATTGATATGCAGTGATGGTTTGGACTTGTTAGGATATAGTGTTGACGTACACTTTTATTATTATGGATTTTTTTTTTGTTGTATTGGAAGTTTAGAATATTTTCATGTTATTTTACAAAATCTATTATTATAAATATTTACTTGGAGAATATTTTAACAGCTTGGTTTATCATAGCCAATCAGCTCCCACTTTAATGTTGATTGTGCTTCCTCTGCGTCTAGTCCACTGGAGCTCTCTGCCAATTTTAAATCGATAAAGTGAATCATCTGCAATGTAGAACAGTACGCCATGGACAATTAGATGCATGTGATGCTCCGAGCAGCTCCGTTTCCACACGTTCCAGGAAGCTTAGTTGTGTGACTGTTGCGCACATTCACGGTGTTGACCCACTAATTAGTTAAAGCACATGTCTAAATTCTTATGGATTTTGCATTAGCACAAATGAAGTGTTTGCTTGTAATTTCAGCTCGAGTCGTGTTAATAAAGGCCGTAGAAAGTAACAGTAATCAGATCAGTGACCTGACGCACACTCTCTGACTGAATGTGTCACAAATCTATGATCTATCACTTCTGTATGAAACAACCAGTAAGGGCACATGCCACTTCCTGTTTATGCATGCTTATTATTTTGGAGATGATCAGTAGTGCGTTAATGGCTTTGAGCTTTTCAGAGTTCAGTAGAACTAGCTTATCTTTTTTTTTTTTTCCACCAATTGTATTCTTCTCTTGTTTCTTTTTTTTTCTTTGCTTATTTTCTTTATTTATTCACTCATTTCCCTGTCTTTTCTTTATGCTTTATTTCTATTTCTTTCCTTACCTTTTTTCTTTCTTTTTCTTTACATTTTCATATTATTTCACAAAAAGACCATAAAGAGCCTTTGAAGGGGCATGACTTTTTATTTTTATTTTTTTTAATTATTTTAATATGTCATTTGAGTTTCCCTTATAATGTTAATAAAAAAAAAAAAGAAATGCACTTTTTTATGCAGAAAAACTGTTTTCAATCCTCATTCTGACCCTTGGGTCTGAAATGACCCGTTTCTAAGGCTTGTCATCAGTAAAACAGCCACTGTTACAAAACAGTATCGATGCCACTCGCTATTGCACATTAGTACGTGTTTTGAAAACACCATTTAAAACAGTCATTTAAAGACAAAGCATTATGAATTAATTAACTTGGTGTTAAATGTTTTGTGATGCAGCTGCTGTCAAATCCAATACAGTTGGCTGCTTCATCTTTCAACAAAAGAGGTTTTGTGAACTCGCTATTGTGTCTTGTTAAAACAAATTGCTCCGAACAAACATATAATCCTTCAATGCGATCTGTGATGCCATTTAAAAAAAAAACATCCACTTGTTCCTGATGCTGGGATCCTTCTGAAGTCTGTAGAAACACATAAGCTGTTTAAACTAGACTCATCAAAGCAAACGTTCTTCACTCTTCCAATTGTCCTGTTGACGACAGACTCAAGTGCGTGGAGAATGTCAGAACCTGAAGTGTAGATAGCGTCAGTGATCATCATAATGGGCTTCATGTGCTTTTGATGCGACGCTTGGATCCAGTGAAAGCATATGTTAAGTGACAGAGTGCCAGTGGGCGGGGCCTATGGTGCGATGATGTATAATGATTTATGATGTCTTGCTCTGGAGGAAGTCATATGCAAATGTAAATGCATGTAACCATTCACAAATCCCACAATATCCAAATTAAATGAAAAAAAAAAAACGAGTTAAAATGAATTAAATGAGCTGTTTTTGAAGCTTGTTTAAATGCTTTGTTTAAAATGAGGAGGATGGTTTAATGATATAAAGACCTCTTATAAGTCAAAAAGATCAAGGCAAATTTGATTACTTATCAAAGTCCAGGATATTTAAGACAGTTGGTCTAGTTTGTCATGACTTCATCTACATTTACCCCTTTTCCACCAAGGCAGAGGTGGTGCTGGTTCGGAGCCAGAGCCTAGTTTCAAATCGGTTCTTTGTTTTTCGACCACCAAAGGACCAGCTCTGAACCAGTAAAAGTGTTTCTTAAGTAGCACCAAATCATTTCTGGTCTAGAAGTAAAAACCGCTTACGTCAGCGGCTGTGGGCGGGGTTACAGCGTGACCAACAAGACGAATAGAAACTTGTGACCGCCATTTTTTAAATAGTGGCTAATCGTGCTAATAGCAGCTCGATTGTAATCTCCGTTAAAGCATGTTACGGCGAGCTGCACAAACGTGCTGGATTCGCCGTGTTTGGATACCCATGTAGGTTTGCAAAGCCATGAGCATAAATAGTAACGCTACGACCGCCGTTGATGATGGAAGGCTTGTTCGAGATGGATTGGAGCTGCGTGGACCGATCAGAGCTGCGGGAGTGTTTGGAGAGCATACGACTCCTTCTGCTTTTGAATCGAATCTTTTTCTAAAGCTTTTTCGAATCGCTCTCGCAGTTCGATATTCGCAGTGCCGAACCATCATCTCGAACAAGCCTGGTGTGTTTGTGTGTACTGCGCTAGCGTTGCTGGGCAATATGAGATGTATACAGTGATGTAAGATCTGGCTCTGTGATAGCTGTCTAGCCTGTAGAAAGGCTAAGCGGTTCTTTGAAAGCTCGTCAGTCGAACCAACTCCGAACCGGCACTAGCTCTGAACCAGCACCTGGTTCTTGTTGGTGGAAAAGGGGTAATTGAGACTTTGCTGAAAATAATAGAGGAATGACTAGACCAAGGATTTTCTTTTGTAAAAGCTGCAAGATTAACATTTTATTTAGAAAATAAATTTAAGTCATTAGTATTAGATTTATGGAGGAATGCGTTTCTGTACTGCTCACTGATATGTGTGAGCTTCACCTCCCTGAATTAAGAGGGTTGTCTGAAGGAATCTGCTTTTTTAGTGTTCTTAGTCATTGTGCTACCTCTGGAATTGTTTTTAATGTGGGCTTTTCTTGTGTTGGTATAAACAGATCTAGCACATCAAGACAGGCTCAAACTAACCATGTCTGCATGTACAGCATGCACACGTTTGACATGGTGTCCATGGCAACATTAATGGGAAAAATACTGCTGTTTTTAGTGCTCTACTCCTCCGTCCTTGGCTCTTTGCTGTCCTCTGTCATCCGAGGGCATTGTTGTCTGGACTTCTTTTCCTCGCACACACCGGTCACATTATGACATGGTTACAGTTGTAAGATTTTTATTCCACTTTCTATACTTAGCATAGTGACACAAGAGAGGGGTCATGACTCATGTTGGTCAACAAACTTACTAATAAAAAATAACGCCTGGTTGATTAGTGATGTCCAATTCAGGATCTGTTTTACGATTATAATAATCTCACCCTTACATGACTACTGTGGTTGTAACCCTGATTAGTGTAGTTGAATAGTCACTTAAAGAAGACCAAAAAACCATTTGTCTTTGTCGTATCGTTAATTGCTCAAGGCTTCAGGTGTGTGTCAGAGAGGTCAAAGGAACACCACAGTGTCACCACTAACATGATGAACAGGCACTTAACCTGACACAAACACGCTCGCAATGTGCTCTCAGTTAGTTTCACTCATAAAAAATGTAAACCGTTTCTTCAGTTTTCAGTTCAGGGGGCCAATTTCTTATTTAAATATTTTGAGGTCTCAGTTTCTGTGTGTTCTGCTATGTACGGCTGCCCTCGCCAAAAGATTTTTCTAGTCAACTTGCAGTTCAATTTAAATTTGTTTATTTAAAAGATAGATATTTCAATCTTTCTATAGATCTATTTCTCATGTCTGTGACTAAGACCAAGATGCCAGAAAGCACATTGTTTTCATTATTTTAGAAAAGCACAATGTTTTGTTGTTATTGTGAGTTTACAGAAATAAAAGTTGAGCCTTTACAGTTTGCATTACTCTTATCTGTATGACCAAAAATGACAGAGTATTTAAAACTAAATGCGTCTAATAAAAGCGAACATTTATCTAGGTGAACATTAGAGCTAGCGGACTTGTTTCAAGTGATTAGCCATATTTGAGGTCGATGAATGAGAGGTGAATGTTTGTATTTACTGCCGTTAACAGTCTGTCCGTAACAGACTGCGTGATTTCGCAACTTCCTGTGGAGGTTTTTTTTTCGGCGACTAACTAAAAATGTTAATAAAATGTTGGTCGACCAAACCTCTTCAAGTCAACTAAAGTTTAGTTTGTTATGTGTGCTACTGTACGTTGTAAGGTGCGATACCATTGCGCAGCATTTACTACTGTACAGCATTTACTAGAGCTGGTGTGAGTGAGTGGAGGCGGGGCTAATTAGCATATTATGAATGCAATAAATGAAGTAAGGTTGGACAGTTGCATTCAAGCTATTTCAGGCATAACAAATGTTTTCCACAGGAAAAAAAAACTTTTAAATATGTAATTTTGGTGATGAAAGATGAGTTTTAAGGGGACTTTAACAAACTATAACGGACACTAATCGTTGACTGAAAAGAGCCCCACATGAAGCACAGATGTATTGGATATCTTATTATTTGATGTTTAATTCATGTCTTCTCAAAAAAGTGCAAATTCCAAAAATCCATTGTTGGCCAGTCGTGACATACGCTTTCATACGTTTACAAGTTTGGTCTTCCCCACCAGCGAGTGTGGGCTGATCGTACACACACACACACACACGCACACTTCTACCCACTAGCTGCGTGATGTGACGTGTTCTCTCTTTATCTGGCATCAGCGTGAAGCAGTCACCTCCTGGCATCTTCCGTTCAGTCCTGCTGTCATCAACACCATCAGACTGACAGCAAGAGAGAGTGTGTGTGTGCAAACAGCGTTATCCCACCTCGTTCCTGTTACGATAGAAGCCCACACACTCACACTACTTTTTCCACTGCTTTCCGTGCTCCCTATCTCTCTCTCTCTCTCTCTCTTGCCTCTTTTTTATCTTTCCTCATTTATATTTATGTTGGACTGTCTGGAACACGTGCGGTTTGTTTATAACGGAAATCTCACTCCCCCTCTTCCACTTCGGCTTATGCAGTGTTTTTCCCCCCCCCCTATCTTTTCCGTGCGCTCGCACGGATCTGAGGACGAGGGGGTGAAAACCAAGCGGATTACAAAGCCAGTTTAATCTGGCTAAGGCACAGAGGGAATTTTCTCTCCCTTTTGCTGTCCCCCCTTCCATCTCTCTCTCTCTCGTTCCCTCTTTCTCCTCTGATGGTGACAGAGAAGGTGACTGAGGAGCAGCGGCTCTGATTGGTTAAACTACGGAACAGATGAGATGGCCATACACAGGCAAAAGGAATTTGTTATCTCGCACAAGACCTCCCAGCCCCTGCATTATCGGCCATTAATGCGCTCACTTCATATTCACACTGGATTTATTGCTTCAGACTTGTGAAAGGCAAATGGAGTGACTTCGCAGAGCTGCTTTACCTCAGCACTGAACACCTGAGGGGCGCAAATGACTGTTTGAGGTATCACAGTTTATGTAATGGAAGTCTAAATGATAGTCTGGAGTCAGCGGACAAAGACATCTGTTATTTTACCTCAGGCCAGACCGCCTCCTCCTCCTCCTCCTCTGTTCTCGTTCCGTGTGTTTCAGAGTTTAAAGTGACATCTCTCATGTCCTGTTATGACATATCGCCCCCTTAAGCCAGAGCAGGAAACCCCCTTTTGTTCTCGCGACTGACTTCTGTTAGCTACTGGAAGCAGACGCATTGAACTTCTGGAGCAAGAGTACACAAGTTTACAGGCATAATGGGGTTGCAAGCCAATTAAACAGTGCCATTTGACAGCATGACAGCATTTGATATGTGATCTGGCTAGATAGGAGAACCGATGATACTTTTACGATGACACTCTTCCTTCACTAACATGTTTTGCTGTCTCATTTCTCATCCGTCATCCATAGCGAAGTAGGATTTTATCACTAATGGTTGACGCTAATTGACCAGCCGATTTACTAAATTGCTATGCTAGTCTCTTGTATCACTCTACAGTCTTTTTATTCTTAGACAATAAAAGCTCATTATTAATATTTAATGTCCTTTTATTTATTTATTTGATGAGTAGGTGTGATATAAGCAGGATAATGTTCAGTCAGCAGAAATATAAAAAAATATCTGAAAAAGAACCCTGTAAGGGTGATCATCATCCTACTGATGTGTTTTATGTGATTAATTGTCAGCGTTATCACTGCGTTATCACAATTTGATCACAAACTTGTTTTATACACACACATTATGCATTATGACCAAGTCAGGAGTAACACTTAATTGGCCAGGCGGACACTGGTTTCAGACAAAGTCTATAAGCTCAAATTAGCCAAATGTCGGCCATACCAATATAGTTATCTCTGTTGCACTGTTTCTTCTTTCCCTCTCACTCACACTCTTTCTATTTTTCTCACTCTTTTATCCTTCTATTTCCCCCCTCTGCCTTCTTGATCTGGGATGCCTGGGGGACGGAGAGCAGACAGGACCCATCTCCATGGCAACAGCTTCTGCAAGCTGCTGACACCCATCCCCTCTTGGCAAGGGGGGGGTGGGGGTGGGGGGGTGGGGGTATTCAAAAGGGGGGAGGGAGAAACCATAGAGGGAGTACGAGAGGGAAGGGTAGAAGCAAGCAACACTATTCCTTCTCTTGGGACTCGGCGGCCTGTGCGTTCACTCACAGAATTAGCATAGAGGAGGAAGGGGGAGGGAGAGCTTGGAATTTTCTTAGGTGTGTGTGTCTGTGTGTGTGTGAGAGAGAGAGAGAGAGAGAGAGAGAGAGAGAGAGAGAGAGAGAGAGAGAGAGAGAGAGAGAGAGAGAGAGAGAGAGAGAGAGAGAGAGAGAGAGAGAGAGAGAGAGAGAGAGAGAGAGAGAGAGAGAGAGAGAGAGAGAGAGAGAGAGAGAGAGAGAGAGAGAGAGAGAGAGAGAGAGAGAGAGAGAGAGAGAGAGAGCAAGCTTGTTTTAGGGGGTACGACTCTCCCCAGGGTCTTAAAGTCTCTGTTTCTAGGTCAGTCTGTTGCCTGGAGGTTTGCACTGTCATTGTTGGTCTTACATTGTTTTTTTTTTATTATTTTTAAGTCTCCACAACACTTTGAAAAATACCATGCAACCATTGTTTCTGCCAAATGTATTTTTTACTATTAAGACTTAAACTTGGGAGAGATAGATTATTAATAATACTGTTTAAAAGTCTCATGTGCTTACAAAGGATGCATTTATTTGATCAAAAAATATATTATTAGTCTTTAAACATGATCCTTCAGAAATTATACTGATTTGCTGCTCAAGAAACATTTCTTATTATCAATGTTGAAAACATTGCTGATTTTTGGGGAAAATATGGGCGTACATATAACATAACAACATATACTTTATAAAACATATAACATCTATTTTTTTTATTATATTAAAGGGGACCCACTGCTGTGAGTGGATAACAGTTTTGCATATTATAATGAGTTTCAACTCACCTGTCGATGCACTTGGGGGAAATTGTTTTGAAAACGTTGAATGTTGTAAAATGGCAACCGGAATGATTCGCCCATACATGTTCGACCCAGAGTCCGTGTGTTACCCCATTCCTGTCAGATCCAATTTAGATCGGCACAACACCGTTCTTTACTCTTAATCGGTCTGCGAATCCAGTCTTGTTTACAAAACAATCCTCAGTGAAATGAAGCGAACAGACGGACAATGTTTTACCTCATCAGCTGGAGTGGAACGTCATTAAAAATAAAGTTTATCCATGCCGTCCTATTGGAATCCAGAGGAAGCTTATGCAGCCGCTGTCTTCTTCCACAACCAGGCACTGCACAATATTTTTTTATAGCTCGCTCGATAGCTCGATCCGGTTTGTCATCACGAGGTAGGCCTGTGTTATTTAGCTATGCGTGTAATGTGGGAATCGGTGGGCGGGGCTAAACCGGCCGTGTTGAAGTAGGCGTTGATCTTCTGTGGGGGTGGTGTTTTATCCTCTTTGACGTCATAGTTCCCCACTTTTAAAAAAGAGTCTTTGCTGAGGCTGGTGTCAATGAAAGCTTTTATTGGACTAACAAGGACGTTTTCAGTTCTGAAACTTATAGGATATTCTTATAATATGATGACCTCTTAGATTTCATGAAAATTTTATTTCTCAATTCATCACCCCTTTAACACTTTTCTTCTTTTGGGGTCTGTTTTGTTGTTGTTGTTGTTATTTTGACATATATGCACATTATGAATATTTTACATAAGAATAAAACAATTTATAATAATTTCTGATGAGATTACTTATATAACCGTTAAGAAGCATTTTTGGCCGATCTTCATTAGTCGGCACTGAAATTTTAAAACAACTAACAATATATCAAAATCAAACTCTCATACATATTTATTATGAAAAAATCTATAACCGTGCCGTGGTATTGTAGCAGTAACTAAATAAAAAAAGAAATTGAGAAAGGCAAAGTTCTTTGAGGCTACTGAAGAACAAGTTTTTATAATGCCATTTAGATGTTTCACAAAATGGGAAATGTTTTTTGTATGTTGTGTAGAAAATGTGCTGTTAAAGTGATTTGTAGCTTTGGGCATCTAGTAATCATACTCTCTAACAGCAGTATGTCAGCATAGACATGATTACAAATGACATGGAAGTTCTTTTAAACATTCACCATGTGTGCATGCCTGAGCTTTACCAAATCAGATCCAGAAGTTGGATGGAAAAGGAGCATTGATGGGAGGGGAGGGGTTAAACATCTAAAGGAAAACAAAGATCACTCTAAATGTATAGTTAATGCCTAACACACCCTACAACACACACACTTTTGCCTCTCGTTGCGTAACGCTGTCTCGCACGCACTAACACAACGGAGGAGAGTGAGCGAGCGAGCGAGCGAGGGATGAAATTCCATGACATTGAGGGAGTGATAAAACTGTATGTGCCGTGGTGTTTGGCATGGCCTGCAGGGATATTTTGAGGTGTGTTGTTATTTATTCATGGAGATGCTGGTGCAGGTTGCCCCAATGACATGCAAGTGCCTGTTCGCAGTCTGCCAGCTGCCGCGAGGAAGCCCTGACAACTTTATTCGACTCCACGCTCTTTATCTGCAGTATCTGATCAGGGCCAAGGAAGATTTAAATGCCAGGCGGTTGATCTTAAAGTATTAGTGCTAGAATTTTGTTGAAGAAATGATGGGATTGCGCACCCAAAAATGAAGACTGGACATAATTTACTCACCCTCATGTTGTTCCAAACATTTATGGCTTTTTTATTTTGTGAAACAGACACAATATATTAATTGTCAATGCAGTGAAAGTTAATGGGGTCCAAAACAACTGTATGTTCAAGTATTGATTATAAAAAAACTTTTCAAAATATTTTCTTTTGGGTTTCACAGAAGAAAGCCATTCAGGTTTGAAAGACATGGGGATGAGTAAATGATGGCAGAACTTGTTGGATGAACTGATCATTCATTTTTTATTTAGCAACATAATTGGATTATGTCAAGTAACATGGTAATTTATTTTATTCACGGATAAACCGTACAACATGAAATTAAAAGTGTATTTGCTGCACAAAGCGCCCCCTGTTGCTATTAACACTGAATTGCATGCAGGCAATTTCATAGACCACCAGAATGATCAGTAAGGCTTGAGATGTTTGTGTCCGCTGCCCTGTCAGCTCATCCTCAGAGCTCTTGCACTCTTTACGGGGTGAGCTCCGGCTTTACTCTGGATTAAGAGATGTTGTGACCGGTTGTTTATCTGACCTGTGTGCTTGCGCCCTGCTGAGGACATTACTTTAGAGCTTGCTCGGAGGACACAGGAGGTTCCACAAGAAAACCGGTCACTCAAAACGTGCTTGTCCGAATTATTTTGGTCATAGAGGTGTCATTAAAGTTCAAGGAAGACTTGTGAGACACAAGTGTAGCAAAATCTCTACCAGTGAGTTGACCGCTAACATAAATATATCTGTGGTGATTGAGATCTCATGGAGAGCCAGAAGAGTTTATTTTTGTTTGGTTGTTGTCTTTGCTAGATCGTTAACTTATTAAAGAGGGTCCCGCTGACCTATCAGAGGTCTTCTTGATCTCTCCTACAACTTGGTTTGCAAGTTTGTCTGCTTAGTTGAGAAGTTTCTTGTAGTGACAAACAGTTTTGTATAATTAAATGGGTATAGTTAACTTTACCACAACCAAAATCCTTTTATTAAAAAGCAATTGAGTGAAAAGACTCTTGCTCCCATATATAATCCACATTTCCGCTGAAATGTCGAAGTTAAAGTCGTTCTGCATTTTAACCCAAGCATTTCAGTATGAAGTGACATCGTATCCGAAAGGCGCATAGTGTTCACCCATTTACTATAGAGGCTCACTTTAAAAGCATAAGGAAGATTTGTTGCACGTTTGGGCTCAGGTCAGTGTGTACGGAGGAGTGTGCTTGCAAAAGGCTTTCCTCAATGTCAGGCTTTAGAGAGAGTTACTAGAAATTAGGTGACACAACTGAGTTTATCAGGCTCATCCTAACGTGTCTGTTTTATCAGCGTATTTTTTATCTTTCTGTCCCTCTGCCTCAGTAACACAGTCAGACGGGTGTCACCATAACAAATTAAACGATTTGACTGAAAAATCTTGTATTTCATTTACGTTAAATATTAATGTAAATATTAAAAGACATGCAGTCTTAAAGTATTTCTTAGTTAATTAGATATTTTTTTCAGGTTTTTCAATTAGTCAAGTAAAGATATGAGCAGTTGAGTAGTTTTTTTTTTAGTACTGTTGTATATTACCCTAAATTGCACAAGCAGATCTATTACACAACAAAATAAATACGATAAAACTTTTATGTACATTTTGTACAGGTTGTTTTCCATTTATTTATTTTATTTCAAATACAATTTATTATCTACTTTGTAACAAAGCTTCCGAACTTTTAAAATCGTTATGGTAATTGTAAACACTACTTGGCTCTTATTTATAACAGTTATTAATAGTTATTTTAAATAATTGTTCTTGATTTTTCTATATAGAAAATCAAAAGACTTCTTTCAAAAACTTTTAAACATCTTGTCACACCTGTGTCAGTTTGTTGAATTCACATTATATGTTTTACATGTTTATACTATTCTGTCTGAATACTCAATTCTGATTGGCTGGAAAGATGTGCTTTAAACCATTTAATGCACAGGAATTTCCAAGTTAGTTCAATCACCGTTCTATATTAATGTGATTTTTTTCATTGAAGCACACACACATACTTTGTCACACAGGGTTCGAAGATCGTGCTGTGTTCACACACAGAAACATTCTTATCAATATGTTATCAATGTTAGCAATAGACTTATCAATAAAATCGCTTCGCTACTGAATCTCTACATTTATATTTTTAAGCAAAGAGGGGGTAAAATTGCTGGTTTTGAAGTGATTAAACTCACAGCTTTGTTGTTAATAGAGAGACACACTGCACAGATGCAGGTAATTCTCTCTCTCTCCCTCTAATTAATTCAATTAAATGCTATAGTTAATTAATTCAAGTAAATGTAATCTTACACACTACTTTATCTGTGTGTCTGATTTAAAGCGGGCAGATTGTTGTATGTAACAAGCCGTAACTGATGAAAATAACCGAATATATAAAATAAAAATATATAGAACAGCTTTAAGTTGTCAATGCTGCCAGATGACCATGGTATAAGAGGGATAATCCACAGTGTGCACAACGTGGAGGCATAGAACCACTCGACGCAAAGCAGAGGATTATCACTTACATAAACTTGTGTTCACTGGAATGTATGTGGACTGAGGGAGCAACCAGTGTATTGTACATAATATACCTTTTTTTCAGTCCTGCCTTGTATCTTTTAGCTGGGCCATTGCCTGTAACTCTCCCCGCGGGTACGAGTTTAAAAGTGCACTGCCTTATTTTGCATTGCGGATTTTCCGTGGGCCAAAAGGTGCGCTCTGAGGTGCCATCTACCCCCTATTACCCTGGTCACAGAGGAATTGGACACTGTGAGCGCAAACCAGAAACTCCTTGGTGCTCTTCTGGTAGTGTTCACCGTCCCTCTCCTGTTTCTCTTCTGCATAACTGCCTCCCTCCCTCTCAGTGCCTAATTAATGGCATTAATTATCTCCAATTAGCAGCGTGGTCTTGGCAGCCGTTTCTGTCCCCTCATTTCTTTTGTTTCACAGAGGTCTGTGACATAGTATTCTCCCTGTGGGGCTGTCACTGGCCTAATGAAAGGCTACAAGGCCTGGCTTTCACCTCTCTCTCTCTCTCTCTCTCTCTCTCGTTCTGTTAGAGTACTTCAGCATGTTAGCCTCATTAGTAGTAGTTCAGAGTGCCGGAGTTAAGTTTGCCGAGATGGAATCTGCTGTGTGTTTTCCCATACAGGTGTTTATCTCTGTGGAAGGTGATAGCGAGTGGGTCAGTGCTAACTGGCATGTGAGGCTCATGTGAACGGACATGCTCGGGGACATTGGTGTGTTTGCGTCAAAACCGTTTCCGGGCCTGAACATAATGCCCTGATGAACGTGCCTTGGCTTCGCTTTGGTTAACCTGCTGACACTAGTGTGACTAGTCCAATTTTCACATTTTAAAGTAACATGTTAGTAACTGTTTTGCAAAAGATTGTCAGTATGGGATGCATGTGCTTCCATCCAATAAAGTATGAGGATTGTATTTGAGTTGACGAAAGTAAGAGTCTCTCTTAGCTTAATGATATTTCAAAGGATGCCCAAAAGTTATGGGAATTTGGTGACTAGTTGTTGTTGGTAAATAAGCTGAAATTACAAGATTTGATAAGGTTAATTCTTTACTGTTATTTTAAACAGATTAATTCTGTTCAGTGCCTCTTATTAATTTCTTGCCACATCGCTACACATATGACTTCTAACTAAAAACAAACATTAAAAAGGCTAGATTTTAAGATGGAAACTGTTCTTTAGCACAGAGACAACCTATAGAAAGTGGGGTTAGGCCCATAAAGTTCAGATACATTGGACGGATGTTGACGTCTGGTACGTCTGTGCTCGGGGTTGCTTTAGTCAGTGGACTAGCCTCACCTCATGACTGACTTTCACTTCACTTTCCTTCACAGTTTCTTACACATGCACATCTCCCATTCAGTTAATGACACATCTGTCCTGTCCTCAGCTTGATTATGCATGCAGGTCTTTTACGCTAATCTTTATAGACTCAACTCCAGCTGCACAGAAGAGTACAAGAGAGAGATGGGAACAGAGCGGAAGGGTGGAGAGAAACCGCGCGAATGAGAGAAAAACAAGGATATGGAAGCCACCAGAGAGAATACCATCAGGAGAGAGTTGGAGAGGAGTAGATATGCAAAGGTTAAGGATTCTGGACTGAGCTGAAGGGTCTGATTCTCACCTCCCTCTTTGCCTGCTGAATCATTTTTTAATAACTTGCACAGCTGCTTGGAGGTCTGTTCTCAAAGAAGAGACTATTTACAGCAGCCAGGCATTCAGGGATGCCACAGGTCCCGCTACTCGGCCCGATAACATTTATATATTTGAAGTTTAATTGACTGAAGTTCAGCTTGAAATGCAAATGAATGAGAGAAGCAACCTTGGTGATGTTTTTGAGCTGTATGTTTGTGAGTGGCAGTGTGGTGTGTTGGAAGTTTTTGCAAAAAAACAATACCCCAAACGAGACTAAATAAATAAAGCATAGTTTTATAAAATAAAAACTGTTATTACCGTTTTCTGTGTTGTTGTTGTACAAACTTCTGGCATGAAACTAGATGGTGCAGTCTAATAGATCCTTTTACTCACCTGTTCATAACAATATCGTTGTCTATAAGGCACAGCTTATTGGTTCCTGCCGTATCAGTAGCCAGCTCGCTGCTCAACCTTCAAATACTTGGGTTGCGATGCAACCTAAGGCAAATACTTGCCTTAGCAGTGCAACGTGTTTTCAGAAACCCTCCATCTTCCCCAGCTCCACCTGTATAGATCTGCTACGAGTAATTAATGCATGCTATATTGACCAAACATACAACATTGTCATACCCATTTCCATGCTAATTACTCTTGAGAGTTGTCATGACAGGAACATCATTTCTGGACAAGTACCATCATGATAATTATTTTATAATTATAAAATCATGATCATTATATATTATATTAGGCCTGTGAAACGATTAATCGTGATTAATCGCATCCAAAATAAAAGTTTGTGTTTACATAGTATATATGTGTGTGTAGTGTGTGTATAATTATTTTGTATATATAAATACACACACATGCATGTATATATTTAAGAAAAATGTGTCATTAATATATCAAATATTTATATTTATGTATAATATTAATTTTGTATATATATAAAGTATATACATGCAAATATTTCTTAAATGCATAAATGCATGTGTGTGTATTTATATATACAAAATAATTATACACACTACACAAACATATATTATGTAAACACAAACTTTTATTGTGGATGCGATTAATCGCGATTAATCATTTCACAACCCTAATTTATATCTATATATATCTATATCCCCACCCTATTTACATGCCACCTTGAAACATTGCAGTATTTTACCTCACAATACTGTATGTCCAAAATGAATATTTAAAGTTCTCATATGAACATTTTGGGGTAAAAAGATTTTCGCCACCATTCCGAGCAAGATTTTGAGAAAGTAAAACTATAAACTATTTGCATATATAATAATAATAAAATGTATTGTTTTATTGATTTTTATTTTAACAAATACTTTGTTATTTCTTCTCACCATGCTAAGGTAAGTTATATGGTAGTCACACAATTTCGTTTTGATACTCTTGGCATACTGTGGTACACTCACAGTACTTTTTTAGTAAGAGGCGCGTGTGTCTATTTTCTCAAGCTCTGTGAACTGGGTGTCGAATATTAGTTTTGCAACTGGTGTTGAGATGTAAACCCCAAGTGTTTATGCGAGCATGCTCGAGTGTTTGTTTACTTGTGCAGCGGGTATTGAGTACCGTGCTGAAGCGTAATACCCGAGAGAGCGTGTGTTGTGTATGTTTATGTTTACACGAGTACTGTTATTTAGTGGCTGGTGTAGAGGTGTGTATACCGAAATGAGCTGCTGTTTAATGGGTTGATGAGATGATGGCAGTAATCAGTGAGCAACGAGACGAGCGCTGAAAAGCTTGGTCCCTCCCTTCTCACATGCATACACACACACACATACACATGCACACGCTCTCCCTACTGGCAGATGATTGACGGCCTGAGGGTTTTAATGGCACTGTAGAGGGAGAGCTGAGGTCGGAGTTGTCATGGCAACAAGACGAAGGAGGCCTCTTTCTCTCCCTCTTCCTCACTCTCTCTTTATGCACCTGAACAGAGCCGAATCTTACTCACAGGACTGGGTTTTCTCTCTCTCTCTCTCTCTCTCTCTCTCTCTCACACACACACACATACTGCAGTTCTGGTGTCCCTCCCCCTGTCCGCAGTATACACAGTGCTTTGTGTGTGTTTAAGCGTGTGCATGTGTGTGAAGCCATATCTAGCCACCGCAGTCTCTCTCTCTCCTCGTAAAAGAGCTGGATCCCGAGCGATAATACTCTCTGGTCGCCCCGGGTTACGGTTCACCACACGCCCCCTTGCACTGTGCTAGCTGGGATTGGTTGGGTTGGCGTGTGTGTGTGTGTGTGTGTGTGTGTGTGTGTGTGTGTGTGTGGCACAGGGGGTGATGCTGTATAACAGCTCTATAAGATCTCAGGCAAAACTGGGAACCAGACCCTGTTCACAGACACTCACCTCCCTTGAGTATTGGATCGGTACCAGCCGCCAGTATCACAATGTGTGTGTGTGTTTACAGGGTTGAGCAAACTCAATCTCAGTCCTTCTTCCTGCCTCATGAGTGTGTTTGCGTCAGGGCTTAAAAATCAATCTGTTCAGTATTTTGACGTTTCTGTTCTGTTCAAAATTCCTTCTGAAACATTACTGTTCCGAAAACGGTCCGATTTAAAAAAAAAATAAAAATACCGGTCAATAACACAATAATGTATTATACTTTATACAAGAGCTTAGATAAACCTTGTAAGGCCAGTGAATTCTCAAAGCGTTGGTAAAACCTAGTACAGTAGCTCCAACGTCCTCAATCGTGAATGAACACATTTTGAAGACCGTCCCTGCTTGTTTGTTGTGCAAGGGTAAATAAAGAACTGCATTTTCTTTATTTAAAAAAAAAAATTTACAACAAACATTAGTTTGTAAAGGTGAATGTTTTGTAAATTAGAAGAGTGGAGAAGGGTTGTATTTGCCATCTAGACGTAGTCTTTTAATCTTTTAATCAAAAGTCGTTTGCAACTACCGGTTCATGGGGACTTTAGTGGGTGGTGACATCCTCGAAAAACTTCTGAGACAGCTGATAAGTACTCTTGTCATTGACCGTAAAACAGTACAGGTATCACCAACCCGTCGAACGTGGTCGACAAGTCGCTCTTGGAAGCATTTTAAGTCGATCGTGAAGTTTTGACGATCAGAGAAAAAAGCCTGTTGTGTGTAGGAAATGGTTTCTAGGGGATGCGGAGGCGCACGCGATGTTACAATCATGTCATTTTTGCCGCGCGCACCTTTGGGCTCATGCAGACGTGTTAAGTTTAAACAAGGCTTTATGCTTTAACCAGCTCATCCACGGGAACAGCTCATATTAGCCAGCTTAACTGTTATTACCCTGTTAAAAAAAAAAAATTTAGTTGCATAGTTTCATGTGGTTCTTCTCCATATGTTCGATATGTTTGTCCCGTTTTAGTCACCGTAGCTTCTTTGAAAGGGAGGGGTGAGCAGTGGGCTGAGCCCTTAGTGCAAACTTGCAACTGAACGCTATATGTCGCTAAAAAATACACACTGCACCTTTAAGTAAAAACGCTTTAAAAAATAATCAAGACCTGTTAACCATAAGTTTTTTTTTATCAAGCACAAGGAAAAATATTTAATCATTTCCATTTTTGAATATAATTGAAAATATATATATATAATTAAATAAATATTAATTGAAATTTGTTTTACATTTTTTTTATGAAAAACTCTTTACTTCTGTGAGGACTGAATGGGTTTAAGTGGAGTAAATGGTTGGAAAAGCTTAGTATACATAACCTGAGATAATTCTGGCAGTTTCACCAGAAGATCAAGTTATGATATTTTGTTATAAAATTTTAAGGTTCAAGTTATTTTGAGTGTTGATGCAAACAAATGAGAGAATTATTTCATTCGGTTTTTAATTTTATTGAAAAGGACAGTTGGAACGAATTCACAGAAATGAATCAATCTTGCCAAATCGAATGGCACTTTTTCTACTGCAGTTTAAATGAATGCTGACATGCTTGTGAGAAACAAGACAAGAATGAGTTGTGAAACTAATGACGCTTTCTTAATATATAAAACTTAATGGCCTAATAAAAAGCATATTAAAATCATCATGATTTTAATTTAACTTAATTTTATATCGCCAGCAGCATAATTATTTGAAATATTGAATATATTTCAGGGACATGTGCACTGCACTGAAATATTTCATGATTGAATCATAATTTAGAATCAATTCATTCACCGGTAAATCAACAATTAAAATTATTTGAAATGCTTCATAAAAATGAATCGAACTCACCAACTTTCAAGTTTATGGTATATGACATCATCACAGTCTTGCCACTGTCATATTTGCAAGATGTACGACAATGATGAGTGGTGAAAGAAGTCTAGGAAAGCTTAACTTAATTGACAAATAAAAAGCACAATGAAGTCATCACAATGTTGCCTAATGTTATCTCATTAGTATTTCCAGCCCTAGTGTGTGGGTGTTTCTGGAGTATATGGGAGGAGTCATGCTCGATAAACTCCGCCCACTGACCCCAAGGTTTCTGTGTGTCTGAGAGAGAGGCTGTGTGAGTTTGTGTGTGTGTGTGTGTGTGTGTGTGTGTGTGAGGTCAGGGGTGGTGTGGCTGTTTGTACGACGACTGTAGAGAGGTTTGAGTTACAGCAGGGGGAGGGAGTGTGTGAGCCGGCTGCCAGCTCTTGCTCTTTAATCCTCCCTCTCTTTCTCTTTTCCTACTTTCTCCTTTATCTTCCCCCTTTCACTCCTTGTTTAGTCTCTTTTTCTCTCGTTTTCACTCACACATACACACACAATGTGCCTCGTCTTCTCTCTCTCTCTCTCTCTCTCTGGTAGAACAAGGCAGACTGGCAAACACACAAGCCCCCAGCAGCAGCAGACTGTTAAAGAGGTTTGAGAGAGGGAACGGGGCCAGCGGAGGAAAGGGGCCCCAGTCTCTAAGTGTTCCACTAGCTCAGGAGATTCCACTTGAGGCTCCTCTCGCTCTGTTTGCTTGTTTTATGCCCCCTTTACAAGGGGAAGTATGTACACAGATACACAAGAGCTGTGCTGTAGTGCAGGCGTTTTTCTGATGCAAATAAATGTCTCGTGTTAACAACACACTGCGTGTTGAATGTGCGGGTTAACCGAGAGTGATCTTACTTGTGTATTAACTACACACTGATACTCAAATTATGCTCTGTGCGACAGCTAAAAGCTTTTTTTTCAGTAATTGGACAAACTCCAACATAGCAAATTTTACCTATATTGTTTGTTTGTGGTGGTCTGTGTTGTATTTTGTCTGCTTAACATGGTATTAAAGCATTTGTTTGGTAAGACGGTTCTAGATCGAGATGGCCGAAGAAACGTTTCATTTCTTCTCCTACCATAAAACAATGGTAGAATCTAAAAGATTAAAGCATTTAATATTTTTAAACATTATGAAGACGATGGGGACATGTTGGAGCCGGCACACAGGCGATGTCATTCCTAAATTACAACGATTTGCCTGTGTCTGTTAACTTTTGACGAAAAGGGAATGAACATTCAAATCTGTGCTCGCATTGGCGCTTAGCCCGAGAGGGCAGTTGTCATGTATAGGTATGAAACAGCTTCACAAACAGGCTTTTTAACCTTCCAGTATTGTTGTTTTTTTGTGCTAGAAATATTCATATTATCACGGAAGAATCGAGATAAACACCGATATCTATGAACGTGATCAAAATAGAGCAAATCCTTCTAAAAGTAACTTCAAAAAATGATGTTACACCAGTTGGTGGCGACAGATGACTTAAAAAATGTTTGTCGTTGAACCATTAATTCAAGAGATTCGTTCAAAAACGCTTGTTTATCCATTAATGAAATAAGTGAAGTATTTAGTCATTGAATCCTACATTCAAACTAAAAAAAACAAACATTTTAAATAGACTGCAGCAATTAACATTAATTTACCTCGATTTATTTTGTTTAGTTGTCGCTTGTCTTTTCAGAATCGTGGAAGAAATTGCGATCTCAATTTATCCTGAATCGTGCAGCACTTTCCATAACACGAATTACCCAGATATCAGCATCAATCAAAGTTAAAGTATATAGAGTAATATCAGTATTGCATCAGGGTTGACTAATTCTATGTCTCTATACTAACTTGTTCCCTCTTTCTGTTTCCCAGAGTGCAGCAGCAGCCCCCAGCCCCGTAATGGGCAACATGCCCCCCAACGACGGCATGCCAGGCGGACCCATGCCCCCTGGTTTCTTTCAGGTAAGCACAGCTGGTTTCATTCTCTTCCTTGCCTACTTTTCCATTCATCACCCTGTCACGCCTGCGCTCCATTCATTCATTCATTCAATCATTCATTCCTTCATTCTCTCTCTGTCTGTGCGCGTGGGCTGCTGGTGGGTCTGTCTGTGGCTGTGGGTGGCTTGACAGCAGCCTGGAGCTCTGCTATCAGTATGAGATCATTCCCAACTTTGCCTTTTTCCACACTGGAAAAAAGTCCTCTACCATCCAATGGTAAGATGGAGGTTTAGAGCACTAAATGTTAGTGGAAATTAGCTGTAGTTGCATTTCTGGAGCTGTATTACTCTTCCTATCTCAAGTCATTCAGATCCCAAATGGAAATCGCCATGGTTACTGAACAGCTAAGATCTGGAGTTAGGATGTTTCTCTAATACGGCTCCGATAATGAATCGATGGGAACAGTTGCTGACTGATGATCAATTAAGTGTGTTACAAAACATTTAACTGTGAGTGTGTGAGAGAGACTTAATGGGATGCTCACTTTTCATGTGCTTCTGAATGAGTTTTTCCTCTTTAACAAATTTTGTTGTTTTGTTCTTCCCTGCTAAGATCTTTCCTTCTCTTTCTTCATCATCCCTCCATCCATCTGCTCGCAGCTTTATTCATTCCATTCTGCAGGCCGTGTTGTGTTCATGAAGGTGTTGGGCGCGATGTAGATTTGTCTTGTAAGAAAAACGTCTCTTTCGTGTATGAAACATTGCTGCCATGATGCTATGGTGTTTTTTTGCTGTTGCTAAGGGGTTCAACTTAGTGTTTTTAACAGTTGCTAGGTGGTTACTCAGGTCAACAAAACCCAAGTCTTTATGATATTATGTTCTCTAGATATATTCCCTCCTTCATGCTCTGATTCTTTTTCTACCCGTTTTATCATCCACCAGAAGTAAAGTTGCTCGATTTGAGTCAGCATTCGTGTCTGCAGTACAAACAGTGCAGACATTTTTAATTGTTACTTACTAGGGATGCATGACATATTGGTACCATGTTATGATCATTCTTCTTATTATTATTATTTAATTGACTGGCTGATTTTGTATATACATTTTTTTTTTTGTCAAATACTTTTTCATTGAAGCATCAGATTAAATTGAAACAAGATTCCACACGATTTTGGATATTTAAATATGCTTATTCATTTCCTTTATTTTTACATTTAGATTACATTTGGCATCACCTAAACTCTCACCTAATGTTAATCTCTAAAAACACTAATATTTAATAACACTTAAATGTAATCTTTAGCAAATCTCAAAATAGAGATCTATTTTCACCCTGTACATTATACTGTTACATTGACCTGTAGAATTTAAAGCTTGATGTTTTTTTTTTGTTTTTTTTGTAAAAATTCTTGTAAATAGAATTGTAATATTGCCTATTTGTCAGTTATAGGCCATAAGATGAAAATAATTAGTGACTTATTTTCAATAACCAGTATTTAAATATTAGTGCATCCAGAATAGTTAGTGGTTTGTTCAAATCCCTAATTCTCGTCGGGAGCGCTATTAATGGTGGTGCTAGTTATAAAATACTGAAAATCCTATTACTTGTCCTGAAGTGGAGATGTGGATGTATTTTATCAAAGAGCTTTTTTCCTGTTTATTCCCGTCTGTTTACGTGAAACATTGTGTTCGGGTAACACCACTCATACAAGCACGGACACACATCTCCTCATAATCAAACATGCTTGTACACATCCACAGACCTTCCCATAATGCAGTGGGGGTGGTGGAGCGTTTGTTCAGTGATGGACAGGCCTGGCATTTGGCAGTTTTGGTGATAAGGCAGAGTCGAGGGAGGAGACGATTTGCACCGCTGTCTGGAATCTCCGCTGTATTGGGAGGAAAGGGTTGGGAGAGTATATAGGGGAAAGGTTTGAGGAGAAGGAGGGAACAGAGAGGTGTGGAGGAGATTTTCGGAGAAGCAGAGGAGTGCTATTTATATCTGATCGGCGCTGAGGGAGTGAGAGAAGAGGTGTGAGGTGTTCTCGCGTGTGTTTGTGTGTGTGTGTGTGTGTGTGCTGCTCTTGAGATCTGTTTCTAAAGCATCATTGAGAGAACAGGACTGTATGGGTTTGGGTTCATTCATCTTTTTACTAGTGATGATTATTATCTTTACTATGGTATGTGTTGATTAAATAAAAATACTGCTACAAACTAGGATTTTATACGTTTCTGGTCAATTTAAGCATCAAACCAATATAATATACAACTTAAATCACTTTTACAAAAACAAGTGATTTTTTTTTTGTCATGTCTTTTGTGTTATGTACCATAGAGAAAATTGGAATACCTTGTAAACTGACCTGAATCATACCTGCATCGTTATTTTACATTAAGGTAATATAGTAACACTTTACAACAAGGTTTATTTTGTTAACGTTTGTTAATCTATTAACTAACATGAACTAACCATGAACAATTCATTTGTTAATCTTTATTCATTTTAGTTTCTTCTTTAATAAATGAATAATTAATTTATAGATTAATAAATGCTGTAGAAGTGCAGTTCATTATTAGTTAACTAATGAAACCTTATTGTAAAGTGCTATTGATGCATAATCAAATTGATTATGAAAATTGAAAAAAAAAAAAAATTCAGATATTTGCCAGTGGGATCGCCGACATACTGCACACATTATTTAGGAAGTGATGTAGAGGAAGAGAAGTGAACAGGTGTTACTGAAGGACCAAGATTGTTTAGCAGAGAAAGGCTGAGGCATTGAGCGGCAGAGTGAGCGCTAGCACTGCTGTGTGTGATGAGGTGTAATGAACAGTCGTGACCTCAGCGCTACTACGAGTTAAAGAGGCTTTGAGCATCCCTAGACCCCTCTAATCCTTCCCTCAAACCCACTCTGAAAAAGGCAGGTGGCCAGGGAAAACACACATATGCTCATGTATTCCTGTTGTATCAGCCCATGGTTTCTGGGACAGTCAGTAGAGCAGCTCTCATGCCAGACCCCGCAGCGATCCACTCTCACTGGGGGGTCAGAGACGGGTCACAGCTAAATCAGAAAGTAAATCTCACAAAAACCAACTCAAAAACTCCTTACCTCATGCATACTTTTATAAGACCTGCTTTGTATAACTAAATTAATTGGTCACAGATAAATGTTGTCGCTCGTCTTATATGTTTCGGACCTTTTATTCATACAACTGTGGAACTGTATTGAAAAATGTGGCCAGCTGCATTTGTGTACACTTAAAAATAAAGATTTCCAAAAGAGTTTCCAGGGATGCCATATAAAAACCAATTTGAGCACTTATTAAAAGAACCATTTTTTTTATGATAATAACATTTTATAATCTAAAAAATCTTTTTTCCACTATAAAGAACCTTGTGAGCAGTGGAAAGATTCCAAGGATGTTCCATTGATGCCAAATAAAGAACCTTCATTTATATTAGTGTATCATCGGATGTATACTAGTAACCGCTAAGCCACAGCTCCGAATCTAAATGTGCTGTTTCATTCAGTGGTGTTATTTTCATTGATATGTGTGGGTCAGTGTTGTACCCTGGACAGATGTGTTGTTCTATGGCTGTGGTGTGTGTGTGTGTGTGTGGTAGCTCTGGTCATCAGCGAGATTTCCGGTGGTGTTGGATGGATGGTTTCCTCAGCCCCTCTGAAACCAGCAGGAGGGCTTGTCTGAGGTCTGAGCACTAGCCAAAGGTCAAGAGGCGGTAATAAGTATGGGTCACTCACAATCGCATACACAGACTGTACAGTTAAAAAAAAAACCCAATGAAACCACTGTCTTCCTCGTTTAGTCGCTAAACTTAAGAACCGATCTGTTGACATCAGTATTACTTGAAATGATTATCATATATATCCTATTACTGTGTATCTTTAAGTCGAATAGTGAAGAGTTCGGTGCTCAGACAAATACATGTTGTTCTGTGAGTTACGTGAACACCACTGAAAGGTTTGCTTTGTTAACACTGTCCCCGAGTGGCCAAGAAGAGCTATTGCAGCTGTCCTGCGGCCGTCATTCACAGTATATGAATACTGTCAAACTAACTGCCCCTTTAGGGCCTGAGAATGGAGATTGAAGGGCTCTCTGTTGATAGCCATGCCAGTAAGTGGCAGGTTATTATCTTCTCAAAGGTGTCGGAAGTGATTTTTATATATCGCTCTTTTGAGATCCTTCCCCAATGAGGCAGAACTGCATAGCGACTGTGATTGGCTGAACGCTCCTTATGTAGGTGCACAGGCCCCATAATGCCATATGCTTCTCATTCGCCCCTTGTTGTTCAGGGGGAGAGAGGAATAGAAGCTATGCTCCTTTGTTGTGTGTTAGTTATTAGTCACAAAGTCTCATGTTCCTTACAGAAACATTTTGGACTCGAGCTCAATGGCCTGTTGATCATTAATGAACACTAATGGATGTTCTGTGAAATAATGATTTAGAGTGACTGTGACTGAGGGGTTTAATGGTTTTATGTGACATTTCACGGAAATATTTCGTCTGTACATACTGTACATGAATGCTGCTGGTCTAGAAACTATTGTTATGTTTTCCGAAGAATATGTGTTTGTGGTGTTTGCTCGTGCAAAACTCTACATTATAGCCGTCATATGAAAATATTTATCCACTTTTCAACGCTTTGGATCAACATGAGCTGAGTGTTTAACGTCCCACGATGCCTTGATTTGTTGTTGAGGTTGTATGGTTGATGTTGAAATATGAATTTGAAGACTCACTTATCACTTATACATCTGAAACACGTTTTTTTCTTCAAAATTTGATGTGGGTCTAAAAAATCCTTGTTTTGACTGCTTGTTTGATTCTCATAAACTGCTGTTTTTCATTGAAGTCTACACACTAGCTTTGGGTTTCCCACCAGTATAGTGCCTAGTGAATGAGTGTGAGTGAGTTTGTGTCGTGTGTGTGTGTGTGTGTGAGGGCTTCGGCAGCAGCAGGCCTCACTGGAAGGCCGTCTGTGCATCTCTCATCTCCCTCTTCTCTCTTAAAGGGGCCTCCCGGCTCGCAGCCGTCACCACACGCACAGCCTCCCCCACACAATACCAGCAACCCCATGATGGGACCACACGGCCAGGTAAGAAAGACACACAGCAATCCTCTCACACACACACACACACATCGTGTCCTTGCTTGCACCCTCGATATGCACACGGTCACACTTGCACACATGAGAACTGTTGGCGATGCTGGCATCAACTCGCTTGGGCAAGATGAACGGTGTAAATTACATGGTTATTTTTAATTCTCAGTTTTTTTCCAAGTCCTCTTCTTGGAAACATTCACAGACGCGCATTCTTTGAACCAACATTGCAGAATTGTACTTCTTGTCCTCTGTATGGACTTTAGTCAGGGTTGACACCATTTTTAAAGGGATAGTTCACCCAAAAATGAAAATTCTGTCTTTAATTACTGTAATTTACTAAGACTTCCATTCATCTTCAGAACACAAATCTTTTTGATGTAATCAGAGAGCTTTCTGTTTCGTTGACAGCTATGCAACTACCACTTTCACGCTTCAAAATATGAACTTTTAGTATGATTACTCAAAATATGAGTACAGAACTACACAGATTTTGTGAAAAATATCTTCCTTTGTGTTCCGAAGATGAAAAAAAGTCTTACGGAGTTTGGAGTGACTGAGGGTGAGAAATTATGAATAATTTTTCATTTCGGGGAAGCTATACCATTAAGAAAGAAAGAACAAACAAGTACCATAAAAGTATGACAAAAGTGACTCAAGTTGTACAATATATTTGTTTAAGAAAAAGACACAGCAATTAAGTTATTCCCTGAAAGTCTTGATGTCTGATTTGTGAACAAATGGTTCTTTTGAATCTGATCTCTTCTTTTTTTCTCTTTTTTTTTCACCACTGAAAGAAAGGCTGTGAGGAATAGAAATACGGTTCAATAGGTTGTACTGTTGTGTACGATACAAGTGGACAATAAAAATAAAAGATGCAGTGTTTAAGACTGTACATCCCTCACATCCCATTTTCATTGGGCGTACACCCTAAAGTCCATTCCTCCTTTGTCTTCTCTTTCTTTTTCCTTTCTTCCTCCCTCTGTTTCTCTATATTGGGAGTGTGAAGTATCCTCTGTATACCTCCCACCCCCTCCATAGAGTCGACTCCCTGCGAACAGGATAAATAATTCAGTCTCCTCCTTGTTCTTGGAGATGGGCCTCCACTCCTGGGCCGCACCCCATCCCCCATCAATAGCACATTAATATTGTAGAGCCTCCCGCCACACAGCGCCCTCACAAACACACACACAAGCACACTGACTGCGCAGAAACCAGAAGGACTGCGCGTGGATTTGCACTCACATGCTCACACCCACAAAACAGAGCGAAACCTATACTTATCAGACACTTCCACTTCCTTGCTCCTGGAAAAACACCCCCCCCCCCCCCCCACACACACACACACTGCATATTAGAGCACTATGGTTGTACAACATCTTCCTACAATGGTAAAATCACTCCAATTAGCTGTAAAAACACATGCACACAAACACAGCCTATCCCTCATCCGTTGAGCGCCGACATGTTTCAACAGAGCCCTAAAAGTTGGTGAGAGTCTCTCGGGAAGCTTCCCACAGGCCTTGACCACAGAAGTGGCATCGGGTTTCATCTCTAGACGCGCAGCCACACGACTCTAATGGTTTGTATGTCAGGACACAGGCACGATACTGCCCTCGTTTGGGTTGTTGTGGTCACTTTCCTTCCTGACCAGACTTTCACTTGAGAAGCGTCTAAGTGCAGCCGCTCGAGGTCTGACTCTGCCGATGCTTTACTATGCGTTTATCGAAACACCACAAGAGTGTATGTGTGTGCACGTTTAAAAGGCAGAATGGGAGCAGTCTGTGTTGACGGACAGAAGGAGAGATGTCAAATGTACATATTTGATGGCATCTTGCGTTGGCTTCTGCTCTCCGTGCATCTGTCTGTCCATTCCATCTGCTATAGCCTGGCCTGCTGCACTCATTCATTCTGGTCTGTACAATTCTCTCGCGTTCTCTTTAAATAGGGCAACATGTTGCTAATGGCTCCTTTTTTCTTTTCTTCTTCTTCTTCTAGCCTTTTATGTCTCCACGGTACCCTGGTGGACCACGGCCGTCTCTTCGCATGCCAAATCAGGTACGGAAAACACCATCACGTGGGCAGTGGTTCTTCCATTTTTACGCACATCTTCAGGCTCACCACAATCAGAGAAAAACCTGGAAATTTTAGGATATGGGTCGTTTAAAAATCGCAGGATTTTTTTTTTTCCTGAATATTATTATTATTTTTTGTTTTTTATAGTGTTGCTATTGTTAACTGAAACTAAAACCATTAAATTGTTTTCGATTAATTGAAACAATTTAGTTTTTAATAAAATATAAATAATAGAAAAAAAGCCTTTGGCAACTAACTGAAATAAAGAAAATAATTAAAATTAATAAAGCTAAATAAAAAATAACAAAAACTAATTACAAAATAAAATAAAAACTTAAAGGTGCATTGCGCAACATTTCATGTTAAAAATACCCGTTTTTCTAACCTATTTGCTTAAACAATTGCCTGATGGGCTGAATGAGCCCTTCTCTGATCACTGTGTTTGTCTGTACAGTAAAATAAATTAAAGGGATTCAGGACGAAATTAAAGACTGGGCATGACGTCATGCGCGTTTACGCACACCTGGCTATGTCTGTCAGGTTTGTGTATTCACCACCATTCTCCGTATCAGAGAAGACGACTCGCGCGACAAAACTTAAGTCAACTTTCAACAAAAGTAGAAGATGGATTGAAAGAGACCAGCTTGTTGTTTAGTTAGCATTCCAAACCCCCAACGCAAACTCCATGGAAGACAAAGAAAATAAAACTTTTGTGCCAGGCGTCGGAATAAGATGAGAGTCAACATTAAAAAAAGACTTTCAACAATTGGAGAGATCTCCGGTCTGGCAGAGATATATATAATATATATATATAATAGATTTTGTTGGATTCTATTTACATTCATTTTATTTATTATACATTTGAATGACTTTAACTGATACATCAAATCCAGTTTGTGATGTTTCTGGTCTTTGGTGTTGTAATGTAAAATGTAACCGATGTACTGTAGCAATACTAGCATGTGTAAAGTTTTCAGAGGCTATTAAAGTATTTTTTTCCTTTGAACGTTTCTTTGAGAGTAAAAGGTGGAAGGAAATGATCTTTTTCACACTGTTCCAATGTAGTAATGGATGGGTATAGATGGGTCACATCCAGTGTAAACATGATGCATGCTTTCTGCAAAACTTTCCATGACTTTTCTTCATTATTTTTCCTCCTCAGCCTCCCGTAGGTGTTCCAGGATCACAACCACTCCTGCCAAACAGTTTGGACCCAACCAGACCACAAGGTAGCATCTTGGTCCACTCGCTCCCACTCCAACACTTCATTACCACAGATCCATTTACATACAGATTTAAGAATGATGTCACCTGTGTAATAACTCTAAATCTAAATAAATTGATTATTTTCCAGGACATCCTAACATGGGCGGTCCAATGAGAATGAATCCTCCCAGAGGGATGGGTGGCATGGGCCCTCAGGTAGGCACATAGTTTGGCTTTCTTTACTCATTTATCCTCTGGTAGTCGTCAAGTAGTCCAGTCAAACGCCACAGGACTTCGACAGTCAGAAGAACCCTGTTACTCCTCCTTACTCACCTGTGCTGAAAGCAGAGTTCTCCTTGGTTCTCTATCTCTCTCTGTCCTTCTTGTTCTTGGCAAGCGAGGTGCTGCACAAATCGGCAGCTGGTGCAGCATCTGTTCGACAAATTGGGTAGAGCGCAGAACAAAGGCTCGGGTTAGAAAGAAGCAGCCTCAGGCCCAAAAAGGCTCTGTCACATTTTGCCCTCCACCCACGGGCAGCCAGACAGGTGGGCCACCGTCTGCCTGAGCCGAAGTTCGTTAGCATAGTATCAATCGCTTCCCAACCTGTTTGGTTTGTTCCCCACCGCTACGGACAACAGTGGATGACGGGCAGTAATTCCTACACTGTGCCATTAATAATCAGCACCACACAGCTAAAGGGGAAAAAAACATTCCCTCAAATTGTGACCTTGTACTCTGAATTGAAAAAGATCTTGCAATTATATATTTTTAATTTCATTGTAATTTGTATTCAATTTAAAAATAAAAACATTTATTTTTATTAATGTATAATAAATGTTTTTTTCTATATAATTGTATAATTTTGTAAAAAATAAGTAAATATATTTTGTAAAATAAATAATATATTATATTGTTTATATAAGAATTATACACAAATACATTTATTAAAATAAATGTTTTTTTTAAATATTTGAATTTAATACAATTTTTAAAATAATGATTAAATATAATGATTATTTCTGTATATTTATATATGATAATAATTATATACAAATAAATGTAGTAAGCAGATAAATAAATGTATTAATTTAAACATGTATTAATTAGCTTTATTTTATATTGGGTATAAATTAAGTATTATAATTGTCTGTGTGTATATGTGTGTGTGTGTATATATATATATATATATATTTAAATTATGTATTTTAATGCATTTATTTGTATGTAATTATTCTTTATATACAATTTATTTATTTATGTGTTTATTTATTTCACACACTGGTGAAGGTTAATACTGGATTCCAATCCACACAGATTTTAATGGTTCCATAAAAATGAATGTTGAAAAGTTGTGTTTTTTTCTATGCCCATTGTAGAACTATGGTGGTATGAGGCCTCCTCCAAACTCTCTTGGTGGTCCAGGCATGCCCGGAATGAACATGTGAGTACTTCAACATGAGATCATACCCTGTTGTCATTTATATAATCCCTTTAAACTGTGTTTGTTAACTTTTTTCTGTCTCTGTTCTGTTTTTCTATCCTTTGTACAGGGGACCTGGAGGACGTGGCCCCTGGCCAAACCCCAATGCTAACTCGGTAAGTTCATACATGCGCTGTGATCTGCATGTAACTTTGTGGCTGCAGACTAAGATGTGACATGCATTATTGCTGCATTGACCATATGTACCAAAGATTATATTCATATATCATAGTATTACCATTAAGTGTTGGAGTTTAATATTTTATTCTCATCAAAATAAACTGTATTCATATTTTTTTTGCTTGGGTTGACAGATAGCATACTCCTCCTCGTCTCCAGGCAACTATGTGGTGAGTACCAAACTTTAGTCAACATGAAATCATAATGAACTTTTTGTAGTATATATAAATTGTTTTATTGCATAAAATGAAGCAACTTACAAGCTGTCTTTGTAATATTTAATATCAAAAAATAACTTTTTTAGTTGATGTAAATCGATTCATCGTGAAATCGATTAATCACCCCTACAATAAAAGTAATTCTAAAATAAAATAAATTGTAAATGTGTGTGTCTATATATATATATATATATATATATATATAGACACACACATTTACAATTTATTTTATTTTAGAATTACTATATACAGTATATATATATATATATATATATATATATATATATATATATATATGTACACGCGTGTATACATACCTTTATGTTAGATACGATTAATCGTAATAAGTCTCCGTCACTGTCTCAAAAGTGTGTGCCAGCAATGTTCCAGTAGGAAAATAGTATACAATTAGTTGTGAATGTACTTCCATATTGACCACTCAGAGAGCATGTTGCAGAGATCTTTTGCTTTTCCCTTTGTTGTCTTTAGCTAAAAAAATAAATAAATAAATAAAACCTGCAGAATGTAGTGCTTCCCTTTGGAAACTAAAAGCATAACAAAGCACATATTAAAGTTTCTAAATGTATTGATTTTACTTGAGCAATTACTATCCTGCTTAGTTTTGCTCCTAGCATTGCCTCTCTTAAATATAAAATATCTGCACATTAGTCAAAGCGGCTTAATGGCTCCCCCGTGCCTAGTGTTTCTTTGTTTAAAAACTGCTCCTCTGGTAGTTCTGATAGTATTACACACTAAAAAAGCTTGGCTCATGTTTGTGCGTGTGTTTCCTCCCTCAGGGTCCTCCGGGAGGAGGTGGTCCACCAGGAACTCCCATAATGCCAAGCCCAGGAGGTAGAGTAGATCTATTCTGTCGCTCCCCCTTATGCATGTCATTCACACACTACACACTTGCTCTCACCTCGTCTCTATAATCGGCACAGCCGGAAACGGTTCTTGTCTCTCCAGGAAGAAAGATGCTCAGCACTTCACAAACACCCTATTTAACACCCTCTCCCTCCCTCCCTTCCTATCCAGCAGCCAATATCACTGCAAGGTTACCTGCACTTCCTCTGGCAGGAAAACAAAACATGTGACATCAGCTCCACCCCTCCCTCTACGTTAATGTAATTCCACTCCAAACGCTTGTGTTTGTGATGTTGAACCCCAGATTATGGGTCTGAGCTGTGTCTCCCCCTCCCTTTTTCTTTCACACTCTTTCTCGCACACAAGCCATAAATCATTAAAGGAACACATTTATTATGGTGATTAATCCAGTTCAACCATGTTCTGTATTGATCTAGTGTGCTGCTAAAGGATTGGCTATCTGGTCTCTGATTTGGAAGAAGTTGTGCTGGTCTTAGAAACAAACTTAAATGCCCTTCTGCTCTCTTCTTTTCTAGACTCCACAAACTCCAGTGAAAATATCTACACAATGATGAACCCTATTGGACCAGGAGGAAACAGACCCAATGTATGTATTTTCCAGAGCAATTATGCGATTGTTTCAATGTTTTTGAAAGAAATCTGAAGAATAATGTTCACCCAGGATAAATTCACAATTTGCAGTCATGTGACTACCTGGCGGGCAACAAACGCTGACAAAATGGCGACAAACAGTGGCCAGCCAGGGGAATTGCAGCCTTGCAAATTTCCAAAACTACAATCAATTAACTTTTTAGACCATATGTCAGTGAATGTTAAAATTATATATCAAGAAAATATTAACATATTCAGAAAGTGTGATCAATACACAGCACCCGCTGTTGTTTTCATTGTTTTGAAGTTGGCAAAGTTTCTACCAGACATGGAGTTTGGAGATATTTACATATATTTTATATAGAGAATCCATTACCTTTCACCGCACAAAAAAAAAATGAAAGCCTACAAAAGTACAGATAGCTATCTTTTTTTTTTTCAAGAGTGGATGGGTAAACAATGCTGTCGTATGGGATGTGAAAAACAGGAATATCTTCATAATCAAAGCAAAGGTCCATTTGCTAATGTTTGCAGCTATACACAAAGTGACATCTTTTCCATTGTATGATGAAGTCTTCATCTGAATATGTTCACCCTGCCTAAAAAAATACCAGTAAAAACGTATGCCAACTGTATCATATGTGGCTAGCAGGATGTCAAACATTGTAGCCTACCTGCTTATCCACTCCACATAGCATAGATTTATTATACGGCAGTAGGAAATACTGGATTCTGGTTGGTCAGGTATTTGTGTATCATGACTGCTAAGCTGTATAATTGGCTGCTGGTTGATTACCTTCATATGGGAGCTGTGCTAATCTAGTCAAGTCAGCTTTACTTATGTAGCGCTTTTTGCAATACAGATAGTTTCAAATTTGTGTAGCTGAAGTCAGTTCAGTGTTGATTCAGTTATCATCAATTATTAATTCAGTTCATTTCATCTATAAAGCAAGAAATGACGTCATTGTCCAGTTCAGTTCTCATACAACAGCGTCAGTACAGTCAGATCAATAATGTTGAATAGCTTGTGCTCATAACACTCTGTGGTCTCTTTCTTCTTACATAATATTATTTGAACTCAAATTAAAATTTTATGTACAATTATTTATTTATTTGCTTAAGTAGTCATGTAATAAGCTTTATAATGCCAGTTGGTCGTTATCTCAAAATAAATCCCTTTAGTCTGATTTAAGACCTGTCGGGATTTATTTGTAATAATGAGCTCCTAATTGTACATAAATGTCACGTTATGATCATTGCTTTCATAAAATGCATGCATGCTTTCAGAGAAATCAAAGGGGACATGTTCATCCTTTTCAAAATGTTTATATCTTGGATTCAATGATTGACACAGGGAAATGGATGTGGATGGTTGGTTGATTGTGATTGTGTTTTTCAGTTCCCCATGGGTCCCGGTCCAGATGGACCAATGGGTGGCATGGGTGGCATGGAACCCCATCATATGAACGGATCGTTAGGTAAGCATTCAGACTGCACTATTTTATTACACGGCATCTAAATAACGTCTAAATATGATTAATGAGCCACAAAAGGCCTTTTTTAATAATATATAAACATTTACTATGTTTATTTTTTTCAGGCTCTGGTGACATGGATGGGTTGCCAAAGGTAAGGAAGGTTTTAGTTTGCCAGTCAGTATTTTTTTTCCGCAAGCTTTTTCCACCAACATTCTCAACTGTCTTTGTCAAACATCTCTTTTGCTGCAGAACTCCCCCAACAACATGGCAGGCATGAACAACCCACCGGGCACACCGCGGGATGACGGAGAGATGGGAGGAAACTTCCTCAACCCATTCCAAAGTGAAAGTGTGAGTAGATTCTGACCCAAACCCAAAGACCTGCCACTCCCCTCACCTGCCAGTCATATACACTACTGTTCAAACATTTGGGGTCAAAAAGAAATTAATACTTTTATTTTGCAAAGACGCATTAAAGTGATCAGAAGTGACAGTAAAGACTTTCACATTGTTACAAAAAATTCTTTCAAATAAATTCTGATCTTTTTTTAATCAAAGAAACATCACGGTTTCCACATTATATAACATTGATAATGATAAGACATATTTATTGAGCATCAAATAAGCACATACGAATGATTTCTGAAGGATCATGTGACGAGTAATGACGAGGAAAATAACGAATAATGAAAAACTTGAGTAATGATGCCATGATGATTTTCAACTTTGCATCACAGGAGTAAAAACATTTTAAAATATATTTAAACAGAAAATGATTATTTTAAATTGTAATAACATTTCACAATATTTTTGTTTTTGCTGTATTTTTGATCAAATAAATGTTGGTGAGGATAAGAGACTTTCAAAATCATTAGGAAACCACTCCGACCCCAAACTTTGGAATGTTAGTGTAGCTCCTCCGCCCAGCAGGCACTCGAAAGGCCTCACATCCTGACCATGTTACTCAGAACAGAACAGAATATCCAATCAGTGGCAAATTGAAAAGAGTGATACACAATTATTTGATTTGTAAGTGTTACTGATTCAGTCCAAGAGTGAGTCCTGGAAATGGCTCTTGTTATAAAAGACCAGCAGTTTCCCGGACAAGTTTTCTGTCCTTTTGGTTGCTGCTTTGTCAACAATATTATAATAGTATTTTGGGACTGTGATGTCATAACCATCTTGTATTTCCTCCGTGTGGAGTTCTCATAATCTCACCTCCGATATATTCCCCCCTCCCCCCTTCTCTCTTTCCAGTATTCACCCAACATGACGATGAGTGTGTGATTTCTTCTTGGTTTATCATTTTGTTTGGGGTTTTCTTTTTTGTTTCGTTTTCAAACCCCCTTCGACTGCCCCGTTCCTTTTCAACCCCGTCCCCACTTCACGTCGGTCAACCACCGGCACCCTCTGCCCATGGAACTCTGGCTTTTTCTGCACAGCCTTCTGGGATGCCCCACGAGCAGAGGACTCACATGAAAGTGGCCCATCCCAGCTTGTGCAAAATGGCCAGCGGCAACAGGAAACAGCCCCAGAGCCACAGGAAGAGCTTGTTGACTGAATCTCCCTGCCTCCCGGACTTCCTCTCTGGTTCAGGACATTAACGGGGCTCAACACACATATGAAGGCAGGTGTGTGTGTGTTTGCGCGCGCGCGCGTGTGTGTGAGAGCAGCTTAACTGGGCTGCACACTTTATGATCTTTATGAACTCACTCCACTTTTTTTGACTCATTTTTTTTTTTTTTGTGGAAAATATCTGCACCTTTTTCCTCCATTTTATTTTGTAAATGCAAGAGGAAACTCATTCGGCAATGAGCGTTTTCATTATTCTGTGTATGTATTGTATTATTATCAATTGTTGATTTTATTTTTATTAATATTGTAATGATGGTTATTGATTAGGTTTTAATCTTTTTTTTTTTTTTGAAAGGGGCACATTGTATGTATGTAAACCATGAATTTGACCGAAAAAGCACACATCCATAATGCACAATAACGTGTCGTGACTTTTGCAGTAAGTCTACACCACGTTTTGTGTTTGCTGTGAAATCTTACCTCCTGCAGATTAAAAAGGTAGCGCACCTTTTATTCTACGTCTCTAGTATACAGGTTTCACTGTCCCTGTTGAGTGAAGGACCGAGGCCAAGAGGTGCGAGGCCCAAACCAGCAGCGACTTTAACCTCTCAGACCAGCATGTGTGTCTTGACCACACGTTTTGGAGTCTCAAACTATCTGTAGAGGGGAAGTGATGTCATACCAGAGCCGAAAACATGCAGTTATACTAGTAACCATTGCTAAACTTGACTCAAACACATGACACCGTGATTCACACCTTATTTATTCGTTGTTTTTGTTTGTTGATTTATCGCGCACACGTCTCGCATGCGACCCGTCAGGACATATTGTACACATGTAAATATGCCAGTCTAAGATACCTCCTGAAGATTTGTATCCTTCTGTCCCTCGCCAGAGACCCATATGCTTTCCTTTTGCATGAATCTGAACAGGTCACATGACATTTCACCACAAATGAGGTCCCCCTGGGCTCGGTGCTCAATATACTGGATACTTTTTCAGGTGTGGAACAAAATCCTCCTCCTCAAACACATCTTGTTAATTATGAGCCCTATACTACACCCAAGAGTGACACACACGCCCTGAAAAGTGAAGCCAAAACATTTTGATCGCCCCCTGGTGGTTGGCTGCGGTATAGGTCCTAAACCCCGCCCTCTCCATGTATCGAACGGGACGCGAGCCAAACTAAAAAAAAAATCCAATTATACTTCAATTAATATTTTCCCAAAGATGGGTTCTGTCATTTTAGGTAGTTCTCATCGTGCATGACGTATGCTCAAGAGTTTGATTTTCCAGTAAGTTTGGTTTTAGTTTGCGATTTAGTCTACGGGAGCGGCCCATTCTCAGGATCACTCCTGGATCACTCCTGACCTATTGAACGGCCATTTCTGAGCTATTTTGGCTTCATTTTTCTACAGTGGAAGAAAGTGGAGCCACGTCATCCATCTTTTTTTTACTGTCTATGATTACACTGCATATAATGTGCAAAAACATGCGATGTCAGCAACATCCAGACTTTTTCTAAACTTGAAATGAAATGAAGGGTAGGTAACATGACATCCAGGGACTACTGAATGAGGGATAAATGTGCCCGCCTGCCTTTTTCTCCCCCTCTCTCTCTCTGTTTTGTCTATTACATTGGGTATATCTGTTGTGTCCTTTAAACAAAATGTGTTTTTGGAGTTCTCAGTTAAGTGGTTATTAAGGGTCAGAAGGAACCGGTAAATATCAGAGCTAAATGCTAAAATCCTCCTGCTGATCACATACACACAGATTACTCATAAAGCACCGTTTTTTTTAGTTTTCCACAGCTCAACGACACGATGTACACCGAGAAACACACATTTATACAGTGTTTATCTTATTTTATTACTTTCTTTCTTTGTAAATACTGTAAAATGCATTTTGATATCATTGACATGTTTTGATATTTCAGTCACTACCAATGAATACTACGAGATCTTGGGGGTAGTTGGAAAAAAAAAAAATGTAAAGAGTCGCCATTCTCTGTCCTTGACTCTGTCCCACTGTACAGATGTACTAAATCATGCAAATGTAAAGATTTTGTCAGCCTCTACTTAGTAAACGACGTCTGAGCGCTCGTGTTTTAGGAAAGTAACCAGTACCGTTCGCTCCTCGTAGACCAGACACACGGGAGGATGCATCCGTTCTCTCTCGGACGTGTCCTCACTTTGCACTTTCCAGACAGCAGCCCACCTTTTAACACATTGCCTATGTGGACATACATGAACACAGGAAGTTGTCTCTTTATGTGCAAAAGGGACCACGCATTGCAAACTTTACTATGAAGGATTTTTATCTATTTAAATTTTAAAAAAATGAACAAAAAAAGGGTGAGGATTTAAAAAAAAATAATAATAAAACGGAGGGAAATGTCCTTGCCGTTCTCTTGAGATAGTGTTTTCTAGGTTGCAGTCTCTCTTCTCCTCGGCCAGTCCTCTGTATGTAAACCACTCACGTCGTTGGCCATCTCTGTAATTCTATTGTGACGCTGTACGATACTGTAACATTAGCGAAGAGACGAGGTGCGGAGGGGCTTCAGATGTGGGAAAGGAAAAAAAAAACCTCCACCGTTGTTCTTTCTGGCAAACGAAAAGCAGTATTGAGTATAAAGCAGTCTGTCTCCTGGGTTTGCTTTGTATTTCATGTTTAGGGTAGTTTGGATCCTTGTCTTAGGGACTCTTTCTGTCTTGTGTAGTAAATTAAGATGTTCTTTGTATGTTTCTTTATATTGTAAAGTTACTTTTAGATTTAAAAGTTGCTTATTAAAAAAAAGGATGGAAAAAGTGCTTCAATAATGTATTTTTTTGCTCTCTCTGATTTCTTTTTTTTCATGGAGTTGTTGCTTTTTTTTTTTTTTTTTTTTGCTTGTCCCTTCGTTGTAGATACAAAATTAAGACTAATAAAATAACATAACCCCTTTTACCAAGACTTCCTTCTCTCCCAGCTTTTAATTTATTAAAACCATTTATTTTGAAATGTGTGTTCTTTTTATGTGTTCTGTTCACTGCACCTGCTTACACACTACCGTTCAAACGTTTTTTTTAAAGTCTATGCTCACAAAATCGGCATTTTTAAAATCAAATATACTGTAAAACGGTAATATTGAGAAATTTTACAATTTCAAATGGCTGTTCTATTTGAATATATTTTCAAATGTATTTCTGTGATGATTTTCAGCATCATTACTTCAGGCTTCAGTGTCACATGATACTTTAGAAATCATTCTAATATGTTGATGTGCTGCTCAAGTAACAATTATATCAATGTTGAAAACTGTTGTGCTATCTTGTGGAAATAGTGATTTTTGTTTTCAGGATTCTGATGATTAGAAAGTTCAAAAGAACAGCTTTTATTTGATTAAGAAATATTTAATGCAAAATAAATATCTTTATAAAATAATCTGCATCTTGATCAATTTAATACGTCCTTGCTGAAGAAATATATATACAGTATATATATATATATATATTACATTAAACACTTAATGAGACATATTTAGATTGATTTTTAAGCCAGGATGCATTAAATTGGTCAATTGTCACTTTATATTCATCAAAGAATCCTGTTTTCAGCATTGATAATAATCCGTAAAGTTTCTTGAGCAGTAATAACTCCATTCCTTTAAATTCAGATTTGCAGTCACGGGAATAAATTCAACTTTTAAATCTATAAAAATAGAAGAAAAAAAAAAGTAAAATACCTAATAATATTACTGTATTTTTGATCAAATAAATATGCCTTGGTGAGCATAAGAGATTTTCCAAACTTTTTAATATATACACAGACTTCTGTGGGCAGAAACATTGTCTTGGTGTGTGTTATGTGGACAGGCTGTGCTGGCGAGGTTGGTTCTGTCACAGGTTTCTTGTTTCATCCTCTCTCTCTCTCTCTCTCTTCCCTTGAGAACTGAATGTACGGCACCAACATCAATCTCCCTGCAGGAAGTGCCCTCTCTGTGTGGCTGAAGAGGAGGATAGCCGTTATAAATCACCACTGCTTTTCTCTTAGGAAAGTGTGTGAATATTAATTAATACGGTGGAACAGCGACCCTTGGGCCGCAATTAATTTCAATTGAGCGGTGCCAGCGAGAAGTCATACAAACAGCATTAATGCTATTAAGTCTCCAAGGTTGTGATGTCCCTGAGGTATAGAAACATTTAAACTCCCAGTTTATACATGAGTCTCATCATGAAAAAGAAAGCGTTGATTGAAACGTCGCCTCCATGTAGATTTACCAGTGTCAGACATGGGAAAAACACTGCAATGCCAATTAATTATTAAAAAGGACTTTGAATTCAGTCCTCAGACGTCCATGAGCTCTAAATCATGTTTAAAGCGGCTACACAAGGTCACAATATTCACAACAAGTTTTCAATGATTTATTATCTCCTTAACTACCTTTTAAGCTTCAGCCTTCAGTAAACATGTAAGAGGCCATGGCATTTTGCGCAGTGACTCAAAAAGAGCATTACTTTAAACAGTTATACATATATACATTTTTCTTTTTAAATGATACTTAGCCTATAGGCCAATTCTAAAACTGTTTATGGTCCACCTACAACAATTAAATAGAAGTAGCATTGATATTATGAACCATGTCTGATCTTTTTATTGCTCATCCTTGGTGGTATTGGCTTATTCACAGAAAAGGTGCCATTGAGTTGTATCAGGTCAGGGGAAGAAGATGAGATGAGGCTTTATAACCACAAAAGAGCCATACGCGAGAAAGCAATGTAACAGTGTGCTAAAGCACAGCCAGCACCAGAAAGTGAACAACTGAAACTGAGGACTAATGCTGCATCCAAATAACACTTCGCTGCTATATAGTAGGAGAAGAACAGTGTGTGACAGAGAAAGAATGTCTGAATAACTTAATTTAAGTTATTTGGCCTAATTTTGTCGAGATTCTGAAGTGTGCATACGATGGACACATTTTTATTATCCCATGAGGCCACGGGAAAGCTTTTATAAACGACAGTGAATCGACCCAACTGACGCTGATAGTTCATGTAATAATGATAACATGAATGTAGAATGTCCGGGTTACATTCATATTACATCCATTAGGCCTACTATAAATGGGGGATAAAAATTATTATAAACTCATTCCACCACCGTTTAGGTAGCCTATAATTTCTGTCCCCAGGACATTGGATGTATAAATATGCATGAAAAATAACTCTAAAATACATTTAATTATTAAGCAAAGTGTCCTGAACATTATCTATCTGCAAAATTATACAAATATGTAATATAAACAAAAGCAGTTTATTCAGCAGTGAATAAGCCTCTTCTCCATTGATATCCATTAAAAAACACAGCCTATATAGTCTCTTTTCCTGTGTACACACAGCCGCAGCTTTAGCATTAGCCATTACGCTTTTTGGCTAAAAGTTGCAGGCTTGTCTTCTATAGCTTTGTGTTGCTTCACTAGCATTCATAAATACTCTCTCATGGCCTCATGGGATATAAAGTTTCCATCAACTGCACACTTCGGAAGAATTAGGTCTTCATTGACTTTTGGCCTACTGTGAATACTATATTCGGACATAAGCCTACTCTTGGCTTATGGCTCTTGGTTTTTCACATAGAATATAGTAGAGAAGTATTCGATTTCAGACACATGTTACAAGTTCATTAAAAAACAACTGAAACTAAACTAATCAGGCTGAAATTTACATGCTGTTAACATGTAATTACAGTATGATAAAGCAACAAATGGGATTCCCTATGTGGGTCAGTTTTTAAAACTACTTTCAATCTTAAACCTGTTCTGCATTGAATCTATCACAGAAAGTTATAAATTCGAATGGCCAACACATTGAAATTAAGTGAGTAGATTTTTGTTTCATCAAACTGTTGCAGAGTAAATCATAATAAATAACTAACATCCTCCACACCGCAGGTGGCGCTGTGTCTGTGAGATCACTTGTGATCGGGTTCAAAGGTTGTTTCGTTTCAGCATCCTCGTGTTAGTGCTGTGACGCTGTAAACTTCTACTATTGAGGATCGAATACACCAAGTAAGATCACTCTTTCTGAGCTGTGATAAAGAGTTATAATTTATTTATTTTATGGAGATGCACCACATATTCTTGTTATGAGGAACGTTATACTCAAATTTTATGAGATTCAGTGATTTGGTTGGTACACTCTTATGTTGATCTCTAGACTGTTAGAGCATAATGAACGTGTCCGCATGATGCCATCTGATATGACACTTACTGGGTTAAATCGTAATCTTGTATTATTTTATATGTTATAACGTCGTGCTTTATGTCTCGTGTGAGTTTTTGATGTTGTGTAACGTTACGTATGTTTCTTTAAAAGAGTCTGTCGAACAGACCGTGGGTAGTTGTAGATGTACAGTATGTCAAGATACAATTCCCCATTTCTTGTATGTTTGTAGTGGTTTAGTTTGTATATGGAAAACACTAAGCTAGTGCACTGAATTATAATAATTGTTTAAAATATAAATGTTATTCTGCACCGCTCTACCCTCAAAATCCAATAATAATGTTATATTTTGCTGTAGATGATGGGTAAACAGCAGCGAAGTTACACCAATAATGCAGCTCTTTTGTGTTTATTCTACACATATTATTAATTGCATAATTTATCCTGGACAAAACGAAATTTTAATCATATTTTGAATGTTTCCATGTACAAAAAAACACTTCTCATCCAGAGTGCAAAATTGTAGACACTTGTGCAGTCTACACACACACAAACAGACACTTAACTGAAATCCCCCTCAGTACATTTATTTCACTGAAAAAAACTAAATGTTATGCTTATTGTTGTCATTCAGTTTTGAAGCCCAGGATCACAATTGAGACCCCAAATTTCAGAACACCAGAGGTTTAAAGAATTGTCTATTTTTCTGCAGTCATGTCGTACACTTGCATCAGCTGCCGTGTGCAGTTCTCTGATGGCGAGGTCCAGCGGGCGCATTATAAAACAGACTGGCACCGCTACAATCTGAAGAGAAAGGTTGCAGATATGCCTCCAGTCACCGCAGAAAACTTTGAGGTGCGAGTGATGGCACAACGGGCTGCCGCTGAGCAGCAGAGCCAGGGCGATGGACACGGATCGGCCTACTGCGCCACCTGCAACAAAAAGTTCTCCACTGACAACGCCTACACCAATCATATTCAGTCCAACAAGCACCAGCAGGCTGAGAGGAAAGCCCTGGCCGCCGCCCAGGAGACTGTCCAGCGAATGAACGAGAAGAATCTGGAGAAAGGGGCGGGGCTAGACAAAGATGCACAGAATGAAGCGCTTCAGAAAGCACTCATGGAGCAGCAGAGACACACCCCCTCTAAAGCCACACCCACAGAGAAACGGGTCAGGCAGCGGCCCGATAAACCGCCTCGCCTGCAGTGGTTCGAACAGCAGGCCAAGAAGATCACAGAAGAGGAAGGTGAAGAAGAAGAGGAGGAGGAAGGTATGAATGATTAAAAAAAAAACACGGATACAGAAATTGCTGTCATTATTATGTTTGTTTTCTTGCACAGTTGAAATTTTAAAGACAATTCATATTCACTAATATTAACAATTTAACTGCACTGACACTATCAGATGTAACTTTTACATTAACTTTTTGTTATTGAACAGAATTGAATAATCATTAAACTGAATTAAAACAGCATTGAACAAAACTGAGCTGAAAATAGTGACTTGTTTTATGAAGAACTGGTTTATAGCTGAAATCGAATGTTTCATAATTGACGAACTTTGCAAAATTCATACTCAATTGAATCTAGATTAATTTGACAACATTAAAACTGTAATTGTCCTGTTTAATAATGTGAAGCTGCTTTGAAACAATATGTATGGTATGAAGCCCTATATAAGTAAATGTGACTTGATTGGCTTTGCTTTGAAACTGCTAGCTAGTTAAGAGTGTTTGTTTTTCTTTGAAGAATGGGAGGATGTTGATGAGAATATGGATGATGATGATGATGAGGATGAAGAGGAGATGGAGGAGGCCTCTACATCTGGGGCAGCTCTGGCCCCTGGTGCAGTCCCAGTGTCAGACTGTCTGTTCTGTGGACATCATTCACGCACGCTCTCCCGAAACATGGCTCACATGACCAAAACACACAGCTTCTTCCTCCCAGATATTGAGTATCTGGTCGACATTAGAGGGCTTCTTTTATACCTGGGTGAGCCAGAGAGTGAACTGAAGTTATGAACCGTTTTTAGAAGTTGGTCTTTGAAAATGTTTCTGCCATTTAATCTTTGTGTTTCTCCATGTATTTTTCTCTAGGAGAGAAGGTTGGTGTTGGTAAGGTGTGCCTATGGTGTAATGAAAAGGGCAAGTCATTCTACTCTACAGAAGCAGTTCAGGCACACATGACCGACAAGAGTCACTGCAAACTCTTCACAGACGGAGACGCAGCGCTTGAGTTCGCAGACTTCTACGACTTCAGGTACATGGGCATCTGTTAATATCCTCTGACCAGATGTTTTGTTGGATTGACATTAGGGCTGTCAAACGATTAATCACATCCAAAATAAAAGTTTGTGTTTACATAATATATGTGGGTGCACTGTGTATAATTATTTTATATATATATAAATACACACACGTGCTTGTATATATTTAAAAATATTTTCATGTATATACTGTATATAGATTTATATATAATTTATATTATATATAAATATAAATATTTTACATATAAATAATATTTTTTTCTTAAAATATACATGGATGTGTGTGTGTGTGTGTATATATATATATATATATATATATATATATATATATATATATATACACACAAAATAATTATACACAGTGCACCCACATATATTATGTAAACACAAACTTTTATTTTGGATGCGATTAATCGTTTGACAGCCCTAATTGACATTTCATATTACATGATTTCTAATAATCAGTTAAATGGAAAAAAAGTATATTTGCTGTTAATAGACTCACCATCAGGCCATCCAAGATGTAAGTGTCTTTTTTTTTTTCTTCAGTAGAACGAAGATTTTTAGTTTAAATCGGGCTTTTAGCTGAAACCGTGGTCTTTGTTGATTCATGGTGCAAGTCAATGGCTACCCTCACATTGAGAGTCAAAGAAACATATACAGGCAAATCAAATTTAATACCTGTGGCACCTACGCTACGATTCATTGAGGTCTTATGAGGCAAAATGATCAGTTTGTGCAAGAAACAGAACATTATTTACAACATTATATTACCTATAATCCACAGCCTCTGCAAACAGTCCTGAGTGCATTTAGGGCAGTCATTTAAGGACTATATTACTTTCATATTTTCAAAGCAAACGACAGTCATTCAAGGACAACTCCGGCGCAAAATGAACCTTTGGTCTAATTACACATTGCTACCTAGTCAACCGTTATCTGAGATTTGTTTTCATGATTGCCGAATGTAAATAGTTTTATCTCTAAAAACAGTTTAGCCTATAACGCTAGTATAATGCTTGTATATGGGGCATAGAGTAATGACAAATAAAAATCGCTTGTTATTACCACTAACAAGGCTCAAAATAGCCCCACACCAACACGCCAGCATAACGAGGGTCCCTACATTCAAACCGAAGCATTGAGAACTTTGTCAGTATCCATACAGTTTAATAAGAAGATATTTTATACACACAGTCAACTTCGCGAATACAGGAAGAAGCCATCTTAGAAAAATAGTCTCTACCAGTCAATCTACGAACGCCGATCCAAGTGCGCTGAACTGTGCAAAATCTCATATGGTCCGTTGTTTCCGGAAGAAACACAAACACGAACCGTTTTCTTCTCTTCAATATGTACACGTAGCCTACTGTTCGCGCTCACCTTATCACCTTATTTACATCTCACCAGCGCACATGGATCCGCGTTCGTAGATCGACTGGTAGAGACTATTTTTCTAAGATGGCTTCTTCCTGTATTTGCGAAGTTGTCTGTGTGTATAAAATATCTTCTTATTAAACTGTATGGACACTGACAAAGTTCTCAATGCTTCGGTTTGAATGTAGGGACCCTTGTTATGCTGTCGTGTTGGTGTGGGGCTATTTTGAGCCTTGTTAGTGGCAATAACAAGTGATTTTTATTTGTCATTACTCAATGCCCTGTATACTAGCATTATACTAGCATTATACTAGCGTTATAGGCTAAACTGTTTTTAGAGATAAAACTATTTACATTCGGCAATCATGAAAACAAATCTCAGATAACGGTTGACTAGGTAACAACGTGTAATTAGACCAAAGGTTCATTTTGCACCGGAGTTGTCCTTTAACACAGTATGTGCGAGAGCAAATTCGCCTGTGAGCTGACGCTGTGATTTTTTTACAACAGAGGCAAGATGTGCGTGTTGTATTGTTCATCAAAGTTCGCTTGTGCTTATCCTGGATGCTGTAACCTATATAGAAAATTATGATTACGTTTGCTGGTGCGATCTCAATCGGGAAGATAGAGTTTTCACAGATTGAGCTCCTGTGTACAAGTCATTATGTGACAGGAAGTACTCAGTTTGCAGAGGCTGTGGATTACAGGTAATAGTGTTGTAAATAATGTTCTGTTCTACTGAAGAAAAAAAGACATCCAGTACATCTTGGATGGCCTTAGTGTGAGTAAATCAACAATTTTTCAGTGAACTATCTGTTTTATGAGGTTAAACAAACTATGGTAACAATATGACAGTGGACAATGTTTTTACAGTATTTAGTCATCTTGCTTGGTGTTAAATTCTATATATTCTAATACAGGGCTCACAAAATTTTGGCACTGTTCAGATTTTGGTAACCCATAATGAATTGTACTAGCCCAAATAAAATGACAATTTTGAAAGTTGGAAATTGGTTGGGAGTCAAAACATCAATCAAAAACTTTTTCAAAACACACATCCACAATCGGATAAAAAATAATCAAATTAGAATCACCAATACAGATATGCATCTGATTCTAACTGAATTGAAATTTGTGTGAACAGTATGGGAAATGAATCTGTCTGAATCAGAGATATCAACTGAAGGCACAGAGGAGGAAATGCCACTCGATGTTGAGGTGTCTCCATCAGCTTTCTCCTCTTGTGAATCGTGTTTCAGGTGTCTTGAACCTATTCCAGAAAACATCCAGGAACTAAATGTCGTAGAAACAAAAAGATTATATGAAATATGTAAAGAAATAATGAGGCTTTGACACTTTTCTCTGAAGATTGTAAGCATCAGGAGTTTTGAAAACACTGTCACCTTTTGGCTGGTCAAATTTATAGCAGACATATTAGAGCACGCAGCCATCTGTTGTTTTAATGCCTGACAATGCTAAAAGTGTTCATTTTCTGATGGGATAATTCACATATTTAAGTGTAGCAATAAATGATAATAATAACAGATTTTTTTGAGGCAAATAAATGGTGCTCTAAATATGGTTTATATAGCAGAATATATGTTTGTCAAGTCACCTTTATTTATGTAGCACTTTTTACAATACAGATTTTTTTGTTTCAAAACAGCTTTACAGTGATAGTGTAGCATTCTTGTGAAAGTTGAGCATTCATTTTTATTGATCATGTGTTTTTCTCTTAAAACCGGGACAGAGATTCATGAGAAATTGTGCTGCGGATAAATCAGCATGATCAAAAACTTGTCATATTTTTTCTTAAAAAGCAGACTGGTTTATGCATTTTGGTTGGCCGACTGGAAAACTCAATAGCCCCGGGAAGTCTGGCTAGCGATTTTGCGAGCCCTGTAATACATTTTTAACATTTGAAGTTGTATGTATTACTTTAGGTACAGTGTTATTTTAGTTTTTAATAAACAAACAATAGATAGAGCCATGTCCTCGCCCTACATTGGTTTTCTTTTTGCTAAAAAAATTACTCTGTGTTATTGTATCAACAAGTATAAAATGAATAAAAAATGTTGTGGCTTTTTATATGTAAAAAATAATTCTCTTCTGAATTAGTAATGTAGATAGAAATAGTGTTCCCCACCATTACTGAGTTTCTAGCTTTAAGTACAAACTTCATCAGACCCATTAGAAGTAATAAAATATTTTATTTTTAATGTAAGTAATAATTCTTGTCCTTCTAAAATGACAGGAGCAGTTATCCTGATGCTAAAGATGGAGATGATGTGGAGATGAAGGATGGTGAACTGCCTGATGAAAAGACTGTAGATATTGACGACGAGACGCTGGAGCTCACTTTGCCATCAGGTACTGATTGACAGCTGTATTTACAGTTGTTGTAAGAATATTACAAGTTAGTGTTGGGCGATATGCTCCATTTTCATATCGTCCTATCGTCAGCCTGTGAGATCGGCGATACACGATAGTATCGTGAGGGGGCGGGGCTAACATTTGATTATTAACTTGATTATTTAGCCTACTCATTAATTTGCTTGTTTTATTAGCCTACTTCGATTTATATACGATAATCTTTTTTCTATTTTGCTAGCAAAGGTGGAGTGTTTATTAATAAGATCAGGTTATTTCCTGGTATAGTGAGGTAAAAAAAAAGAGATCCTAATCCTTTTGTTTGTCAACGGGAAATTTACGGACACATTAGCCTATCCTCATGCCGTTACATGCAGCATTTTGACTAGGGCCTATTTCTGCACGAGATGAAAACACGTTTTAATAATTTCTTGGGTCAGAAAAAGTCGGAGTTTGCGATATGTGCCCCCCTAGCAGTGCGCTCTCTGCGCACTTCACATGCGCACTTCAGTAAGCACGAAGTACGCGGGTTAATGTGTTTTAAATGCCGGGAGAAACAAGAGCAAGGGCCAAACGTCTAGCTGAGTCGATCGGTTTACTTATACTTATGACTTGACTCTGATAAAGGAAACGTTTACATGACCACATGCATTGTCAAGTTTATTCAACATTATCAGGTTAAGAACGTCGTCGCATGTAAACGCGCTCAATCTCTGAAAGTGAAAGTAAAAACGTACTGCTTTCGCCATCTGCATTAACGCCGCGTTCCCTCAGAGACGATGATGATAACGGTAATATAATACTATTTTAGTGATATTATTATAAATACTATTTAGTAATTTTATTGTTTTTAGTGTTAGTGTCATTAAACGTTTTGTTAATGTGTTACGGAAACAAATTACTGACGAACAACGATGCCGTTTTCATCTTGGATCTGTAGGAAATTGAATTTTGCGTCTGTTAAAACGAGCACACTTGATAATTTGTGAATGGATCACCTTGCAATTAAATTTTGATGTGGGATGTTTTTTAGTCTGTTTTAAAAACATTCTCTTTGAGGAGTCCTCATTAGTGGGTGTCGGTGTTGTTGCAATTGTTATGAGGATGATTGTAAATTTAGGCAAGGCAAATTAATTGTAGTTCCTAATATTAATTTAATAACAATACTAGCTTTATAATAATAATAGGCCTAATAATAATAATTTAATACATTATGGTAAAACGAGCCAATTATCGTATTGATATCGTCAAAGGCATCTGCCATCGGCGATATCTCAGACTATCGTCGATACACGATACTATCGTCTATCGGCACAACCCTATGGTGTGGCATAGGATAGCTGTCACAACGAGCGAGAAAGGTTGACATGGAGCTTGTTAAATCTCGAATCACACATTTAAAATACATGCAGAACAGACGACAGTCTGCTGGCAAAAAAGAACGCGACAGAGCAAAAAATGTCCCGTTTGGAAGATGTACACCTAATTGATTGTACATCAGGCTTTCACTCTTGAAAGTCAGTTTCTCACAGTGTGAACATTTAACTCTGAATACTTTAAACTGCATATTATAGGACCAAACTGTTTTTGCTTTGTGTTCCAGGTGCTAAGATTGGGCACCGCTCCCTAATGAGGTACTATAAGCAGAGGTTTGGTGTTCAGAGGGCACTGGTTCCTGCACACAACCAGAAGGCTGTTGGTCGAGTCCTTAAACAGTACAGAGCTCTCGGTTGGGCAGGAGATTTCGGTAAGTTGCATGTTACTGTGCTAAATATTTTAGTAATGGTCCAGACGTAGAGTAATCCAACATTTTGATTTTGTAAGATCATGTGGTTCTACCAGTCTTCCACTGCTAGTTAACTTATTTCTGCACCACTGAGTGTTTAAAACATGCCTTCTTTTACAGGTAAGGGCTTCATGAGCCAGCAGCAGAAGGACATGCAGTATGTACAAAGGATGAAGTCCAAGTGGATGCTGAAGACCGGCATGAGCAATAACTCCACCAAACAGACCCATTTCAGACTTCAAGTCATGTTCTAAATCGGTAGACATTAGACTTGAGCGTCAGTAGACCTCAACTTTTCAGAGTTAATAACAGTAGTAGAGTCTAACATGAGATTCATCTGTGTATACTGATTCAGCTGGGATGTTAACTGCTGCTAATATTAAATCAGAATGACTTGGAAATAAAACCAATGTCACAAATAAAGGTGGAACGTCATACAAACGTGATATGAGGAAACATTGTGCTTTAGATATCTGGAGATCCAAATCATGTGCTGCTCAAGCATCAATGTGGGATTGCTACTTTTGCTTTTGTAGAGTATTCATAATGACCTTTATTGTTTAAAATCGTACTGCTTGTAAAAGATTTAATAAAATATAAAAAGATACTAATTATACATACAACTTCTGTATCATAATTCTGTGTGAATTGTTAATAAAATTAGCGATGTCTGTCTTGGGTGTTTAGGATTTCTTTCAGAAAATAAATATAAATAAGTAGAGCCTATTAAAACTTATAGGAAATTATTGTTTTTATAATATTGTATAAATAATGAAAAGGTACATGTATTATACAGGAACCAAACGCTAATTCTAGTACTTGAGGGCCATTACTCCTGGCCGATAGACCGCGCTGTTTCACCGTGTTATCCTGCTGGAAAAGCTCGAAGGTCACGAGGAACTTAATCACAACACTTGTACAGACCTTAGTTGTAGACAAAATGTTAGAAGATTCAGTACCTTTGTGAAATAATGTGAAATCAGCTGAAACTCCCTTCACCTCGGACACAGTAGGTTTCCGACCTAATATGGTCTGTAACACGGTAGCGAATGTTAATGAAATAAATGATCAGGGCACTAGCATATTTAAATCAGGTGTGTTAAAACAACCATTTAACGTTAGTTTAACTCGTGCAAATATAAACCATGGGACTTTTGGGACATGCATTTCTTTGCTGTTTGGGTCAACAATAATTTGTCGTTATGAGCTTGTACCAAACTGTTGTACTCTGTTGTCTCTCTCTCTCTCTCTCTCTCTCTCTCTCTCTCTCTCTCTCTCTCTCTCTCTCTCTCTCTCTCTCTCTCTCTCTCTATGTAATGTATCAGACATATATAATAATGATGTATCAGAATGTAATATATAATAATGATGTTTGTGTTTTGAGACTGTGTCATTATAGAATTTCAATTGCCAGATTAAATGAATATTTTGTGTTTTGGAACATGACTGTGTTCTGTGATCACTGTAATAGATTTGTAGGTTCATTTCAACCATCATCTATTTCTTAACATCCCTATGCAATAAGATTTAAGTTAGTATGTTGGCTATCTCATAATAATGAGTCCATAATAATGGCAAATTAGGTTAAAAACTTGTAAAATGTAATTACTGTGTCATCCTCTCTCCACTACAGATATGGGGATTTTTCCTAGGTTCGCAAGACTTCCTCTGAAGTCCACATTCATTTGGTCACAGTACAGCTCTGCTGTCACTGCAGTGGGCCGAGAGACCTCTGACAGAGCTCTGATAGTGTCCTCGAGCCAGCTGATTCAGCATCGCTGTGTGCACAGCAGAGGGTTGGGAGCGAGCCCAGCCAACCCCGGTGATGCTCCTCCACGGTTACCCTTCTCCGGGGTCACGCAGAAAGACCTTGCCTTCTTTCGAACACTCCTGCCTGGAAGAACCATCACTGATCCAGACCTGCTGAAGTCAAGCAATATAGACTGGCTTAAGACAGTGCAAGGTGTTTTGCAAATTTTGCTTACTATTTGCATTTCCTAAAGAATAGTTCAAAAGTTTTGGGAATGAAATTACTTTTAGAGTAAAAGATTATATAAAAGATTTCAGTTGAAAAAATATATTGATATATTATTGATAATATATCGCTATGTAAAAAATATATTGATATATCGCACAAACTCAATCTAGTGCCTTTGCAGCCTTAATGTAGATTATTCAAAAACAATCTTCAGTAGTTTTAGGAAGAAAAAAAAAATGTTTGAGGATTTAATATTGGTAACACTTTACAATAAGGTTCATTAGTTAACATTAGTTAACTTCATCAGTTAGCATGAACGAACAATGCACTGCACTTATTAATGTTTGTTAATGTTAATTTCAACATTTACTAATACTTTATTAAAATCTTGTTAATATTAGTGCACTGTGAGTTAACACAAACAATGAACAGCTGATTTTTTTATTAACTGATGTTAAGAGAAATTAACAAATAAAGTAACAAATGTATTGCTCATGGTTATTAATACATTAACTAATGAACCATATTGTTAAATGTTGCCATAATATTAAATATTAAAGAGCAGTCATATTTTAAAAATGGAGTTCATGTTTTTTTTTTGTTTTTTTTTTTTCTGGCAGGTAAAAGTGAAGTACTCCTGAGACCCAAAACAACAGAAGAGGTCTCTCAGATTCTTAGGTCAGATTTCCATGATCACATTGAATTTTGTATTGTGTATTTTGTTCCAAGACTTGTTTTCTTGAATCATCCTCTGTTTTTCCGCAGGTACTGTAATGATCGGAATCTGGCAGTGTGTCCGCAGGGAGGGAACACAGGTCTGGTGGGAGGAAGTGTTCCTGTATTTGATGAGATCATCCTCTCCACTTCTCTAATGAACCAAGTCATGATGTTTGACGGCATCTCAGGTGTCCTTGCTAGATCACCTCAATATCTATTATAACTTTACATGTACCGTATCATCTGTTATTAGGGACAGTTACATATAAATAAACAAATCAAAATCATTATACCTTAATACGTTTCCTAAAAAGAGATTAATTTGGCTTTCAGGTATCCTCACTTGTCAGTCAGGCTGTGTGTTAGAGAACCTGTCTCACTATCTCGAGGAAAAAGACTTCATCATGCCACTGGATCTGGGGGCAAAGGGAAGCTGCCATATAGGAGGGAATGTATCCACTAATGCAGGAGGTCTCAGACTGCTGCGCTACGGGTCGCTTAGAGGGACAGTTCTGGGCTTGGAAGTGGTGAGCACCTCCATCTTAACAAAAATGAACACTAACATGAGATGTTTTCCAACTCAACTCCAAACTTTTTGACTCTCTGACCCCCATTGTCCATAACAATATTCCAAGGCTCCATAACTTGTCCAGTTGATACTTGATAACGACATAATTTTCATTCACATTGTACATTCATAAAGTAAATAGTAAAATGGCCATGGAATTGTGAAATTGTATTAAAAAATATATATAAATTAGGCCATCTCATAGAGTATATCCAAGTTCTTCAAAGAAAGAAAAAAACAGATGTTGAAGGGGTGAATTACAATAAGAAGTATCTTGATTTTAGCTTATTTTGTTGCTTGTAAGTCACCCTTGAAAGTCAATAGATGGTGTTCCACTGACTAAACAGAATATAAAAAATATACTCCTGGCTCATATGATTATTGTAGACACTGTTTGAGAAGAATACATTCTAACATTCGTGGAGCTTTTTATATGATATCCAAAAGTCCCTAAATGGCTTTAAGTTGTATTCTTGCCTATCCTTCGTGTGTAGGTTTTGGCAGATGGGCGTGTTTTGAACTGCCTGGGCGCACTTCGCAAGGACAACACTGGTTATGACCTCAAGCAGCTTTTTATTGGCTCAGAAGGGACATTAGGGGTCATTACTGCTGTTTCCATCCTGTGCCCCCGCAAGCCTAAAGCTGTCAATGTAGCATTTTTAGGTAAAATCACACATCAAATGTAAAGTACATTTAATCTTGTTAAAGATATTATGGGCCATTCACCACAAAAAGGATGATAAATATAACTATAAAGTTTTAATAATCATTCTAATTCCATGAGAATAGGGAAGTCCACACACCACAACTATTACAATATTACAACAAAGAGGAACTTGAGCATTTAGTGCAGTAGACGACATAACACACAATTGTACATTGGTGTGGAATCTAATCTAATGTAGTTATTGTTTCTGTTATCTTATAGTTATCATGCTTGGTTTAAACTGGCCTTTACTGTGTGGCTACATCAACTTATTGCAGTTCATCATGTGTTTTGCAGGGTGCTCTAGCTTTCAGCAATTACTGGAAACATTTCAGTGTTGTAGAGGGATGCTGGGAGAGATCCTGTCTGCTTTTGAGTTTTTAGATGCTTCCTGTATGAAACTTCTCGAGAACCATCTGAAACTCACCAACCCCATCACTGGTAAACTGTAGTGGCATTACTGTTATACTGTTAGTGGCATAACTCGTAAGTCTTTCGTTCATCTTCGGAACACAAATTAAGATCTTTTTAATGAAATCTGAGAGCTTTCTGTCCCTCCACTGACCGCTACACAACTACCACTTTGACGTTTCAAAAAGTTCATTAAGAGATCGTAAAACTAATACGTATGAATTGAGCGGTTTAGTGAAATATTTTCTGAAGAGACTCAATCACTTTAAATGATGACCAGATTGAATTTAGACTTTTATTACATTTAAACATTGATCAGTGAACATAAACCTGATTAGTTCTTGCTGAAGCTGAAACGTGTTGTGTAACACGAGAATGAACCTCATTGGTTCTCCCACGTCAAGCTGATATGCTTGAGCTTCCATTTACCACAACTGATGTGTGAGTTGATAAATGTTTAAATGTGAGTAAAAGCCTAAATTCAATCTGTTCATCATATAAAGCGATCGTGTCTGTTCAGAATATTTGGACTAAACCACTCAATTCATATTAGTTTTACGATCTCCTTATGAACTTTTTGAGGCGTCAAAGTGGTAGTTGTGTAACTGTCAATGGAGGGGCAGAAAGCTCTCAGATTTCATCAAAAAGATCTTCATTTGTGTTCCAAAGAATGAACGAAAGTCTTAAAAACGACATTTCATTTCAGAATTTTCATTTTTGGGTGAACTGTCCCTTAAAAGCTAAATTTAAACATGCATTTAGAGCAAATAGAATGGTTTTTCAGGTGGACTTTAAAATTATGAATGATTTTTTTTTGAAAGATTTTGGAATTTTGGAATGAAAGATTTTTCATTTGTATTTTGTTTTTTGGAATGTTTTAAAGTAGAATGATTGTGTTGCAGAAAGTCCCTTTTACATTGTCATCGAGACCGCTGGATCCAACGCAACCCATGATGAAGAAAAACTACACAACTTCCTTGAGGAGGTCATGACATCATCTCTGGTGACAGATGGGACGGTTGCGACCGAGGCGACAAAAATCAAGGCACTCTGCTCACTTGTGTAGTGGATCGATTGACAAAATTCAACATTTTTCTGTGACGATTGTTCTGTCTAGCGCTAAAGGTCTTGTGTTATATACAGGCTTTGTGGTCTTTGAGGGAGAGAGTCACAGAAGCTCTGACACACGAGGGCTACACTTACAAATACGACATCTCCCTCCCTGTGGAAAAGATCTACGATTTAGTTCAAGATATGAGGGGGCACCTTGGAGACATGACCAAGAATGTTGTCGGTTATGGACATGTTGGTATGGTTAACTTTTTTTTTTCTTCCTTACAATAATTGCTATACTGTGTTTAAAGCTGGAATAGACTACTAGACTTGACTTGACTTTTCTATGATTTGCTAAAGTCAGAGCAAGTCTGCAGTCACAGAAAATTCTGTAATGAAAATCGTGCGCTGACTCTGATTTCCATCTAGTCATCTAACATGTTTGATATTTTAATCTGATTTTAGAACATTTTTTTTTTTTTTTACATTTGTTGATCAAGCCTAGGTGAGCATAAGAGACTTAATTCAAAAACATAACACAATTCTACAATAGTGAACTTATGGCACAAAGCCTTAAACAGTGGGTTCAGACCCTTCAAACCTCGACCATAATTCATATCTTGGTTTTCTTCTTCTTTTTTTTTCATTTCAGGTGATGGAAATCTTCATCTGAACATCACATCCCCCTCTAAAGACCCCGCTCTACTGGCTGCCATTGAGCCGTATGTGTACGAGTGGACATCCAAATGGAAAGGCAGCATCAGTGCCGAGCATGGCTTGGGTCTGAAGAAGAGAAACTATATTTACTACAGTAAATCCTCAGAGACAGTCGCCCTCATGGGCAGCATTAAAGCCATGCTGGATCCTAAAGGCATTCTCAACCCTTACAAAATGCTGCCAGACAACATACGCTAATAGTTTGATGGTATTCATGATTTCTATGAAGAATTACTGTTCTTATTTTACCACTGTGTTATTGTAAAATTATTTTTTGCTGAATGGACCATCATAGATTAAAATCGAAGTATTTATTTTGTTCAGCGTTGTGTTTTAGAAGTGATGCTTTAAAACTACACTGTAACTTTTGGCCCTCTAGTGGTTGAAGCATAAAACTACAAGTTACTTGCGGAGGAACATTGTTTTGGTCACGAGTGGTGCTCCGACTCTGCATATGCGCGGATGAATCTGTAGACTCATGACAGCCAGGTGGTGATCGCCTAATCAACGCGAAGACGGACATCTGATGAAACTCCATTGATCAGGTAGAGAGACCTTAAATGCTGTTATTGTTTTTACACTGTTTTAAAATAACTTTACTAAAGTTTAGCAATGCTGACAATAGACATAACAATTGTTATTCAAATCACGGTGGAAACTACAATCTGGCATGGCTATTTTTAGGAAAATAGACCAAAGTAACTCAAACGATGTGTAATTCGGAAAACAGCTTAACCAATGAGGGTTATATATATTATATATTTGGTATAGCAGTATAACCTGTTTGTTGACTGGCATATGATGTTGTTTGATGGTGCAAAAATGATGCCCTTAACAGTTTTTAGACATTAAAAGCTACTGAGCCACATGGCCATCTATAAAAATGCAGCTGGAGACAAAAAATGAAATCAGCACTTAATTCTTCAAATGTAAGCCCAGCATGAGATTTTATTTGATTTTTTTATCATGTAAATACATCAGATTTTGTCTAATGTTCCTCACCAACAAAAAGTTAAATTCATTTAGACAAAAGAATATTTTGGTTAACAATGGCTGATGTCTCTTTACTGGCATGAAAACAGAGCAGTCTTCCCCATCAAATACAAATAAATTCATAAATCATCTGTCCGTTGTGCTAAATTGAAAACAAATGAAGGTAACACTTTATTTTAAGGTGGCAGTTACACGTTACTAAATGTACTTATAACAACAACAACAACAACAGTAAATTATGCATAATTACAAGTAACTAACCCCAAACGTAACTCTATAGAAAGTACACGTAATTTATTAATATTACTCAGTACTTATTTGAGTAAGTAAAATGTAATGTCACCTGGCTTAAAATACAGTGCAACCCAAATTTAATTCCTTTCCAGTTCAACAGGAAAACTGTGTTTCTGGAAGAAAGCAATGGAACTACATCTCAGCAGCAATTTTTTTTTTTTAAAGACAGCTACTAAAGATCTAGCATCTGTGGAAGAGTTGGCATGTACGTTCTCTTTAGCTTCAGCCCGTTTACTACCAGCCATGAAAGCACTGGTTATCCAACAGAGGCTCCAGACCTCCTGTAAACATGGCCACAGATAAACAGGTCATTTCCCAGCAGAGTCAGACAATGGCAAACTACTAATGCGTCATTTAGCTTTAGATCAGGAAATCGTAAGACGGATGCATGATAATGTGCATCACGATTCCCGAAATGTATGCTTAAAAAGAAAGCGTTGTTACAACATGGACAACCTTTTGTTAAGCACAAGGACATGACAAAGAAAGACCATTCCACTGTTGTAACCAATGAAAAGAGCAGTTGTTTTAATTCATAACTGTGTCTTGCATTTTATATTCCAGTAACATCATACATATGGGTTCTTCATTATAACATATTCACAGTTCAAAATTCAACAATTCCTGTAGCCAAGTTCCTTACATCATTCCCCTGTAGAACACAAATATGTAAACGTTCAGCCATTTATGGGAGAGCAAAAGTGACCAGTGTTGAGCGCTACACAGCCGTGTCATGACGGCATCTTCAAATTCCTAAAAAAAAAAAAAACGTCACAACTTCACTCAACTCAAACTAATCCATAAGCAACGTACACAAACCTTTTCGACTTGAGATGTAACGATAGTTTTTTCCTTGTTAAACCTCATAAATCCTATATTAGAGTGACGCCGCACTTTTAAATAGTTTTAAAAGTCTCGGTTTATGTGGCATGTTGAAAACTGATACAAAAGTGTCAAAAAGCGTGAGGATAAACAAATTCACAAAACCACAGTCTGTTTATGACTGAATAGCTCTGTTAGTGTGTTGACACGTCAGCTTGAACACTCGTAAGTAGCGTTTTGTACACAACAATAGCAAATAATTCAGGCCTACTGGACAGCGGCTGATTGTCAGTTAAAAAACATCAAGTATGCATGCCGGTGAGGGCAAAGAGAAAGACAAACAGCTACAAAAAAAGCACTATGATGTGCTACAATGGCTTTTTTGTCAGGCAGGCATAGAGGCAACAGGTCAGAAAGGCCTTGTCAAAGGAAGCCCTCATGGGATGCTATGAGAATAACCAGACTGGGAATTAAAGGGATGGTTCTTAATTCTGTCATCATTTACCCACCCCTTTGTCTTTACAAACCCATACAGCTTTTACGTCACTTTCGACAGTTCCTGGTCAAGTAAATTCGGGTTTTACATAACATGAATAATGACAGATTTTTTATATTTTGATTGAACTAAACCTTTAACCAAGTCTGATTACTAAATAAGCCTAATTAAAGACAGTCTGTAGCTCTCTACTGTACAGAGCTTCATAACACAAGTCCACTGTAGCAAATTCAAAAACTGTGACTGAGTTTTGCCTAACTTATCTACAAGAATTATTGGGACCTTTTAAAAGCTCAAAAACCATCAGATTTCTAAAAGCAAGTGACATTACAGCTATAAAGTTATTCTGGTTGTAATAAGAATCATGCACACACATACACACACACACACTATGGGTAATGATTGCATTTCAGCAGGTGAATCTGTCCTCTTCGATTTTACGAAAAGTACAAATCTTAAAAGTTTGCCAATGGTTAAATAGACAACGTGATTGTGTAAAAAAAAAAAAAAAAAATCCATGATAGAAGGTTCAATTCAAGGCCTGTTGGATCGTGTCTATATTTTGACTGTGCATCTCTTATTTATGTTGCTTCTTGAGGGGAAAAAGGAGCCCCACCGGGTTCAGTGGGGAAAACCGATCCATAAAAGAGCAGAATTCTCTAGAAAATGTTTTTAGGCCAATGGACAGGAAGAAAAAAGCGAATACACAGAATGTTAGGATTGGGACAGATGCCAGCGCTCGAATCCAATGGTCTGGATACACGCGGTGTCTGTTTAATGAGCGGTCAGTAGTTCTTCTCAGCAGTCGATTTTGCCCTTCTCCAGTGAGCTGTGGATTTTATCCAGAGTCTTTTTAATGCGCAGGGCGGTGAGTCGAGCCGATGGGTTCTGGTACCAGCACTCTTTCATCAGCTTCACCAGAGCAGACAGGGTCTGTGATCACAAACAAGCACTTGTTTTCAGAACATGGTGAGGAACCAATGTTTTAGAAGCATAATTTTAGTTTCTTTATGAATATGTTTTTCTACTTATTATTAGCCAAAAGATAGTCTTCTATAGAGAAAACGTACTTTTGTAGGTCAACCCGGAGGTTAGAGTCACCCTGATTCCCTCGACATAAAGCCAATATGCCTTTCAAACTGGCTTTAAGATTATTACAGAAAATAAGCTCTGTGACCAACAAAAGTTTATGATGATTGCAAGCTAAAGTTATAAGGCTATAAACGAACTACAACACGGTTGCATGGCTTCAACATCACCACCACTAAACTTTCGACAACTCTATTTAAATTTTTAAGCTGGAAGGTTGTAGTTTGAATAGTTTACAATGAGGCTGTAAGAGCAGACTAGTGAGCAGGGACACAGAGATGTCTCCTCAGTACTTACAGGATCTGAAAACCAGCGGTTGGGAATGAACGGCCTTTGCTGCTCCACACAAACCACTTTCCTCATGTCGTCAAAGCTGGGGTCATTAGGCACCAGGTCATAGAAAGGTGGCTTGTATTCCTCTACGATTCCTACAGGATAACAGTAGATGAAACAGTCAGTGAGCATTCATTTGTGCAAATGTCTGAACAGATGTAGGCAATAACTGTATTGCCCTTAAATACAGACTAAATATATTGAGATATTTCTAAGTGTCCAGTGAGCTGACCGTTACTGATGGTTCTGCGAGCGATCTCCCACAGCACCAAACCAAAGGCCCAGATGTCCACCCTCTTATAGGCATCAAAACAGTCTGTCTGAATGGTCTCATCTAAAACCTCCGGTGCCATGTAGCGCTTGGTTCCTACTTTAGGATTATTCCCCACATCCAGCTGATTATCAGACTGCGTGTGCGTTACTGCCAGACCTATAAAAAGATACAAGGAAGGGAGTGAATTTGTAAATCCCCAGTGTGTCTATATGTAAAACTACTTCTATACACTACAGTTCAAAAGTTTGTTCAGTAAAAAAAAAAAAAAAAAATCATTTAATTCCGCAAGGATGAATTAAATTGATGAAAAGTGACAGTAAAGACTTCATTAAGAAAGATTTCTATTTTAAAAAGTTTATTTATAATATTTCACAATATTTCTGTTTTGTTAAAATACATAGAATCTTGTTGACCCTAAGAGACTTATTATCGACCCCAAACAAAAAGCATTCGATTAGATTAACTTCATAAATTTCATAATATTACGCAATTTCCAACGAAAACCATCCTGTCAGGTCTATATAAAACACTTATAACATTGTATACTGTATTGTATATATTATATAACACTATATAATATTATTTTTCAACTCCCAGCGACCAGTAAAAAACTGCCTAAGGCCGTGTGTCCACCAAAGCGTTTTTCCACGCACCTGGCGTATGTTTTCAATGGGAGCGCCGCGTTTTTTAAACGCCATGAGCGTACCGAGGCGCTGAGCGTTTTTTTTTTCACGCTGAAGTGCCGAGCGCCCAGCGTTTTTACTGGTCGCTGGGAGTTGAAAAATGTTAAACTTTGGATAAAACGCAGCGCTCATCACTGTCACTTTTTACCCAGCCGTCCAATCACAGTGGAGGAGGGGGGGGGACTAATACCACGCCGACCAACTTTCACAACATTCAAACTGCTGCATATATTCTGTATCATAGCAATGAAACGTCTCAACGGAAAAAACACTGCGCTGCCAAAACGCTCTCAAGCGCCCAAAGCACGGCGTCATCAGCAGAGCGTCTAGCGTTTTCAAGCTGGCTAAAAACGCTTCGGCCTTATAATAGGCTTACAATAGTGAATCAGGGTAAGACAAAACATGTTCTGGAAGCAGGATTGATTGATGATGAAAAAAAGAATAAGTTAGTATAACTGTAAGTTGTATTGGTTATTAAATAAATGTTTTTTCCTGTCCGCACAGCCTTGGTTAGGTCAGTTACTACACAGAAAATTAATTTGAAAAAGAAATAAAAAAGTATTATGTGTACAGGGTAAAAAACAAAACAAAAAAAACAGCAGATATTACCCAAGTCAGCGATGCAGCACTGCAGATCTTTCTTCACCAGTATGTTCTTGCTCTTCAGGTCTCTGTGAGCGATGGCCGGTTTGCCTTCAGTGCCAAAGATCTCCGTGTGCAGGTGCACCAGCCCGCTGGCTACCGACGCGGCCATGTGCAGTCCATCTGCCATCTCCACGGCAACACGCTGCAGGTAGTCATAGAGAGAGCCATTCTCGTGATAGTGTGTGATGAGCCACAGCTGAGTGCTAGAGTTTCGGGAGGTCATGTCAGAAGCCATGAATCCTGCAAAGAAAACAGTTATTAAATAACATTATTTGAAAAGATGCTACTCTCTCTTTATGAGTCAGAAACCAATATGTCTGACTGACTCACCTAATATATTATCATGTCGTAGTAGAACAGTGTTGTATATTTCGGTCTCTCTAAACCATGACTTCTCATCTCTGGAGGAGAAGATCTTCACGGCTACATTCTCTCCTTGCCACTGACCTCTCCACACCTCACCATACCGCCCCTTACCTGAGAACATAAAAAAAAAAAAAAAATCATAATCACACACATCACTGTCCTTAATTTAGGGCACATTTGTCTAGACAGAGATTACAGAATTGTGTAATCTATGCAAAGGCCCCAAAAACCCAATGACCCTTACCAACACATTCTACCAGGCTGATCTGCCGTGCAACTGTCCTCTGCACCAGGAAGGGCAGTCCTGAACCACTGCCTGAGGTGCAAGAGTGATCCATCAGGTCCTAGAAAACAAAAAGTCAATATCTAACATTTAAAAGAATGAATGCAGAACAAGTTTAGCTAAACCACTGCAATATGCGCTACTAATCAAACGTTCAGGGTCAGTACGATTTTTTGTTTTTTAATGAAATGAATACTTTTATTCAACACTGCTCCATTAAATTGATCAAAAGTGACAGTGCAGACTTTTCCATTGTTGCAAAAACATTTATATTTCAAATAAACGCTGTTCTTCTGAACTTTCTATTAATCAAAGACAAAATAACTAAATCGTTTTTAGCATTGCTAATAATAAATGTTTCTTGAGCATCAAATCAGAATATTAGAACGATTTCTGAAGGATCGTTTGACATTGGCTATGTTTCCATCTATCTATTTTTAAGCATATTTTGCAAAAAACGGTGGATGGAAATGCCAAGATCCACATAAATAAAAAAAATGCGCATTAAAAAACGGATACGCTCATTAACCAGCAAGCCGATGAAATGCTTTTTTGGTTGTTCTGTAATGCCTGAGCAGGTTCGGTATAATTACCTCCTAGAACTCCCTTACACGACTGCATTCCCAAAACAACAGCATCTGCCTCCTACAGTAAGATAACATATTTACTTCTTTTCGTCTGCAAGCTCTGAGATGCAAGTCATTCATTATTATATACAGTGGCTTATCCTACATTTCTTTCTCAGTTTATCAGGAAGTGATGAATTTGTTCTCTTCGACTCAAAGGATGAAAACAGTAATTAATTCGCGAATGTTTTATGCGATATTCCAATTTTGCACATAATTTAAATGTGCAACTTTGGATGGAAACATAGCTAATGAAGACTCGAGTAATGATGCTAAAAATTCAGCCGTGCCATCGCATGAATAAATTATATTAAAATAGAAAACAGTTTAAATTGTAAAAATATTTCACAATATTACTGTTTTGACAGTTTTATTAAAATAAATGCATTCTTGCAGCCCAAACTTTTGAATGAGTGAACATCAAGGGACTCATGAATGAAGTTTTCCATTAGAATTGTTCACTAACCAAATAAAAGTAACATCTATACATCTAACATGTAATATATATTTCAGAAACAGTTCTAGTGTATAATGTTAAAGTACCGCAAGTGTGCTGTCTCCAACGTTAGATGCAATAAGACCGTCGATGGCCCCCTGCTCAGTGTCAAACTCATGCAGTCTCTCCAGACGCCCATGATGGAGTCTACGGCACACCAGCAAAGCCAGCACAGACAGCAAACCCAGAACCACAAACGGGCCCAACACAAAGAGAACCAACATCTCCACACCGTAATGCACAGCCTTTTCTGATTCTGGACCTTTTCAGAAACACAAACAAATGGATTTACAATTTAACATCTATTAAATTAAAAATAATTCATATTTGAGACCAATTATTATTTATTAGTTGCTTAGCTATAATTAAACAACTACAACTAAACTATACAAAATAATAATAATAATCAAAACTAACAAACAATTGTCTTATTTAATTTGATGGTCAGTGAAATCGCAGGGCAGGTAGCACAGCAAAAGTGGTATTCAAATCTCCTACAGGTTGCCGATTACAAATCGTGTTTCTCAAGAATTTGAATGAATTGACTTACTTGTCAGCAGTAGTCGTAGAAGGGTGTCTTTCGAGACGTTGGCGTTGCACATTTGTTGGGAGCAGCATTCTACGATGTGACTAGTAGAGGGATTTGGAGAGCAGGTCATTTTCTTGCTCTCTGGCCCAACCAGGCAGCCACGTTTGAACGTCGTCACATCGTTGATAATGATAACAGAGGTGTAACACTGGTCTCCGGTACACTGCTGCTCATTGCAGTCACTGCCGACACACATGCAGTCAATGGAGACATCTGGAGAGAGACAGAAAACAGAAAATGACGTAGTTAAATCAAATGAAGGAAAAAAGGGACCCAGTCTGTAGCCAGTTATTCCCAGCTGCAAAAACTCTGGGAACAATCAAATTAATTAAGGAAGAGCAGCATGACGCCAGTCCTCACAGGCGAGACTCTTTCTGCTTGATAACGGAGACTGTTTTCTTCCCTTTTCCATGCCTTCATTTCCTGTGACACTGAACTGTCGACTTAACAAATTGACTACACAGGATAAAGGCCAGAGAGCATCAGTGACACAGATCAATTAACCCAGCATTCATGTTTTATGCCTGTCGTGAGACACGCTAATAGAGCCCGAGAGGAGAGGACACTGACACCGAATGAAAGTACAACTACTAGGTAGTACACCATTCCTACAGTCCTGTGGCTAAAAGTTTCACTATGAATTAATGCACATTTGTGCACATGGATGGTTGACATTGCCAGCTCCATTCATTAAAGGGAAAGTTTACTCAAAATAAAAATTCCGTCATTATTTACTTTCCCTCAAAACCTGTATGGCCTTTAAAGACCTTTCCCAAAAATGTTTGTTCCACAGAAGCAACAAAGTCATACAAGTTTTTGAATGACATTAGGGTGAGTGAATGATGACAGATTTCTCATTTTTCAATTCATTTGTTCGTAGAGAACCAACTAGTTGTCAGTTTGTACCAAAAACTGTTCACTGAAACTATGAAATACTAACTAGTAAATAAATAGTACTAAGTACTACATTTTTGAGTAGAGTTTAGCTTCAGACATTTAGCAGCACTTAACATAATGACATGATAATATAAACAAGTTTGAGGTCTGTACGATTTTAACACTTATTCCTGCGGATGGTGAAAAAGCTGAATTTTCAGCAGCCAATTTCTTATCACATTTGAAAACGGTTGTGCTGCTTCATATATTCGTGGAAAGTTCAAAAGACCAGCATTTATTTGAAATAGAGATATTTTGTAACATTACAAATGTCTTTACTGACATTTTCAATCATGTATTTTTGCTGAGGAAAAAAACAACACTAACAAACTTGTCCCAACATTCTGAATGGAGATGTACATAAACATATCTGTATGTTCATGTTTGAAAGTTAGCAATTAAAGTCCCCCTGTAGTCAATCATCGTATCCCTTAAAACACCAAAATGACATATTTATGTTTTTTTTTTTTGTAAAGAAAACAATTCTTCATGCCTTGAAAAATAGCTTGAATGTAACTCTACACCCTTGCCTCATATAGTATTCACAGTTCTATGAATATTCAAATTAGCCCCGCCTCCACTCACTCACACCAGCTCAAAGATGCACTCGTTGACATGATTGGTTACAAGGTAGTTTGTGACATCAGAAACACCAGCGATTTCAAACTGCGTTTTTGAGACTGTCTTTGGTTCACTGCTGTTTTAAGGAGAAAATACTCAGCAAAGGTGTTTGTCTTAGAGCATATTAAAAACACCAAATAGACATATAAACAACACTAAAAGCTTGATTTTCACCACAGGCGGACTTTAAGATTTACCCACCACTAAACATCACATAAAATAAATAAATAACTTTTTTTAAGATAATTGGTAATATTTGAAATATATCATTCATTATAATAATAATACTAATGAAAACGTAAAAAGGAAAAAATGAAGGAAAGGAGGGGAAAAGAGGATTTATGTTTGCCAGGTCTTTACCTTTAGCTGATGTCCGTAAGAATTGAAGCAGGAAAAGGACGATGATTCGGGTACTGCAATGCCCCATTTGGTTCACTGCACTGAAAGGAAAGCAAGGTGTTACAAATGCACATTTAAACCAAGACTCACCACACATCACCCGTCCAGTTTAAATAAAAGTTTTACAAAACAGTGGGGCAGAATCAATCACCAATTAAAGAAAACACACACCACAAAGATGACGACTTAATTACATTTTTTAAAGAGTGCAGCTGTGCTCTGCCTCTCTCTCTCCTGTGTATGTGTGTGTGTGTGTGTGTGTTCAGACAGGGGTCTGTCTCCATGCCAACCGAGCAGAGAGAGAGAGATGCCCATTATGGAACGACATCAAAGACAGTGGAGGAGCATATTAGGAGAGGCAGAAATGAACAAGTATTTTGGGGGTGTAGGACTCACCATTACGGTGTAATATTCAAGGACACAAATCAGGGAGTCATGATTCATTATAGACTATGAGTCCCTGTTGCATCATTTTATCTAATGCCTCTTTAATCCTTACAAAAAAAAAAGTCATTCAAAATGACCAAAATGCAATTTTACAGTGACAAGGACTGGCTTACTTGTATGACTCCTCAGGTGACTCTCAACACTGCCTTTCAGTATGTGACTCTGTCTTCCCATTGGATCCTAAAAAGATTGAAGCAAAAGCAACATGTTCAACTTTTTTTCTTTTCTTCCCACATCAGTGAATTTTCCATGGTCATTTCTTCAGGAAGGAGTGAGTGACAGGATAAGAGGGAGCCTGGGAGTCTCTGCACACTGATAGTAAGAGAGCTGCTACCCATTGTTTTACAAAGACATAGGATCCCTAAATGCTTCTGTTTTGCATTTTCTGGTGTAATAGAATTGTTTTTTTACCCATTTAAAAAATGTGATTTCCAGCATAAGAATTTTAGAGAAAATTCGAATTAATTATTTCTCTTCCACTTTAATGACAGCAGCATATTGTGTTACAATGGAATAAACCCCCGACTGTCTACAAAGTAGTTCACATGATAAATTACATTTTACTTATATTAGAGACCTTGAAATAGTGAAGAAATCTGAAAAATTCTCCAATTTTCTCCAAACGCTTTCACAATATTCTAAGTTATTGAATACAACACTCGGAAGCTTTCAACCTGGATCATATTACATAGTGTTATATGATTTCACAGTTTGTACACGTTACACTTCTAGCAAGTGTAATAGTTAAGAATAGCATAGACCTGGTCATCAGTTTTAACATGCACTGGTATTTCCAGATTTCAGCGATCGTGGGAGGCTTTTCAGAGAACACCAGCAGCGAGCCTTTATTCCCAGTGTCACGATCAAAAAGAGTCTTAGATGCAACAAAACAATCAAGAAGACTGACATATAATGCTATTACACCCATAATTGTTAATGGAAACCTTTTATACAAAAATATGATTTACATAAGGAAGGTGGGCGACAATAACACTACAGATTTGCTTCAACAGATACAATGCGCTAACGTTACATTATTATCACAGATGTCCTACAGCAACGATCCACGCACAAACATCAACAAAAAAATATATAATAACTCGGAAAACCAGAGGCTGTCGCATATCATGACAACGGCTGTATTATTACTAACGTTATATCTAACAAACGGCCTGTTTGCAGCAGTTGTGCTAACTGTGCTAACAGCGACCATTATTTATTCGCTGCATTTATTTCCATCAATTCAAAGAGACGTTGAAGATCGCTTTTACCTTCAGCTGCGATGCAGATTCATGTTTGTGTTAACATTCCGTGTTTTTACTGTTTTATTCGAAGTCGTGTTTTAAGCGCAGACAGACTGTCTGCCGCCACCCAGAGAGACTGAAAAGACTGCGCCGTGACGTCACCATAAACAACTGACGCGCGAGAGCATTGTGGGATACCACAGTCCGCCGAATGTGAGTATCTGTAAGCACAAAACAGCATTTGATTATTTTGTACGACACATTTCTGTCCAGTGGTGGAGGAAGTACTGAATCTCAGTACTTAAGTAAAAGTACAAATACCCAGATAAATATTTACTTTAGTAAAAGTAGAAGTAACACAATGACAACCATACTTAAGTAGAAAGTAAAAAGTACTTTATTTTAAATGTACTTTATGTATTAAAAGTAAAAGTACTTGCATAACAATTTATTATCTTAATGTCTATTTTCTAATGATTAATAAAACATTTAATTCTAACTCATTCAACCTAATAGCCTACTCCTATAATGATGTTCAATAATGATGGAAAAAAATGTCACCATTTCTGAAACAAGCTTGCAATTAGGCAATATAGCCTACATCATCCTTACTATATGTTAATAACTATGTTTGGCAGTAAACGAGATGAATTTATGGTGTAATTCTGAACCTCTTGGCTTGCCATATCCTAACCAAACCAATATTACACACGGTGTGTTTCCTATGCACATAAAAACAAATTTTCGCGTAGGGCTGGGCGATATGGCCAAAAAATCATATCTCGATATTTTTTGGTCAAATGGCGATATACGATATATATCTCGGTACTTTCTACGTTTTCTATTTAGATAAAGAAAATCTTTATATTTAAAAAAAAAAATACATTCGGCCCAATGATACCCTACAAACAATGTTGATATTGAAGGATATGGAAACAAATATAATATAGGCTATGCAATATATTATGTGCAAAAAGCTTTTGTTTTTATATTGACTAAAAGCTAAACTCAAAATGAAAATAAAAACAAAAACAAAAGCACAAACTAATTATATTAGCCTGCATTTGATTACCCCATTATAATCACTTTCACTTTTATTAAAAATATATACTTGTAGGTTTAAAATTCCACATATGGCACATTTATTTTCTCCAACAACAAATATTTTAGCAATATGTTTATTTTAGTCAGAATTATTGCGTACTACGTAGTACTATTCACGGGCATGCGCGCGCCGGCGCTCGTTCAAGGAAGCATGAATTTTAGCGGAGATTCACTTGCAGAAGCTCGTCCTCTTCTGACATGGACATATTTGTTGTGAAATGGACATATTTGCTTTACTTTCTAACATTTACAGATGGAGAATATGTGAAATGTAAGTTGAGCACTGAGGAAAGCACCACATCTCAAACGCATTAAACAGCGCAAGTAGATCTGTCAGTCAGCAACAGTGTCTGTCAGAGCATTTGACAGGGCGGCAAGCTGCCTTAAACTTGCTAACTATATCAAAGTGATTTTGATGCAATTAATATAAGCTTGTGTCATGTTTAGGACAAATTGTACTACGTAGCCTTGCTACTTTCACTGCAGCAGCTCACACAACTTCCGCTATTTTTCAGATGTGCTCATATCAAACTACTGTATCGATATACTGCCTCATTCCATATCGTTTCAAAAAATATAACGATACATCGTACATACTCGTTATATCGCCCAGCCCTTCGCGTATGAGTTGCACGATAAACACACTGCGTGTGAGACGCATTTAGTGTGACCGGGTTGATATACTGTATCTATGGCAACCAAACGTCACTGGTGAGACAAACGTGCAACGAACGGACGGTCAGATTGCGTTTTGGCAGGGGAAAAACTGATCAGAAAATGTAACGAAAATGTAACAGAAGTTGTAGAAATGTAGTGGAGTAGAAAGTATAATAATTGCTGCAAAATGTAACGAAGTAAAAGTAAAAAGTAGGCACTATTTATTGTACTTAAGTAAAGTAAAGATACGTGAAAAATGTACTTAAGTAAAGTAACGAAGTATTTGTACTTCGTTACATTCCACCACTGTTTCTGTCCCACACAACTTTTAAACAAACCAGTTTGGCTCAGCCTCACGAAAGAAGACATTAAGTTCGCCTACAAACATCTGTTTAGTACTAGTTTAGTGTTTAGTGCTGTATTTTCTCTTTGATTAATAAAAATGACGTTTTTGATTGTCTGTGAGCTAGTGATGAATTCAATCTATTTTACAATATTTTCATCTCTTGATGCTTCTTTCCAAGACAAACATTAGGATAGCATAAGGCAATATATAATTAGTATAGCATTAAGGCAATATACTGGTCTGACATCACATAAGTTTATACTGCCCATCAATTCCATTTAGGCCTATCAGTTTAGCTAAACGTGTATGATCATTCATTTTTATTACTATTTATTTACAATCTGTTAAAGAGACACACATATGCTTAAATAAAGCAAATGTCCTTGCCATGATAGTCAAGGAGCCAGTGGCCTGAAATTTTTTCTCTAAAATAGCTTGTTGATTAATGGACGTGTCATAGTCTATATGGGGAAAAAGGGATATGGAGTCAGGGACACCAAAGGGCAGGGAGATAAGGCGTCTGACGCCCCTCAAGTGGCAATTCCGTTCCTCTCAATATCATAGATTTTTCATGTATAATCATTGCAGTGCAATTTTGGGGGCATTTATGGCATGGGGGTCAATGTTGTGTGGAACCTCTGAGGAAAATGCACTTTTGCTTTTTTTCCCCCCATGGCATGCAACAATAAGAAAAATATAGGGATATATTTAGTTACTGAATATAGCATTCTGAAGTTAGTAAACACTTTGAAGTCTGACTTTACTGATAAAATATTGCACTGTATTGCAGAAAATAAAAAAATATATATATGTACTTAAGAATTTTGTTTTCTTGCATTTATTAACAAGGATTTTGTAATGTTTTGGCCACATGTGGACATCAGTGTATGTGTACCTTTATAGGTTTGTTTTTGGCTCTGAAATGATGTCTCCTATCTCTTAGCTGACTCGTGTCTCCTTCAATAAAGCATTGATTATGGAGAAAGTGACATGAGAATTAGGATGCAGAGAAGGTATCAAGTGGCCTATATGCTTCCTCAACTGCATAGTGGCACAAAAGAGCCTCCTGTTGCCCCTCCATCCATATCTCGAATCAAACTTGGCTAGTTTAGGACCTTTGGTTTAATCTTGAGGGGCTTTAGAAGCTGTCCACAAAAAGCTATTGTATCTTACTTAATTATAACCTCAGAAATGATCTGACCTGCCTGGTGCCAGGTGCAGTGAAGTGTGCAAGAGCTTGCATGCCATGAGGTCCCATTGGTTAAGGGAGGAAACACTAGATGCCCATCATGATCGGATAAGTGGAAAATAATCTAACAACGTTAGGTCTGAAGAAGAAAAAAAGCGGAGAAAGTTCAGTAAAGACCTAATGGAAAGTTTTCCCTCCCCTCTTGGTTTCTGAGAATTCTTGGTCCCCTAAAAAGGGAGCAATATGAGCCCCAAGCCTTTTTTCCTGTCTTTTCCCTTTTTTTTTTAGTTTTACTTTCCACAGCACCCTGTGAATCTGAGCCCATTTGGAAGGTTACTGTTCATAGGCAGCATGGATCATCCTGGAGGACACCTTGCAGTGGTTCTGTTCCTGTTTGTTCTGGTTTCTATGTCCACTGAAAATAACATTAGTAAGTACTATATTTACATGTTCTCATTCTTCTGATCTTGTTATGACATGGCTGGATGTAGCATCTTGTTTGGATTGGATTGACTTCATGTAACAATGATTATGAAAAGGTTTTGGACAAACTTAACTAAACTTTTGTTTCACACCTTTTGATCTAAACATGTATGCTTAAATGCTTGACAGTATTTTTGTACGAAATCGTGCCTACCTATTCATTTGAATATATTATTATTAGTTATTTTAATCAATTCATAAAAATAAATATTATTTATTCATGAAAAAAGGAGAAATGTAAGACAATTATCCAGCATACAAGGTTACTCATTCAATACTGTTTGTATCCCAAGTGTCTCCTAATTAAGTTGATTAAGATTGATTTGGTTTGATGAAGCTAAAATATAAAATTGTTTTGATCTGTGTACATTTTTTTGGTCACCACTTTCCTACACTTTTTGACTGTCTGTACTGTTAGTCTTCAATGTGTAAAATCTGAATAATAAACAATGTATGCCAGCGTTTGATTGGTAGTGTGAACAATTAACAAATATATTTGATGTTTTCACACTTTGAATGAATATTTTTTTTTCTTTGCAGTCAGGTGGTGCACAGTATCTGATGTCGAAGAGCAGAAGTGTTTGGATCTAGCTGGGAATGCCACAGCCAGGAACATCCGTGGACAACTACTGTGTGTGAGGGGCCGAAGTCCAACGGACTGCATGAAGCAAATTAAGGTTGTAGGAAATTGTTTCCCAAGAAGCAAATCAATTCAAGAAAATGACTGTAACATTACAAGGTTTATAGTTTTCAGATTGAACCTAATTTTTGCTCCTTTTTGATTTTCTTGCACTCACTCACCTTCTCAACTGAAAATTCAATCTCACAGAATGTTTTACATGTTTTGATGGAAAAGTTTCCATGAATGATTCATCATTTGTCTGTGATTCAAACAGAACGGCACTGCAGACGCCTCAACTATGTATGCTGATGAGATCTACACGGCTGGATTTTGCTACGGCTTAGATGTAGCTGTGGGAGAGTCCTATAATGGTGTGGGTGAGTATTTAAACACCAGTCAAAGATCTGATCAAATCAGTGTTAGGGAAAGCAATATCGCATTACTCCATAAAAAGTAACTTACTCTGTTACTTAGTTACTTTTAATTGAAAGTAATCTGCTATGTTACTTTTGCGTTACCTATTCTCACATCTGGGCTGGGCTTGCTTTTTGTTTTTTACTAACAAACAAAAAAGTTCTATATGTAAAGGCCCTTTCAAAGCAAAAGAGAAATGAATAAGCCTCAGGTTGAAGGAATTGCAAATTCACGGCTGAACGGTAGAAGTACAAAAACCATCATCTTCACACAGCGCACACACTGCCTCTGAGTCTGCACCTTACTCTCGGTTTCTCTCAACATGGGGACAGGATGGCTGTCAGTCAACTTGCGTTACTTATTTTAAAAAAGCAGCTCAGATATTTTGTTGTACATTTCTTGTAATGCGTTCCTTTTTTGTTACTTTGTTAAAAGTAATCTGATTACATAACTCACATTACTTGTAATGCATTACTTCCAACACTGGATAAAATGTTTTCATTTGATGTCACTGATGTTTGGTGTCTGACACAGATGGCATTAATTATTACGTGGTTGCTCTGGCACGGACATCATCAAGTGATCTGTCATTGCTGGAGATGCACGAGCGCAGTTCCTGTCACCCAGGGATGCGGACTACAGTGGGCTGGACTGTCCCAATCGGCTTCCTGGTCAACACATCACAGATCAGTGTGGATGAGCAGTGCAACTTTCCCCATGGTGAGATGTTACTGTGTTTTATTTCATTATAACTAATAGTTACACTGTAGATAACAATAAAGCTGTTGTTTTACGAAGTACTTAACATCTGGTTTCATTATTCGGGAGCTGCACATACATTCACAAAGTAATGTTTTGTGTTATAAATAAAACTGGTTCACATGCAAACTAAGATTTTAATTACAACTTGTGGCAGCAATTTAAAAAGGCATATCCTTCTTCCTGTGGTATACAGCGGTAGGGGATTTTTTTGGCTATAGCTGTGTCCCAGGAGTGAAGGACCCAGAACATGATCCCAAAGGAAACAACCCAAGGAACCTGTGTGAGGCCTGCATTGGTGACGAGAATGACCGTCACATCTGCGCCAACAACCCTCGGGAACGGCACTACGGGGAGGCTGGAGCTCTTAGGTGCTGTATAATCAGAGATGTGAGAGAATGCATATGTCTCAGTGAACCATTATTCAAAATATAAATATATTCTTTGTAAAGCCAGAATATTGGATTGCTTAATGGTTTCTTGAGAACAAACTGCTACAGTATATATGTATATATATGTCTATGCACTCCCAATCACAAATTTGGGGTCAGTAAGATTTTTTATGAAAAAAAATCTTACAGACCTCTTTTTTCTTTTTTAAAAAGAAAATTCACCACCACGGCTCCAATTATTTAATCAAAACCATTAATATTGTGAAATATTATTTTTCATTGAAACTTTTTTTAATTAAAAAAATAAATAAAATAACTGTTTTCTATTTCATTAATATATCATTTTTATTATTATTTTTTTCTGTAATAGCAAAAAAGACATTATTCCAGTCTTCTGTGTGACAAGATCCTTAAGAAATCATACTCATTTGCTGATTTATGGCTCATGAAACCTTTCTTTCTTATTATTATTAGTTGAAAATTGTTGGATGAACAGAAAGTCATTCTCAGTTTATCGCATCCTATATAAAAGTATCAATTTCCTAAAAATAGTTTTTGAACAATTTTTACGTGTTATTATATATTATTATTATTATTTAAAACATGCAGGTGTGTGGCAGAGAATCTCGGGGATGTTGCTTTTGTTAAGCACACTACAGTCTTCGACAACATGCAGGGTAAGTAATGTAGAGCGTAAGAAGAGCTGGTTAATGTCCAGATGCAGTAAGGATTTCAAGTTGGTTTCTTATTAAATGGATTTTTTTTTTAAGGAAGTGAAAGAGGACAATTGTAGCCTTTACTTCATGATCTGTATCATGTTTCACTGGCTGACAGACACAGGGGGGCAGTATTTCATAACAATGCATCACTTTGTGTGCCTGCTGGGATCTGTGAAACCCTTTAGTCTCAATAAACCCTGTTAGCCAAGTTCAAGGATTATAAATGGGTTTAATATCATCTATATAGTTTTTACAAAAATCTGGCGTGACTTGCAAGCTTCCTTACTTTATATTTAAAAGTTTAATTCAAATGTTGGATACCATCATGCCTCCTGCTTTAGAAATTTCACCATCTGTAAATAACCTTTGGCTTAATACTCATGTAAGGTAAGAACCAGGAGTCCTGGGCGCTGGACCTGGAGCTGGAAGACTTGAAGCTCTTGTGTCCTGACGGGAGTGAAGCGAACCTGTTCCAGCATGAGCACTGCCACCTGGCCGAAGTGCCAACCAATGCTGTGGTAGTACGTTTGGAGGACAAATGCCGCGTTTACAAGTTCTTGGAACGTGTGCAGGTCAGGAGAGAAGGCCACACAGTCACACATTGGAGCCCAAATGTCTGAGAACACTTAGAAAATCCAGGATTAAGCCTAGGAAAAAAAGTCAAAGAAATGTATTATTGTGTGAAATGAAGAAGTATTTCAGATTCTGCACTACTTTTAGTGGTAGTAGTTATGTCGAAAAGTAGTTTTTGACCTTCGCCTACATTTTCTAGAACATTGCCTACTTTAAATGTGTAACATTTGACGAAAATTTTAATGCTAATACTTTTTAATGTAGAGACTTTTGTATTAAATCAGAACTAGTGGTCTTAAGATTTTTGGACTGCATTGTACTGCACACCAGGGTTATTACAGTTACATTATACTATAACTAAAAATGAAACCATAAAAAAAAACATTTTTGTTATTTGAAAAATAAATAAATAAATAAATAGTTGCAAGGCAACACTTCCCATTTTAAAAACTAAATAGACATGTTTGAAAGAAAAACTATTAAAATAAAAATGATTGGTTAAATAATGGTTAAAAATGATCAAACAGAAAAATGAAAACAAAAAAATGAAACTGATTCAATAAAACCTATAATAGTATCTCAGTGATACAAAAATAACACTGCTACACACACACACAGTAGTAATGCGGCATGCCACGGATTATATAATGACATTTGTACTGCCAGACAGTTACACAGTCTGTAGATATCAGGGTTGATTCACTTTTTATGACATTATCCATGAAATAATATAAAAACAGTAAAAAAAACAGAACAAGAAGAATCCCCTTTGTACAATACAGAGCATGGAAATCTGATTGGAAATATTGTTCCAGCACATTTAGCAGTCAACGGTATGATTACGGTAAACGGACCCCGCCAAAACCCATATTAACAATAGTATCTGTGAACGTCCGGAGTATTACACAGATTACACTTATGCATTCAATACATCCAGCCTGAGCCCTGTGGTGATCATTGATTTTCACAAGACACCGTCTCACATTACAGTGTGTCATTAGGGAAGGGTGAGACTACATTGAGCTCCGTTCTAAAATCCCAGAGCAGGACTAGCACGCACGCACACACATACTGAGCAAACCACAGTGCCAAGATATGAGCAAAGATTGTTGAGAACATCCAATATTTGAAAATGAAACAATATATGAAGAGTTCAGATGCAAAAGCCTCTAAGTGCCATTTGAAATTTTCTTCTAGAATGATAATTTTTATCAAGCTTGTATATTTAAGTTCAGTGATTTCACTTAAATGGCAATGATAGTTACCTATTAATTGTTATTCAAGTGAAATTACTAAACTTAAATATACAAGTTTGATAAAAATCATCATTAAAGAAGAAAATTTCAAATGGCATTTAGAGGCTTTTGCATCTGAACTCTTCATATGCATATACATATTTCAAACTAACACCCACTCCTGTCTTTGATTTGCTTTGCTTCTAGTATTCCAGAAATTCCATTTGATTGCATTTTCTCTTTTTTTATTTTATTGTATGTGTTTCTGTCTTCTAGAATGCATTTGCTAATGCCACTGAAGGATTCTCATTGTTCAGCTCGGTGAATTATGGGCAGCCTGATGTGCTGTTCAGCGATTCCACCAAAAAGCTGCTGCGTGTTATGGGGACCTACACTTCCTGGCTGGGGCCCAGTTACACCACTATTCTGAAGGCGTTCGAGTGTGAAGGTACAGTGACTGGAGCACTGCTGTTATACTGTTATTGTGTTCTGCAAACATCAATATTGTATAGTGGTCATAGTGTAATTTAATTTTTTCCTTAAATTCACCATGTGAATGTTTATGGAACATTGCAGTGTTCATTATAAAATGATTTATTTGAGCACATCTTTTTTTTTAAGTGCCCTCATAATCTTTAATCAAAATATCTCCCCTTCCCTCTCACAACTTAATCTCTTCTCATCACTGATGATAGTCTTCAACCTGTTACTCACATATGAGTATGGAAGTTTGTTTCCGTCACAGAATAAAAAATAAAAAAGGTAATCGCAACTTTTTATCTCACAATTTTGACTTTTTTTAATCACATTTGAGTTATAAAGTCAGAATTGCGTGATATAAACTCGCAATTGCAAGAAATGAACTCGCAATGCTGACATGCAAGAAAAATTGTGCGTTTATTTCTTGCAATTGCAAGTTTATATCATGCAATTCTGACTTTATAACACACAATTATGACTTTATATCTCGCAATTCTGAGAAATAAATTCAGATTTGCGAAATGTAAACTCGCAATTATGAGATAAAAAGTCGCAATAATCTTTTAAAATGTTTTATTCTGTGGTGGAAACAAGCCTCCATACATAAGATCACAGCAATGGACAATTTTCACCTTTTCTGGTTTCTCAGAAACGAAAGTCGTCATAGTTGGGTAAATGTCTATAAATGTCTATAAAACGGGAGATTACAGCAAAAATATAATATTTTAATACCAATTTGCTCCAATAGCAAAAGAAAAAAAATCAAGTGTAATTTGTAACTTATCCACGACTCCCTGAAGGAGGGGAAAAATATCGAGAGATTATGTGAAATTTGTATTGTAAACACCCTTGCAGCAGTTATAATTCTGTTTTTAGTTTTTTTTATTTTATTAACCGCCAAGATAATATAATACAAAGTGTAGCATTATAAATGTATTCTGAAAAAAAAAAAAAAAATTACTAGTCACTTCTATCAGTCTGTGAAAAGGGTCCATAGCAAACCACAACAATCCAATCAATTCCCAGCCTTCCGTGTCATAACGATTTTAAGGAAGTAGTTATGATGTTAGTACTAAGGGGGCATCAAAATCACAATATTAAAAGCATTAAAGGCACAATAACATTTTTATTCTTTAGTGCTATAACTTTAAGACTAATTTAAAGCCGAAGATCTAAGTGTCCTTTTGGACAAAAAAGGTGTCTGTTTTTAGTTCTGAAAGCGTATTTGCAAGGCATGTTATTCACCAATGCATCATGATTCTCCTATTTTAAAAAGCCTTATGCCTATATTGAAAAAAAAAATACACAGGTAAAAACATTACAGATTCAGAAATAAATCAGGGTCAGTACAAATTAATATGTTTATTTAACAAGAATGCATCAAATTTGAAGACATTCATAATGTTATGAAAAGATTTCTATTTAAATAAAATGTTGTTTTTTTTAGCTTTCTATTGATCAAAAAAATCCTGAATAAATGATATCATGGTTTTTACAAAAATATTAAGCAGCACAACTTTTTTCAACATTGATATTAATAAGAAATGTTTTTTGAACACCAAATTAGCATATTAAAATCTTTGTCATCACATGAAATAAATAAATGTTTTAAATAAATTAAAATATATATATATATTTTAGCATTTTTCCTATTTTTCAAAATGGGATTTAACATGTGCATGTAGCAGATGTGTAAAGATGACCCGCATTGTACACATAAATTAACTCTGGTCTCTCTCTCTCTCTCTCTCACTACAGGTTTGTGTTGATCTGATGAGGAAAGAGGAAACGCTCTCACACTAACCCTAAAGCACTCTGTGTAAGGTGTGCTACTCTCGTATATGGGCTGAACACCAGCAAGCTCTTGCCTGTGTTTTGTAGTACTGTTATTACTGTTCTGTTCTCGCTGTCTTTGTATGGCTTCATTCTATCACATTTTCTTCACTTCTTTGCCGCTAAAGCCAAGTTCCTGCCATGTGAAAAATACAAAAATAAGCACAAAAAGACCTAAACTTCTATGCAGAAAAGAACTGGAGGGAAACGCACCGCAAACCATGAAGGGTTTTTTGCCTTGACCGTTGTTAGTTAATCCATGCCATTCTTTAACCGAGGGATGCAGTTTTCTGAGCACAAAATACATTCAGGGCCAAAGCATACTCTACGCAAGTACATGGACACAAATGATTTTAGTTAAATAAGTTTGATTTCACATGTTATTTTTTTTTTTTTATGCATCAGACTAAAAGTATGTGTTGTATTCAGTGTTGCTGTGGCTGAAATTAGTGTATTTTACAGTAAGTTTTCTATTTCAGATCAACTATGTACCTGGATAATGTCATGTCTATTTTAAAGGCACAGACAAAATCAAGATACATGAGAAGGACTTAAGATATTAAGTCTTGCTTTCTGAAAAAAACATGAAAAATAAGTGAGTTTAAGCTTAAAACAAGACAAAAATCTGCCAATGGGGTAAGTAAAATAAACTAAATTCAAAGAGAAAACTGTTTTTCTTTTTTTTTCATACCCAATTGGCAGATATTAGTTATTGTTTTAAGTATAAACTCACATAATTAGGATTTTTTTTAATTTATATTTTCCAGAAAATTAGTCTCAAGTAATTTGGAAAACAAAAGAAAAATATTTTTTTGCAGTGTCCATATTCAGTCACATCTGAGTTTGCGTACTTGCGCATTATATGTTTCTGACTGCTTCATAATGACTTTTAACTTGAATATTCATATTCTTTGTGTATCTAAAACTAGCAGAGTGCAGGTATCAAGGAATTAAAAATGAGAGGATATAAGTAAGTTTATTACATATATAGATACTCAAGGTAGCACATAATAGGACATTAAAACTCTGGACAGATTTATGGTTGGTTGTTACATAACAGGTGCTTTAACGGTGCTGTTTCCTGACCCTTCAAGGTTACAAAAATACCAACTTGAACTAATGTGTAAATAGTCATGTCACTCTTAGATTTATAGAGCCTTCACTTATTAATAAAAATCCATGTTGTCAAACATTTGCAATTCTCTTTTTTTTGTTGCATTCTAGCCAACATCAACTCTATGACTCAATTGAACTCATCCAATAGGCTGCATTAATGCTGATGCGTACACAGTGTGTGAATGATAATGTTAATGACAATAGCGTATCGTATGAATTCATAATGAGCAGTCTATGGCATTCTAACATGGCTAATGAACATTTGTTAATTTGATTGCAGGTAATTAAGGATTTTGTGCCAATGTCCTTGAAAATGTTCGTCAGAAGTTTGTACGCACACACGCTCACATAATTATTGTCTTTCTCTGTGTTTTCAGTAGATGTTTCATCATTTATTTATCTTGAATACAAGTTTAATTATCTTGGCTCTCTCTTAGGCTTTGCAGCACGCCCTGCTGCTTTACAGAGCCTGTGATTATTAAGTCATTAGTGCATAATAATGTGAAAAGTGAATCTTGAATTGAATAAAGTGAAAAGTGGACTTGAATTGCCTTAGTTGCCACACTGCGTTCTACACAAAGAATAACAATTATAGACCAATGAAAATGTAGACAGAGGGTAAATATTTTTGGTTTAAGAAGAAAGTTGTGATGGTACCAGATGGTCCTACAGCTCACACATTGAGTTTTTGAACACCCTGTTGAACACGGGCTTCATTAATCTGAGATGTAGATGACACTCACCAGCAGTAGTGCAAGATGAGCCAGTCATCACTACTGTGACTGCAGCTTATGTCATTAACACAGACACAAGTTAATGAAGTCTGAAGCCTTTTAATCCATTCGTATGCTGCTTTCTGCAAGTATACATCCTCTATTAATCACTACAGACATTTAATACTGGTGTCAAAACTTTGTTTGCTTATTTTCAATGACTCAGTAAAGCCTAAAGGGGAGTTCACACTGACAAAAATGGGGTAGCAAACCTGCCATATCAGACAGTCTTTTGTTTTCAAAGAGAGATGCTGATTTAGAAAAAAAGCTGTCAATTTTAATTTATGCAAATGAGTAGCGACGCAAGTGTAATATGTATACGATCGCTTCCGGGTTTGTCTCAGTACGCCCAGTTACATCCGGTTACATCCGGTGCTGCGTCAGAAGCCGGTTTTGCGTTAGGTGGAGATAGTGTCAAATTACACTTGTAGTTTATAAATACGTCCTGCGGTTAACGTGAATGATGTTAACAACACTGTGAGGCAGTTAGCTGTCACACAAGAGTAAAAAAGAGAAGTTATTTAAATGAAATATTTCGAGCTATATCAACAACGTTGAGGGTGAGTATTCTCTCATATCGTATGAAATCCGACTAGCGAATCAGCGTTTCTAAAATCATTGTCTGTGTTTCTGAGAAAACGGATTTTATTAAAGTTTTGCCGCTAAACACTTGCCTGCAGAACGCACTTGCGGAAGTAAAGAAGCTGACTGAGATTCTTTCGGACACATGTCAGCAGGGTTCGTGCATAGAGCCTATACCAAAAGAGAACACAGATTGTCTGTGAAGTCAATGCATATTAGTCAGACGACAGTATATTTCACTGCTTTAATCGCTGTCAGTGTAAACATGGCTTAAACTGGCAGTGAAAAGGTATTACTATAATAAAAGAATCTTCTGTTTTGAAATATAAGTTCTGTCAGGACCACGATTCAAATACGATTGTCAATTAGCATACAGTTTGGATTGGCGGTGGTTCCGTTCTGGGCGAGAACTCCCTGCGCATCCATCCAATGTAGCCTAGCAGTTAAGAGCAGCGATAACCCCCCTTAGGGTAAGCAGAACAGAACCAATTTGAATGCAGATATAATTAATTCAAGATTTTAAAGTACAACATAATTCAAGAATTTATTCTGATTCAGTGCCAAATCCTGACTGCATGACAAATTTAGATAAAGGAGCTGGGGATGGAGGAGGTAATTGGCTCCTGAGAAACGTGAAAGCTGCTGATAATACTGAAGGAGCTTATATGTAGGCGTGTATTCCTATCGGTAGGCGTGTATTCCTATCGGTAGATGTGGATCAGCTCATGCCATCTTGTGACCTGCCAGAACTGACGCTAGGCTTAATATTACAACACATAGATGTTACTTTAGTGGTTTATATTTATCAAATATGAACTTCTTGTAGCATAGCCTAAAAGTGGTAGCTAGGTTTGGGTTTGGAACGACACGAGGGTAATAATGACAGAATTAATTTTTTTTTGGTGAAGTATCCCTTTAAATTTTCATATAATTTTTCATGACGCAAACGTTTGTGTTCGGAAAAACTGAAACAAAAAGATTTTTATAATCCCCATTTACAATCCTTAAAGGCACAATAGCCTTTTTAAATTAAACATATCCATTTTACATTTATATGGATCACCATATAACAGAGACTCCAGTATCGTTGTTTTATCATTATGTATTTCGTTTGAACAGTTTGTTCCTCTCTAATACATAAACACATGTAGACAGTGATTGCATATATCATTGATTGCATGTCAGACTCTTGTCCATCCCAGAGAATAATCTGGGACCTGCTAAGGTAAAGGATTAGGCTGCGGGGAGCTTCACTCTTTCCTTCAGGATAATATTTCCCTGCATGGGCATGACGGGGTCTCAGGTACACCTCACATCTCTGCTCCTCACAATCCCTTCGATCACGTTTCAGGCTTATCCTGGAGGTTGGGGGCACTCCTGGGAGAAAGGGGGTCTGAAGGGGTCAAATGGACTCAATCTGGATACAGAGATGTGATCAGTCATGCTGCAGTCACTCAATGGCACTGTTCACTCTCACACTTGAACTTTGAGGCCATCAAGAACAAAAATATCTGTGAAAATAGCTGAACCTCTTATAGTTGATTTTCACGGTTTGATTCATTTATTTTGTCAAATGTTCTTAAACTCCAAAAATGTGTGTCCCAAGAGATTGTTGAAGCATCTGAGTATTTCAAACAGCTGGCGCTATTATTATTATAGACTTTTCAACATAGCGATAGTTTTAGTTTGAAGGTATAGCGTTAGAAACAAAGACGTGTGAAGGGTACTGAACAGTTAGACGTCTGTTTACAATCAATGAGTAAAATTCGTGAATAAATTACTCAATGGAATTGGTTCTTTTTAGTGAATCGGTTGAACTCGTCTGAATCTTGAAATCGTATAATTTTGTATTGATTCCAGTGGAAATGAGAAATGACTCACTCACTTAAAGGGGCACTTGGCAATTATTCCAACTTAATAAAACAGTTTAAAAATCATTTGGATGGTTTAATAACCTGTTCTGGATAGAATGGTGACTTTCCCCACACCATCCCCAGGCGGAAAACCAACCTTGCAACATGGGGACTAATGTCCCGGTAAGTGGGAAGTCTCATGGAAAGTGAGAACGAGCGAGAAACATGAACTGCTTTATGGCAATTCAACACAATTCTATGATACTGTACATGATGTATTACTCACTCAGTAGACTCAATAAGCAATGCACATTAGCAGCGGTAGAAAGCGGGAAGAAGGTGCCACAAGTGAGTTTATTTTATGACAGTGTTGTGAAAATATACGCTGCACAGCTGTAGGGGGAGCTTGATGAGAAAACATGTGACAACAAAAGTGAAAATCGGTGAAGAAATAGCTAGAGATGCCAAGTTCACCTTTAAAGTATACAGACAATCATAATTTGGATTGAAGGGAGGGAAAGAGAGAAGGCTGTGAAGTCATGATGATGGTGGCTTTGATTACAGTCTCAAAGAGGGACATGGGATTCAGTCTGGTGACTGACAGGAGAGGGGAATGAAGCCTGCAGTGAATTACAGAGAAAGAAAACAAACACCCACACATGATGATCCACAGGACAGCTATTATTAAGTCTGGTGGCTATTAAAGAACAGAAAATTAGATCAAGGTATTTTTGTACTCTTCAATGAAAGCTCTTTTTTCCGATTCCCTAAATTATACTGGAGATTTCCACTGGCACTTTAAAGGGGTGATGAACTGAGAAATCAAAATTTCATTGAGCTTTTGACATCTAAGAGGTCATTATATTATAAGAATATCCTGTGAATTTCAGAACTGAAAATGTCCTTCTTAGGCCAATAAAAGCTATTGACACCAGCCTCAGCAAACGACTAATTTTTCAAAGAGGGGAACTATGACGTCAAAGAGGATAAAACACCACCCCCGCAGAGGAAGATCAGCGCCTACTTCAACACGGCTGGTTAAGCCCCGACAACCGATTCGCGCATTACACGCATAGCTAAGCTAAATAACATAGATACCTACCTCATGATGACAAACCTGATCGAGCTAACTAGCGAGCAATACAAAATATTGTGCAGTGCCTGGTTGTGGAAGAAGACAGTGGCTGCATATGCTTCCTCTGGATTCCAATAGGACGGCATGGATGAACTTTATTTTTCATGACGTTCCAGCTAATGAGGTAAAACATTGTCCGTCTGTTCACTTCATTTCACTGAGGATTGTTTTGTAAACAAGACTGGATTTACAGACCGATTAAGAGTAAAGAACACTGCTGTGCCATTTATATTGAATCTGACAGGAATTTTGCAACACACGGACTCTGGGTCGAATCATTCCGGTTGCCATTTTACAACATTGGACGTTTTCAAAACAATTTCCCCCAATGCATCGACGGGACTCATTATAATATGCAAAACTGTTCTCACAGCAGTGGGCGTTTACTTTCAAGTCTTCAGTGAGAGACGCCCATAAAAACTTTGGCACAAAATAGCCTATTATTACTTATTCATTTTGATGTTTTTGAATGCAAAAACTAAGCGAACGTCATAAGTTGACCTCAGACAACAATATAATAAAATTAAAAAAAAGCCAGTTCATGACCCCTTTAATGTAGGATACCAGGGTGAAATGTTTATTTAAATGAACAGATGTAAACTTTTTGTTATTAATGGTCACATTTGGAAACTTTAAATAATTAATAATAATTTATTTTCGCTACTTTGTCTTTTATGTTTAGATTCATGTGTCAGTCTTGTCACAGACACATACTTTTAAAGTTGCAATATTTATTATGAATTAATTCTAATAAATCATAATAACTATTATGGCTGTTCCTCAGGCATAATTCAGCATGTCATTGAAGAGGATGCTTGAGATAAAACGGCAGTGTGTGAAGAAAATAATGAATCAAGGTAAATATAACACATTGAAATTATTTATAAAGTATTAAATATTTAATTGTGTGGATGTATAGTCTTAATATAGCCCCACCCCTTTTCAGTGCTGCCTTCTGTCTTGCGGGTTGTAATTTCACCGCATGAAGGTAAGATCTTACGGATTCATGAATGACCCGCTTGTTTTAACATCTTCCCGGTCTACTGACATCTGCTTCAAACAATGCTCATGATAACTGTCATTAACTCTATAATAAGTAAATCCACTTCACAATCTAATTACTTGGACAGCGATGCCATAGAAATATACAAACACAAAATTATAAATATAACTGTCCGTTTGTTGATGCATAAGGTAAACAATAAAATTCTAACTATGAAATTAACTGTCATATAAATTCATTCACCATCATTTCCATAACATAGTCAATCTTTCAGTGGTAGGACAAATTGAAAGGAGCTATAACACAACAAAACTCAAAGCAAACATTCTGCTCAGAGAACTCGAAATTCCCACAATTCCCAATCTTACAGTAGTTCTCAGACCACCCATGAGGCCATCGGCTCGAGGCCCCTGAGGGCGCAAGCTGGTACCTTTCGCACAAAGCCAGATCTGTGTAGAGTAGATGGCAAAGAGGCCCTGTATTTGGCAGCCGTCTTGCCAAAGCACTTTGCTTCACAGACCTTTCAGTACCCTTGTACAGTGATCCGCACTTGCGTGGGAGAGAACTCTGGCCTGCTAGCGTACCCAGGCTCACCATTACCACAGTCAGGCTCTGGCTCCACAAATGGAGCCACAAGAAGGTTTAACTCCTCTATATTACAGCTTCAGGTCAGGCAGACACAGATGTATACACTATGGTGATGTGTGTGAAAGTTATTCTGCCCACACCCCATGCCTGCTCCGTCCCCGTCACACATCATTTCAGCTGAAGTGCGGGGTATGATAAGGGATGCATGTACGATTGAATGTGACTGACACAGGATTTTCTCCATCCGGTAAGCTGAGCTCCTGCGCTTATCAAAGAGCTCTTGTTGGATGTGTAATGTATCAGTTACAGCAAACAGGCCAGCTACACCTGACCCTCAGCGTATACACACACACTCGTCCTTTATACTGAGGCTTTTAGCTGAGATGACACAGCAGGGGATGAGTGGTGAGTGGCTATTTGATTGATTAATGGATTAACTGTTTGACTTAGCTGATTGGGACTGATTGATTGATTTTCAATTAGGGCCAGAATCAAATTTCCGTAAGGGAAAAAGCATTGCTTTCAAGGCAGTAAGAGAATAGTGTTAACATTTTATGGTTTCGGGCTTTGGTGTGGTGTAAATGAAATGCCATATCAGAGCTGCTTTGTCATTCTTTACATTCAGCACAAGTCTTGTTTTCATTCAGCTGCCCACAGGAATCAAGGGCGGATCGATGTAGATATATTGATACTTCCGATAGCATATAGATTTTTTTTAAAAAAGGGGTCATATAATGGCATTTTCATACAAGTTAATTTGATTCTTTAGGGTCTAAATGAAAAATTTGTAAACACTTTAATTAAAAAAATCTCATTAGTATTGTAAGAAAACACTAATTTTACCTGGTCAAAAACAGCTCTGTTTTCAGCACGCCGTTTCAGTGCATATGCCTTTAAATGATAATGAGCTTTGCTAAACCCCGCCCCTTTGTATTTTGGAGAGAGAATGGTAGCAGGAGTCTCTGAAGACACAACCGTATCAGTTTGTACCGGAGTCGCGCCCGGAAAAAGAGGACGGCCGCAAAGAAGTTCGACAATTAAGGCTCGGACAGGACGTTTCTGAATGTTTGTTTAACATAATGTCACTTTGATCTATTTTTGTGTACTGGCAGGGTAACTTAGAGTAACTTAGTGAGATGTACGAACGCTATGTGTTTACTGATGTATACGTACTCAGTTTGTAAAACCATAACACATAAACGGGGGATTATGAATTATATTGAGAACCATCTTTATACTGACCCTCCTAAGCAGTCTGGTGAGAAATGATTCGTGCAAACATGAATGCATTGACGTTGCTTGTGGGAAATATTCCCAAAACTCAGCCACTGCGTCTTCAGCAGTTTGGATTTAGGAACATCAAAATGACTGTGTTCGTTATTACACCCAAAACAGAACACCACAATCGCTTAGACGACATTCTGCTCCAGCGTATCAACAATGAATGACGGACTATGATGACAGCTCGCTCAGGGCGTGGATGTGTTGAAACGCTGCTGTCAATCAACAATCGTGGGAGGGGCTTCCGGCATCATTATATGATGGTTGTGTGCATTCTTAGTTTTCCCCTTTTGATGATGGCTCTGTTTATCATAAACGTAAAAATGGGGAAAAAAATGGCTGTTTATTTATTCGTAGAGATAACATCTATACCACTTTTTTTCCTCTACGGAAAACAGAAGAACTGTTATTTTGAAAAGTGTTTTAAATGTTTTTTGTCCATACAAAAAAGTCAATATATAAGTAATAATTTACTCACCTTACTGTCATTCTAATGCAGAATACCATTTTTTCTTTTGTAAAAAACAAGGAGAAATAAAAAAAATCCTGCTAGCGATCGTCATTTTAAAGCTTATTCTTTTGATTAAAGCACTGTTTGCATATTTGTAACCTTGTGTAATAATTTGCAAGGTTTATTTATTTTTTTGTATACATATATAGTTCATGGGCATGTTATAAATGTATATAGTTGTGGATAAGTTATGTTTCCTAACTTGATGTTATATTCATTATTTGTATTATTTTTGTATTTGGTCATTTCTATTGTTTATCCAATCAAATTCACTTGTCTATGTTGGGTGTCCAATCAATTTTGTAGATTAAGGTGAAGGGGGCAGGATGACGGAAGGGCAAAGTTGAACGAGGAAGAATCAGGACTCCTATGGGGAGAGCACAAGGGAATAGAAAAGAAGATACTATTATTTCCATCTATGATTATTTCTCGCATTCGAATAGGGCACACTAGACTAAATCATTCTTTGTTTAAAGTAGGAAAACATAAATCGGGTAAATGTAATTATTGTGATCAGGATGAAACAATTGAACATGTTTTAATAAAATGTGAAAAATATGTAAAAGAAAGGTTAGAATTTATGAAGGAAGTAAGGAAATTGGGTGTTGAATATTTTAATATGGAAAGCATTTTGAAAGTATATAAAGATCAAGATAAAATATTTAGTGCTATTATAAAATTTGTAAAAGCAATAGGAATATACTGGAGAATTTGAGTTAATTGAGTTGAAGTTATTATTATTATTTTATTATTATTATTAGTTTATTTTTTATTTAATTTATTTATTTACTTAGTTATCATCATCATCATCATCATCATCATCATCATCATCATTATTATTATTATTTTGTTTTTTTATGTTAATTCATACACGCTTATTAGTGCTTCACACTCCAGTCCAGTTGGTGGCGGTAATGCACCGACAGTTGGTTTGCCAACCGCCATAAAATGCCATTAGAAGAAGAAGAAGAAGAAGAAGAAGAAGAAGAAGAAGAGAGCAGAGCACGAGGGAGATCGAGCGTCTATTAGAATAGCGTGCGATCGGGTGTGATATTGTTTCACGAAAAAAATATACTATAACTAAATAATCTGTTGCAATAGTTAATGTGTTGTCAAAACGAGAACATCTTGCTAGGATGGATTGTGTGTTTAGTTGGCGAGTAGTCAGCGTGAGGATTCGTGGCAGTTTCAAATCAATGAAGATGATTCAAGATGACTTGTGAGTGAACGTGAGTGAGTGCTCGCAATTCGCCGCGATCGTGGGGTTGACGGACAACTAACGTCGTGAGGTGAAACACGCTCTTCTGTTTGGATACTTTAAGGTATTTTTGTTTGTTTGCTCAGTGTTGAGTGAAGCGGTCTTTTATTTATTTTTTGACCACAACGGATCGCAGCTTCAAACATGCCTGCAACGTGAAAATGAAAGACTTACAGATTGAATAAGGTTAAGTGTGAGCTCACATATTGCCGGCGTAGTGGTTGAAGAGTCTTTTGAGAAATGGTGTATGTATGACTCGCCAATTCACATTTCCATTTTTGGCGTGCTATCAACACACATAATCGCTTTTCAGCGTGTTTATGAACGCCGTTGACTTAACTTTATAACTGTAAATATATGACCAACCCCGTCACTAAACCTACCAGCACTGGGGTTAATAGCATTTGAGTCTTCCCCTACCTTCCTAGGAAAAAAAATATATCGCTCCCCTGATATAGATCTACTTTTTGCTTCGCTCGGACATTTAACGGCGTGAACATACACGCGGAATCACTCAGACATTTAACGGAGTAGACATACACGCGGATAGCTCAAAATTGACTTTAAAGTGGCGTGTATTTTTACGCAAAAGTCATGCTGTCATGTTGCGAGTTTGAGAGAGTTTGGGGACTCAAATTTAAAAAGTATACCAAAAAGAGGGTTAACAAATAATTATTTACAAAAAAAGTGAATATGTGAAATGTGTATTTGATTGTTTTTCTTTATTCATCTGTGTGAATTGGTGACATTCCCATTTCATAATTGTTATTTTGTTTTTCAACTTGAAAAAAACCCTAAAACTTGACCCTTTTTCATTATCTAGTAAATTGTTATTTACAATATACTTGAGTGTTTTTTGAGTGTTCATATATTCTGAGATTTTCTTTTATTGGTGAAACAATTACTTTATTAACCGAAGATAAATCCTAAAATCCTTATTCATTAGTGTTTATGTGATTTTAGATGATAGCGAGAGTTTAAGGGACCCAAGGAACTAAGTAACAAACATAGTTACACAATATAAGTTAAAGTGAGTAAATAAGCACACTTTGCTCATAATAGATTTGACAAAACCTAGTTTATTTATATGAACTCAGAGCGCTCCATTATCTATCTATATAGGAAAGGATTAAAAGCGCTACATGTAACAGTTGGTAAACATGGTAATTTCATGTTTGGGTTTGAAAAAAGTACATTAGTTTGCTGTTTGGCCTCCTTTTGCAACACTTTGGCTATAAACAGAGACAATAAATGAGATAAAACACAATATGAGTATAACTGAAGTGAGCCTTGAAGTATGTTATGAATAATTCAGGATCATGGTTCATATGGCACACAACTCATCCAGCTACTACAGGATGAAAATTGACACATGACAACATGATGTAGAGGAGTCATCTATCAAATGTCATGGCTGTAGTCAGGTAATGCATGTCCATAACACTCGCACACATACGCGCACACACACACGCTTGGAATGTGCAATATTTTCCACCTACCTGAACTCATCATTAGCATTATGGTAATTGCTTGGATCTTGGATGTGTGCATATCACACATATTTATTGAATTAATCTAAACTAAATTAGAGACTCATGATCAAAGACATATATAATTTACCTTCTGTATTTGCATGTTACCTTCTGTGTAACAGTATGACGCTGTCTTTTATAAATGCTGTTCTTTTGAACTTTCAATTCATAAAAAAATCCTTAAATTTTTTCTTAAAAATACTGCACAAGAAATGCTTTTTTTTATCACCAAATCAGCATATTAAGCTGAAATGGCTGCTGAAAATTCAGCTTTTGCCATCACAGGATGAATTGAAATAAAATATATCAATAGTTCTTTTAAATCATATGTAATATTTCCCAATATTTCTATTCTTACAGTGAAATAACTGCTGAGATGAAGCCTCTTTCTGTGTATTTATAAGCTATATGCAGGTGCAGTACAGCAAACGCATATCAAAATGTCCTATTATGCCCAAGTGCTCCAGATGTTCACACACCTCCCCCTGCGACTGCATGCTCATCTCATCAACATAATTATATATGTCACAAATTACTGACATTTGCATAAGACAACAACTCAATCAGGCCCGTGAGCTTTTGAGATACCAGAAATATAAGCCTGTTAAATACAGGTTTTGCAGTAAACTACAGATCCTCGTTAGGGCTTTAGAAAATAGAGGTTGAAATATAAGGCTTCCAATGACTTTAATCACTAGGTGGCGCTATTTCATCGCTCTGCATCTCTGCGGGTGATGGACATGCCTGGCTCGGCTCAGCAGCACCATAATGATGTTACATGTCACAGGCATTTGTAGACGTATCACTGTGTACAATTTATCAACACGCACTGTCATTCTATCTGCCTTCGCCTGAGTACTGTCACAGAAGCCCAACCAAACAGCCACCAACCACATCCTTAAGGGAAATAAGACAAATGTCAAGCAGACGTGTGTGTGTGTGTGGAAGCACAAACTGATATATCGCTGAAATCACGGCCTGCCCACAGACTCCAGAGTCAAGCCAAAGAAAATCTGGCCGGTAATGTTGGTCTGTAGGAGTGTTTAAGGATTTAGAGCAGTAACGTTGATGAGTGCACTAACAGCAGGAAATTGAGGGCGGCAGGGGAGAGAGAGGACTCAGTGGAGGGGAACACAATCTCCCACTGCCCGACAGATGACTTGCTGAGTCTCGCCTCCTCATTACCATCTCTGTCTCTGTCAGTGTGTGTGAGTGTGTGTTTATGCATGTAAGGCCATAAACTAAAAGCCTCAGCTCTTTTCAGGTCTTGTTATATTCATAAGTTGGAAATACTTAAGATTGTTATTTGAAAGAAGTCTCCTTCGCTCACCAAGGCTATGTTTATCCAGCCCGTCCTCATCCTTTGACAAAACTACGAAATACTACGCACATGGCACCCTTTATCGTTAATATAACACGCGAACCCAAGGCGTCATAAATCCTTTAGTGTAATATGAGACTACCCTACCCCACATCTAAACCTACCCATCATAACGGGTGCCATGTGCGTAGTATTTGGCCGTTTTGTCATATAGCGTCACATATGAAAACTTGTGATGAAAAATTCAGTTAAATCAGTAATACTGTGAAATATATATATTTTTTAAAATGTACTTTAAAATGTACTTATTTCTGTGATTTCAACTTTTAGGCACATGATCCTTCAGAAATTATCCTAATTTGGTGTTCATTTATCATCAATTATATGTATTAACAATGATTATTATCAATGTAAAAAAAAAACAAAAAAAAACATTTGCGGAAACCATGATGCATTTTTTAAGGATTGTTTGAATAGAAAGGTCAAAAGAGCAGCATTTATTAGAAATAATGATTGTGCGTCTTTACTGTCTCTTTTGTTCAATTTCTTGCGTCCTTGCCGAAAAGTATTATGTAAAATTAGCTTACATCAATATTTAGCCTTTTCCACTCAGCATTTTCACTGGCCACAATTTTGACATCGATGCTATTAGAAAACTGCCATACAGATATTTTCCATATCTCATAATTTGGCAGCAGGTATATTAGGCTGCTGTCACTTTAAGACCGGACGCACTGGTCCATTATACTATTACACTTGCCTTTTCTTTCTCAACTGAGTTTCCTAGGCCGAAACTCAAGCCCCGTGTATCACCAACAATATTCATTCAGAGCAAATGAAACGAGTGAGAGCTCGCTGTTGGAGAGATGTATTAGATATTTCAGTATCGTATCGAAAAATTAATCACTACATTGCACTTAGTTTACTATTTTAGATGCCTTTTTAAAAGACTACAATTGAAAATGATGTATTATTCATCCCGCCAAAGTGGCTAGCTAGCAGGAGTGACGGCGTTACACACCACTGCTGAAATCCACCCGCATTTTCCGGGTTGGTGGGCGTTAATGTCAAGCCCTTCCCTCAAAAATTAAGCAGCAAAAAGATGGTCAACATTAATAACAATGTGAAATATTTCTTGAGCAGCAAATCGGCATATTAGAATGATTTCTGGAGGATCATGTGACAATGAAGATTGGAGTATTGATGCTGAAAATTCAGCATTGGTTTCATAGGAATAATTGTATTCATTTTAATAGATCTGAATTGTTCCAAACTTTGACTGGTAGTGTAGACTGACGGGCATGTTGGCAGGTAGACAAATCCCACAATCCACTGCATCCCATTAAGTGTAGCACACTTCGGTATTGGTGAGTCATGTAGTTTTTCTTTTACTTCGTTACACCTGTACACCTTTTGTGTACAATATTGTGAAATGAAGTATAAGAGAGTGCAAATGTGGTCAGTAAAATGGAATGATTAATCTATGATTTTGTGGGATGATTTGCATAATCAATACTCTACAACATTCACTCATGAGAGAATCAATATCACTTTGGGAGCCAAAGCATGCTGTTTAAACATGATTATTAAACATTATGGGTCAAACAAAGCATGATAATATGAAATAACATCTGAACCACATAAAGAGCATTTTCATAATGGATTTTTTTCTTTTGTGTGGAGTTCTAACTCTTCCAGTTCAGATCCGTGCTCTCTCGGTCTTTTCCACGATGACTGTCTAATTCAATTAGAATCGTGCAGAGTGGCTCTGCAGTATTTCGGTCTGCTGATTTACTTTGCTATTCACGGGCGGCTTCATTCTAAGAGCTCAAACTCCGAGAATGAGCCCATCCCAGAGGACAATGTTATTGCTGAGGTTTCTTGACTTCCTATATTTAATCAACTTTGTCTCACATGTTTCTACTAAAATTCCTTGGGAGAAATGAAAGTAGAGACAAATGTAGGCAAACAGTAAGAATACAGAGCTATAAAATGAAAGTGGATTATATAATAGCTCAGATATTTTGCTCTATGACAAATTTAATGAGAAATAGTTCATACAGAAATCAAACGACGAGCATCACTCAGCAGATACAGAGCATATAAGGAGTTAAAGGGATAGTTCACATTGAAATACATTTTTGATATGTTTTAGCTTACCTCAAGGGCGTTTAAGATGTAGGTGTCTTTGTTTCCGCAGTAGTTTCAATTTTGATATTTTTAGGTCAAACCGTTCTTGAATTTCAGTCATATAATGCATGTCTATGGTCACCACCTCAAAGCATGCCCAGAGAAGTCCAAATTAAAATGATTTAATGACTCGTAAATGCACACATTAATGGCCCAAGACATGAAACGAGCGGTTTGTGTGAGAAAACGAACAGTATTTATATCGTTTTTACCTCTTGTAACCACAGCCATGTCCAACTGATCTGAGGGCGCTTCGGTCTGCGCAATCGCCAGAAAGCGCCGGAAGTAAACTTTGTTTTCTCACAAAAAACGCTCGTTTCGTGTTTTGGGCCATCAATGTGTACTTACATTTAGGAGTCATTAAATCATGTTTAATTTGGACTTCTCTGTGCAATGCTCTTTGAGGTGGTGACCATAGACCTCCATTATATGACTGACACACAAGAACGGTTTGACCTAAAAATATCAAAATTGAAACTACTGCGGAAACAAAGACACCTACATCTGGAGGTAAGCTAAAACATATCAAAAATGACTTTCAATGTGAACTATCCCTTTAATATTTTCCCTGATGAGAGATGCCTTAATTGATGCAGAATGAGATTGCGGTATCAAAAGAGGCTGGGCTCACCAAAAAAAACAACAGCGTTCTTGGTGGACCAAGAGCAAGAAAGGCTTTTTTTAATGGCAAATCAATTACTCATTTGCCCAGCGCCTCTGATTAATTACCCAGCACTTAATGTTTTTAACGACTTTGTGGACTAACTGGACTATTTAATCACCCGCAGCTCAATCCGCAGGCAAACGCTGACTTTTCCATCACGGAGGAGAAGGGGAGAGACGCCATCGGCCGGCATCCATCACTCTTTCCCTCCCTCTACCTGAGCAATCATTAATGGAGAGAGGAGAGAGTGGGGCAGACTGTGGATCAGTCTTTCTTCTGGTTTTGTTAGAGGAATTGTAAACATCCCCACAGCCATTTGTTGGAGTGTATTCGCTCTCTAATAAATAGTGGGCGGCTCTAGTCTGAAGGGCAAAGCTGCCGTTCCTGCCGCTCCTGTTGGTTGTCTTTCCACCTACAGGCTGGATATTCCGCATCCGGTAGATGTAGTGGCATATGAAATCATATTTCATAAAATTACAGTTGCTGTTTCTTTTTCGTCAAGCTCTTTGTGGTGTTAGCAACCTTTTGTGTCCTGAAAAATGTAGCTCAAGTGCTCGAGAGAATATCAGCACAGACCGTCTGAAATATGAACCCCCTCGCACAACAGATCTGTGGCGCTTCATTAATTTCACAGAACTGCTTACCCCGTACTTGGCAATGGGATTTTCATATTTCCATTCATATGTCACCGCATAGATATATTTCTCTTTGTATATCAAAGAGAATGGCAGCTGTAGTTGTTATCTCTCTAGAGCAGGGTAGACAATAAAACCACCAGGGCAGGCAAAGACAATAATGGATATACCCTCCCCAAAACAGACCGGGATTTGGCTAATCCAGACTTCAGGATTACCGTGAATTATTGATATCAGGAATCCCTTTGTTTTTTTCTATCATGAAAGTCTGATTGTGTGTGAACAGTGGAAGTTTAATACTAGCTCTTCAATGCAATTGAATGATTGGTTTGTGGATTATAATGGGAGCATTGTGTCACTCGCAGTACATTTTTACGTGTTAATAGGGCAGCTATGGCAGCTGTTCAGCACCAATGACGCCTTAGTGGAATATATATTTTAGAGGATGTGCATGTGCATACACTAAGACATACAGACTAAGTGTGTGTGTAAAGCTGTCAGGGGACAGAGATGGGGGCTAATGAAGCAGCCTCTGCTCCGTCACTTGGGCTGGTGAAGAGGGATGGCTTCAGGCACAGTTCCTTAACTCAGCGTTCTGCTCAAGGTTACCAGACCTTAATGTATTTAATGCTCCATAATACCTGACAGAAATGGGCACATATATCACACACCCACACCTGCCAGATTTTCTTGTTTTAAATCGCACCCCTCTGAAAATCTGCTTCTCGTTTATGTATCGTATAGGGGAAGCTCTGTGTTTCAAGATGGCTGTGGATGGTAAATAATTAATGAGGAGTTTTGGGCTAATGGATTTTAGGGTTTAAGAACACTTCATCATGAAGGTCAAGTGGGAGATGTAATACCCTCTCCCGTTTGACCCCAAATGAATGCCTTATGTTTGTGCGAAAACAGATGGCCATACAAATTAGTCTTTTTATTTAGGAATAACATTTGCTGATGAATCGTTCACAATAAGACCAGGAACATGCAATTTTGATTTCATGTTGACTTGAAACATGTTGTTTTTTTGAAAATCACATTTGCTTTTTTTTTTTCCTGTCCCAGTCTTCCATTAACATCTCGGTTATAATCAGATTTTAGGTTGCTGTGCATGTCTGCAATGACATTTACCACTTGATAAATATACAGCCATTTAAAACATAGGCCTTTTATTCATAATAGCAAATTCATAATCACATAGACAGGCACTTATTGGGATGGAGCTTCATAATGAATATGGGCTTAATTGTTTTGTTTTATGGAGATTCAGAGTCAGGCATTTTGCTGGATGCTTATCAGACAGACGAGTTTGATTCTAACAAAGTGCGGCAGAATCACATTATTCCTGAGGAGATGAGACGAGATGGACGTTGATGGAGACTCGCACAGAAGGGAAAGAAATCGCAGTGCTGCATGCATGCATTGTAAGACCAGCAGAAAAAAAAACTGCTTGGATTTCTCACAATAACACGTTAAAATAACTCAATAAAATCATTAACCGACATTAAGTACATAAATTTGAATATGTATGAATTATATTTTGACAATATTGGTAGAATTTAACTGAACAAACACAATTCAGATTTGTAATTCGAATTCAAGGAAAAGACACTGCATTGAAATAATGAAAAATTAACTAAATTCATGTAATGTTAATATTGAATGCATGAAATACCACCGATAAAAATCTTTGTATTTAATTTTAATTAATACATTGACATTAATTTATACAAAAAATAAATATTAAAACAAACATTTCATATTCAACATGTATTTAATCTGAACTCTTTTAAAACTGCATGGACAACAAGGCATCAGAGTAAAGTCTAATCATTACACTGTAAAAATGAATATGCTTTATCTAATTAATAAAATTGTGGCAACAGATTACAAGCAATTTTATTAATTAAATTGACCAAATTAGAATTGAGTAATACTTAATCAAAATATTCCTTAAAATTTAACCATTTAAAATGAGTAGCCTAATGTTTACACCAAAAAAAACAAACAAAAATATCTGAATAACATAATTATTTTATATTATCTTTATTTTATATTGCCAACATTGAAGACACCTGATGTTAACAAGCAGAATCACTGAAGGAGAAAACCGGCATTTTAAAACAAAATTAAACAAACACTGAGCACCATAATGGTGACTTAAATATACTTTCTAAATAAAGTTTTACTCATTTTTAAATGGTTAACTTTTAATGAATTAATTTGATTAATTATTACTCAATTCTATTGTTAAATTTAATTAATAATATTGCGTGTAATGTGTTGCCACATTTTTTTTTTTGATTAGATAAAGCGCATTCATTTTTATCACAGACATCACTTGATTAGGGAACTTTTTGTTCCACAATAGCATCACGTTCAGTGTCATTCTGTCTAAAGCTACGTTTGCACGACAACGATGTATTAAAAAGGAATCGTTCTTGTTTTGCATTTGTCAGCGTTGTCAAAAAGATCCCCATGTACACACGGATGTGCGAAAACGACTAAAAAAGCTGTATTATGAGATGCCAGGCCAGTAGTTGGAGAGGTCACTTAATGAGAAAACCTATGCAGACTGAACGCATGCTGACATCACCGTTTTCACAAACTCGCGTTTTTGTAGTTTACACAGTGACAGTACAGTTTTCAAAAGCCTTTGTCGTAAATGGACGTTTATAAAACATATAAAAACCTTTCAGAGTTTAGTAGAAAGCTAAAAACGGCCCCTAAATCTGCATGAGAAGTGCTTATGCCTAAAGTGAGAAAAACACTGTGCACTCAATATCTTAAAGCCCCCCTGCAAAATTACATATTTCAACGTTTACTCCTTGAAAATAATTTCTTCATGCCTTAAAATAATTTGAATGTTGGTTAACCCTTTTCTCATTTAGTATACACGGTTATATGAAAATGCAAATTAGCCCCGCCTCCACTCAGTCACACCAGCTCAAAGATCCACTTGTTAATGATCACACTTTGATGTGATTGGTTACAAGGTAGTTTTTGATTTCAAACTGCTATTTTGAGACTATCTTTGGTTCACTGCAGTTTTGAAGAGAAAATATGCAATGGTGTTGACATAAATTTGCACATGGTTTGTCTTAAAGCATATTAAAGACACCATATATATACACATATAAACAAAATTAAAAGCTTCATTTTCACCACAGAGAGACTTTAAGAACATAACATTCAAGACTCATAAAGTGTTTTGTACACAAACAGACATAAACTGTAAGATAAGAGACTCTTACATCTGAAATGTCAAAAATAGATACAGTCTAACACAGCTTGACAGTCACAAATACAAACACACACAAAGATGTCTGTCTCCCTCTTTATCAATGAACAAAGCTAGCTGATGTATGCTGCTTTGGAAAAGGGCATTGATAAAAGTATCAATCCCTTCAGTCGGGGCCCATCCACATTGATTCTACATCCATTCATCAAACAGCAGGGTAGTGGACCTCCATCCTTCCTGGCCATCTCACACGCTGACTGAGAACATTTAGTCCCTGCCATGCTGGCCAACATCAGCTAGAAACCCACATCTTGCAATAAGGTATACTGTTCAAACCTTAGCGGCTCCCAAATGGTGTAAAAATACACCAGAGATTAACACGTAATCACATTTTACGCAACAACTTTGTCTCCTAACACACTTTGGAGAGTGCTGGCAGAGATCATCTGTACTCTGTTGCCTTCACCTTACCTGGTGCTGTTTAGTCAAATGTGATTACGATGACAAGTGGGCTTGCAGTCATGGATATTGCTCTCCCAATTTTTCACAAGGTGCAAATGAAATTATCAATTTTTAATGTTGTCAAAGTTAACGATTATGTTCCCCTAATGATTTGCTCTCGCAGGACATTGATCGTACTGTGGTCATTATCAGTGCGCCATTGCTGATTACATCTGATTAGACTCCAGGTATAGTCGGCGAAATCACTCGACCGATGAGTGCTGTGAAAACTGATTACCATTGTAATGAGAGACATCGACAGGCAAACAGTTGCATTGGATATTATAGCTCATTAGTGATTAGATTGACAAAAACAAGGACAGATGAGCAGAAAAATACAGAGGCTTAAAAGGTGTGACAGAAGTGAGGAGGAAAACATGAACTTCAAAAGTATGTTTTTGGACACTTTGACTGCACTTTGAGGATGTAGTTGCCACTTTCGGACACAGAGTGAATCTTATCCAGGCCAAGCCAGAACTCACCATTCAGGCTCCCAATATGCCTGCTACCACATATTTAAATACCACATATTATATATCCAAATATTAACATATCACATTTCCATTTCATTTTGGATTTGCAGCAACCACGAATAAGAATTGTTTTTTATTTTTATGTATGCGTGCTGTGTATATATATATATATATATATATATATATATATATATATATATATATATATATATATATATATATATATATATATGTGTGTGTATATATATATAGCCTATATGTCAGGGGATGTGTCTTCATGTCATGGGATGTCTTTTTTTTAAATCATGTTAAATTGTGAGAATGTAATATACATCATGCTTTTGAGAAATGTTCATTTGTACATCTCTCAATCATCATTGTATTGCATTGTTTTATTATGTAATAAAATATGATCTTTGATAATAAAAAAGTGTTTAAATATCATCTTACACTGTAAAATTCAATATGCTATATCTAAGCAATAAAATTGTGGCAACAGATTACAAGCAATATTGTTAATTAAATTGAACAAATTAGAATTGAGTAATACTTAATCAAATGAATGGTTATATGAAGGTTAACCAGTAATGAGAAAAAGTTAACCAGTCAAATGATAGTGAAAAAATTATTATGTTAAAACATAACCAACACCATCAGATAACCTTATCTATTTGTTTATCTGACTGTTATAACTCGGGTATATCAGCCAAACAAAACTTAAAGTGAATGACTTAAGGGTCAAGGGCCCAACTAAAATAAACACTGATCACCACAATGGTGACTTACAATTATCGTTTTCTCCTTCAGCGATTCGGCTTGTTAACATCAGGTGTCTTTTATTTTTTTGTGTACATTTGACTAATTTTAAATGGTTAACTATTAAGGAATTAATTAGGTTAATTATTACTCAGCTCTAATTTGTTCAATTTTAATTAATAATATTGCTTGTAATCTGTTGTCACAATTTTATTGATTAGATGTAGCGTATTCATTTTACAGTGTACTAGGAGAGATTAGAGTGTCAACTGGTATTTATAATCTTTCCATACTGCTATACAATATATTTAGTCAAAAAGTTACTAAACTGTTCCATTTTTCAGACTTTATTTCATATGTCAGGCTTTACATGGTTATTTAATTAATTTCTTATTTGCTGACATGATTTGGGGTAAATTATCTTTATGTCTTTGTGTCAGGGCACTTACAGTTATATTTGTCCAGATTAAATATCAGTTAATGTATCAACATAATACATGGCATTGTTTCCAACACATATCATTAGTGACAAAAACATCAATTGAACAATAAAAAAAAGTCATTTTAACAAGGTAGATTTTTCTCAGGAGTGGTAAAAGCACATCTGCTCGTACAAATGTCTCCTGTCAGAGCATAATGGACCAATTAGATTCTCCACTACAATTGTGACATATCTTTGGCTTGTCTAATAGCCGATGAAGACGTAAATTCTGACAAAATGGCCCCTAATTGTCCTTTGCCATATGAGGTCGTCCGCCCAGGGAATCTGGGTAGAGGCCATGCTATAACAGCAATTAAAAATGACATAAAAACGGTGAGTGGCCTACATAACTCAGGCCTCATTATGTTTGATTCGGCCGCTTCCCTCAGCTCTGCCATCAAAGAGCGAGCAGCGAGCACAGATCCAGGCCACACTGTGATGGGCCTGGGCTGTTTTTAGCTAGTAATCCTGCATCCCACCTAGGGTAACAACGAGAGAGGAAAAGGGAGGGAGAGATGGAGGCAGAGGAGACATCACATGGCAGATTTAATGAACAGACTTGTCATGATGTGATAAATGTTGCAGGGTGACATTATTAGATGTCTCCGTAGGGAAAGACCCATGCAGTTCCATCATGCTACTATCATGCAATTTTAATATGAAGCCGTGTCACAGGGAGGGCTGGGAATTTATATTCCGATCTTCCTTCGGCCGGGGCCAGTCACGGGTAGCGGACAAGCAAGACAGTGACAAGTGCTGGCATGATGTATGGATTTGATTTTACAGATGCTGTCAGAACCGAGAATCTGTGTCCTCAAACACACTACAGACAGGTCATTTTGGCTGTTATCAAAAAGATTGCTGCCTCTCCGGCCAAGTGCATCATCTTGTCAGAAAAGAAATAGGAACGGACACTTTAAAGCAATTCCGTGATCGATTCCAACTAGCGATTGCACGTTTTTCCTCTTCAATAAAGGTATGAATCAAATTAAACTTGCCGCACTTGCTGCCATAAAACATATCTCCCGTGCTTTGCACACACTCAAGAAATTTTAATTTCACAATTACGCAGGACACCGCACTGTCTCTCTCCCTGAGTCCTGACAGATCTTCGCTGAAAGGAAAAGTGAAATCCCAGAAGCAGAATAAAGACAGATGAGTATGTGGTTAAGGGGACATCGACTGCAAAAGTGAATCGGAACCAAACCTCAGGAGCTTCCTGGGCTCGGAGATGGTACGATAAGAGCATGATGTTACAAAACTACTTTGACAGCTTAATGGAAAAATGCAGAATGCCAAGTTTCAAACACTCTCTCCAGAGAGAGGTCTCATTTTGCCTCTGTAGAATCCAGCAGACAAACCAGTCATCTTTTTTAATATAGAGATGTGAAATTTGAGGTTTTGCATTTAAAGGCTTACTCTTTTAATCTTGCGTCATGCTGCATCCACACCTATTGGTGTCAGTATAAAGTCAAAGAACTCTATTGTATCAGTGAGCAGAGGTCGTAAAGGCAGAGGTGTAGTGGTAAAAAAAGAGGTGGGTTAACAATTCTGGTGGACCAAGACGTGGTCACCAGGTAAGGTGGGCCACTGCCTACCGGTGTATGGTGTAAGTAAATCTGCCATTCACTTGTCCGAGTAAAAAAGTTGCTTGTTCGGATTTTTTTATTTTTTATTTATAGTGTTAGTGTTCAATCAGCTTTGATATTTAAATCACCATATTGTAATTTCTGCACCTTTAAAGGGCACCCCCTCCCCCAATATTATTACATGTATGCTTTATCTTTCATTTTAAATTGCTAAATTTGATCAATAAATTCAATTATTTCGAATAATAAGACACAAGGGCCTAGTTACCCCAGGGGCTGATCAAATTAAATCATTTACACTGAAAAATTACAATTGCATAAAATAATTATGAAATTGATTTTAATTTAAATATAAGAAAAGTTGGAAAGAATGATGCTACTTTTAAACATATAACATTAAACCGCCAGTAGGTGGCTGCAGGCGACCGTCTTAATGAGTGAGTCATTGATTAATTCATTCAAACGATTCGTTCAAACGGCTGATTCATTCAAGAATGAGACTGAATGGGTAATTGAATCTTTGACTCAATCGAATCGTTCAAAATGCTGAATCATTCAGTAATGAAAACAGGCTGTGTGTTCCTGTGAGATATGCCGTGGTTCGGCTGTGATTTTTTGTTCGGAACTATTTTCGCTGCTGAAACAGAACAAAACAGCCAAGATTACATCTAAAATGTAAGCGATTTGATTTTAACTGTTTATTGAACTGTTGTTGGAAATCAATGTCACATTTTCAATCGTGATAGTGTTCAGGAAAAATAAATGAGGTTGCTTAACATGTAAAAAGTATAAAAACTCCACATTTAGATTTTTTATAGGCAGTATGTTGTTAACTGAGTGTGTGTGCTGCCTCATTGTGTAGATTTCTACTCGAGAGGCTGCGTGAGCGTCAACAGTGCAACTTACCGTCAGTAAAACAAAAAACAAAAAACACTGTTGCGTCAACAACACTGATAGCGCTATTTGAAAGACTTCGTCTTAGGTTTAACAGCCTATGAAACTAATAATGATCTACATGAAACTAAAACGACATAATTATGCTTCATTTAAAATGTCTTATGAACTACATATCTAATTAGAGGTGGATAAACGCACTTTGGAGGTGGGTAAACGCCATTTCCCTATTTCTCTATTTATCCCTGTCAGTGAGTGAAACAATCAAAATGAATAAGTGGATAATTAAAACAAACAATCCAAAAAGACAAAAACAAAAACAAAAAACAAATAAACATGCAAAGGCCGCAAGGCAAATATGTTTATATTTACATTCAAATTTACATTTAGTCATTTAGCAGACGCTTTTATCCAAAGCGACTTATCTGAGGACTAAATCAAACAAACAAAACATTGTGGAGAGGCAATAACAACGCAAGAAGTGCTCAAAATACAAAGTTCAAACATTGCTCAGAGTAGTATAAACCAGGCAAGTAAGGAATTTTTATTTGTTTATTATTTATTTAAATTGCTCACGGAAGAGATGAGTTTTCAGTTGTCTTTTAAATGCTGTCAGGGATTCTGCATTCCGGATGATGATGGGCAGATCATCCCACCAGCATGGCATGGGACCGTGAATGAGAATGTTCTGGAGAGGGATTTTGTGGCTCTTTGTGATGGTACCACAAGCCGTCACTCATAGGCTTCTGGTAGGGATGTAGACTCATAGGAGCGAGTGAAAGTAGAAGGGAGCTGAGCCAGTGGTCGATCTGTAAGCAAGAGTCAACGCCTTGAACTTGATGCGAGTAGCGAGTGGCAGCCAGTGCAAAGAGATGAACAGAGGAGTGACGTGGGCCCTTTTGGGCTCGTTGAAGACAATACGAGCTGCAGCATTCTGGATCAATTGTAGAGGTTTAGTTGCACATGATGGAAGTCCAGCCAAAAGAGCGTTGCAGTAGTCAAGCCTTGAAATGACCAGGGCCTGGACAAGAATATATATTTATATACATATACAAGAATATATATATTATAGTTGAGTCTATATATACAAGAATATATATATATATATGTATATGGTATATACATATACAAGAATATATATGTTATATACATATACAAGAATATATATATTATAGTTGAGTCTATATATACAAGAATATATATTCTTGTATAGACAAGAATATATATATACATATATCCCCCCCCCCCCCCCCCCACACACACACACACACAATTTTTGTGCAACATTCTATATACTGCATTTATAATAAAAATACGTATGGGATACATTTCACCTTACAAGAAATGTAAATCTATCTCAAGTAAATCTATCTTGTTTCAAGGATGTTTAGACATTGTACTAGTAAACAATATAAAAATATGTATCAAGAAAATAATGTTTTACACTTTTTACATGCAGGTAGCTGATTCCACTGGTAAGCGTTTACCTCCTGCGTAAAAAAAGAAGAAGCTATGTTTACTTATTATCACCTACTTCTTAATACGCTGCGGAGCAGCAAAACAGATAATTGCTTTGTCAGTCACTGCTCATAGTGTTTAATGTGCCTCAGTAATGACATCTCTGCCCCATTCAAAACAAACCTGCACAAGCGGAAAGACAAACGACAATATCTCACACCTGGTCTCATTGGCTAGTTGGTGCATTTCCTGTTCCAAATACTGAAAACTATGAGTTACAGGGGCTGCAATTTTTGGGGATTTTTTCATGTTCCTGTCTGATCAGGATTTCTTCTCAATCTACAGCAGCCCACGGTTCATGCATCATCATACGTACATCACACACACACACACAAGCAACTGAGACTGAGAACCTGGAAGCAGACTGCAACCTCATCTGCTCCACAGACGTGGGCTGGGTGGCAATCATGAAGCCGTACTGATTGTGAACAGAGAGAGATAAGAGGGGGAGGAAAAGGAGATGATGATGATGAGGAGGTATGTAGAGATGGAGAAATGTGTTGATCAGGATCAGGGTTGGTAAATAGGGTTGAGGAGAGAAGGAAGCTTAATGAGAAAATGTCGCTGAACCAACACCCTCTCAAAAGATCGACAAACGTGTTGTGATACTGTTTGTCATCTTTAAAAGAATATTCCACAGCCTTGGAACTTAGAAATAGTTCACCAAAAAATTATTACGTTATTTCATTTTACATCTGTTTGACTTTCTCTAGGAAGTTAAGTAAGTTTACAGTAGTAAGTAAAAGATGAATATCCTGGTGGTCATTCTTTTTAATGTAATGGAGAACTGTGGCTGTCAACAGTGTCAAGCTTCAAAATGCACCACAAAATAATTTTTTAAATAAGCACATTCTTTATATTCCAAGTCTTCTGAAGCCATATAATAGCTTTGTTTGAGGAATGAGTAAGCTGAAATTTAGGTCAAACGACACGAAGGTGAGAATTATGACAAATTATGACAAAATTTTCATTTTCGGGATAAAATCATCCCTGTACATTTGTGGTGAACATCATGTTGCATACCACAGAAATAGTTAAAAAATGACAGTTTATGGTTATGCATTTACAACAGAAGTCAACAAGTAAACACTGCATATACACATATAAAATCATTTGCAAAGTGTAAGCATTAAACTTAAAATTTGAACCTACATGTTAGTATGAGAGTGGATGATTAAATCGCTAACCAGCGTTGTCAGAGCTAAGACATCTTAACACATTTTATAACCAGCTGAATAAGTAATCCTGGTTACTGTTAACTGCAAAAGGAAGGACATAAAATCAGCATCACGTAATTATCTGTAAAACACTGCAATCTGCAATATGGCATTGGTATGGAGTTATTTTTGTTCCATTATTCCAAATAAATAGATTGAGATTTTGTTTACAGGCCACGACCTGTAAGTATGCAGACTGATCTCATGAAGTAGCGTGTGTATGACACGCCAATTTGTATTTCCATTTTTGCCGTGCTATCAAGACGCATAATCGCTTTTCAGCGTGTTTATGAACGCCGTTGACTTAACGTTACTGTACATATAAATATATGACTTACCTCAACCCCGTCCCTAAACCTAACCGTCACTGGGGTTAATGGCATTTATGACTGGACATTTGACGGCGTGTACAGACATGAGGAATCACTCGGACGTTAATGGCGTAGACATACACGCGGATACACGCGGATAGCTCAAAATGCGTAGAGATAACACGCCACTTGACTCGAAAGTGGCATGTATGTTTACGCAAAAGTCATGATGTCATGTTGAAGTATGATATATTTTTCGTCAATGTGTTTTCCTGTAATAGTTTGTATTTTTATTGGAAATATTGGAAATCCACCAGTACCACAAGAGTTTGAAACATTATTACAAGCTTACCGCTTTGAATCGAGCTACGGCAAGCAGATAGTTTTGAACACTGGCTGGTTGTGTATTTTCTCAAATATGTATTTTGGATCATTTTTAACCCAAAAAAGCTACGGACTATAGCTTTAATTTACAGTGATTACATCAAATAATATAATTGAGAAAATTTTGTTTTAAAAGCAGGGGATTGAGAGACAGCACAGGCATAGGGAGACTAAAGGGGGTTGGATGATAGAGCACACTATACAGCTGATTCTGGGTCTGTGAGGAGAGGGCTTATAAAACTGATGTATAGCATGGAAGACATACCCTGCTCCTGCATTGAGAAGGGTTCTGGAATATTATATATTCTTCAAACCTCATGAATATTACTCCAGATTTTACATGCATGGGAAAGAAACTTAGTCATACTGAAGCACAAAAACGGACGGTGCATATCACTTTTTAGTTCTATAGGAACATCAGTTTAATACTCATGACAAATAAACAAATTTCCGAGCATCTTTTATGTATAAATCGGAAAAAAGTACAATAAACACTTGAATGAAATCTTTAAACAGCAGTGCTTTTGCAATGAGTGCTGCTGGGAATAAGTTTTTTTTTTTGGATGTTGATGTGTTGACAGAATTCTATCTAAGCCCATTAGGTGAAGGCAGAAGCCCTGGAGCTTGAAGAAGTGCAAGGTTTAGGGTCACTCACTGTGTCATTGAAATCAATCATCTTTGAATGCTCTGTGCATCAGTGACATTTTCATAACCACCCCCCCCCCCCCCCGGGCACCAGCAAACCAATGAAAAACAACGCTCTGCCCACACATGGACATCATTAGCCTTTAAAGCTTCTATCCTCAAGAACGCGGCTGACATAGGGCCTCTGGTGGCTTTGAAGGACAGGCTTGAGAAGATTACAGCTGTAAAGCACAGAGAGGGAGACAGACAGGGAGATGTGCAACCCATTGAAAGGATAGTGAATACTTGAAGGAGGAAGATAAGGCTCTGGCCAGGCAGCCAAGACAAACCTTCCTCCAGGGCTGGTGTGGATGAAGAGGGTAGAGATTGCTTTCAATGTACAATGATGCAACGGTGGGATGTTCGAGCTTGCGGGCATGATTCTCAATCTGAGCTCGGCCCATATCCCTAGTAAACCTCCACTCTCTCCAACCACACCATTGTTGCAGGTGACCTTGTAGGGGCTCGGGAGGCCCTGGTCGTCAGGTGAAGAGATAAACCCTGGACTCGTTTGATTTACAATGCTGTCTTCTGAAGGCTCTGCCTGCCTGCCTGCTGTCTCTCTTAATGGATAATTCCATTCCACTGAAACTTACTTAATCCCTCCATCATGGCAGGAACCTTGATTCACCGCTGTATGACCCTGCTCCGTTTCTCCATGACAGCTTCTGCGCTCCTGACCTCTCCTTGGCTTCTCACATCCTGTGAGGTGCCTGGTTTTAGTCTAGCCTTGAGCGCTGAGCAAACCCCATGGCTCCATTCGCAATTGAATCTGAAATTGAGTACTGCACTCATTTATGTGATCAAAGTATATTTAATATAAGTTACCAATTTGTTTTATTTTTTATATACTGCTTTATACATTATAAAATATTTTTTTTTGTTGAGTATTTGATATATATTTATTTATATTATTTATATTGTTTTATATATCATTATAGGTTATATATGATATGATTTATATGATCTTTATTGAAAGTGGATCATATATGTAGTTGAATTTGGTGCCCTCGTGATATAAACCGAATATAACCGAGGGGCGCATTTGAATGTAAGACAACAACTCCCACAATGCACCGCATTGCACAGCTCCGCAAGCCACACCCACTAATCCGGAGCAGCGCACACAGAGAAATCACTCTTCCGTCTACATGGCTAACGTTAGCTGTCACCAGAGTTTGAAATTCATTTCACACAAAATGTCTAGTTAGTTGGCTGTGGCGAGCAGGACGATCGAGGGTGAGGGACGTAAGAGGACGGCGTAGGGTGACCACCTGCTTATAAGCCCAAGGGGGGACAAGTGGTATGTTTCTGAGGGACAATGTGGGACACTGTTTGGCGCGGCGATGCCCCCACCCCACAGCACTTTGGCAAAAAATAAAAGGATTAAAACGTTTGCTAAACTTTTATTTGATTACCACCGTTTTTGATAATATATTTCTATTAAATTATTTAAAAAATTGGACTCACTAATAGTGGTTTACCCATTTCTAGCACATACCACCTTATGGCAAATTAATAATGGCCTATTCCCGAAACATGTGTAATTGCTGATATATGCTCATGAATAGGCCAACCAATGTGTATTTTTTTTTCGAAATAAAGATTAATATTTTGAACATTCAATGAATTGCAGATGCACTTCCACTTACGATTTACTTTAGCTATTTAACTATTTAATTTATTTTTCATTACAATTTATTCACTTTAAATAAATAATAATATAAAAAATTATAGGATTGACAGGAATTATAGTTGCTCAACACCACAGGAACAGTTAAAAAAAAAAAGTCGAAAAAAAAGTCGAAACTCACAACTCCAGTGGTTCACAGAACGAGAAGGTGCGCTGTCATGACAACAATGAAAAAGTTGACAACAACCTAGTCAGCAGGTCATGTGGGAGTGGCAACCAGTGTTGGGAAAGTTCACTTTCTACATGAACTAGTTCAAAGTTCAGTTCACATATTTTAAAAAATACTAGTTCAGTTCAAAGTTTGCACAGAAATGTAAGATTTTTCCCATCCTCACCAACCTCGTTATAAAATCCGTTTAAATGATCATACGACGCCTTTGTCGACGGCGGCCGCGGTGTGACACTGGTGGCTTGTGTTGCCAGATTGGGTGTTTTTTCGCTACATACACTGTAAAAAATTATTGTTGGTTTAACTTAAAAAAATAAGTAACCTGGTTGTCTTAAAAATTTAAGTTAATACAATGATTCATTACAGAGATTCATTTAATCATCAGAAACTCAAAATATTATGTTATCCGAACTACATAAATGATCTAAGTTGACTTGACAAAAGAAAAAATGTTGTGATTACAAATCATGAAAATATTTTTTTTACAGTGTATTAAGCCCTGTTTACGGTGAGTTTTAGCCGGGTTTTCGCCTGGAAGGCTCTATAGAAATCTGGCACCCTATTGAACGAACTTAAACTGAGAGAGCGTGCATTTACAGACACCAGAATGAACGAGTTCACAGTAACGTTCATCAGGACAGGCAGTAAAATAATACGTTCAGTTGAGTTCACCCAAAATATGAACGAGTTCATGAACATGAACGTGTTCAGGCGCAACGTTTGGCAGCCTGGATCTCGAGGATTTTTTTTTTTGAGCAAGCATTGATTATGCGTGACACGGTCTCAATTTGCGGGACTCATAAATTGGGCTTCAAACGCTGTGCGCGCATGCGCTACGCGGGACGGGTGGTCACCCTAGGACGGCGCGAGGCCGGGGTGTGAGTGATAATGTCTCACGTCTCTCACGAAGCAGTGAAAGCATAAAATGAGGAGCGACGACGGCAGATCGAGAGAAACAGGCCTGATTTTATGTTGTTTTGTTTCTGTTGTGTGTAACTTTAAATCAGTCGTCAATGAGGGGCTGCTGGCTTATACTTTCGTTTTGTATTTGTTCATTTTACTATTAAAATGTTTAAATATTCGCCGGTTCCCGCCTCCTTTCCACGACAACATTTCCAAATCCTCTTCCATATCATGTTTAGTTTCTTCCGTCATTGTCATAACTTACTATCTCACAGCGCTTGTTAGCTTAGCTTCCAAACAAGATGGCGGATATTGATTTCAGTTTCTGCAAGTGAAGTCCCACCCACTGATCTTTAATAGGCTTGTAGGGTAAGTGGGTCCCACACCTTTGAATAATAATGAGCTAATATTTGTAGTTTCTACACTTTCTATTATGACTATTATGACACAAGTGACGATATTTACGTCATAATAAGCAGGAAGTAAAACACTTAAATCCTTATTTCTCTCATCTCAGGGGAAAATAATGGAATAAACCATGAGCATTCAAAAATATGACTGGGTTTCTAAAGATACAAAGCTTAATGCGAATGGGTGAAGTGTCCCTTTAAACGGTCTGTACACTTACAAAGTTCTCAGTGCTTCAGTTTGCATTTAGGGACCTTCATTATGTTACTGTGTTAGTGTGGGGCTATTTTGAGCCTTGTTTGTGGTATTAACTAGCGATTTTTATTTTTCATTACTCTGTGCCCTATATACTAGCGTTGTATGCTAAACAGTTTTTAGAGACAAAACTCTTTATATTTGAATATCATGAAAACAAAGCTCAGAAAATGGTTGACTAGGTACCAGTTGTCCTTTAACAGCAATACATAATAATTACTATATATATATATATATATATATATATATATATAGAATATATGTCTGTGTGTGTGTGTGTGTGTGAGAGAGAGAGAGAGAGAGCATATATATATTGTTTCTGACCAATGCACACTGATAATTTGTAAAGAGTAAAAAGTCAAAAAACATGCATCACTCGCTTCATATCATTTTACCCATGAGCCAAAACTCCCTCTCATCTTCAGTCCCATTTACTGACACAAAATCATAACTGCAAATGTAATCATGTCAAAGCGAGTATTTTGATGTGGCGTGAACTGAAAAGGTTATGTGTTAAATTGCAGAGTGGATGATGGATGTCAGAACCGGTCACTCCGTGCTTTAGGACTGGTGGCATGATAGACTCGCCAAGCTTCATTACACATTCATTTTTCATTAAAGTGCTGTTTTAATTCATTCCTCTAAAATTACCCTCTTATTGAGGTCAGTGTGTAATGGTCCCATTAACATAGAAAACTTGCAGCATAATTTTAAATCACAGCCTTTTATAGTAAGACACATTAGTTTTTGATTTTAGAGCATGTTATTGTGAAAATGCCAGAAGATATTGGGCCACTTTATTTAAACGTTGTCAACTCATCACTGTCTGCAATCTACAGGCATCTCAGAAACAAAAGTCACTCAGGATAAAATACAAAAAAGGTGACAACACTAATGTAAAGATCTTTCTTGAGAAAAATTAACTAAACAATTAGCTACAAATTGCCCCGTTGTGCATTTACTAAAAAAACTTTAGCCGGTTAACATTAGTATGCAGAAGATGTCATATGGACTTGGGAAAGATTTTAAGAACCATCAGCCGAAATGCATTATTTTCCTGTTATCACTGTAAAGCTGCTTTTGAAACAATCTATATCGTATAAAGCTCTGTATAAATAAAGGTGACTTGACTTGACATTAAAAAAGCTGCTTTGCTATGTGTAACCCCTCCGGCTCTAATCGCACCGTTTCGAGCGGGATTCAAGGCGGGTGCGCTAACAAGGACACTAAAGGCCACAGCTCTTAGCATAATTCGCATGCCTCTTGAGGCCAGGGAAGTGAGGTTTAGGCTCTTACAAGCTGGCATCCGTTTATAGGCACAACCTGGGGTTAATGCTGCCTTTACATGCAATCGGAATTACCGTAAATACAAGTTTCCAAGTTAAAAAAATTGCTCTCTCTCTGGTTGAATTTACAACTGGGAAGTTTGGGGATAATTTTGATACCCAAATTCTAGAGTTGGGCATGCCATAAAAATGAAACATGGCAGAGGGGAGAACAATATTGCTGCTGCTGTAGTGCACATTTACATTTATCATTTCATTTCAAGTGTACTGTATTCACTGATTCAGTACAATACACTTGAAATGATTCAATACAATACACTTGTACAAGTGTATTGTATGTTTTATGCACGGCAAAAATAGCCTGTATTTGACCGAAATTCCAGAATTGTCAGCAAGCTGACTACTTAGTCAAAACAGATGTCATGTCATGTGACTCCAGAGAATATCACATGGACAAATCAGTTGATTATTTGAAAAAGTTTGCGCCAATGGGCAGAGATGGCTCTTTTAAAATAAAATAAAATAAAATAAAAATAAGGCCTTCCACCAACTAAATACCTGCTTTCTTCAGGCTTTTTTGGTTACCACCACTGATCTATATGGGCCAGTTGTTCAAAATATTTAATCTGGATCAAAATGATCCTGATTTGGAAATCCCATTTTTTCCTATCCAGGATCAGGTAATCTGTCTTACTTTTATGCCGGTTTTTCAAAGCAACATTGGACTGGATCACCCTGATCCAGATACACAGTTTTCAAGATTACCAAATCCGGATTACCAGTGCTCTAAATGGGACAACATATCACAATGTGGGCTACCAGCTATGTAAAGAACAGGTAGAAGAGACAACATGGGGTCACTGTTTCTTATTAGTGTTTCTTATTTTGAGACAAAACACAAATGAGATAATTTTTATTTTATTTTTACTTTACTTTACTGAATAGCTTAATTGTTAGCATATGTCTACTTTATCACTGTTACAATGGTTACACAAGTCAAGTGCAAAATATAAATACTGTACAAGTATAAATGATACAAATGTATTATTTGACCAATTTTAAAGTTTACTACATTTTATTCCTGAAATCCACCTTGAAATCCTACCCCCTGTTGGGACCAAATCCTGTTTTTTTGGATCAAAGTTATCAAAATCCCACTGACAAGTTTTGAACAACACAAACTGAAGGTTTGATCCAGATTAAAACTTTGATTGGATTCCCTGATCTAATCTGATTTCAGAGTCCTTCTTTCCCCTTTGAACAACCCATTATCAAGATTTGATCCAATCCGATAACCATGCAAAATCCGATCAGAGTACATTTGAACAACTGGCCCTATATGACATAGTCATTATATATATCAGTGGTTACCACACAATGACATCAGCAAAGCAGACACAAGCTAACACAGTATCAAAACCATGATCCTGCATTTCATGTTGCTCACAGTTTGGTATCGCTTTAGATTACAGCCCGGAAAGTACAGCGTAATTAAAGTGATTTTACAGCGAAACCTTCGGTAATTATAGTGTACCTATAGTGGAACAATATTTTAAGTTTGGGGAATAAAGGGGTAACAAAGAAATAAAAAAAAATATTTATACTGTAAGTATTATAGAACTAAGGGGTACTTATTACTATTATGATACAACAGTCTCACATTTGGGAGCAATTTAGCAAAAACATACCTTTTTTTGAAATAATGGTAAACCAGTGTGCACTGTATAGGCTTTATACAAATTACAGGGTATATATCGATGGATTTAAAAAGTAATCTTTTTAACAAAAGTGCACTGAAAACGAAAACTATTGCATCTTTTGCTAAAATATTGGGGAAAGATACTCTTGTTTCATGTAGTGGAGCTTGTTGTTACCCTCTTGTTTCATGTAGTTACAGGGTAAGTGTGATATTGCGGGCTGTAAATTAAAGTGGTGTTTGTTACCCTCTTGTTCCATGAAACAAGACTATCTTTCCCCAATATTTAAGCAAAAGTTGCAATAGTTTTCGTTTTGAGTACACTTTTGTTAAAAAGATTACTTTTTAAATGGTTAAGTACAATAAAAATGCATACACACAATCTTATATCACTGACTCGGAAACCTTTATTTATTATACAAGCACCACTTACCCTGTAACCACATGAAACCAGAAAAATTGCATTCCCTTGAAACAAGTTAGCCCAAACTTAAATTTCTGTACTTTTGCTATCAATTTTTTATTATATATATATATATATATATATTTTTTTTTTTATAAATGCATAGATGTACCCTGTCATTTTTTAAAAAGCCTACAGTATGTATTGATACACAATTGCTACAAAAAGGTATGCAGTGTATGTTCTCATTAAATTGCTCCCAAATCTAAGATTGTTGTATCATAATAGTAATAAGTACCCCTTAGTTCTATAATACTTACAGTATAAATATTTTTTTTATTTCTCCTGGTTGTCACCCCTTTATTCCCCAAACTTTAAATATTGTTCCCTAATGCATGTAAGTTTATAGGTACACTATAATTACAGAAAGTTTCACTGTAAATTCCTCTTAATTACACAGTACTTTCCGGGCTGCAATCTAAAGCGTTACTGTAAGTTTTTGTGCATTTTACACATTCAGTTTGTGATGTTTTACACATACTGTAACATTGCAAAATTGTAGTATTTTTTTATACACTTTATGCTAACATTACATCAAAGAGTTTGTTTTTCCTAGAATTTATTATTAAGCAAACATGATTTTAATGCAACAATTTGTCAATATGTCAACAATAATGTTGTCATTATTTTTTTTTCATTGTGGCTTCATTGTGGCCATCTGAGAAACCCTGTGAGAGTAGCACACAACTCAACTTCTGCAGCATACAGTAAATCTAGACATAGATCATCAGTACAGCGAACTGAGTGACCATACATCTAGAAAACATATGAGACTATGAGATTTCTTTTATGTAAAGCACTCTTGAGTGATCATTGTATTTACCTTACAGTCCAAAATGATTCCATGCTTCATTATTTATTTAGACTCAATTTCCTGAGCATCTGATCAATCAGAGGTCCATTTCCCTCTGGTCATGTGAAAATGTATATGATTTGTTGAGGTTGCGGTAACTCTAACAGGAATCATCTTGCGGTGGACGTTTTTTTTAAATATCAAATTGAGAAGTGCAGCTTGACTGAAACAAACTAATAAAGCTTCAGATAGCTGAGACAGGAGCAAATACAATAAAAGCAGGAGTGAATTATCTTACAGGAGCTCAGTCCCCACTGGGGAAATTCATTTAGCTCTCCTGCAGTGAGATTCTTGGTGTAAGGATGACTGAGATTTCGTTGCAGCAACACTAACATAATTGAAAAACTATTTATGTGTTTCAGTTTAGCAATGAATATAACAAGTATATTCAGCAAACAGCTTTATTTTCCTTGTTACCCATGGTTTTGAGTTTCGTTGAACCAACCTATCTACAGTAGGCTATGCAATGCAGGTTTTCTAATTAGGTTTGACTGGTCTATTTCTTTTTTAAAAATTGCTTACTTGAGCAGGGTGTTTTTGGGGAGATTTTGGGCTGAAAACCACTGTCCTGTCCCAATCTGGCAACACTGCTCTAAATAAGAAAATAGGAACATCAAACACGACAGCGGTGAGAAAGCACTTAAGAAAGCATCTCATCGATGTGGATATGTTTCACAAGCTCTGCAATTCACCAGCATCATTATGACAGATGAGGTAATTAACAATATGACTGATTATAAAGTAGGCCTATAGGCCTGTATTTGAGGCTATCTGGCTATGTGAGACTGTAGTTTGAATTAATTCCTTTTCTTTTCATGCCACATTGACATTACAGTACAGAATAGCTATTTTGGCACTATCCTGAACTAAAACTGTTTAATGTGTCAGAACAGAAAAGAGGCTCTCAGGAGCATGCGTAAACATTATTTTGATTTTCCCAGAAAAAAACGTCCCGACTCCCGAGGCCTTCACATTCATAGACAAACTAGAAACTCGGGTACTGTCCTGTTTTTAAGTTTCATTGCAAACAATGTTCACACATTGGCAATAAAAAAAACGATCATTACATAAAAAATCTTACATATAGCCCCTTTAATGCTATAGATCTTACAGTTTATATTGTATCCCTATAGGCCTAGAGGTAACCTGAAGGCATTTTCTGTTTCTTTAAGACTTGTGCTCGATGTACAATGCAAATATCAACAAAGACATTCTTTTATTTTTTGCTTTTTCAGTTTAAAAAAAAAAACACACACACAAAAATGAAGAACTACTGTATGTATTATTGTATTGCAGTATTTGCATTTCAATCCCATGCTTGTATGCATTAAATATGCTCTTTTTTTGGAACACATTGTGACTGATGACAGTTTCATTGAAAAATGCACTCATATCTTTCTTATTAAGCATGTGGATCAGGTTGGATGCACAAAGATGGAATTGTGATAGGACGCAGATGAGAATGGAGAAAGAACCGCACATTTAATGTGTGTAGCTCACTTTTTTTTGTACATGTACTGTATGAGAGTGAAGAATAAGGGAGGGAATATAATGGGGAGAAATAAAAGATTGCAGTGAAGCTTTAATGTCTGGGAGAATGTCTTCATGGCAGAGAAGATGAATAGAGCAGCACTTCTGAGTTATCTCCTGTTCAAAAGCAGAAGCTCCCCTGCTGATCAGCAAGCTTCAGGTCTCATCATGTACTTACACTCTAAAAATATACACCCAAATACCTCCTTCACCACACCTTTGCCTCTCTTTACTTGCTTATCTCCTGCCATTATTCCTCTCTGATTTCGTTTGCATAAGTTCTTCCAGGGCATTTCCATAAACTGCTCGCTGATGCTTCGGCTGTTATCTGTGGCATTTTCTAAATTTGTGTTTTCTTAAAAAAAATCGTTAAAGGCTTTTAGATCTCCCTTTGTGTGTTGCTCTGTCAACATATAAATGTTTCTTTTTGAATTGCTCAAAAATAGAGAATTAGGCTACATCTCTCAGATAGCGAGAGACACTCAAATATGAATGATGAGATAATATCAAATATGGATAATGTATTTTATGTGTTCCACCCACAAGGTGGCATTACTTCTTAAATAGTCTTGTGTAGACAGACTTTTGACTATCAGTATTGATCCAGTCCACTTGCCAACTTCTGCCTGACATGTTTTTACATGCAGTTAGGACCAGGTATATCTAAAATACTTGATATTTATTGTAAATAGCACAAAGCTGAATATACGTCTGCTCACACATATCATGCATATTTGGTTTAGCAGCTACAAGTGTCCTAATCTAAACGCTTAGTATCTTGCAAGGATTAACCTGATCAATCCAGTGAGTAATTCTTTCTCAGGATCCTTTGTTGTTGTTAATGGGCAGATTCAAACATCAGCTTTGTTTTTTGACCAATGACAGATATGTATTTATTTCTTACTTTTATTTCTTCCTTATTTACATGTTACTTTTTTCATTAAAGGAAGAGATGGATTTTTATAGATTTTTAAAAATGACCTTTAGTGTGTAACATAGCTTTAAGTGAATGAAAACATCCTGCAAAGTTTTAAATCTGAAAGTGCACTGTATATAAAGTTAATGTTTTCAAAAGTAGGAGTCGATTCTGAGTCAATGAAATTGTTTTCCGTTTGACGTCAAGACGAAACATTAACATATTGCCCGCCCACTTATTGCACGTGCAGACACCAGGGAAAACTTGAACCTCAAAATGGCAGCTGATTCCTGTGGATACTGGATAGTAGGGGCATAGAATTTAGTAGGGATGCTTGGGATGTGTACCTACCAATATCCAGTGAAACTGATTTGTCTCTAGCAATAATTTTGATCAAAAATTTTAATATTTATACACTCACCTAAAGTATTATTAGGAACACCATACTAATACTGTGTTTGACCCCCTTAATTCTATGTGGCATTGATTCAACAAGGTGCTGAAAGCATTCTTTAGAAATGTTGGCCCATATTGATAGGATAGCATCTTGCAGTTGATGGAGATTTGTGGGATCCCGTTCACAAAGCTCCTTTTCCACCACATCCCAAAGATGCTCCTCCATTTTAAGACAGTGAACTGTTCTGTATATAACCACTGTTGCCTAGCTGGGTCTTGTGTTTTTTATGTATTTCTTATTTTATTTAACCAAGAAACATCTAATTTATATTCAAATCTCTTATAAGAGCATTCTGAGAAAAACATTTTCTGCAAATCCTGGAACACAAACAGTTAATAATAGACCTAGGTCCCGCCTACTTAACACACATTGCTAAACTGATTGGCTTTGTGTTTTATTTCTAACTTGTGAGAGGCTCATTTGGTTATATGAAGCGGCAAAGAAAGCTCCTCTGCAGGAAAAGATGCGGAAAGCTAGGGAGTGAACTTGTGGGAGAGTACTAACCGAATTTTCATTTTTGGGTGAACCATCACCTTAACTATCCCTTTATTGACATATGCAGACATGTGTTTTGCTTCTTCAAAAAGCAAGGAACAACACCGTATTGCACTATTGCATTGCACTATGAACAGAGTAAAGTTAAGTCTTTGTTAAACTCCATTCTTGTCTTTAATAGTTACCATAACATTACATAATTCATTAACCCTTTTCATTTCCTGATTCCTCAGCTTCTGGGAATGTCCCCACCAATCTCAAAACCAAATGCCCTTGCTTGATGGCATCATGTCGAGAAGAAGCTGTGGTCTACAATGTGAAGGTAGGCTAAAGCCAGTTTTTTTTGCACTGCCTAAGGATGAGCATGTGAAGAATCAGTGGTTAAAATTAATCTTTACCATGATATCACAGCATTATAATCTTAAATTTTAGCTGTGTTCCCTTTGTTTTTTTGTTTTTACTGACTACTACTTTTCAAATCTCGGAGTTAAACGCAGGATTCGCAAACTCTTGCTCTTGAAAGATGGTGTTCAAAATACTTAGTTTTGAGTTTGACATTGTGTAGGTCTCCTGCTAACTTGCTAACTCATGTTACCACTGTCTTGCTGAAATACTTCTGCTAAGTAGCTTTGGGCCACTATTACCTAAAACTGTGTCTATTAATCCAGATTATCTGTCTTTCTCATTACTTTGAGGAAAGATTAAGCATGGAGCAAGATTTGTTTTACCTACGTTGGTTACATCAGTCATTCACGCTAGAGCTCGGCTAATGCCTACATTGCATACATGCACAGTTATTGAGACCACTTCGGACTTCGCGCTCACAAGAATATGGTATAATCGACGTCATTGTTTGTTAGTCTGTTTACTCTGGTGTTGGAAGCATACATCAATGGAAAGCTTATTTTGAGCTTTATTTTGAAAGCTTATTTTGAGTTCAGCTTTCAGATGATATAATCTTAATTAAAAAAATTGACCCTTGTGACTAGTTTTGTGGTCCAGGGTCACAAATGGGAATTGGGAAATATATTTTCTTTTCATAAGGGATACTTGTACTGTATGCGATTAAAGGTGCAGCCAGTGACTCACCAAGCAAAAGTTTCAATTTGTGCTGGAAATTAATCCATAGCTTTTAAGCAGTGCAGGTAAAGTCACAATTTGTAACCTACGGTATTTTAAACAGAGAATGTTCATTCAGCCAGTAACATTAGCAATTAATTACAATGTGATATTATTATAGACCTTTGGAATTTTTTTAACAGTTCAAAACTTGAAGGTGACTAAAAATGATTAAAACCTCAAGAGTTTTTTTTCCAGAATCCAAGCACATCCCTTTCATTTTATTATATTGCGCAAGTGTTTATTGATTGTATGTTGTCAGTGTATTGGATTACGTAAGAAGGTCAGAGGTTTACTTTCACAGAGAGCTAATGGTGTGTGCCATTTTGGAGATCACAAAAAAAAAAGCCTTTGAGTTCTGTCACTGTGACAAAGTGTCTGTGTAACCGTGAGGATCAAATACTGTGCCGTCGGTGGGAAAGTGTGCTGCTGACATCATTGCTATTGGCATCTAGGCAGGATGTATTGGTCAGTAAGGGCATGGCAGTGAATACTGGACTCTATAAGATCTAGCTGTGTGCAATTACATATGCCCTTAATTACCTGCCGTTCAACCCTGTACAGATACTGATGAGAAAGCAGGTGGAAAATGTGTTTTGAACAGTGTTACCGATAAACAAACAAGTAATGACTTATTAGCATTGCCTAGTTCTAATGACTGCTGCGTGCCGGTTTGACAGAGTAGAGTAATTAATTTCATAAATGTTAAATATGGTAAATTAATGTTGCTTGGGTCCTGCATAGCTTGAAAGGCGTAATTTGACGGGTATACCAACCTCCCTCTAGCAACAGCCGAATTTGAGTTATGACTTAATTTGGCAAGCGTTTAGATGTGAATATTCATTTTGTTTTGCTAATCATTTGAATATGGCATTTCAGTTTATATGTATTTATTTTGGCTGGGGCCAGATAGAAATGATGAACCTTTGCATAATTTGATACGTGAACCACCATCAACTGACAGTTTGTTGAATTATTTTCAGGGCTTTTTTGGAATATTCATTGGTCAAGAAAAGTGATGAAATGGCAGGGATTGAGGGTGGAACAGGATTGGTGGATGAAATAGGCACCCATATGATCACCAATAAGCTAGCCCTGATGTATAATATATCTATATTTTTTAAATGCTTTATCTTTTCTATAAAGCTGGGGTCTGCATAAGCAGTCAATGTTCCGATGGTGCATTGTCCATTATACCCTGGTGGTAGCTTCTATAACTACACCATCTGAAGGTTAAATTTTTCATAAATGTATGAATTAGCTTTTTTGGTAAGTGTAGTCTTTTAAAAAAGGAATGTGAAATAATAAACTAAGTGTAAAACAAACCTGTCTTCCCATTGTTGGTTTTACAGAGCTTGAATTTCGGCATGGGATTGGGTGTATTGTGCTTAGTTTTACATATTTCCGCAGATTTTGTGCTTGCACTTAAAGTGCGTGCACTTTTTTGCTGCTTATTGCACTTAAACATTCAAATACACACAAAAAAATGTCAAAATGCCAGTCTTGCCAAGTTATGTGAACGTAAACAGTTCAGAAAGAAAATGTATAATGGATCTAGGGTGCATTTCCCATACAACACAGTAACTCTCTGCTCAACTAATCAGCTGGATCACTGAAGAAATCAACTAGCAAGTGACGACCAGGGATGAAAAAACACAAGACTGTAACAAGACTTTAAGCATAAATTCATGTTTTTACAGGTTGCTCCCATGGACTTTTATTGTATTTTTCGATTGGTTCTGAGTGCCTGACAACTGTGAGGGGGGTGAATGTTTTCGAACTCGTTAGTTTAGATCATATTTAGATATAAAATGTATAACAAATAAGGGCGTGGTTAACTTTGATTGACAGCTTGATTGACAGCTGATAAAGACATCAGCATTGCTTATTTTTGGACCAAAATGTCTTTTCGATGCTTCAAAACATTCTAACTAACCCACTGATGTCACATGCACTTTAATGATGTCTTTATTTCCTTTCTGGACAAGGACAGTATACAATAAATTTTCAATGGACTAAATCTAAAATATCTTAAAGAGTACATATCATGTTTTTTACATATAAATCATACATTTGTGGTCTATATAAAGCGAAACTGTAATGCTTGGGTCTGAATTCCTCATTATTATAGCTCCACAGGCCCCTTTTCTACCCCTTTTCCGATGAGCAACTCATTTTGAAGTGGTCTCTTTAAATAAAAAGGAGATGTGTCATACCCCGCCCGCTCTCCAGGTCGCTGAGTTCACACTCGGTTCAACTCCACCCCGTTCAGCCATATTTGTAGTTTGATTAGAGATTTACGATTATAAAGCGTCAAAGAACATTTTTATTCACACGTTAAAAAAATGTCAACAACGGAAGACTTGTCCTTCAAGCCTTACATGTTCGATCCAGAGCGAGCGATTTAAAAAAGACGACGACGAACCTGCAGAACAACGTCTTCATATGATGTATTGCAGTGGTATGTAACTGTCTGTATTGTTTTATAAGTGAAAGTCGATTATTTCTCTTGTTAGAACAAGCACACTGACAAGATAAATGACGGTCTAATCTTACCACTAAAAATCTGTATTGATAATATGATACGTTTAGAAAAGCATCAGAAAACACAGCAGCTAAATGACCATCGATGAAACTCAAGAACAATAATACTGCAGACGTCTAATGTTACTTCAAAACAAAAACAAAGCTAGACAAAGGTACTGCTAAACCATGACCACCATGTGTTTTAAGAAAGTAAAGTACTTTATTTTTATTAACGATATTTACAGCTTATCGAAATGCTCTGTTCGTCGTCTCCAAAGATAGAAGGAATTTACCTCTCATTCAGACGAAGTCGATCGGCAAACCCTTCTTTATACTGGCGGAGGTTGTTGAAGTGGGAATCCTTGAAGTTCTTCGGGTCACTACATCCAACAACCGAACATTTTGACTTGCCCTCTCGTAACTTCTGCATAATTGAGCTTGGACTACAAAATCGGAGCGAGAAATAAAAATGGTGGATTGCTCGAAGTTGGACCAGTAGTCAATGTCCTTATTTGTCAGTTCCGCTGCACATATTGTGACGTAATTGTTCAAAATAGAGAACAGGAAAATCTGAACAGGTTTCAAAATATGACCAAAATAGAATATAAAGATATAAACGAATCACCTGAAGAGAATAATTTTAACTTTTCTGTACTTAAAAACACTCCAAATGTACAACAAAATGCAGTTAAGGGCTAAAAAAGTGGATTTAGCATGATATGTCCCCTTTAAACTGTGTTCTGAAGATGAACGGAGATCTGACAGGTTTGGAATGAGGGTCAGAGTCATTTATGACATCATTTTCATTTTTGGGTGAACTAACCCTTTAATGTCTGCTAACTCTATTGTGATGGTCCTCCAACAGACTTTCTACCAAGTAACTTTGCAACTACATGTCAACTCATTCTAACCCTAACCCTACCAGTCTACTAATACTCTACAAACACAATAATGAGAGTTAGTAGACATGTAAGTGCAACATTACTTATAGTCAACAGAATGAGTTTAAGGGGTTTAATCAAAATAAAGTAAAATCTTTGTTATATAATGTTTAGATCTGATTAATCTCACATAAACAAAGTATTTGAGTCAATGAATTGATTTCAGATAACTGGTGTTCATTTAGTGTTCAATAAGCCAGTCATAGTCCAGTCCAGTAGTGTCCGTCCTCCACGTCTCCATAGACAACTAAGCCATTAAGCTGATTGGAACGCGCAAATGCCCAGGCCATAGATGCCGTGATATCGGTCGTCCAGTTTGCCTCTCCAGTGGCAGGAAATTGGACATTCTGATCCACTGTCTGTCCAAATCATATTGGACCTGGGAGTCCGGGTGCACAGGGAACACAGGCCTTATCAGAGGATAAACACAACACTCGCACGGGCGTCCCTGTTCTATAAACCTCTATAATAACCAGCCCATCCCCATTTTCTCTCATCCGCGGTGCTCTATTTCTGATCCTACCCTTCATCTCAGCTTCTAGTTGTCTCTGGTGAGAGCAATAGATTTCTTTACAGGGCCAAACAATGCAGGATCCTGAAATTGCATTAAAGCATGCTAATGTAATCTCTCATGCCTGTAAGCTATCGGGTTTGTTACTTTCCAGCATGCTTATTAGAGAAATATTGTGCGGCTGTGTGTGGCTGGGTGTGCGTGTTCACAGAATTCATGGATGACGAGTTTGAAACAATTTGTTTTTTGCTGCAAACGGTGGTGTGGAGGAAATCATTATGTATTGCCTAAACTTGGCATATGGCTACTAATAACCACAGAATTTGTTCTATAAATCTGTGATGGCATTAATGTTTTCAAGAGCCTATAAATGTGCAATCTTTTTCCCTTTTAACTCTGATAGATGTTGGAACGCTGTAGGCCGTTCCACTGTAGACACCAGACCCATTTACACGGTTTCTTAAAGAAAGAGGTCATGCAGACCAGTGACTTAACGTCCTTTTTATTTAACACACACGCACGCACATACACGCGATAATCATCAGTTATGTTAGTCCTTTTCTTTGCACTTGTACAGTCTGACCTTACGCTTCCATTCCCTGGTATAAAGGCAAAGCAAACTTGCCCTAGGCGAGCTATATTTCACAACTCTTCAGGGACTGGCTTGATGGATCGGTCCTTCATATAGAAAACCCATAAAGCCTGATGTTTATGTGCAAGCAAATGAGTATTTGTGTTTCATGCATGTGTTTGGAGAGATGAGTGTAGGCACGCCTGCCATATTTACAGGTTACAACAAATGATTAGTGTGTTTGCGTTTACAGGCAGAGTTTCTAGCTGAGTTGTCGTCTCCATATTTTTAAGCACATTTTGGGATAGTGCATAACAATGATGATTTTAAAAAAAAGTGTCCGTAAAGACATTTAAAAAGGATTTATATTTTATTTACAGTAAATACTTATTACAATATTTAATATTGCTTTGACTTCTTTCAAACATTTGAACGGTACTATAGTGTAAATGAAGAAACCAAAACTGAACATTCAATGAACAGTTAACTTTTGATGTATGAAAAATGGCTAACACAATAGGCCTACTGCAAAAAAATGTTTTGCTGCTTTAAGCCTGTTGGAGGCAATATTGACTCTCTGTCTAAACTACCTCAGACACAAACTTCCCACTGGAGACGAAATCCTGCTGTTATGCTGAAAATGTGCAGGCAGCTGCTCCAAGCTGCTGTGGTCATGTTTGACATTTCACGTATACTCAGCCTTTCAGGGGCCTGTGTGTCTTGCACAGTTTCTAGAAAGACACGTCCAAATACAATGCACTGATGTATCAGAATGAGATGTCTTGTTTTTAAAACATCAAAGCTACACCAATCAGAGCTCAAATGCCGTGTTCAGACTACACAATATTTTTGTTTGTTACGTCCCTGTCATTATGCGATTTTGATTTCTAAATTCTTGTCGGGGACAAGAAACACGTTGCTTCCCGACCAATCATCTCTTGCTGTTTTTAATGACATGCAAAATGTCAGTGAGATGCCGGATCTAGCATCTGAATTCCGTAAACAAGAGCGTTAACAAAAAAATGGCTATCGAAGTGGACTGTTAGCTTAAAGGAGTAGTTCACTTTAAATTATCAGCAAAAGTTTTTTTTTTTACTCACCCCCATGTCATCATGGATATCTTCCATGTCTTTCTTTCTTCAGTCGAAAATAAATTAAGGTTTTTGATGAAAACCAGGATTTTTCTCCATATAATGGACTTCAATGGGAATCAAACGACAGTTTCAGTGCAAACTGCAAATTGTTCAAAGGGCTTTAAACGATTTCATAAGGTGAATAAGGGTCTTATCAAGAGAAACGATTGCTCATTTTAAAAAAAATAATAATAACAAAGTTTAAGTTTTATAAGCTCAAATGGTTGCCTTGCTTTGTTCCGTGATGCGTGTTCGTGACTCTCCTGTTCGAACTCGTTCATCAAAATGAATGAATCTTTTTTTCGTGTCATTTGGTTCATTCAACGAACGAAATTAATGAGTTGACTCGGGAAAAGATTCGTTCATTTTGATAAACAAGTTCGAACAGGAGAGTCATAACGCGCATCACAGAGCAAGGCGACCATTTGAGCTTATAAAACGTAAACTTTTTTTATTATTAAATGAGTGATCGTTTCGCTTGATAAAACCCTTATTCATCGTCTGGAATCATTTAAAGCTCTTTGAACAGTTTGCAGTTTGCACTGAATCTGTCTTTTGGATCTTGAACTGTTTAGTTCCCATTGAAGTCCATTATATGGAGAAAAATCCTGGAATGTTTTCATCAAAATCCTTAATTTCTTTTCGACTGAAGAAAGAATGACATGGATATCTTGGATGACATGGGGTGAGTAAATTATCAGCAAAAGTTTTTTTTTTTTTAAAAGTGAACTACTCTTTTAATAATACGCACCAATTCCAGCACTCACCAGGTTACTGAAGCACAATATCTTTTGTCGACATGCTAGTCTTTTAGTTGGGACGACATGAAGCGTTGTAGACGCGGCGTCGTCCACTATAACCCTTTTTACAAGAAACTTTCGATTCTTGCATATCCATCCCCGTTACACCCATTGTCGACCCTATGTCAGACGCATCGGGCTGAAATTGTGTACTCTGAATCCTGCTTTAGTCTATAACTCAAAGATGAGCTTTTTCTGATGCATTGTGAATTCTTTCCTGTCAGCCACATGGTAAATACAGCCTTGGAAAGGTAATGGGAGTTCCTCTGTTTTCCCAGCACACTTCAAATCTGCAGGTAGTGGTTTGTAGACTTAAGGTGAACTCCATTAAATAATGTGTAATTGCCTGGCGATGGTGTCTTTTGTTGTGTCACCGTCGGAAAAGCTCTCCACAGAATTGCTACAAATGAAGGAATTGATTTTCCTCCCATTGCCATTATTTCTTTCTGTGTCAATTCACCACCAAACCTCCCCCTGCCCCGTCGCTGCATGGTCTTATCTTCACTATAGTGCCCATTACCCCATCCATTTATCTACTGGCCACAAGAAGAACATTCACCTAAACTTCTCACTTTTAGATTTATTTTATCCAGAGTGAGTTACAGTGCATTCAAACTATACATTATATCAGGATGTGCATTCCATATGAGTAAAACATATGACCTTGGTGTTGATAGTGCCATGCTGTACCGCCTTAACTGTGAGTGTGTTAGTTGATAATTTTGCTAGTTAACAGTTTTTACACAATCCTGGAGTGTAGGGGTGGTGATGGCGCTGTGGATAAGACACATGCCTTTGGTGTGAGAGACCCGAGTTCGAATCCACTGTGAGATACCAATGTGTCGTGCGACCTCTGACACATATAGTAAGTGTAAGTCGCTTTGGATAAAGGCGTCAGCTAAATGAATAACTGTAACGGATTTGTCTAAATTGATAGCCAGTGAAAATGTCACAATATAGATCCCAACCAACATAAATGCAAATATTTAATTGTATTATGTTTTTTTTAAATATTTAAATATGTATTCATTTAACGTGTATTTTTATTAATTTAACATGTTATTGTATTGATTTATTTAACATGTTCATTTGATTAAGTTTACCTGTACTTTTTTTAATGAATGTCTTTTTTTTTTATTTAACATGTTATTTATTTATTTAACATACAATCATTTACACATTTATTTAGATTTATGTACATTTAATTTAGGAGGGTTATTTAAAGTGAGGAATGAATGTTTGGAACAGTTTGTAATGGAACCATTTTTCTCTGCCTTTTTGAGATGAACAGAAATGCTAACTGATGTCAATTTCCTGGCATAATATACTTTTTTTGGGGCTTGGTATATATAAACGATTTTATGCAAAATGCCATTAACCCCACAGAAGCAAACAGTCTCGTTGCAGGCAGTAAGCAACTACACTCTCTGTGTGAAGAATGAAGAATGTGTAAGGCAAATAATGATACCTTCTCCTAGACTCGTCTCTCTCTGTCATTCACAGCTGTCAGACTGTTGTGAAGCCCAACTCGGGTGACAATTAGAGAGGATTCATACCAGACAAATGAACAACAGGGAAAGAAAAGTGTGAGTGTGTGCATTTGGTGTATGTTGTTGTGTGTGTTTGACAAGGTTGTGTGTGTGCGTGGGTGGGGATATGTTCGCTCTATCTTTCGACAAGACCAGAAAGTGCTGTGATACATGAAAATCCCAAATAATTCCTCATCTCTGCAGCATCCCAAAGGGAAGAGTAAAGGGATAAACCCGACCCAGAGGAAATACAGCTGCTCCGATGACAAATCACCGGTGTAATGGGAACAAAACGGGGTGTCCTGTGTAGAATCATAAAGAGAGGGCAACAATCTCCTAGGAATTGAATCAATTAACAGGTTTAAGCTAATGTTTTGTATTTCGTTGTCTAAATTTGGTTTACAATGAGGAACTATGAGAATCTGTTCACATACACTCTAAAAAATGCTGGGTTATTTTAACCCAATTTTGGGTCAAATATGGACAAACCCAAAATGTTGGGTTAAAAATGTAATGTAAAAATTTAACCCAACGGCTGGGTTAGTCCATATTTGACCCAAAGTTGGGTTAAAACAACCCAGCATTTTTTAGAGTGTATCATTTTAAATACCTTCAGGACTGAAGTCTGTTTAATCAGCAGAAACTGTTTCTTCTTTATACAAGCGATTAAAATGGGAATTATTATGCCAACAGATTGTTGAGGTCTTTGAATCTTAGAGCAAAAATCAAAGTCTACGCTCTTCAATAGATCATCAACTTCACATCACCTTCATTTGGACCTTACCAAATCATTCTCTGCCAATAATTCAGTGAGCATGTACTGTATAAAAGTGTTGAGGAGACAGGCAGAGCTCTGGAAACTCGGTGTGAGCTTAGATGAGATGGAATCCCTTGTGGCTTTGATATCTCAATGACATGGACATGATTTGATATACAACAGCTGACAGAACAGTATCAGACTCAGAAGTGGAATGTTGGGTTGTGCTGTATATGTAAACTTCTTTCAGTTTAGATGATTTAGGTTCATTCATGGAAAATTATGGGGCAAAGCATTGCACCAGAGTACACATTAATATACCCATTGTTTTGAAAGTGGAAGTTAAGACGCTTTATATGTTTAAGATTAATTCACTTTAAACCATTTACTTACCATTCTGTGCTATATCCATTTTTTCAACTTCTGCTGGTGAATCCATTAAGTCCATGATGCATGCAAAGATAAATAACATGTTGTATTTCATTAGTCTTTAGGTAAGACACTTAAGGTGAATAGGATACACGTTTTAGATATCCCTAATTGAATGAATCAGTTAAATATGATTTAGTTTTCTGAATTTGGTATTCGTTTTGGTATTACATGTTCTATTTAAATAGGCAAATGAGCCATTATCTCATTAAATATGCTCTAACGTGCGTACATTTCCAGAATAGAACCAGGTTCAAAGTGCAATTTATGACAAATTCTCATAATTGACCAGTGCATGAAAAAACAATGGTTTTGTGATGGTGTCTTGCCTACTATAGACCCACTTTTTGTTGAAATGCAACTTTTTCCTTTTATAAATAACTTTTTTTTTTGTAGTATGACATTTATTTGATTTGGCTTAAATTGCTGTATAAAACATAACATATGCTCCCAGTACTTGTCTGATTGAAGTGATGGCAATCTGTGTCAGTCTGCCAGAACATTACAGAGCCAACTCTGTTTCCATGTGGGTCTTATATGAGGCTCTTAGCTGGGATATACTAGACACGTTGTGGACTTTTCCACAGCGGAAATAGATAACCACACCCCATCTACCATGCGGTTCTCATCAACCTGGATACCAAGGTTATTGCACACCGCCAGGAAACTACATTAAGCTGCAGCGTTGAAAAAAAAAAAAAAGAAAAAAAGAAATACAAAGAAAGGAAAAGATGAAGAACAAGGTTGATAGCTAATGGATTTTTGAAAGCACTGAACTCTTTTGATAAAATTAGAAGTTATTTTTTCCAAACTTCCATTTGGATAACATTTAACCCTAAAGATCAACTCATTAACATTAGTAAATGCATAAACTAACAATGAAGAAGACTTTACAGAATTAATTTTCTATGTTCATATACATTTTTACATTATAATATTACATTTTTAGTATTTCATATGTTGTTTAGAATAGATCAGGCTACTTTACATTTAAACATACACATTGACAAAATAATAATGTATTATGATGATAAATTAATTGACAGTGAACTTCAGTATGTTTTTAATATTAAAATGAATTAGATTTGTAAATATTGTAAAAAGAAAATTCATGAAACCTAATGCAATAACCTTTTTGTAAAGTGTTGTAGTATTTTTCCGTGCTGACAATGACACTTGACCAGTCTAATCATGTTGCACTTTCTGCAGATAATTTGTTTAAAATGAAAAATTCTGTCATTATCTTCCCATAAACCAGGATACAGAATGAACCAGGACTGCAATAGATGTCCACCGAAAGTAAAATACAACTAATCTTAGTTAATGATGGCTTTGCCTTTTCTGCTTTAAAGTTGTTATGCCCGTTTATAAAGTCTTGATTTTGTTTTGGGGTCTTTTAGAATAGGTTTGTATGCTGGTAAATTGTTAAAAAAGTGTTTTTTGACCATTCATCAACTATTGTCGTCGTTACCAACATAGTTCAACCAGGGGCGCAACTGCCCAGTTTCAGAGGGGTATGCAGCAACAATTTTAGCGCACCCCCCCCCCCCCAAAGGGAAAAATAAATGTAATGTAAGTGTGCAAAATTAATACAATTAAACTAGCTACTCCTCCTTGATGAACCCCCCTAACAAAAACTATAAGCTCCATTGGAACAGCAAAAGTGTTTCTCACAGGATTTTAGGTAAAACTGTAGTAGGTGGACCTCTGTTTCTCTGGGGGGGTTCGGGGGCATGCACCCCCATAAGAAAAAAACCCCGCCTCCTCTAGCCTGGCTGTTTGTCCTCTAAAATTTTATATAACATTGAAGGAATGCAGAAATGATGTAAAAACGCACAACAGCAGCTACATATAGAAATACAATATATATAGCCTATATTTTTTTAATTTTTAATTTTTTTTTTACCATCGCTTTGGCGCCCCCCATTGTGCTGCGCCCCTATGCGCCGCATATAGCGCATACCCACTTTTTGCGCCACTGAGTTCAACGATTTGGCATTTTCCAAAACCATAGTTCCAATGAACACCGCAAACTAACATGGTTGGAACTGCAGATCTCAATGTGGTTAGAAAATTTTGTTAAATTACATGTAAATTTAAATAGATCATGCTCTTGGGCACAATGAGCAAGCTAACATTCAGGACATTCTATATCTTTCATTCTATTTAAATATGTATACATTTGAATCTATATATTTTGGCGTGTCAAGTTCTCAGCAGCATTTTTGAAGAGTGCGCATGTGTGTACAATGCAGAAAAACGAATAAAGAAAAAAGCATGGAACAAAAACAGTGGAGTAGTCTTTAGGTACCATGTTTGTTATTGTAGCATCTCGGAGATCTCGAATAGATAGATTAATTAACAGAAGTTATTACTCTTCCACCTGCGTGTGACATTAACGGCAGCCCTATATTGTTGAACAAATGTGGTTCAAATGACAGGTCTGGGGGTGTTCCTTTAACACCCATGTTTAGAGTTTCCCCCGGAGCCCTGCATTCACGCAGAGTTGGACAGAGGCTGATTATGCTATGCCATTCTGTATTCTTTTTGTGTTTCCCTCTAAATTAAATATATTCGCTCAAGGTAACCTTTGTCGAGTGCATCCAACACAACCACGGCCATGTTACAACAGTTTTGGGAAACAGTCATGACTAGTTGGTTAGAGTGCATCATATGGTAGCTAATCAGCAAGTTACAACATTGTTCTGGAAACACATCCCTGATTAGTTCCAGTCTCTATGAATCCCCTCCTTACGAAAAGTGCAATGCGTTTTGATTGGTCGGCTTGAACAGTGTGTTTTAGAAATGTCACGCCCCTTACCATAACTACAACACATTACTATTGCAACTCAACCAGGGGTGCGTTTCCCGAAAGCATCGTTAGCCAACTATGGTCTCAAGTTCCGTCGTTATCAGCATAGTTCAAGGAGTCGGTGTTTCCCAAAACAATCGTTCCAACGAACATTCGCAAACAGCGTCGCAAAGTTCTCGACAGCTCTCAACCTGTCGTTAGAGGCATAGTTTCTATATTGCGTGACATTTGGATGTAATAAATCCTTATGAGCAAAATAAGCAAGCTGACATTCAGTACAACCGGTGCCTTTTACTATACATACAAATGTCATCTACGTCTTTTAGTTTGTCAAAAGATTTAAAGTATCGTGTTTGAAGAGTGCGCATGTGCGAACGTGCTCTATATGCAAGAATGAGCCAAATATTGAGTCTGGTAATAAAGCAAAATAACTGAGAACCATTTGAAATAGTCTTCAGATGACATGGCTGTAATTTATATTAACAAATCTAGCGTTAATTGGATCTCAAACAGTTTCATTAAAAGTATTATTACTCCACCACGTGCGAAACCCACGTGGTTGAACGATACTTTGCGACAGTGGGTTTCGGGAAACAATCGTGACTAGCTAGTTGATTTCTCCAACGATGCATCGTACTATGATCGTGAAGCAGCTAGTTACATCGTTGTGCGGGAAGCGCAACTCTGGCCTCTTCCCTCTTTTCAAATAAGGGATATTGTAACATGTACTTTCTCATTAGAAAACTCAAGACTACAGTTGAGGCATTTGAAGGAGTTCAGAAACACTGCTTATTGAGATACACTTACTGAATAATTCCCTTTGGAGTGGACTTTGTGGTTTGCAACTTTGCAGACCTTTTTCGTGCTCAAACAGCAGCATTGCATAACAAAGCATAATAGGTCCTATTGAATGCTTCTGGTGCATCTTCTAATGAAGGGACAGGAAGCAGCAGTATGCCTGGGCCAGTAGGACCATAATGAAAAGTAATTAGAATCATTTGGACTCTGGGTTTAGTGAGAATCCTGATTAATGACATGCAACAGTGAGAGTTGAGAAACTGCTCTCCCAGGCACTGAAGATCATTGCTGGAGAACAAGCCACTGGCCGAGCTAGCAGATCAAGAACTCCAGCTTTCACCTGCCGCTGCCCCACTTTGAAAATAAAGGACAACATAAGAGAGAGAGACCGAGAGAGAGAGAGAGGGAGAGGATTGAATATGGATTCCAAAGCCGGTGCTCTTTGTGATACTGGTGAGCTTGAGACAATTTCTACTTCACTGCCATAAATCTAATAAAAGTGAAATTCTTCAAAACACCTTCAAAACTCAATTCAAGCCTGAAAAATGGAGGCCTGGTGGAGGACACATGTATGTGTTGCTGTAAAAGTAATATTGAGCTGCACACAATCATAAACCAGCTACTGCTGTGATCATATTCAGTTTTCTGTGTACATGAATATATTCTTAATGTTTAGTAATGTCTTGTTGAATGTTTGTTTTATTCTATTATTTTTGTTTTCAAATTGCTATATTATTTTTTTAGCATCATGACATCATATTTATGTTTCCCTTGGTTTCCTGTTGCTACCTTTTATAGATGCTTTGGAAATTATAGATGTAAAACAATCATAGCAATAAAGTACTTCGAAATTGCCACTGAATAGAATGCCAAGAAAGAGAGTCTCACTACGCCGCTGATGACTAACAGTCTCGGTCGAGCTGTTATATCATATCAGTTCTGGTGGACAGCATTATTTCAGTGTGCATAAACAGGAAAACTGAACTAACCAGCTTTAGCCAGAAAGTAATATTGCTTTAAAGGTGAAGTGTGCTTCTTTTATTTGTTTTTGACCAGATGTAGATTGATGTAGAAATACTTCACCTTTAAGCTGGCATTTAAAGTAGCATAGTAAACCATCCACATTCAAATGATGTTTAAGAGAGCGAGAGGCTTATTGCTGTCCTCTAACTGGCATCTAGAAGAGTATTTCTGAAATAGTGCACTCTGTGTGTTTGGCGGTCTTATCTGATTCTACAGGGAGACTTTAATATTTACTAGAAAAACAAAGCACAATGTGACACTGGATATGAAATTAATCTCCCTGGAGGAGATGAGGGGAATATAGCTTCAGTAAATTACATGGTGAGATCTGCCAAAACCTCTAGTAAATTCTGTGAATTTCTCTGACAGGCCCTCTGTGATGTAATCGGTTATTGGAGCATGTTGAATCCCTCAACCAGTCGCACTCTCTACAGAAAAAAACAACAACAAAAAAACAGCACAGCTAAATATTTAAATAGGTGTCCAGTAATTCAAGGTTGAGGTGTCATTTTTAAGGGTGAATGAGACAATAGACTGAAACATTTCAAAATATAATGTAATTCATCTATCTGTCTGTCACTCTACAGGTATCTGTCTCTGCCTGTCTGTTTTTAAAAATTAGTCATGGTGAATGAATTTATTAATGTATTTAATGAATCCTCTTTGCATTCAAATTGAAAGTTCTTTTCCATTCAAATTCTATTTGCTGAAATTGAATTTTGTTTGAGGACTTCAATACTGCCCCACAAAGGCAAAAAGACCTTATCTCGCTAGAGTGTGGAACTGAGAAAAATTACTTTAAAGATATTTAGTTGTCCTGCCAAATTAATTATAGGTAGGACACTGAAAATCTTAGGTTTAACTAATGAAAATTATCGACGTAACAAAATTTTGAGCTCAAACTTGACTTTTGACCACTGTTTTAAAGTTACTGTACTCTGCCTTTGTATTGTCAGCAAAAAGTGAGAAGTCATGCCAAGGCAAAAGGCAGTAGCTTCCACATTATCAATATTTGGTTACTGATCACCATTAACAAAATCATTATAGTAACACCTGTATAAATTCTAGTGATCATGGCATTTATTTTGTGTGATTTACAATTACCTATAGCCTTCTACTTATTGTAAAATACCTCCATACTAGCAGGAAAGACTAAAGAGTATCTTTAAGTGGTACCTACAGTACCAAGTGGCATAATTCTCTTGCTAAACACCCCTTCAAAAGGATCACAATAAAACAGATCCTCACCCACATTCCACCCAGAGACTGGTTTAAAAATACTGGTGAATTTATTAGACGCATAGTTCCACAGGTGTTTGTTTACCGATATTCAAGTTAGAAAGTGTCACGCTCCGTTCACGAAAATTAGCATGCAGTCCTTTACCCCTTAGGACCCGTTCTGGTTCTAGTAAGGAGCACGTTCTGGACTATCTAGACGACTAATGCATTTATAGCACAGCCTTCTGTGTTCTGCGTCTTTTCAGTGTACGTTGGTTTCAGCTGTCTGCCCTATTATTGTGCGTGCACTTCGCTCATCCCTCGGATTTATTCCGGACGCCACTGTGTTTTGTATGCATGCTTTTAACAGCTGTTCTGATGTTGTAGCTATGCACCAGCACTTCTTGCTCCATTTTGTTGTATGCACCAATATACACTTGTTGCTTCATTATTATCGCTCCATGTGATATTTTAGTCCCGCGTCGACTCTAACATGTTCAGGGCGGACCTAAAGGCGCCGGCGAAGGCGGGTCGACGTCTGCACCTGGTGGCCATCTTGTCACAGGCAGCTTGCTCACTCGTAACATATGGCGCTTTTCCACTGCATAGTACGGTACGGTTCGGCTCAGTACGGTTCGACTCGGCGCGGAACAGTTCGGCTCGCTTCGCGTTTCCACTGCGTGGTACGACTCGACTCGGTATGGATCGGTTCGGTTCGCTTAGCTCGGTTGCTTTTCCACTGCAGTAGTACCCCTTCAAAGTGTGTGGGACTGATCGTTATTTGCGCGCGCCTCTACTGCCATGACATCATCTTAAAAGCGCCACATTTTCAAACCCACAACACAGGAACAATGGAGACTATCGAGGGGATGGTGTTCCTGATTCTCGGTATGTGGTTGTTTTTAACTGCTAGACGGAAAAATGTGTTTAAAATGAGGCTGATGGCAGCAAAACAAAAATACTGCTAAAAAAGTGTCTCGTGTCGCAAATCCAATGACGCTAGTAGTGACGCTGGTAGTGACGATTCTGTCTGACCAATCAGTGATCTGCAGTGTTTCACGTCACATTTTAGTACCGGTACGGTACGCTTGGAACCTCAACAGACCAGGTACCATTTAAAGCGACCCGAAGCGAACCGTACTGTACCGTACCATGCAGTGGAAAAGCACCACAAGTGAGCCGTACCGAACTGAACCGTACCGTACTATGCAGTGGAAAAGCGCCAAAGTGAGCCGAACCGAACCGTACCGTACTATGCAGTGGAAAAGCGCCTATTGTTGTTAATGGTACATGTACTATTTAAATCACCATAACTTGCTCAATTTTCTACCGATTTTCAAACGGTTTGTTTTGTTCTAAACGTCAGAGATGTAGTTATGACACTGCATACTTATGAATAAAAAGTGTATAAAGAAATAATCATCCAGATAATTATAGCCACGTTAATAACGTTTGTAAGAAACCAAACCGTTTGTAAATCCGTCATGATTTCAACGAGATAAGAGTATTTGTGTTCGTGCTGACCACTCATCTTACATCAGCTTGTCTGTGACAGGATGGCCGCCGGTGATGACGATGGAAACTCCGCTGTAACACATCTTGCCTTTATATACATATCTATGGTTGTAATAACCTGCGATGGCATGTGTAACATTTTTCTGTCAACTCTGCATATATCCTTTGCGATCGATATCACATATTTGTCGATGAGCATACTAAATGTTCTGACCGTATTATGCAGGACAAAGCTCTGAGGACATCAGAAGTTACAGGGATGGATGGTAGCTGTACAAAGTACACAAGCTACATCGCAATTTAAATTTTAATGAAGAGTAAAACAAAGGCAGAACACCATATAATCTGATTGGTAGCATTATTTGATAGAACGCCAGCACAGTAACGCCGTAACTCAATGAGCGTTCCAAAACAAAGCCAAAGAGCGGTAACTGGTGTTACGTGTTCTGCCTTGGTTTTTCATGGGCTTTTGGAAGTTATGGTTAAGACTACCCATTATTTTCTCGAAAAAACAACGGAATTGACTCTTGATACTTCTTGAATGTGCCAAAAATATCATTTTCAACCAAAAACAAAGTTACAGTCTTTTGCCTTTGCACGGCAGAATAGGGATTCTCTGTTTAGCTCTGAACAGTGCAAATTCATCTCTCACATTGTTGAAACAAGTCAAATTAGACAGATTCTAATGTAAACAGTTTGAGGGACCAGACAACAATTAAATCTGGGCCCACTTGTGACAAACGCATGGTTTGTACTGACCATGGTGTGTTTCACAGTATATGGTAATTTTGTTTTTTGAATTTCAATGTTTGTTCGAAAAACAATTTTTGTTACAGTTTTGGGTCCACACTTAACATCCAATGTAAAAACAGGATTCTGAAGCAAATCCATTTGAAAAGCACTGTTTATTTATGTGCTGTAAATGAGGTGACAGTGTGCGCCGATGTCCATTTCCATCTGTCAGGTTCTCCGTATGAGATGTTTTTAGTTTGTGCTGGTCCCAGCAGGTGATTTTGGTCTGAGTGTGTGTGTGTGTGTGTGTATGTTTGTTACAGCAGAAATTGCTCCACTACCTGTGTGAGAATGGGCCTGTCTGATTTTAGAGCCCATCAGAGTGACTGGTGACCCATAAGACAGGTGCAGAGAGAGGGAGAGTGGGAGAGAGAGAGATAACAAAGAAGAAGGAAGGCTGGGTGTATGCAAGATGCATGCCACCGTACAAGGACAGGGGCAGAGAAAGAGAGAAAAATACCCGTTGGAGTTGATGGTTTGTCTGATATAGTGACTGAACTTTATCCCAGCTGTGGCTGATCTACCCTGAGTCTGACTGACATGCAGTGCTGGAAACCCTGATGCATAATGGAGGTTCTGCGGCCGTATCCTGCTGCGCTGACGGGTGATACTGTCAAATGTGCCAGATGTATCAAATTAAAGATTAGCTGCCACCAGTGGGCCTGCGGTTTTACCGGAAATGTTTAAGTTGTATTGATTAAAACTTGCATTTAAATTGGAAGTGACTAAAACACATACTTCAGGTTCTCGCACTGCTCATTTCAGAGGCAGAGAAGAAAATCACTACATCAAAAAATCACATGAACTTGAGGCTTTGCAGAATTGAACACGGATGCCTTTTAGGATTCTGTTGTGCTGAGCATGTCTGAAACATTCTGCTCTTGATGAGATAAGTTAGAAATTATTGCTGTACAGTGATTGTACATAAGTTCAGGGCAACCAGTCAATGCCGCTAAAGGAAACTATGCCACTGAAGGCCTGAGCACAAACTGCACATCAGTGCAACCTAAAAGAAAGCATATTTAATATAGGTATTCATATTTAAATTCATTATTAGTTAATGCTATAAAAGTATTTTTTTATATCTTTGTTAGTTCATGAGATTTTTTTTAACTCTATTATAAAGTGGTATCAATGCAACCTTATCTGGTTAGACTTTAATTTGATGGTCCACTTTAGACATTCTAGCTAAAAGTAACTTTGCAGCTACATGTCGGATTACTCTCGCTAGAGTGTTAAAGGGTTAGTTCACCCAAAAATGAAAATTAAGTCATTAATTACTCACCCCCATGCTGTTCCAACCCCGTAAGACCTTACGTAAGATCATCTTCGGAACACAAATAAAGATATTTTTTATTGAATCTGAGAGTTAGATCAGTCCTACATAGACTGCCTAAGGGACTGGCTCTTGACGGCCCATAAAGTCATTAAAGAAAAGGTTTAAATATTCCATGTGCCTACAGCGGCTCAATTATAAGTTTATCAAGCGACGAGACTACTTTTTGTGCGAAAAAAACATAAATAACGACTTTATTCCACTATTCCATTACTTCCTTATGGGCGCATGCGCGAGAACTGAGACGAGGACGTTCTCATTCTTCTACTTCTTGTTACCGGCTGCTCACCGCTTGGGAGTTTTACCGCCACCTACCGTATAAAATGATGATCCATATATAAGGCGCTCCGGATTTTAAGGAACACTGTAGTTTTTTGAGAAGATTAAAGGCTTTTAAGTGCACAGCGCGCATCTTCCTCTGCTTGTAAACAGAAAGTTTTGCGCTTCCAGCTATATCAGCACATCATCTTATACGGTAGGTGGCGGTAAAACTCCTAAGCGGTGAGCAGCCGGTAACAAGAAGTAGACGAATGAGAACGTTCTCGTCTCAGTTCTCGCGCATGCGCCCATAAGGAAGTAATGGAATAGTGGAATAAAGTCGTTATTTATGTTTTTTTCGCACAAAAAGTAGTCTCGTCGCTTGATAAACTCATAATTGAGCCGCTGTAGGCGCTGTATGGAATATTTAAACCTTTTCTTTAATGACTTTATGGGCCGTCAAGAGCCAGTCCCTTAGGCAGTCTATGGAGGAGTGATCCAGCTCTCAGATTCAATCAAAAATATATTTATTTGTGTTCCGAAGATGAACGAAGGTCTTACGGGGTTGGTACAGCATGGGGGTGAGTAATTAATGACTTAATTTTCATTTTTGGGTGAACTAACCCTTTAAGTGTTCGGGTTGGTAAGTTGACATGTAGTTGTAAAGTTACATATATTCAGGGGAGCATCACAATAAAGTGTTAGTGGGTATTATCAGCCAGTCTACCAATACTCTAATAACTGGTAGTTGACAAAGTTGCAGAGTTACTTATAGTTAGTAGAATGTCTTATGGCAGTCTGCTTAATTTGTTAATGATATTATTTTCACCTAAATTAAGCCAAATAAGCCACAATACAATCCCGTTGACATCTATATTTTTGTGTTAGATGTTAGTAGAGTGTACTCTGGTATTTGCTTGTTTTGTGTGTGTCTGTTTTAAAAAAGGTATGTGGAAGATGCTGTGTTCTCCCACTGTGGATGAAACTTCATAGGTGTGGAATACTAATAGGAGTTACTGCAGCCGGGGGATGTGAGTGATTATTCCAGCCTTCAGCCTTACTGCGACTGGAAGCATTGGGATGGATTGTAGGAGACAGGGACAGGTGAGGGAGGACCGGAGGGTTGAATTTCTGTCTTCACCTTGCCCCACTCCCCCGCGGAGATCTGAGGGCTTATTGCCAGGCCCTGCTGGGAGAGCTCATTGCCTCTAATCATGCCCTATCCTTGGCCTCATATAGAGAGATGAATGCGATATCTGATGAAGGAGAAGGTACGGTTATGTCTGCACATTTGTTTACATGTAATATTTCTTGCCGGCTTCAGGCCAGAAATCCGAATCAGTTTCTTTACGCGAGTTTGATGTTTTGTTTTCTGCATCTTTGTGTTGTGTGACTCAAAGTCATTTGATATGCTAATGTCAATAGTTGCTAAAGCCTCACAGCATGCAGAGTTTTCAGTGACTAGCAACAGTGCAGTTCTCAAAACCATTAGAAAATTAGCATTAATCAACACTATTTTAACATTTACTTGGAGACATTCATGTTTTTTTTCCGCAACATATTAAATTACATGGTTATCCATTAAAGGTTCTCAAGTTTATACATAATGGTTTTCCAATTCATAAAGCATGTAAACTTATGCATGTGTGTGGTAGATGTATCTTTTATTTAGCAACTTACATTTTAAAAACACAAACCAGTTTTAAAGTTCATGTTTTTGGTATGAATTTGTATAATTTATGTTGCAGAACAAATGTGAAAATATTTCTTCAATAAAATCGCAACTTCATACCTTTTTCCCCCACTTAAAACTGTGTCCTAACCCTGTGCAATGACACAAACAAAATTGCACTTTGCCGGTTGAATGGTTTCTCATGTATATTAATTGCATAGGATAATCCAAACATTAAACTCAATACAAAAAATTTAAATGATTATGAAATTATGAAATAATTTAAAGGGGGCATACACTGTAAAAATGAATATGATATATCTAATCAATAAAATTGTGACAACAGATTACAAGCAATATTATTAATTAAATTTAACAAATTAGAACTGAGTAATAATTCATCTAATTAATTCCTTAAAAGTTAACCATTTAAAATTAGTCAGATTTTCACAAAAAATAAACAAAAATATCTGAATAACAGAAGAAAGAAGAACTCTTTATTTTATATTGCCAATAATTGAAGACACCTGATATCGAGCCGAATCGCTGAAGGAGAAATCCATAATTGTAAGTCACCATTATGGTGATCTGTGTTTATTTTAGTTGGGCTCTTGACCCTTAAGTCATTCACTTCTGATGGTGTTGGTTATGTTTAAACATAATAATTTTTTTTTACAATCATTTGACTGGTTAAATTTTCTCATTACTGGTTAACCTTTAAGGATTGATTAATTATTACTCAATTCTAATTTGTTCAATTTAATATATAATATTGCTTGTAATCTGTTGCCACAATTTTATTGCTTAGATATAGCATATTCATATTTTTCCCAGGCTTTGTGAAGTAATAATATTACCCATTTACTGTAAATAATCCCCGCCCACAGAATATGCAAAAAAGGAGATGAGGCCTGGTTAAGCTGCATTAGAAAAAACAGCGTTGTCGCTTTGTTAAAGATACAATGTTTTTTCCCCACCCCGTTTACAAAACTCTTTTGTTTGACCTTCCTAAGTCTGACAAACTTAGAGTGGTTAAAATTGGCTTTAAACACTCTTCCTGAACATTATATTCCCAACGTTTACCTGTGTGCTGCACATTTTACATAGAACAGCTTCCAGAACCTTAGTGAGTTGAATACATGCTACACACAAAAGCTTCAGCTAAATTGGAGCAGTTCCCACTTTGTCGGGGCAATCTGTTGTTTATATATCACAACTTGTAAGTATGTCTTATTATTTGTAGTTGTGTTTTCTATTAACAGTTCCAATTATACGTTTTATGTTGTCACTATAATGTAAACAAATGGCAAAGCTTTGCCTCCACTCGCCTGCTAACTAAATTTTACAGGATTGATGTAGTGTTTACTGTACCTTTTAAGAGCTCGCTTTTAAAGCTGTTCACCACCCCTTAGGAAAATTAACCATGGTTTTGCGATTGATTACTGTTAGTATTACCATAGTTTTCCAAAAAATATCATGATTAAATGGTGTATAACTTATCTAAAATGTAGGCTATAAGAAAAAAAGAGCTTGGAATGTCCTTGGGTGAAGTCCGTTCGGGACTATCCTCTTGTTTTAACATTCTTAAGTCTGATTCAGGCTTGAATTGGTTTGCAATTGACACCATCCTCGATATGTACCTTGATATAAACACACGTTATGGTAAGGGGCGTGACATTTCCCGAACACATCGCGCCAATCACAACACACCGGGCACAGCACATTTCGTATTTTGGAAAGAGGAGCTTCATTGAACAGGAACTTTAGCTGTAATGTAAAATGTATTGTATCAATCACTGTATTAATTGTGTATTATGTACACTATATCATGTATTAATAACTGCACTGATAAATTACTTTGAAACCAATTTGGAGGTAATAATGGCAGGTTTGAAATACAATAATTACATGCTCAGAAGCTAATAAAGAACAAAGTCAATCAAATCATGACTAATGATTGTCCCCAGTCCACGTATGGTGCCAGAGAGATGTCTCTCCTTAAGGGAAAGCTGCAGAAGCACAAATGGTGAATGGTGGCCATACTGCCATGTTTCACGGCTCTGACGTTCATTGGCAGTCATCAACACAGTGTGACACCTTCTTGGCCACATGTCGCGCTGCTTTTAAAACGGGGCAAATTAATGCTGGCGTTCTGTCCTTTCCATCATGCACTGGCACAAAGATGGGCATGGTTGGAGACCTGTTTGTTCAGTGCTAACAGCATGCTAATTAATAGAATGGAAGTAATGAGCAAATTTATGAGACAAATTAAAAATCCATGCTCGGGTATTAACACTAATTTGGAAAACAGTCGGAAAATAGACACATGGTGGATAAAAGATTTTTTTTTTAATATATGAAAAAGCAAATTAGAGCATATTAAAAAAAGTCCATTTAAAAAGTCCAATTAAATCCCTTGCAGCACAATCCTTCTATAAAAAACTGAGTTAACTTTATTGGATGCAGTAGTTTCAAATTGCAGATGCTCCTTATGCTGCAATAAACTCCTGAATCAATGTTTCCCAGCCCTTTTTTTTTTGTCTTTGGTTCCCCTAGAGCCCAATTAGTAAATCTCAAGTACAACTTTATCAACACCAAACCAGGAATGTGTTCCTTTATAATAGTCTCATATTATATTGGTTATCATTTAGAATTAGCATTCAGACTTTTATAATATTCACTTTATGGTGAAAACATTTTTATTTTATATCACAAATTTTGAATGTATATGGGTTACACTTTATTTCGATAGTCACTTTAGACGTTCTACTAATTATAAGTAACTTTTCAACTACATGTCAACTAACTCTCATTAGAGTATTAGTATATTATAGTAGACTGTTAGGTTATGGTTAGGTGTTAGGGCTCGGATTAGGAGAATAAGTTTACTTGTTGTCGCCAAGTTACTTATAGTCAGTTGAATGTCTGTTGGGGGACCAACAAAATAAAATGTTAGCAGATATTAAGCAGACAGTCTACTAATACTCTAATGACAGTTGGTTGACATGTAGTTGAAAAGTTACTTAGAGTTAGTTGAATGTCTAAAGTGGACTATCGAAATAAAGTGTTACCTGTATATGTAAATGTAATATACAATACTATCCAAATTTGTTTATAAAAGAGTTTATAAAGCCATCCAATCAGATTACCTCACCAGATTGAGAATCTGGCAAACAGTGGACTACTGTATTTGGGCGATCCTGGGACATCCTAGAATCACTAAATAAGAGGACGTTAACAGAAAGAGAAAATATTTATATGCATCTTGTCACAAGTTGTTACTCCATTAAATGAGTGTTTTGCTCTGAGTTGAAACTGAAAGCCACAGTTTAATGTTGGGCTGCTGTCACATAGTTGCTTGTTCTAGTCTGCCCCTGAGAGAAATAATAACCCAAAGACAAATCCAAACCAGTCACGACTTTTGGAGTGACGCACAAAAAAAAAAGATGCATTTGCATTATGGCTACAGCAGGAACCTGAGGCCAAACATTTCAGCCATGCCAAACCTTCAAGCCATGAGATTGGACACGGTAAACACAGAGCAGCCAACCAATCTCCCCCCCCCCCCTTCCCTTGCTCCCTATCCATCTCTCTCTGATCCACACACAATTTAATGAGGCAGCGCTAAAGTGCTTATTGTACTCTATTGAGTTCTTACTAATTGGAGGTCTTAAGGGACAGAGATGGCAGCATTACTTGGTAATTTTATCCTTTATATGTCCTGCACTCACAGAGAGTATTTGTGCTTTCTAATGGTATTTCAAGTGTGTTGAAAGTCTTGTAAATAGGAATGCGAAAGATTACTGGAATAAAAAAACAGGCTACTCATTGTTTTTTTCTCAAAAGAAACCTTGACGCAACTTTTGTTTCTCAGTTATTGATTAGTTAAAGAAAAAAAACGGATTTCCGTGTTCGTCTTGTAAGTATTCGTCTTGTTGCTAGCACGTGTTTTTTTTTTTAGATAACATACAAGATTATAAAGTAATCGATTTATAAGCTGGATAATGTATAGTCATGAATCCCTTACATAATGAGTGGTAAATAATGTTTATAACTTTTTTGTCCCTGGCACCGAATCTCCCACACAGTGCTAGTTCCATGTCTTCCAAGTCACCCCGCTGTCTCTTTCTTTTCACACAATAAAATGAATATTTCATGACTACTTGCAGTGTTAATAATGAATGGTCATTCAGCATTTTATTGCTTTGTGTTCACATTTATTTTGCTATAATGACCACACTGTTCATTATCTCTTATATAGATCACATTCCATTTCACTGTCTAATAATAAGACGGTCCAAAATTCAGACTCTAACAAAACTGGCACCTCTTTTGGGAGAACGAATGTAGGCGAAAATGTTGCTGCAAGCGTGAAATCGTCCATGGTTCTCCATCAGTGTACCATGCACGTTGATAAGTGTTTCAACAATACGACATAATAGGAGTATTTCCCATGTGGAGTGTGTGAGAGGGGAATAATAGGATCCCTGTGGGCTCATTTGCCAGGGTTTTGCCCACAATGTATGTGCCAGTTTAGGCCAGAATCACAAACACATGAAGTTCAGCCCCTCTTTGCTGATGCAGTTCAGTCTCCGTGGACATGACGACTCTAATGCAATCTATTACACACTGTTGCAGCACACTTAATGATGAGGAATGATCATATGGATATGTTGAAAGATTGAAGACAAACACAAATGATTTTCACATACAAACACATGTTAATCATGTAGGATTTTGTATTTTTATCCCGTTGTAACCTCTAGATCAGGGGTGTCCAACCCTGCTCCTGGCGGTCGACTGTCCTGCACAGTTCATCTCCAACCCTAATAAAACACACCAGCCTTTAATTTTCAAGTGATCCTGAAGTCCTTAATTGCTTAATTGGTTGCTTGAGGTGTGTTTGATTAGGGTTGGAGATAAACTGTGCAGGACAGTCGATCGGCTCGAGCAGATCCTTCTAAAACATTCCCATATTCTCCTGCAATCAAATATTGCCCTTATCTTTAGATTACAGATGATGTCGATTCAGGGTCCTCGATGGTGTCTCTAACCAGGATTCGAATGCACTGGGGGTTTGCCAATATTAATATTTAATTGCAAAAATCATAAAGTATTGAAAGGGAAAAATACTCTTAGACTTGTTTAAAAAGTTTTACGATGATTTGATTTCGTTTTATTTGAAAAAGATTCAGAATAATACAAAGACAAAAAAATTCCAAAGGCAAAAATAACAAACAAGTCTCACCCGAATTGCGGCCCCGGAAAAAAACTCCTCAAGGCTTTTATACTAACCCTGCTACAGGCCGCCTTCTAACTATGGGCTGTCGTTATAGTACAGTCAATTCCCCTAAGGTAAATTTTTGGACTTATCCTAGTCCTTTATTAACATACGCTTGCAGAAGCACATATTCAAAATATCTATTTTCTTTCACCTATTTTATGCAGCAAATACACAAAAGCTTTTTTTGGTAAGTTTTTCTAGTGCAGCCCTTTTGACCTTTCTCACACATTTTCTATGAGGCAAACAATGGGGCGGCAGTGGCTCAGTGGTTCATGTAGGTTGTCTACAGACCGGAAGGTTGGTGGTTCAATCCGGTTTCTGACCAAGTGTCGACGTGTCCATGAGCAAGACCCCTAACCCCAGCTACTCCCGACGAGCTGGATGGCAGTCTTGCCTTGCATGAGTGTATGAGTGGGTGAATGTGAGGCAAAATGTAAAGCGCTTTTGTGGCCATTGGGTCTGTGAAAGCCAGTTTTGGGAATAACGGTGTTTAAAAGAACGGGGTTAGGTAACAATGTTATTTTTTCAGTAACGGGGTAATCTAGCAAATTACTTTTTTTTCATGGTTACAACGCCGTAAACGTTAATGGACGTTAAATGCGGTGCGTTACCACAGGCATCAATTTGGTTTGAAATGTCCTGGGGACAGATAAGGTTATCTGATGGTTGGTTATGTTTTAACATAATAATTTTTTCACAATCATTTGACTGGTTAAATTTTCTCATTACTGGTTAACCTTTAAGGATTGATTAATTATTACTCAATTCCAATTTGTTCAATTTAATTAATAATATTGCTTGTAATCTGTTGCCACAATTTTATTGCTTAGATATAGCATATTCATACAGTATATTTACAGTGTATTATGAATGCAGTCCATGTTCACAGTTCCCCTCTAAAAATACACATGGCCCACACATAACTCTTCTAACAATAACCCTTAAGTTCAAAGGTCAAGCTCAAATTATGCTTTGAGTAATTCAAGCTTTTCCTTCAACAGATCCTCATTTGAGCCATCTATTTCATTTTCAACCATAAAACTGTGCACAATCGTTCATTTTTATTAACTGCTGTGCACGATGAATCAGTCCATTCCGTGGGAGCATCTCCAGCTCCTTTCTCTCCTTCTTCTCCGTCTTGTGAACTCTCCTATTGTCCCTCCGGAGATGTTCAAGTATAAGATTGTCCTTAAAAATCTTAACCTTGTCTGTTACATTAACATTTCTTATTTCTGGGTCATCTCCATCCATTACATTCCAAGCATGCGGATAGTCTTTAATATATGAAGAGTTCAGATGCAAAAGCCTCTAAGTGCCATTTGAAATTTTCTTCTAGAATGATCATTTTTATCAAGCTTGTATATTTAAGTTCAGTGATTTCACTTAAATGGCAATGATAATTACCTATTAATTGTTATTTAAGTGAAATTACTGAACTTAAATATACAAGTTTGATAAAAATCATCATTAAAGAAGAAAATTTCAAATGGCATTTAGAGGCTTTTGCATCTGAACTCTTCATATACCATTTCTTGGGATTTACCAGAAGAATTCATAATCATTTGTTCTCCATTTCCAACTATTCAAGGAGCATGTCACATTTGTGTGGTTATGTAGCGTGATCTCATGCAAACTTCAAGCCTTACATTATTTTTATATGTCATCACATGTGAAACATTGGGCGCATGTGTGAAATTGAACCGCACAAAAATCACATTTGAAATGAAACATTCTCACCTGACACACAAACTTCAACTAGATATAAAACAGAATGGAATAGAATGTGAATCATCTGTATTTTTTACAACTGAAAAATGACTTTTAACACCTACGATAGCAGAATTAAATGCAAAGTTGACCATAGGGATAACCAAAGTTGAGTAATTTTCTGCAATTGTAGGGAAAATTGTTTTAATCCTAAAATAAAAAGCATATCAAACTGGACAGATTTACCATTTATTGAACCATGAACTTAATCTCTTTGACCTGGTGCTGTTAATATGCATTCATTAGACCCCTGTCTGTTCAAAACAGCTGCTAGTCACATGGCCATTAGCCCCACGGAGTTCAATATGTCGGGTAGTCCTTAGTAGACCACAAGGTTCCATCATTTTAAAGGAGTAGTTCACTTTATAAAAAAAAAAAAAAAAAAAAAACTTTTGCTGATTATTTACTCACCCCAATGTCATCCAAGATGTCCATGTCTTTCTTTCTTCAGTTGAAAAGAAATGAAGGTTTTTGATGAAAACATTCCAGGATTTTCTCCATATAATGGACTTCAATGGGAACCAAACGGTTCAAGATCCAAATGAGAGATTAAGTGCAGCTTTAAACGACACAAGACGATGAATAAAGGTCGTATCTAGGACCCTTCGAGTCTTGAATCAAAAAAAAGATTTGTTCATTTTGATGAACAAGTTCGAACAGGAGAGTCACGAATGCTCATCACAGAACAGAGCAAGGCGAGCATTTGTGCTCATAAAACTTTTTTATTTATTTTTGAATTGACCAATGGTTTTGTTTGATAAGACCCTTATTCATCATCTGGTGTCATTTAAAGCCCTTTGAAGCTGCACTGAAATTCTCATTTGGACCTTGAACCGTTTGGTTCCCAATGAAGTCCATTATATGGAGAAAATCCTGGAATGTTTTCATCAAAAACCTTAATTTTTTTTCGACTGAAGAAAGAAAGTGAACTACTCCTTTAAGTACATCAATACTAAATGAGCCTGACGTTGTCTAATACAAAGTCCTAGAGTATTTAATGTATGTTGCCATGTCCAGAAATCAGTTTTATGACCAAATGTAACTTCTTATCATGCGTTTGTGGGGACATGGAAGTATGCATGTGTGTATATGCGTGCAAATCCATGGTCATTTGATTGTGCAGGATTTCTATCTAGATTGCTTTTCGCTGTTTGCCAGGGCTGAAGGGCGGTGTAGTAAATTATATTTTGTAGCAGCATAAGATGGTGAGATTTACAGCATCCAAACTATTAATTAGAGTCCTCTGCCACCTGAATCAACCTCTTCACACCAACACAACTCACGGTGAGGTGTCATTTGCAGGTTTTGACAACTTTGAAGAAAAAGTGAGTGAATTGCATCATGGAACATTCTTTCATGAAACTCTAGATGGCACAGTCTGATTGGTCCTCAACTCAATCTACTTGCAATCACATCGTTCTCTACAAGGCACAGTTGATTGGTTTCGGTTGCATCAGTAGCCAATCTTGAGCCATCTTGAGCTTGTGTGCTCAACTTCCAAATGCTTGGTCAGTGTTTGCTGTATCAGTTGCAGCACACTTTCAGAAACCCTCCATCTTCCCCAACTCCACCTGTATAGATCTGCTATAGGCAATTCATGTACAGTATGCCAATGTAACAGTTAGTTGATAAGGAAAGGAGGAGGCGGGAACCGGCGAATGTTTCACAAAATATTTATTATGAAATAAACAAACTAAAGCGGCAGCCTTTCACAAACGACTGCTGCACACACACAAACAAAACATAACATAAATGTCACAGCAGTGTGTCATGCATGTATTGGCAGTAGCAGCAAGTCATTTACTTACTCTGCAGAATGCGTTGGCATAGCAGATCTATTCCGCCAAGAGCAAACATTTTAACATCGTCATATCCATTACCATGACAAACACTCTGCTGTCTTGGTTTCTTGTTTGTATTATGCTTGATTCTTGCATTTAAGATGCTTTATTTGAAGTCAACATGACTGTATTTTGCTGTATTATTGCAAATACTTGTTTGTGCATGTTTGTAATCAGTTCCTGATGGATAAAATGAACAACTTTTCTTTTTTTTTTAAACCATTAAATAGCTTTATAGAAATATGCCAGTTGTGAAAGCAACGTGAGTTCATTTGAAATATGCCTATTCCTCCTATACAGGCTGTATAATTATGTGACTGTCCTCTTCTTCATGGCGTACAGTAGATGTGAATAAAAATAATGTCTGTCTTACTTTGTGATTCTAGCTCGAACACACCACATGCTGATAGTTAGACAAACATACGCTATACAGATGTTCAGTAACATTATGCTCACCAAAATGACTTTCAGTATATGTGAATTTTGACATGCAAGCATTTCTTCTGTTATGGTAAAAACATTTAAATCCCTGTAGGTTTCTGCAATGGAAACTATTGTGATTTAGTTTTTAGTTTTTGGCATACGAAATTTATATTAAGTGGCTTGGACTTACATCTAAAAATAAGTACAATGTACTTATTGTGTGTATGTTGTATTATAAATCACTTTTGCTGCTATTGAGGTGTGATACGGGTAAGGTTAGGGACAGGTGGTGGTATGGGTCGGTTTAAGGGATACTCCACTTTTTTTGGCAAATAGGCTCATTTTACCACTCCCCCAGAGTCAAACAGTTGAGTTTTACCATATTCGAATCCATTCAGCCGATTTTCTGATATTTAGAAGAATATCAGTAACCAGACCGTTTCTGCTCTCATTGATTCCATAGTAGGGAAAACATTTTCTATGGAAGTCAATGAGACCAGAAACTGTTTACTGATATTCTTCTAAATATCAGAAAATCAGCTATATATATATATATATATATATATATATAATGTATGCGTATTTGTATATAAACAAATCCTAAATTAAGCACGTGTCCCAGGGTGATGCAATGAAATGTTTGTGTCCTTGCTGTAGTGAGTTGAATGTAGTTTTGTGGCTCTGGGTTGGTCCTATCATAGGCATCTAAACCCACAGGCCTTAATCAAACTGGCAGTTTCCAATCTGTCAGGTCTCTAAGTCAGCCTCATCACCCACAGCGTTCCGGGGGGCTTACACTGATGGACTGAGTCTGTCTTCTCATCTAAAGTTCACAGTTTTAAAGTTTTAGAGTCAATAAGATGAGTAATTTAAAGGTCTTTTGGTAAAGTAGCAGACGATCTGTCTTATCGCAATCGCATAGTCGACTGGAAATGTATGTGAGGCCATGCCAGAGCACAAACAAAGCCATTTACTTGAGCAAAATTTCTATTATGTTTTTCTCTGGTCAGACAATTGTCGAGGTCTATACTGGAAGTGTGTGCTTCCTTGATTCTCCCATTACCTAATGATTTCCAGCAGCCTAACAGGCTCGGAATGGGTAGAGTCCTTTCCAAAGCCAAATGACTGTCAATCAGAAGTAATGACCTCTTTCCCCAGGCAATCAGAGAATATGAATTGGAGAGGGGGGAGGGGAACATTTCAAACTGAGATTGGTTGGTAATTTTACATTGCAGTGAAATGAACCGGTGAAGACGTGTGTTATTTGCAGGTCTTGAATTTAACAAGTGAGGAGATGAAGAAATATTTTGAGCCAGTGGAAGGGGGAAACAGAGCTGACTTCAAGCTGACTGACTACTGACTTTTTGAGACGCTTCAAAAAGTTTGAAGTCAGTAAGGGGAAAATAAAATTATGGTTCTTTTAATAATAAATGAATTGTTTATACTAGAAAGATACAAGTTAAAAATAGATTAAAAACAGTATATTGTGAATTATCGTTAGACTTTAAAACAGTGGTTTTCTATTTTAATATATTTAAAAATCTAATTTTCTTTTCTGTGAATGAAAAGCTGAATTTTTAGCATCATAACTAGTCTTTAGTGTCACATGATCCTTGAACATGATCCTAGAAATCATTCTAATATGCTGATTTGGCACTGAAAAAACATTTCTTCTTATTATTGTCAATGCTGAAAGCATTTATTTGAAAAAAAAAAAAAAAGTCGTTTGTGACATTGCAAACTGTAAATGTTTATTGTCACTCATGATTCATTTCACAGTTCCTAAAGGGACATGGTGAGAGAAATCAGATGGGAGGGAAAATTATGTGTTAATGCTTAAAAAAAATCATTATATCACAATATATATCTCAGAAAAACTAAATATTGCAATGTCAGTTTTTTTCCCCCCAATATCGTTCAGCCCTTACTATGTCTCTTTAGGGGCTCTGTATCAATTTAATGTGTATGCTAAACACAAGTATTAAGCATTTTTTTTTTTTTTTTTTTACTGATATCAAACATTTTTACAATAAACACATTTTTACAGGCAGTCAAATTGAATTCCGACTTTTTACATTTTACTTTACATTATGTGAACACTTTTATTAAAAGTTGAGGTAAACTGGAATCATGACATTGCATATGGCCCAGAGGAGCACCTTGGTATGTGTCATTACAAACATTAATTCTGCTGACCATTAGCTTACATCTCTAACAATTTTGTTTTATATTGTAGTTTATTTGTTTACTTTCTGAAACTATGTGCTTTAACAAGGTAGGTAGTTAATTTGCTCTTATTTATTTATCACGGTATTGTCATGATGATGGCAGATGTGCAGTCCTGATTCACTCAGATATTCTCTTTTATCGGTTGCTGGTGTGAGCTGCAGCCACTGAATTGCAAGAGCTGACACACATGAGAACAAAGAGATTAAGTGATGAAGCATCATTTTTCATTATTTATTTCGCCTCTTGTTGTCTCAAACAGCTGTAACTTGTCTACCTTTGGGCTGGCTTTACTTGAGCAACAACAACAACAACAAAAAAAAAATAGATCTGTCCGTCATCTGAGTGCCAGCTCATTTAAATGAATGATGTAAACAGACTGGATATGTAGCATTTGACCTTTTGGCTCCTCTGTCCTGCGCCCTGTGTTAATCCCGCACAATCTATCTATTATCGTCTTTCCTTTCGCCCCCTTGTCTTTCATCTTTCTCTAGCCTTTCATCGCTCCACACCATCCTGCCTTTCTCCATTTTTTTCAAAAGACCCCATGGCCCTTCCCCAAAGCACACAGAGAGATTTCTCAATGAGCTCCTGTGTTTGACGGAATATCTGAATGATCACAGAAGCACTTTTTGTTCACATGCTCTAAAGAACATGCTGACATGAGTCTTTCGATCAGTTCCTTTGATAACACAAGAGCACATGTGCTAGTGGAGAAACTCAGATCTCCACTAATAATAATAATGATTATTATTATGTTTTACATTAATATAGCGCTTTTCTCTGCACTCACAGTGCTTTACATATATAGGGAAGGGGGGATATCCTCAACCACCACCACGACGGCAGCCATATTGGGCCAGAACGCCCACCACACACCAGCTTACTGGTGGAGAGGAGACAGAGTGATGAAGCCAATCAGTATATATGGGGATGATTAGGAGGCCATGATGATGATGGACAGAGGGCAGTGAGCCAATTTGAAGTTACAGCGGAAGTCTGAGTCTCTCGTGACTTCTCACAGACCCCCCTAATGCGTGTGGTGGGTTTGGTGGAGGGAAATTGAGAATGAATGGGGGAAAGTCACGTGAGAGGAGGCAATCCCTCCATCGCGATATGAGTGGATATAATTGTTTTTTGCGATAAATCCTGCCTCTTGTTTTCGTGTGCGTTCAAATCAGCCGGAATGAAGAAAATTATAGTATTATTGGGAAGACTAATTGAAAGTAAACACCTCAGCCACTCACTGTGGATATCACTGCTTTATGTCAAAATCAAACTAGAAATGAAAACATGTTGACTGTTGGGTGAAGTTAAAGGTATGATGCTGAAAATAATGAATGACTGCTGAAAATAAGATGAATATTAAAAAGAAATGCTAAACATAAGTTCACAAATAATATATTGTTTAAATTGTTACTGGCTTTAGTTATTTTGTGTAAAAATGATGCACAAAAACACTTAGGAATTTATGTAATAAATATGTATTTAATAATGTTGTTTATTATACACTGAAACAATTAATATAACAAAAGAATAAGTATTATTAAATACAAAATAAAATATGATTTTGTTGTTGTTGTTGTGGATATTCTAATTCAAGATGTGTTTAAAGAAGATTGATTTTTAACCATCTCAAAGTCTCCCCTCTTACTCTCCAACACTGGTTGTTTATGGAGTTGTTAGAAGGGTTATTGTTTTCTAAAACTAAAACCTTAAAAAGTGTTTCTTTAAATAAAATAAACGTTAACTGTGTTAAAATAAAATAGGAACAAATATTACACTTATTTTAATTCATCTAGTTGCCAAGGTAAATTTTCTCATTTTCATTTAGTTCAAGTAAAATACAAAAAACCAATAAATAAAAATTAATAAATACTTTATAAACATTTAAAAACAAAAACTAACAAACCCCCCCCCCCCAGAAACTCAAAATATAAACCATAATAGTATCAATGAAACTAGAACAACGCTGCCTCTAGTTTCTGCAGAATCTGCACATCTTTCTGTGTCTGCCCTCTCATGACATTGGCAGCACTATTTGTTTGCTCTTTTCTGTCCTTTTGCTCTTTTCAGACCCTACAACTGAATGGATGTTCTCTAACAATCTCCCCGACACCAGCTTAGTGCCTGTCAGTCAACCTATTGGATAAGTGCCCTAGTGAATTAATGCCTGTGCATTGATCTCCTTCCATCCTCTCCTCTCCTTCCTGCTCTGAGAGAGCAGAGGGCACTGAACGAAATGTCTTGTATGTGTCTTAGACTGTACAACCTCTCCATCCTGCGTCATTTGCCCCAAGTCTGTGTAATTCATGCATCAGAACTGGTTGGTGATATCGAAACAAACGCAAGCAGATCACAGAGAGAGCGTGGGCAGAGATCCGTCACTGCTTTGGTTTAGAGGCATTGGGAAATGAGAAGAAAGGGAGACATAAACTCCAGATTTTGTGCGAGGAAATTATGTGAGGATTCATATGCTATTTCAAAGGTTTTTTTTCTCGTAGCAGTCTAAAAATAACACAAAATATATAATCAGAGTCCCACTAGTCAATAATTTTATCCCTTAAAACTCACCTTGGATCACCAAAATTATATATATAAAAAAGAAAAAGTCTTGAAAAAAATTCGAATATGAATTCTTGTCTCACGAATATGCAAATTACCCCGGCCTCCACTCACTCACACCAGCTCAAAGATCCACTCTTTGACGATCACACGTTGACGTGATTGGTTACAAGGGTTTGTGACGTCAGAAACACCAGCGATTTCAAACCGCGTTCTTTGGTTCAAAACTGCGTCTTTGGTTCACTGCAGTTTTCTGCCAAAGAGAAAATACTCAACAGGATTAGAAATCTTTGAAGGCCACTTTTACTCTCGTTTTCCAACAGTTGAAATGACAAATAAATGCACACTCTGACAGCACTCCACAAGATATAGTTGATTATACCATATAGATGGTCTAAATAGATCAGGTGATAATTGTTTTTAATAGCTTATTGTACATGTAAGTCGCTCACACAAAAAGAAGCTTGCACATCATGCATTGTGCACACAGAAACGTTCAGTGTTGCAGAAATGAATGGCCAACACTGTTCTGTTATTTATCAATACAGTTGTTTGGAAACTGAAATGTTCTAGCCTATATATATCTAAAACCCATAGCTATTAGTAGAGAGAGGCTGCCAGGTAGAATTAATTTACATGCAATCGCTCTCTCACTAATGCATTCATTTAAATGTAATATTTACTGTGCCACTTTATCTGTATCTAATTTAGAACAAGCATAAAAAATATGTGAGAAATATAATGACCCAAAGACAAAAAAACTGATAAAATGTTATGTAGGAGCAATAGCCTTGTGGGCAGCGCTGTGTCATATGCATTAGCTGTGCAACCCGTGTTCCAGTCCCAGCTCGATTTGTTCATCATGAGTGACGTCATCAGCGACTAGTCGACAGGGACTTGGGAAAAAAGAATCAGAAACAAAATTCTGAAGTTGTTCAACCCCTAATTTGAAGCAAGAAAGTTTTTGAAAATCAGACAAACGGAAAACAGTCTGGTTTTAGTGAGGGAAAGAACTACAGTCCCATGAAGCATTGCGAATAACATGATCGAATTAAAAACAATGGATAAATATAAAACTACTCTTTTACAAATGTTGATTATATGTGTAAAAACTATATTTTTAAGTTTATTGCAAAATACTGTATGCATATATATATATATATATATATACAAACATTTAAAGGCACACTATGCACTCTCTGTTTTTTTTGTAAAACAGTGACCTCTAGAGCCGCTGTGGTGTACTTGCACTGTCGTAAATAACCGTTATTCCCCTGTTACTGCATATCTACTGAACTACTGTCAAGTGCTAGACTGCTTTTTAATAATAAAGTTGCCTATCGCGTTTGCTGGCTTATAGCGTTTTTACATGATTTCTGCAAAATCAGAAGTAAATAGCCTATAGTGTATAGGCTACTGTATAATTTCATTCATGTTTTTTGATTGTAATGTAAACATTACAAAATGTCAGATGACATCAATCAAGTTAAATGTACGTCGCATTATTTCATAACATTGGACGTTATGATTTAGACATGATTACAATTTATCATAATAGCAAATTGTGTTCAATTATTTACAACCTCTAGGCTTATACATGTCCTAATAATTATGTGAGATATTGACTATGTCCTCATAGTAATCGCAAGAATCAACATCAACAGCGTCAAGATTTGATTGATTCATAATCAACACAATTTGAAGTTACAGTCGGGAAGTGTACTGTTAGTCAGATAAACTTGATATAACAGTAACTTACACACGTCATAAGAAATCCGAACCAGACACAGGACTAAAGATACGTGATAAATACACATCACAACACCTGAGTTCAGCTGGCAAACTAGCTCTTGTGGCAAGCTCGGCAATAAAACATAACGAAAAAAACAACAAGACTAAGAGAAACGACTGTTTTTAGGAAGTCTGCTTAAAGCTCTGGTAATCGAAAGCTATAGACATATGTGAGAATTATTGAACTGGTCTTATTATCAACAACGGATGAATGAACAGCACCGTAAAAAATGACATACTACAAGCCAGTGCAGCAACATACAATATAGAAACAAGTATACAAATACAAACAAGTTTATAAATAAGAGATTTACTTACAAGTCCATCAACAAGATCGCCAGGTCAGCATCGCAGTTACAATCCAGTGCAGCTTTTAAGCTCGCGCTAACGAGTGAAACTGAAAGCCCGGCCGAGTGGACTCTTGTCCGGTTTCTAGCACGGTCCGATTCTCTTTCCCTTTTTCGAAAGTAGCTTCATACAGTATGATGTTGTTGATGCGTGTGACGTCGTTGCCGTAAACCATTTCGTGATTCTCACGCGCTGTGTCAGGGGCGCCACTCTCAAACTTGCATGGCTGGTTTTTCCGGCGGCGTCCCCCCCAAGCTTTCCTACCAGGATGATTCGCCCTACTATGACTTTGTTAACCACCAAAACGACTTTGAAGCTGTTATATTAAGGTACAGATCTTGCATAGAGTGCCTTTAAGTATTTTGAGATCATGTGGAGATTACGTCATCCTCAGTGCATTATGGGAGTGGGCGGAGCAGTATTTTTGAGGGTGCTGTTTTTTGACTCTCTGATTGATGTAATTTTCAGTACAACATCCTGGGTAATGTAGTTTTTCACCAGGAATTCCATTGTTAAAAACGATTATTTTGTATATATAAACGAATATTGTATAATGCAGGCTGATGGCTTCAGAAGAAACAAATACCATGGATTAACAACCTCGTAGCTCACAGTAGGTGTGTCTTTAAAGGTTTATAAGTTCATTGTTTTTTTTTTTTTTTTTTTTTTTTTACTTCGGCAGCCCAACTGCTGTGCTTCATTTGGCCATTTTTGGAATTGTAATTTTTTAAATTCTGTTCATTATCTTTCAATTCTTCCTTTTCTTCAGTATTGCAATTTGAATAATAAAAATAAAACCAGTTGTGTGGTATTACAGGAAAAGTGGAGAAAGAGAAAGAAAAGACTATGTTGTGAGTTAGATTTGACATTTTGTGTCATAATTTACTTAATTTGAGAAGGAAGACTGATATTGTTTGAAGACATTGCAGTTGCACAACACTGAATTTTCACATGATTACAACATGACCCGCAAATGAGCCGGTCAGCTGTTTGGGTCTGGACTTGTGTAAACAGGACTTAGTAAGCATCTGCTTGTGAGAGTGTGTACTGTGAATGAATGTCTGTGAAGAATGCGCCAAGGCAGAAGAGAATGTGAGAGAATATATTAGAAGTTTGAAATGCCTTGTAATTGACAGCTTTGTGGGTGGCCACTTAATTACCCATTCTGAAACTCATCTCAGTCTTCAGTCAGTGGAATTAACACTGAGCATCAGGGCTGGTACTTTCACATCTTATAATGGTTTAGTTTAACTGCAAAAAACAGTGACATGACGGACAGTACAGTAAAGTCTATCAAGTTAAATACACAACACATTTATCTGGAAGAATCAGTCCTTGCGCTCTAGCAGTATGCGGTACAGATAATGCTACAATGATGGCACATAAACAGTCTGATCCATCGAATCAAAGGTCACAGCAGCTGCGTTGTGTGGTAGAGTTTTCCTTATGTACCTGACTCGTCTACAATCGACGTCCCTCGTACGACTACAGTCGGCGTTTAGTGTATCTGGGTCTCGTCTACAATCCGCATCCCTCGTACGTCTACAATCGGCGTTTAGTGTATCTGGGTCTCGTCTACAATCGGCGTCCCTCGAATGTCTACAGTCAGTGTTTAGTGTATCTGGGTCTCGTCTACAATCGACGTCCCTCGTACGTCTACAATCGGCGTGTAGTGTATCTGGGTCACGTCTGCAATCGGCGTCCCTCGAATGTCTACAGTCGGTGTTTAGTGTATCTGGGTCTTGTCTACAATTGACGTCCATCGAACGTCTACAGTTGGTGTTTAGTCTGGGTCTCATCTACAATCGACGTCCCCTAACATCTTCAGTCGATGTTTAGTATATGGGTCTCGTCTACAATCAACATCTCCTATCTCTTACTTGTTCCGCTAACTAACTTGCTTCCCTAGCTTGCTGCACAGCAATAATAAACAGACAGACTTCAGCAAATGTCCTCTAAATGCTTTAATCACCACCGGGAGAGTTCTCAGAGCAGTTCTTCAGAGAATCTCACCCAAAAAGAAGTATACACAACGGCTGGAGGATCTCGGGCAAATTTCAAAGAGAATCCCGCCAGGGAACATGAATACAACTGTTTTTATAGGTATGGCAAAAATGACATGAAACATTACATAATTTACCCACAGTTTGGTTGGTTTTTCATAGACAAGCCCTCTTTTTACTTCATTATAACAAGCTTTCAAGTTAAGACATCTAGTTTAATTTCTCATACAGTATTTGTTATTTTTACTGTCACACAATCAAGTCACGAGTTTTAGAATGTTAGGAGGCCCAAGGAAGTAAGGTTAGATGTTAGAGTTATGATTGGGGTGATATACACTTTACTATTTAATTCATTAAAAACTCCATCACAGTAGTCAGTAGGGATGCACCGATACCACTTTTTTGGAAAACGAGTACGAGTATGAGTACTTGCATTTCAGTACTCGCCGATACCGATACCAATACCGATACCGAGTACTTAATAAAAAAACAAAAAAAACATGATTTAAATATTTTTATATACGGGTTTTTAGGTCCTTGATTAAATTACTTGGGTAACACTTTATTTCGATAGTCCACTTTACTAACTATAAGTAACTTTTCAATTACATGTCAACTAACTGTCATTAGAGTATTAGTAGACTAGAGTATTAGTACGATCAGCTTAATATCTGATAACACTTTATTTATTTGGTCCCCCAACAGACATTCAACTGACTATAAGTAACTTGGCGACTACAAGTAAACTTATTCTCCTAATCCAAAGCCATTCACTTTGAAATTGTTCCACACCAGTGATGCACGGGTTGATCCAAAATGAGCGGGTGCCAGCGCCGCGGTCACCCGCGGTTACCCGCAGTTACGGGTCATCCAAAAATATTTTTAATGATTTTCGGGTCGCGGTCGGTCAGGTCGTTTGGAAAAAAATGCCAATTAAACCTTTGTATTTATATAGTACTAGATACAATTTTCTATGAAATATATAGGCCGAATTTATTTATTGGCTGAATAACTGGCACGAAGATGACACACAAGCTCAGTCTAAACAGTTCTCAGTTCTGTACTGGTGTGATCCGAGAACCGCTGTACCTCTGCGTTCGTTACTACGCGGATGCGCAGTATCAGCAGTATCAACAACATGTTTCAGTTCAGTGAACTGTTAGAGTTACTGGAGTAAAATATAATTCGGGATATTGGTTTATTTCAACTCGGAGGGACTGTCAGGCATGTCTGAAAGTGAGTAACTGTAGTAACTTGTGGATCAGCACTGACGCAAGACGTGAACTGATGCGAATGATTCAGTTCGATTTAGCGTACTGGTTCGACCGGTTCATTAAAAAAGAACCGATTCGTTCACGAACCGGCCATGTCTATGATCACTAGTCTGCAGAGAGATGGAGGCGGCAAGAGAAAAGGTGAAGACTGGGGAGTGGAAGCTCCGCAAATACACAAATAGAAAGAGTAAGTGTGGGAGACATTTACCGAAATAATGAAAGATGATGACCAAAGTGCTGCCTTTGTTATATGTAGGCTACGTCTTCTTGCGATGCTGTGTTGTTACACGTTTATGGCCCAATGACGCTACGATGAGCATGTACTACTTTTAAAAAATACGTTCAGGAAGATGGTCGGGTACAATATTTTCTTACTTTTTTTGCGGTCCGAGTAGCGGGCGGGTAGTTGAAAACGTTGGTAGTGTGCGGGTTGTTTATACATTGACCCGCGCATCACTGTTCCACACGGCTGACATGTCTCCCCATCTCCCCGCTCTGAGCTGCAGCCGGAGCCTGGAGGTGGGCACTCGGCGCCTGTGATTAACCCATTTCTCAGAACATGGTATCGGTCCCCGGTATCGGGGGACTTTTAACGAGTACGAGTACTTTAGAAAATGTGGTATCGAGGCCGATACCAGATACCGGTATCGGTGCATCCCTAGTAGTCAGCCTACTGTGGATCCACTTGAAATGTGTATACCAATATGTACTTTGTAATATATACCAATATTTTATATTTTTACAGACATCTATTTTTTTTTTAAAAATCGATTACAAATTGCAGTATTTGCAATTGCAATGATATTTGTTAAACATGTATTGTAATATTTATATGCATGAATCCAATAAAATAGGACATCACAATAGATAATAAATGTTTACATGTAAAATACATTGCCCATCAAAAGTCTTTTGTTTCTCATTTCTTTTGTTTTATGAATCTTAAAAAACTTTAATCTGAAGATTGATGATTAAATGCTTGACATTAATACCTTTATTTTTAATTAAAACTATTTTCCAGAAATGATGCATGATTAAAAAAAGAATGTGAGTGAAGACTTTTATGTTGTGTAAATGCTGTTCTTTTGTATTCTCATGTGAAAACATGTCATAATATTAACTGTATTTTTGGTCAAATATGCAGTCTTGATGAACATGAGACATTTTTGTAAAACATGTAAAAAATTGGTTACACTTTATTTTGATGGTCCCTTTTGAACATGCCAACTAACTCTCATTAGAGTATTAATAGAGTGTCTGCTTAATATCTGTCAACTCTTTATTGTGATGCTCCTTAACGACCCCAAACTTTTGAATGGCAGTAGCCTGTAATTAATTACAATAGCAATGTCCATTCGTCTTGGTACTTGCCTAATGATGAATTCGCACTGTGAAAGTGACTTAAAATAATGATTTGTTTGAACCGGAAAACAATTCCAGAAATGAGTGGTGAAGCTCACCCCCAGAAAGTTGTTACCCTTGATCTTTTGTTTGAGAAATGCAGGATCCCATCAGCCTAAAATATGTACTCATAAAACCTTTGCAGTGTTGTTGTTTGGCTTCATCACAGGTGGATTTCTGAGATAATGAGAATGACGCATACACGCTCGCGGAATGTGTCCTATGTAAATGAGCCTCGCTTGTTGTTTTACTCTTGGATTTATAATTTTAGGCAGAACCTCGGAATAATTCTGTGGCATACTGATGTGCAAGTTACATCTGAATGACAAATAAAGGTGCTTTATATTTGGAGGAAAGATAGAGAATTAGGAATTCTTCAGTTCTTCAGATTTCTCAAATATATCCTATAACAAAAGATGAGATGAACACTGTCACACAAGGCAATCTAAAAAAGACCAGTCACACCCGAAGTTGTGAATGATTTTTTTCCTCCAGAATTTCAATGGACTGTCAACAGATTTGACTCACTGAGAGTCTTCTTCTGTGAGAGTAAGTGGATTTAGCAAATGTCAGGATATCAGTAATCAGTGTGGTGTGATCTTTGCAAGTTTACAAGTTGAAATGGATTAAACAATGACATTGTTGTTAGTTTCATGCTGTATTTTGGTTTGGATGAATGAACTGGCTCCTTCTGAGCTTCTAACACCTTATACACCTCACAACTTGCGATCTTCTTATAGTGATTTCTTTCGTCTTTCCTAAAACATGTCTTCATTCCAGGGGTGACGGGGCCTTTTCATCTTATCCTTCAAAATTGTGGAATTCTCTTCCTGTTGACATTAGGGAAGCAAATTTGTTAGATTTCTTTTCTTTTTTTTTAATCTTGTCTTAAAACTGATTATTTTAACTCATCAATTTCTTCGTTTAATGATTCAGTGTTATTCTATGTTTCATTTTTTGTGTGTTTGCTCTGTGTTTAATGTTTCAATTCAATTTTCAAATTCAATTTCAATTCAAGTGCACTTTAAGAAAGCAACTTTTAAAGGCACTATACAAAATAAATGATGTGTTCCCAGTTTCTATTCCCATTTTTCATGTACAGAGAGACAACAACGTTGTCAAAAAGATCCTGGTTTACACGGATCCATGGAAAAAATGCTGTATTATTCATGCCAGGCCAGTAGTAAGCGATGTCACCTTGTAAAGAAAGAAACACTACGTAATGCACTGTTTTTTACAAATGCATATTTCTACAGTTTACAGGGAGATAATAACAATATTGTTTTTCAAAAATGTACATTTTTAGGCTCCCAAAATGATTGTTCAAAACACATTAAAAAGTCATGTAAACGGCCCCTTTAATGACCAAAGGCTATTCGGACACTTGAGTGCGCCGGAAGGGTTGACACTTTTGCATGCTGTAGCTTGTGTTTGACATTAGTTCATTCGAAGTGACAATATTTATTTCAAACTTACCACTACACCACTACAAATGGCTGTTCCATCAAATAGTACCCTATTTTAGGGTATGGGGGTGGTTTCCAAAGCAACCTATTATGTCCACCTGTCCCTTGTTAATCCACTCATTTATTCCTGCGTATATATACCCCGTTTAGCCTCGTTTTGGTTCTTGTTGATCAGCGCATTCTCATCCTAGGGCGTCATCTAACTGACGCTTTTGGCCATGCGTCTAAATCCGACGCACATGGCAACCTTTAGCGTCAGTTAGATGACGCGGGTAGGTTTAGGTCTGGGGTAGGGTTAGACCACTAGGAGGCGCGTCTCAGATTGACGCTAAAGGGTGCCATGTGCGTTGGATGTTGACGCTTGGTCAAAAGCGTCAGTTAGATGACGCCTTGGGATGAAAATGGGCTTTGTTGATGTATATTTGTGATCTCTTGTGCTTCTCACTGATGCTTTTTCAGAGATTATTTATTTTGTTTAAATAAAGACTGCTTTTTATTTAAACATAGAATTTATTTATAAGTCTATTGTGACCAAATGTTTTACATTTGTATTGTTTAGCATTTATTTGTTTTAATTGAGTAAATTGAACAAACAACAGTCATGATAAATATATATTTATTCCAGCTGTCATAAAAGCATTGTTTTTGTATGTGTACCAACAATTAGATGTTTAACTGCAATTTTTGTTAATTAGTTTGAGTGCTTGTCATGTCACCACGCTGCTCTGAATTCATCGCTGTTCTGTGTGTTGACTGAGGACTCCTGAAGTCTGTCTGTTGCTATGGAGACTGCATGTGTGCAGTTTAAAAGAATGAAGTATGACCTTCTGAGTGTACCTGGCTTTATGTTACTACCTCCACATAACTTGTTCTTGATAAATGAACACAAAGCAAACAACTTTCACTGAGGATGCTAAACTGCGCAGGACTGAAGCTCTTCTTGTCTCTGTTGCTCTGATGAAGTGTGCTTTCCTCCAGTAAATGGCTGTCTGCTATTTTCCCACAATCATAAAACATGCAGGCGAGGTCAGCGGAGACTTCATGGATTAAACCCACTGAATTGTGTGAATTTATTACATTCTATTTTCATGAATTAATTTAAATAAGAAAATAGATTGGACATGATAAAACCTGAATGCTAAATAATCATTTGAAATATGTGTATGAAACATCGTGACTGATGACCTGACATGTTATTCACTCAGCAATTATTATCCATATGTTGTCAACAAATTGCTCTCTTGTAACCTGTTCTTCTTTTCCACCATTGATCTATTGATCTACCTGCACATACTATTATTCTGAAGAAGTCTAGCAAGTGTAACTTGGAAGCATACGGAATAATTGGTGCCGTGGGACACTCCGAATAGGTGAGTCTGCTAAGAAATAAAGGAAGAGCTAATTCTTCAAAGGCATCTAAGGAAAAATAGCTAACATTTCACAGTACAGAACAAAGCTCAGTGTTTAATACTTAAGATTTGTCAAGGATGGCTGAACTGAATTGATAGACTGAATTGATACATTTTATAGTCAGACCCTAAGATATAGATATAACTGATGAAATAATTGCTTTGATGCCAGAGATCAGAGGACAATGGCCTGACTTGTCTGTGAAAGGTGCTATATAAATAAAGTTTACTTACTTACTAGTTTGAGCTGATATAAATGGGACCTTAACTAAATGATCACTCATTACCACCGTGGTCTAAAGAGAAGCATCTATGAATGCAACTTGTTGAACCTTAAAACAAATTGGCTACAGCAGCGGGTCCCACTCCTGTCAGGAAATAGAAGATTGAAAAAAAGTTGCCTGGGTTGATTGGTCTCAATTTCTGTTGCGACATTTAGATGGTAGGGTCAGAATTTTGCGTAAATAATGTTAAAGCGTGGGTCCATCCTGTCCTTGTTACCACTGTGCTGGCTGGTGGTGGTGGTGTAATGTTTTATTGGCACACTTTGGGCCCCTTAGTACCAATTGAGCATCGTTTAAACGGCACGGCCTACCTGAGCATTGTTGCTGACCATGTCCATCCCTTTATGACCACAGTGGACCCATCTTTCAATGGCTACTTCCAGCAGGATAATGCAAAATGTCAAAACATTTCATACTGGTTTCTTGAACATGGCAATGGCTGCGTCCCGGAAACTTAAGATGCTGCCTTCGGTGGACTCATTCTAAGATAGGAAGGCATCAAGGCACATCCAAATAGAAATGTAAGCTTCACTTCCTGTTTCCTGCGATACCTCCATCTGATCAAATTTTGAAGGCAGCATAGATCTATCACTGCCTTTGATATCCCACAATTCTGTGCTTTCCATTCTGTGACAGTTTAGCTTGAAAACGAATGATGGAGTCTGAAAGTTGTGATCCAGCTTATAGTCTCCGGAGGGATACTGTTCTCGGCAGTAATGAAAGGGAGAGCGCACACTTTATTACAGTTCATAGGAGTTTTACAGATATAAAGTTTACCAGTATATTAAGCACCCCCAAAATTACATAAAGCTAGCTATACATTTGTTTACTTTAGTTGTAACAAGTGGATTTGTGTAATTTGCTGTGTACTGTATGTTGATGATGATACGAGAGAGAGAGAGAGAGAGAGAGAGAGAGAGAGAGAGAGAGAGAGAGAGAGAGAGAGAGTTTAAATGGATAACACTTTAATGCACACTTCTTTTTCTGTGATTTACTCAGCTCTTACAGTGAAAACAGACGCTTAATTTTTTTGTGTGAAGTTTTGGATATCATTCGGACGGGGTCTGCAGGCTTGTAGTGTATAAAAGCAAGTTATAACCGTAATAAGACTAAACTATACCTGTTCTATCGCCATACAGCATATATTCTCTGGCTCTATAGCATTATTTACTGATTCAGGTTTGAACTGAACACCATGTCAATTTCTGACATTTTATTTTGTGAGATCTGTTTTGTTGCCACCAGAGCACGCTCTTGAAGCTCCACCTTCATATTGAAAGGTGCCCCCTTTCAATAAGAGGGCGGAGCTTCAAGAATATGCTTCTGAGAGCATCAGCTCATTTGCATTTAAAGGGACACAAAAACAGTGTGTTTTTTCTCAACCCGAGAAAGTGGCAATTTTAACATGCTATAAAAATATCTGTGGGGTATTTCGAACTAAAACTTCACATACACGCTATGGGGATGTCAGAAACTTATTTTATATCTTTTAAAAAGTAGCATGATACTAGGTGCCCTTTAAAGTCATTGTCGAAGCAACTAGCTGCCTACGTTTTCGGACAGTTCACGAGACTCAAATGGCCTCCACAGTCACCAGATCTCAGTGGAACATTCATGGATGTGCAGCCAACAAATCTGCAGCAAATATGTGATGCTATCATGTCAATATGGACCAAAATCTCTGAAGAATGGTTAAAGCACCTTGTTAAATCTATGACACAAAGAATGAAGGCAGTTCTGAAGGCAAAATGGGGTCCAACCCAGTATTAGCAGTGTATACTTAAAAACATGGCCATGAATGTATATTTAAATGTAATTGTAATATTTCTTTTTTCTTTTGGGCAAACAGGAACACGCTTTGCCTGGCCCTAGGGGTCAAGTAATTTCAGTGGTATTCAGCTGTCTCTGCATTTCCTCTTTTGGTGTGCTGTCACTCTCTCACTCTCTCTCTCTTATTTAGAAATGAGTTCAATATGAATTCTTGCTAAATGTAGACATTTAAAGGAGAGGTTTCCTCTGGTTTTTACACTCCTTCCTTGCAAGAATCTCTTGAGAGTACAGTACATGTTTCAATTACAGCATCTAGGACACCGCTGGACCATGAGAGGCTATTTATTATTCATTACCTATTCCTTCATTACCAATGTAATGATGCCTGTCACTTATCTGCATTAGGCCAGGCTCTTTCTAACCAAACTGATGCTCGGGATAGAACCGTAACAACCCGGTGGATGACAAATGAGTATAATAAAGTCAGCATTTAATCCTAAATTAGCACATGTTCCAAATGATGGTTTTATACTGCAGTTACATTAAGGGCCAAAACACGTCCCAACCTAAAGTCATCTGTTGATAATTGAAAAATGTGCAGGAAAAAATAAAAAAACAGATCAGGTAAAATTAAAACCCAAGTGACTAGTAATGATGCGGTTCATCACTAAAATATTATAGTGTTCCAGAAAAAGCTATTTATCTCCTAGCTTGGCTTCATAATTTTTTTATGTGTGCAAACTGAAGTCATGCAGGGAAGCTTACTGAAAAATGAATCAATTAAACAGATGGCAGCACATTTTAACTACTGTAGTTCTAAAATGTACTTTAAGTTCAATTTATGCCAAAATGTATGCCATAACCAATAATGTGATTTAAATGCAACTTTACAGACTTCTGAGTGATGTAGCAAAATGTTTATTTTTTATTGTTTAATTCTATTTATTCTAAATTTAAACTTAATTGTACATTTATCTGGGCAGAAATTTATACAATAATAAAAAACAAAAGTAATAAGAGTGTTTTTTTCTTCTTCCGATGGGCAGAAAGGAACTTCTGGAAGTATCATCAAAGGTTAGAAAATGACAGAATAGTTCAGTTCTTTATAATAAGTGATAAATACTTCCAATTCTTATTATTTGAAGTTGTGTGGGCAGTATATTTCTTTCTAGGTTGAAAGAAAGTAGGAGGACGACACTGTCTGGATGGGGGAATAAAAGATGAGTGGACAATGAATGCTTCATTCAGAGAGTCACTCAGGCGAATAACTTCAATCACTACATGAGGTGACCCATGGAGGCCTTTTCTTTGCTATGAACAAATAATGTCTGTTTCTAATGTACACTGACTAAAAAGCAAAGGACCAGAAAATGCTGTGCAACATGTGGAAGGATCCGTTTTGTCTGCAGTCTAAGTTTTTTTAGAGCACGGATGGGAGAGGACCCTCTTGAAATTGCTCCGTTTAGTTACCTATTGTTATTTGTAGCTCAATTTAAGTTTGTGTTTGTTTTTGTTTTCAATACAAAATGCATGTTCCATTGAGAGTTATCCATTTTCAATACTTTCATTATTTACTCACCCTTTTACACTCAGTAGTATGACAACCAAAGACTTAGATACGTATATGTATAAGGGACTTTTGGTCCCACAGAACGACAACTAAATTACATGGGTAAGAGAATAATGACAGAAACGTCATGTTCCTTTAAAATACAAGAAGAAAGAACCAATTAATTTAGATTCATATGTTAAATTTCTCAAATATAAGCGCAAGCGCAATTTTGAATTAAATGCAAGAGCATAAATTGAAGAAGTCTTCTGCAGTTTCTGCTTAATGCAATTTGTCAGTGAAATGATTTGTCATTTCTTAACCAAACAATATCTCTTTATTGTCTGAGACAGGAACACGTGTCGTGCCCTGGCCCTGATCATTTCTGATGACTCGCTCATTAGAAGTGTGTCTAATGGCTCAGTAATGGATCTGTCTGCATTCCACCCTCATCTCAGCTTTACAGATACATCACTCACCTTACGAAAATAAAACCTCCATCATTACTGCCGTGGTAATGTGGGAAGGGGAAACTCAAATCGCTTTTTACAACACAGTACAGATGGTTAGCGGTCTATCTCTGCTTGATGCATTGTTACGAATGGATTGTTTGGGCTTTTCGACTATATTATTATTGTTATTATTGAATACCCAAAATACATTTGTTTTTGTTTGAATGGACACTGAACCATATATTACAGCCCATTCTCACCCCCAAGGCGTCACTTAACTGACGCCTTGGGAAGCATTTGGACATGCTTCAATATCTGACGCTTTAGGCGCCCTTTAGCGTCAGTTAGATGACGCCCTAGGATCGCGTGTACCCTACCCCCACCCCACACCTAAACCTAACCGCGTCCTCTAACCTTTCCTTTAGCGTCAGTTAGATGACGCCGTAGGATCGCGTCATGTAAGTGACGCTAAAGGGCGCCTAAAACGTCAAATATTGAAGCATGGTCAAAGGTGACGCCTTGGGGTGAGAATGCGTTGTATATTATACTGGCAACAACTAAAATGATTTTGCAATTTTATAAGAAAAGGGTCTGTATAGAAACTTAAAACTTAAAAGTTTCTATCAGGTGCTCCATAAATATAACCTTTTAGGGGTTTCCATCATGAAATCATTTTATGGAATTTTTTTTTAATTAATTAGGATTTTATGAATTAAACAGTTAGTAAACATAATTTCATTACATAAATATAAGTTACTAGTTAAACATGAAAGTGTTATGCAATAATTTAAGGGCCACTGTGAATTTTTGCCAAGCAAGATATGTTCCTGGATCAACATATTTTGTTGATTAACAACTTTCCTGTCTGAAAATTTAGCACTAACCCTATCCCTAAACCTAACCCTAACTTATCCCTAAAATCAAAAGGTAATGATGATCGATGAATAACACTGATTTAGAAGCACTAAACCCTTTCTTGTAAGCTTGAACTTGACATAAACTGTAAACTTTTCCCTCAAAGCTGATTTCATTGGAATGTTGTTCCAGGATCAGCAAAGATGATCCAAGTCATTGTACTTGGTGAAATCACATTCACCTTTTAAAGTTACTATAGAGGTGGTATCTTTAAATATTTAATTTCTTTTGTTAGAAATGCTATAAAATCAACATATTAATTCAGTGTTCTATGAACCTTGAAGAATTTGGATCTGAACTAATATCCAAAATCATGACTAAATCATGACGAATCTTTTTCCGAGTCAATTTGTTCGTTTCGTTCGTTGAATGAACCAAATGACTCGGAAAAAGATTCAGTCATTTTGATGAACGAGTTCGAACAGGAGAGTCACAAACGTGCGTCACAGAACAGAGCAAGGCGAGCGTTTGAGCTTATAAAACTTAAACTTTGTTATTTATTAAACGAGTGATCCTTTCGCTTGATAAGACCCTTATTCACCGTCTGGAATCGTTTAAAGCCCTTTGAACAGTTTGCAGTTTGCACTGAAACTTTCTTTTGGACCTTGAACCGTTTGATTCCCACTGAAGTCCATTATATGGAGAAAAATTTCATCAAATTTTCATCAAAAACCTTAACTTATTTTCGACTGAAGAAAGAATAACATGGATATCTTGGATGACATGGGGGAGAGTAAATTATCAGCAAAAGTTTTTTCAAAAGTGAACTACTCCTTTACGTTGAACTATTATTATTTGATATTTTGACATTGTACATATTTGAACTTGAAAATCTTAAGAAAAAGAGAGCAAGGTCGTTTCTTAAGTAAAATCAGAAAGTGAAAGTCTGCCTGTTTAAAGTGGAGTGGTTACTCCTCGCTCTTTATAACTTTCACAGGCCAGTAATGCTCCTTGATGACCCATTTGCAGTTATTTTCCAACCTCTACTTGCTATCATGTAATTTTAGAGGGGAAGCTCCAATTAGGTCATGTAAAAAGGCCTCCATTTGTCTTTTAGTGTGGTGTGAATACTGGGACCATTAATTATGGAAGAATAAAAAGATGCACGCCTCCACTCTGCTGATGAAATACCACTTTCACTGTTTAATTCATGGGGTGCTAACTCTGCAGTTTAGGCTAAATTATCTGGCAATTAAAATGCAACCTCCACTTCCTCTGATTTTTGATTACTACTATTTGGTGTGAATGTTGCAATTGCTGTTTAATTTTTGCCTGGTAGGTCTGTCAAATACAGTATTGCTACGATATACAAAACCGAGGCCGGCTTACTTGAGAGCTTCTTTTTTTAGATCATGCACATTGACACAGCAATACACATTTCATTTAGCTCTATTGTCAAATATGTTTTATTATTTAAAGGGATAGTTCACTTTGAAATAAATTTTTGATATGTTTTAGCTTACCTCAAGGGCATCCAAGATGTAGGTGTCTTTGCTTCCGCAGTTGTTTCAATTTTGATATTTTTAGGTCAAACCGTTCTTTTCTGTCAGTCATATAATGGAGGTCTATGGGGTCCACCTCAAAGAGCATGCACAGAGAAATCCAAATTAAACATGATTGAATGACTCATAAATGTAAGTACACATTGATGGCCTAAGACAAGAAACGAGCAGTTTGTGTGAGAAAACGAACAATATTTATATCATTTTTACCTCTTGTAACCACAGCCACAAAGCGCCTGCGCCCTCAGATTACTTGAACGTGTTCGTTTTCTCACACAAACCGCTCATTTCGTGTCTTAGGCCATCAATGTGTACTTACATTTATGAGTCATTAAATCATGTTTAATCTGGGCTTCTCTGTGCATGCTCTTTGAGGTGGACCCCATAGACCTCCATTATATGACTGATAGACATGAACGGTTTGACCTAAAAATATCAAAATTGAAAATACTGCTGAAACAAACACACCTACATCTTGGATGCCCTTGAGGTAAGCTAAAACATATCAAAAATTAATTTCAAAGTGAACTATCCCTTTAATACATTTACGATTTCTGATTCATGAAATGATTTGTTTTCTTTTTTTAGGTCTTTTGATACTTTTGCTCTGCTACTGATTTAATTTTTTTTATACATTTTGTTCAATCAAATACTGTATTGTATACATTAATTTACTGTAATTAAAGACTTTCAGGTGTAGTGTAGGGATGGGCAACGATTAATCGCATCCAAAATAAAAGTTTATATATGTGTATGTAGCGTGTATAATTAATTTGTATAATACACACACATGAATGTATATATTTAAGACATATTTGCATGTATATACTTTATACAGTATATATTTATACATAATTAATTTTATATATAAATATAAATATTTGATATATTAATAACACATTTTTCTTAAATATATACATGCATGTGTGGGTATTTATATATGAAGAGTTCAGATGCAAAAGCCTCTAAGTGCCATTTGAAATTTTCTTCTAGAATGATCATTTTTATCAAGCTTGTATATTTAAGTTCAGTGATTTCACTTAAATGGCAATGATAATTACCTATTAATTGTTATTTAAGTGAAATTACTGAACTTAAATATACAAGTTTGATAAAAATCATCATTAAAGAAGAAAATTTCAAATGGCATTTAGAGGCTTTTGCATCTGAACTCTTCATATACAAATTAATTATACACGCTACACACATATATTATGTAAACACAAACTTTTATTTTGGATGCGATTAATCGTTGCCCATCCCTAGTGTAGTGAATAGGCCACAGATATACATCCATCACCACTTGTGTGTTTATTTATTAAACATTTATGCTTGTTTTATAATGTTTTCAGCTACTCATCTTACCTTGTTTAAATCGATTCTGCAGGACAATTTCCTGCACAAATAATATAGAAAAACAGTCAGTGTTGGGCCGAGTCATGACTTGCTATAAACGTTGCGACATTTAAGGCAGTACTGGCTTTATTCAATAAATTCTAAAACGTATAATGTAGTGTATATGTAGTGTGATATTTGAGATGCCATATAGCAGGGGTGTCCAAACCTGCTCCTGGAGGACCACTGTCCTGCAGAGTTTAGCTCCAACTTTCCTTAACACACTTCCATGGAAGTTTCTTGTATGCCTTGTAAGACCTTGATTAGCTGGTTCAGGTGTGTTTAATTACTAAACTCTGCACAGTGGCCCTCTAAGAGTTGGATTGCACCTCTGCCTTTCAGTATGAGCCACAATTTCAGCACCGGACAGCTCCAGTTGTGCTAAGAGCTGCTGAAGCCTGTGGTTAACTTAACTTGTCTTTTATAAAAAGGACAAACTGTGAGCCATTGAGCATTTGTACAGGACATAAATGCCTCATGAGTTCTGTTCCCAAACATAGTGACCTGCCTTACTGTTTACATAGACAGCTTCTTTTTAAAGCAGCATCCTAATTTAAATGGAACCTCATAAGTGACTAATTTGGATCACTTTTCCAAAGCTGCAAATCTGGTCACTACACAAGCGATGTGGGAGAGCATGCTTGTTATTTTCTAATTATTGGCATTTAAAAGTTTCAGATCAGTAAGATTTTTGTAAAATAAATTGATACTTGTATACAATAGGGATGCATTACATTGATCAAAAGTCACAGTAAAGGCTTAAAAATTCTGAAATTAATTCTGAAAAATGCATCACAGAAGCAGCACAACCAATTTCAACATTGATAATAATAATAATAACTAGAATGTACATTTCCAGAGGAAAATGTGAAGTGGTGCTTGCAGTGGCAAAAAGCTCGCTCGGTTGATAGAGTGTGGCACATTTTTGCATACGAGACACCAAACACGTCTGTACGATGTTTTTGTGATGATAAATTGTTTATTCAGCTGAGACATGTCTTATTCATGTGTTTGTAGGGTTACTAGGGTACTCTATATGGTTGCTATGGTGTGATTATACAGTTTATGAGTTAATATTTAAAGACTAGTTGACAGTCTGAGTCAAAAAAAGGCAAAATCCATGTTTCTTCTATTTTCTGGAGCTGAGATATGGCTTGTATATGTTGTTTTATGGTTGCTAGGCTGCCCTAAGTGGTTGCTAGGGCGTGAATATTAAGTTACTATGTCACTACTTGTTGGCTGTATGATAGGCCGAGTCAAATGAGCCCAACCCCAAGTCTCTATGACCTTCTATTCAAAAGATATGATCTCACAAATTTGGTTCCAATGTTAAGTCTATGGGAGATTTTTCGGCCGATTTATCGCCCGCTAGACGAGCATCGTACGCCCGATCTCTTAGAAAAGTCATAGCACACCTCTCCTTAACGAGCTGGTCGATTTGACACCTCATTCATGTGTCTGTGACAAAAAATGCAGGAGGAGTAGCGTGCCAAAGTTTTGTCTTGGAGAATAGTATTCACAACACTAGAATGTACATTTCCAGAGGAAAATGTGAAGTGGTGCTTGCAGTGGCAAAAAGCTCGCTCGGTTGCTAGGGTGTTATGGGTGGTTGCTAGGGTGTTCTGGGTGGTTGCTAGGGTGTTGCTAGGTGGTTGCTAGGGTCTTCTGTGTGGTTGCTAAGGTGTTGCTAGGCGGTTGCTAGGGTGTTATGGGTGGTTGCTATGGTGTTGATGGGCGGTTAATAGGGTATTCTGGGTGGTTGCTAGGGTGTTCTTGGTGGTTGCTAGGGTGTTCTGGGTGGTTGCTATGGTGTTGTTAGGCGGTTGCTAGGGTATTCTGGGTGGTTGCTAGGGTGTTGCTAGCGTGTTCTGGGTGGTTGCTAGGTTGTTGCTAGGAGGTTGGTAGTTGTCACAGATGGTTACTATGAAGTTTGTAGCATTTTCTTGGCATGATTTAGCACTTAGCTAATCAATATTAGCATGTAGCTATTCTCTGCTAGCATGTGTAGCATGTAGCAAGTCATGTTTGCTAGCATGAGTAAAAAGAGCCAACCCCCATCTCTATACGATGTTTTGATGCAGAGATGTAGGTCTTACAAAATGGTTGCTAGGGTACTCTGTTTGGTTGCTAGGGAGTGGCTTAGCAGCTGCCAATCATGAAGCTCCAAAGTCAATGTGAATGTATGAACCAACCCCCATCTCTATACGATGTTTTGATGCAGAGATAAAGTCTTGCAAAATGGTTGCTAGGGTACTCTGTTTGGTTGCTAGGGAGTGGCTTAGCAGCTGCCAATCATGAAGCTCCAAAGTCAATGTGAATGTATAAACCAACCCCCATCTCTATACGATGTTTTGATGCAGAGATATAGGTTGTGCAAAATGGTTGCTAGGGTACTCTGTTTGGTTGCTAGGGAGTGGCTTGGCAGCTGCCAATCATGAATCTCCAAAGGCTGCTTGTCAGTATGAATGATATAATACAACTCCCATGCCTCTATGACATTCAGAATGGAAGATATCCCTCTTTGGATTTTGGTTGCTAAGGTGCTCTACAATGGTTGCTAGGGCGTTGCCAGTAAGTATTGAGGTGATTCAGGATTGGCTGTTTGCTGGCCCAAGTCAAACGAGCCCACCCTCATGTTTCTATGACACTTCTATCCGGAGATATCCCTTTGATCTCTTTCAATGGAAGTCTATGGTACTTGTTGCTAAGGTGCTCTATATGGTTGCTAGGGCGTGGCTTAATAGCTTCACAATGATCCTGAGAGACTGATTGGTCATCTGAGTAAAATGAGCCCGCCCCCTTGTCTCTATGACACTGTGATCCAGAGCTATGTTCAATACAAAATCCCTATGCAATTTACCATAGTAGGAAAAACACATGCATTTGATGGGACGTCCTTCACCATAGTAAGTCAATGGGGAAACTTTGGGCAGCTCCTGCCCCCCAGGGGTGCAACTTTTACCCCATTGTGTGGTATGTTCTTAAAGAGCCTGCCAGCCTCTTCAAATGTGGCAAATCTCACGTTTGTCCGAAATCCTTGTTCGGAGCTACGAGTCGTCAAAGTTTGTCTCAATGTTAAGTCTATGGGATTTTTTGGAAATTTGTTCGCCCCTGGGTCGAACACCGTACCCCCGATCTCTGATAAAAGTGATAGGACACTTCTCCTCAATAGGCCGCACGATTTGATGCCTCATTCATGGGTCTGTGACAAAAACTGTGGACGTAGGAGTGCTCCAAACTTTTTCCTGGAATAGTAAAATGCTATACTAGAAAATTTTCAATGGGAAAAATTTGGGGAGCTCCTGCCCCCAAGGGGTGCAACTTTTACCCCATTGTGAGGTATTTTCTTACAGAGCCTGTCACCCTCTTCAAATGTGGTAAATCACAGGTTTCTGCGAAATCCGATCTCAGAGCTATGACTCGTCAAAGTTTGTCGTAATGTTAAGTCTATGGGATTTTTTTTGGCCGTTTTTCGCCCCTGAGGCGACCATCGTACCCCCGATCGCTTAGAAAAGTCATAGCACACCTCTCCTAAATAAGCCGGTCGATTTGACACCTCACCCATGGGTCTGTGACAAAATCTGCGGGAGGAGTAGCGAACCAAAAAGTGGCCAGAATAATAATAAGAAGAAGAAGAATAATAAATAACATGGGGGTCAATGGGGAAAATTTGGGCAGCTCCTGCCCCCCAGGGGTGCAACTTTTACCCCATTGTGAGGTATGTTCTTACAGAGCCTGTCAGCCTCTTCAAATGTGGTAAATCGCAGGCTTCTGTGAAATCCTCGCTCGGAGCTATGAGTCGTCAAAGTTTGTCGCAATGTTAAGTCTATGGGATTTTTGGGAAATTTGTTCGCCCTTCGGGCGAACATCGTACCCCCGATCGCTTAGAAAAGTCATAGCACACCATTCCCGAATATTCCGCACGTTTTGAGACCTCATTCATGGGTGTGTGACAAAAACTGCGGGAGGAGTAGCGTGCCAAACTTTTGGGCCGACTCAAAAAACACAATAGTAATAGTGTTGCCTTGCTTTCAGCAAGCACCACTAATAAGTATGGACAATAACAATAGTGTTGCTTTGCAAGCACCACTAACTAGAATGTACATTTCCAGAGGAAAATGTGAAGTGGTGCTTGCAGTGGCAAAAAGCTCGCTCGGTTGCTAGGGTGTTCTGGGTGGTTGCTAGGGTGTTCTGGCTGGTTGCTAGGGTGTTGCTAGGTGGTTGCTAGGGTGTTCTGTGTGGTTGCTAGGGTGTTGCTAGGCGGTTGCTAGGGTGTTCTGGGTGGTTGCTATGGTGTTGCTAGGTGGTTGCTAGGGTGTTCTGAGTGGTTGCTAGGGTGTTGCTAGGTGGTTGCTAAGGTGTTCTAGGTGGTTGCTAGGGTGTTATAGATGGTTGCCAGGGTGTTGCTAGGGTGTTCTGGGTGGTTGCTAGGGTGTTGCTATGTGGTTGCTAGGGTGTTCTATATGGTTGCCAGGGTGTTGCTAGGCGGTTGCTAGGGTGTTCTGGGTGGTTGCTAGGGTGTTATAGATGGTTGCTAGGGTATTGGTAGGTGGTTGCTAGGGTGTTCTGAGTGGTTGCTAGGGTGTTGCTAGGCGATTGCTAGGGTGTTCTGTGTGGTTGCTAGGGTGTTGCTAGGTGGTTGCTAGGGTATTCTTGGTGGTTGCTATGGTGTTGCTAGGTGGTTGCTATGGTATTCTAGGTGGTTGCTATGGTGTTACTAGGTGGTTGGTAGTGTTCACATATGATTACTATAGAGTTTTTATAACATTCATGGCATGATTTAGCACTTAGCTAATCAATATTAGCATGTAGCTATTCACTGCTAGCATGTGTAGCATGTAGCAAGTCATGTTTGCTAACATGAGTAAAAAGAGCCAAACCCCATCTCTATACGATGTTTTGATGCAGAGATATAGGTCTTGAAAAACGGTTGCTAGGGTACTCTGTTTGGTTGCTAGGGAGTGGCTTGGAAGCTGCCAATCATGAAGCTCCAAAGTCAATGTGAATGTATAAACCAACCCCCATCTCTATACGATGTTTTGATGCAGAGATATAGGTCGTGCAAAATGGTTGCTAGGGTACTCTGTTTGGTAGCTAGGGAGTGGCTTGGCAGCTGCCAATCATGAATCTCCAAAGGCTGCTTGTCAGTATGAATGATATAAACCAACTCCCATGCCTCTATGACATTCAGAATGGAAGATATCCCTCTTTGGATTTTGGTTGCTAAGGTGCTCTACAATGGTTGCTAGGGCGTTTCCAGTAACTGTTGAGGTGATTCAGGATTGGCTGTTTGCTGGCCCAAGTCAAACGAGCCCACCCTCATGTTTCTATGACACTTCTATCCGGAGATATAACTTTGATCTCTTTCAATGGAAGTCTATGGTACTTGTTGCTAAGGTGCTCTATATGGTTGCTAGGGCGTGGCTTAATAGCTTCACAATGATCCTGAGAGACTGATTGGTCATCTGAGTAAAATGAGCCCGCCCCCTTGTCTCTATGACACTGTGATCCAGAGCTATGTTCAATACAAAATCCCTATGCAATTTACCATAGTAGGAAAAACACATGCATTTGATGGGACGTCCTTCACCATAGTAAGTCAATGGGGAAACTTTGGGCAGCTCCTGCCCCCCAGGGGTGCAACTTTTACCCCATTGTGTGGTATGTTCTTAAAGAGCCTGCCAGCCTCTTCAAATGTGGCAAATCACACATTTGTCCGAAATCCTTGTTTGGAGCTACGAGTCGTCAAAGTTTGTCTCAATGTTAAGTCTATGGGATTTTTTGGAAATTTGTTCGCCCCTGGGTCGAACACCGTACCCCCGATCTCTGATAAAAGTGATAGGACACTTCTCTTCAATAGGCCGCACGATTTGATGCCTCATTTATGGGTCTGTGACAAAAACTGTGGACGTAGGAGTGCTCCAAACTTTTTCCTGGAATAGTAAAATGCTATACTAGAAAATTTTCAATGGGAAAAATTTGGGGAGCTCCTGCCCCCAAGGGGTGCAACTTTTACCCCATTGTGAGGTATTTTCTTACAGAGCCTGTCACCCTCTTCAAATGTGGTAAATCACAGGTTTCTGCGAAATCCGATCTCAGAGCTATGACTCGTCAAAGTTTGTCGTAATGTTAAGTCTATGGGATTTTTTGGGCCGTTTTTCGCCCCTGGGGCGACCATCGTACCCCCGATCGCTTATAAAAGTCATAGCACACCTCTCCTAAATAAGCCGGTCGATTTGACGCCTCACCCATGGGTCTGTGACAAAATCTGCGGGAGGAGTAGCGAACCAAAAAACGGCGGAACAATAAGAATAAGAACTAGAATGTACATTTCCAGAGGAAAATGTGAAGTGGTGCTTGCAGTGGCAAAAAGCTCGCTCGGTTGCTAGGGTGTTATGGGTGGTTGCTAGGGTGTTCTGGGTGGTTGCTAGGGTGTTGCTAGGTGGTTGCTAGGGTGTTCTGTGTGGTTGCTAGGGTGTTGCTAGGCAGTTGCTAGGGTGTTCTGGGTGGTTGCTATGGTGTTGCTAGGTGGTTGCTAGGGTGTTGCTAAGGTGTTCTGGATGGTTGCTAGGCGGTTGCTAGGGTGTTGCTAAGGTGTTCTGGATGGTTGCTAGGTGGTTGCTAGGGTGTTGCTAGGTGGTTGCTAGGGTGTTCTGGGTGGTTGCTATGGTGTTGCTAGGTGGTTGCTAGGGTGTTTTAGGTGGTTGCTATGGTATTTTGGGTGGTTGCTATGGTGTTACTAGGTGGTTGGTAGTGTTCATATATGGTCACTATAGAGTTTTTATAATGTTCATGGCATGATTTAGCACTTAGCTAATCAATATTAGCATGTAGCTATTCACTGTTAGCATGTGTAGCATGTAGCAAGTCATGTTTGCTAGCATGAGTCAAAAGACCCAACCCCCATCGCGATACAATGTTCTGATGCTGAGATATAGCTGTTACAAAATGGTTGCTAGGGTACTCTGTTTGGTTGCTAGGGAGTGGCTTGGCAGCTGCCAATCATGAAGCTCCAAAGTCAATGTGAATGGATAAACCAACCCCCATCTCTATACGATGTTTTGATGCAGAGATATAGGTCTTGCAAAACGGTTGCTAGGGTACTCTGTTTGGTTGCTAGGGAATGGCTTGGCAGCTTCCAATCATGAAGCTCCAAAGTCCATGTGAATGTATAAACCAACCCCCATCTCTATACGATGTTCTGATGCAGAGATGTAGGCCTTGCAAAATGGTTGCTAGGGTACTCTTTTTGGTTGCTAGGGAGTGGCTTGGCAGCTGCCAATCATGAATCTCCAAAGGCTGCTTGTCAGTATAATTGATATAATACAACTCCCAAGCCTGTATGACATTCAGAATGGAAGATATCCCTCTTTAAAATTTGGTTGCTAAGGTGCTCGATAATGGTTGCTAGGGTGTGGCCAGAAATTGTTGAGGTGGTTCATGATTGGCTGTTTGCTACCCCGAGTCAAACGAGACCACCCTTGTGTTTCTATGACACTTCAATCTGAAGATATCCCTTTGATCTCTTTCAATGGAAGTCTATGGGAGTTGTTGCTAAGGTGCTCTATATGGTTGCTAGGGCGTGGCTTGATAGCATCACAATGATCCTGAGAGACTGATTGGTCGTCTGAGTAAAATGAGCCCGCCCCCTTGTCTCTATGACACTATGATCCAGAGCTATGTTCAATACAAAATCCCTATGCAATTTACCATAGTAGGAAAAACACATGCATTTGATGGGACGACCTTCACCATAGTAAGTCAATGGGGAAACTTTGGGGGCCACCTGCCCCCCAGGGGTGCAACTTTTACCCCTTTGTGAGGTATATTCTTACAGAGCCTGTCAGCCTCTTCAAATGTGGTAAATCCCAGGTTTCTGCGAAATCCTTGCTCTGAGCTACGAGTGGTCAAAGTTCATCGCAATGTTAAGTCAATGGGATTTTTCGGCCGCTTTTTCGCCCCTGGGGCGAACATCGTACCCCCGATCCCTTATAAAAGTCATAGCACACCTCTCCTAAATGAGCCGGTCGATTTGACGCCTCACCCATGGGTCTGTGACAAAAGTTGCGGGAGGAGTAGCGAACCAAAAAACGGCGGAACAATAAGAATAAGAATAACTAGAATGTACATTTCCAGAGGAAAATGTGAAGTGGTGCTTGCAGTGGCAAAACTCACCACCCGGTTGCTAGGGTGTTCTGGCTGGTTGCTAGGGTGGTTGCTAGGTGGTTGCTAGGGTGTTCTGTGTGGTTGCTAGGGTGTTGCTAGGTGGTTGCTAGGGTGTTCTGGGTGGTTGCTATGGTGTTGCTAAGCGGTTGCTAGGGTGTTCTGAGTGGTTGCTAGGGTGTTGCTAGGTGGTTGCTAGGGTATTCTGGGTGGTTGCTAGGGTGTTATGGGTGGTTGCTAGGGTGTTGTTAGGCAGTTGCTAGGGTATTCTGGGTGGTTGCTATGGTGTTCTTGGTGGTTGCTAGGGTGTTCTGGGTGGTTGCTATGGTGTTGTTAGGTGGTTGCTAGGGTATTCTGGGTGGTTGCTAGGGTGTTGCTAACGTGTTCTGGGTGGTTGCTAGGTGGTTGCTAGGGTGTTGCTAGGAGGTTGCTTGGATGTTCTGGTATAGGTGGTTGGTAGTTGTCACAGATGGTTACTATGAAATTTGTAGCATTTTCTTGGCATGATTTAGCACTTAGCTAATCAATATTAGCATGTAGCTATTCTCTGCTAGCATGTGTAGCATGTAGCAAGTCATGTTTGCTAGCATGAGTAAAAAGAGCCAACCCCCATCTCTATACGATGTTTTGATGCAGAGATGTAGGTCTTACAAAATGGTTGCTAGGGTACTCTGTTTGGTTGCTAGGGACTGGCTTGGCAGCTGCCAATCATGAAGCTCCAAAGTCAATGTGAATGTATAAACCAACCCCCATCTCTATACGATGTTTTAATGCAGAGATAAAGTCTTGCAAAATGGTTGCTAGGGTACTCTGTTTGGTTGCTAGGGAGTGGCTTGGTAGCTGCCAATCATGAAACTCCAAAGGCTGCTTGTCAGTATGAATGATATAAACCAACTCCCATGCCTCTATGACATTCAGAATGGAAGATATCCCTCTTTGGATTTTGGTTGCTAAGGTGCTCTACAATGGTTGCTAGGGCGTTGCCAGTAAGTGTTGAGGTGATTCAGGATTGGCTGTTTGCTGGCTCAAGTCAAACGAGCCCACCCTCATGTTTCTATGACACTTATATCCTGAGATATCCCTTTGATCTAATTCAATGGAAGTCTATGGGAGTTGTTGCTAAGGTGCTCTAAATGGTTGCTAGGGCGTGGCTTAATAGCTTCACAATGATCCTGAGAGACTGATTGGTCGTCTGAGTAAAATGAGCCCGCCCCCTTGTCTCTATGACACTGTGATCCAGAGCTATGTTCAATACAAAATCCCTATGCAATTTACCATAGTAGGAAAAACACATGCATTTGATGGGACATCCTTCACCATAGTAAGTCAATGGGGAAAAATTTTGGGCAGCTCCTGTCCCCCAGGGGTGCAACTTTTACCACATTGTGAGGTATTTTCTTAAAGAGCCTGCCAGCCTCTTCAAATATGGCAAATCACACGTTTGTCCGAAATCCTTGTTCGGAGCTATGAGTCGTCAAAGTTTGTCGCAATGTTAAGTCTATGGGATTTTTTGGAAATTTGTTCGCCCCTGGGGCGAGCACCGTACCCCCGATCTCTTAAAAAAGTCATAGGACACTTCTCCTCAATAGGCCGCATGATTTGACGCCCCATTTATGGGCCTGTGACAAAAACTGTGGACGGAGGAGTGCGCCAAACTTTTTCCTGGAATAGTAAAATGCTATACTAGAAAATTTTCAATGGGAATTTTTGGAAAATTTTGGGCAGCTCCTGCCCCCCAGGGGTGCAACTTTTACCCCATTGTGAGGTATTTTCTTAAAGAGCCTGTCAGCCTCTTCAAATGTGGTAAATTGCTGGTTTCTGCGAAATCCGTGCTCAGAGCTATGACTCGTCAAATTTTTTCGCAATGTTAAGTCTATGGGATTTTTTTTGGCCGTTTTTCGCCCCTGGGGCGACCATCGTACCTCCGATCTCTTAGAAAAGTCATAGCACACCTCTCCTAAATGAGCCGGTCGATTTGACACCTCACCCATGGATCTGTGACAAAAGCTGCGGGAGGAGTAGCGAACCAAAAAGTGGCCAGAATAATAATAAGAAGAAGAATAATAAATAACATGGGGGTCAATGGGGAAAATTTGGGCAGCTCCTGCCCCCCAGGGGTGCAACTTTTACCCCATTGTGAGGTATGTTCTTACAGAGCCTGTCAGCCTCTTCAAATGTGGTAAATCGCAGGCTTCTGTGAAATCCTCGCTCGGAGCTACGAGTCGTCAAAGTTTGTCGCAATGTTAAGTCTATGGGATTTTTGGGAAATTTGTTCGCCCTTCGGGCGAACATCGTACCCCCGATCGCTTAGAAAAGTCATAGCACACCATTCCCGAATATTCCGCACGTTTTGAGACCTCATTCATGGGTGTGTGACAAAAACTGCGGGAGGAGTAGCGTGCCAAACTTTTGGGCCGACTCAAAAAACACAATAGTAATAGTGTTGCCTTGCTTTCAGCAAGCACCACTAATAAGAATAAGAACTAGAATGTACATTTCCAGAGGAAAATGTGAAGTGGTGCTTGCAGTGGCAAAACTCACCACCCGGTTGCTAGGGTGTTATGGCTGGTTGCTATGGTGTTCTGGGTGGTTGCTAGGCGGTTGCTAGGGTATTATTGTTGGTTGCTAAGTTGTTCTGGGTGTTGCTAGGTGGTTGCTAGGGTATTCTGGGTGGTTGCTAGGGTGTTGCTAGGTGGTTGCTAGGGTGTTTTGGGTGGTTGCTAGGGTGTTGCTAGGCGGTTGCTAGGGTGTTCTGGGTGGTTGCTAGGGTGTTGCTAGGCAGTTGCTAGGGTGTTCTGAGTGGTTGCTAGGGTGTTGCTAGGTGGTTGCTAGGGTGTTCTGGGTGGTTGCTAGGGTGTTATGGGTGGTTGCTATGGTGTTGATGGGCGGTTGCTAGGGTATTCTGGGTGGTTGCTAGGGTGTTCTTGGTGGTTTCTAGGGTGTTCTGGGTGGTTGCTATGGTGTTGTTAGGCGGTTGCTAGGGTATTCTGGGTGGTTGCTAGGGTGTTGCTAGCGTGTTCTGGGTGGTTGCTAGGTTGTTGCTAGGAGGTTGGTAGTTGTCACAGATGGTTACTATGAAGTTTGTAGCATTTTCTTGGCATGATTTAGCACTTAGCTAATCAATATTAGCATGTAGCTATTCTCTGCTAGCATGTGTAGCATGTAGCAAGTCATGTTTGCTAGCATGAGTAAAAAGAGCCAACCCCCATCTCTATACGATGTTTTGATGCAGAGATGTAGGTCTTACAAAATGGTTGCTAGGGTACTCTGTTTGGTTGCTAGGGAGTGGCTTGGCAGCTGCCAATCATGAAGCTCCAAAGTCAATGTGAATGTATGAACCAACCCCCATCTCTATACGATGTTTTGATGCAGAGATAAAGTCTTGCAAAATGGTTGCTAGGGTACTCTGTTTGGTTGCTAGGGAGTGGCTTGGTAGCTGCCAATCATGAAACTCCAAAGGCTGCTTGTCAGTATGAATGATATAAACCAACTCCCATGCCTCTATGACATTCAGAATGGAAGATATCCCTCTTTGGATTTTGGTTGCTAAGGTGCTCTACAATGGTTGCTAGGGCATGGCCAGAAATTGTTGAGGTGATTCATGATTGGCTGTTTGCTGGCCCAAGTCAAACGAGCCCACCCTCATGTTTCTATGACACTTATATCCTGAGATATCCATTTGATCTCTTTCAATGGAAGTCTATGGGAGTTGTTGCTAAGGTGCTCTAAATGGTTGCTAGGGCGTGGCTTAATAGCTTCACAATGATCCTGAGAGACTGATTGGTCATCTGAGTAAAATGAGCCCGCCCCCTTGTCTCTATGACACTGTGATCCAGAGCTATGTTCAATACAAAATCCCTATGCAATTTACCATAGTAGGAAAAACACATGCATTTGATGGGACGTCCTTCACCATAGTAAGTCAATGGGGAAAACTTTAGGCAGCTCCTGCCCCCCAGGGGTGCAACTTTTACCCCATTGTGTGGTATGTTCTTAAAGAGCCTGCCAGCCTCTTCAAATGTGGCAAATCACACATTTGTCCGAAATCCTCGTTCGGAGCTACGAGTCGTCAAAGTTTGTCTCAATGTTAAGTCTATGGGATTTTTTGGAAATTTGTTCGCCCCTGGGGCGAACACCGTACCCCTGATCTCTTATAAAATTCATAGGACGCTTCTCCTCAATAGGCCGCACGATTTGATGCCTCATTTAAGTGTCTGTGACAAAAAATGTGGACGTAGGAGTGCGCCAAACTTTTTCCTGGAATAGTAAAATGCTATACTAGAAAATTTTTAATGGGAAAAATTTGGGCAGCTCCTGCCCCCCAGGGGTGCAACTTTTACCCCATTGTGAGGTATTTTCTTAAAGAGCCTGTCAGCCTCTTCAAATGTGGTAAATTGCAAGTTTCTGCGAAATCCGATCTCAGAGCTATGACTCGTCAAATTTTTTCGCCATGTTAAGTCTATGGGATTTTTTTTGGCCGTTTTTCGCCCCTGGGGCGACCATCGTACCCCCGATCGCTTAGAAAAGTCATAGCACACCTCTCCTAAATAAGCCGGTCGATTTGACACCTCACCCATGGGTCTGTGACAAAATCTGCGGGAGGAGTAGCGAACCAAAAAGTGGCCAGAATAATAAGAAGAATAATAAATAACATGGGGGTCAATGGGGGAATATTTGGGCAGCTCCTGCCCCCCAGGGGTGCAACTTTTACCCCATTGTGAGGTATGTTCTTACAGAGCCTGTCAGCCTCTTCAAATGTGGTAAATCGCAGGCTTCTGTGAAATCCTCGCTCGGAGCTATGAGTCGTCAAAGTTTGTCGCAATGTTAAGTCTATGGGATTTTTGGGAAATTTGTTCGCCCTTCGGGCGAACATCGTACCCCCGATCGCTTAGAAAAGTCATAGCACACCATTCCCGAATATTCCGCACGTTTTGAGACCTCATTCATGGGTGTGTGACAAAAACTGCGGGAGGAGTAGCGTGCCAAACTTTTGGGCCGGCTCAAAAAACACAATAGTAATAGTGTTGCCTTGCTTTCAGCAAGCACCACTAACTAGAATGTACATTTCCAGAGGAAAATGTGAAGTGGTGCTTGCAGTGGCAAAACTCACCACCCGGTTGCTAGGGTGTTCTGGCTGGTTGCTAGGGTGTTGCTAGGTGGTTGCTAGGGTGTTCTGTGTGGTTGCTAGGGTGTTGCTAGGTGGTTGCTAGGGTGTTCTGGGTGGTTGCTATGGTGTTGCTAAGCGGTTGCTAGGGTGTTCTGAGTGGTTGCTAGGGTGTTGCTAGGTGGTTGCTAAGGTGTTGCTAGGTGGTTGCTAGGGTGTTGCTAAGGTGTTCTGGATGGTTGCTAGGCGGTTGCTAGGGTGTTCTGGTTGGTTGCTATGGTGTTGCTAGGTGGTTGCTAGGGTGTTCTGAGTGGTTGCTATGGTGTTACTAGGTGGTTGGTAATGTTCACATATGGTTACTATAGAGTTTTTATAATGTTCATGGCATGATTTAGCACTTAGCTAATCAATATTAGCATGTAGCTATTCACAGCTAGCATGTTTAACATTTTGAAAGTTCTATGTGCTAGCATGAGTCAAAAGACCCAACCCCCATCGCGATACAATGTTCTGATGCTGAGATATAGCTGTTACAAAATGGTTGCTAGGGTACTCTGTTTGGTTGCTAGGGAGTGGCTTGGCAGCTGCCAATCATGAAGCTCCAAAGTCAATGTGAATGGATAAACCAACCCCCATCTCTATACGATGTTTTGATGCAGAGATATAGGTCTTGCAAAACGGTTGCTAGGGTACTCTGTTTGGTTGCTAGGGAGTGGCTTGGCAGCTTCCAATCATGAAGCTCCAAAGTCAATGTGAATGTATAAACCAACCCCCATCTCTATACGATGTTCTGATGCAGAGATGTAGGCCTTGCAAAATGGTTGCTAGGGTACTCTTTTTGGTTGCTAGGGAGTGGCTTGGCAGCTGCCAATCATGAATCTCCAAAGGCTGCTTGTCAGTATAATTGATATAATACAACTCCCAAGCCTGTATGACATTCAGAATGGAAGATATCCCTCTTTAAAATTTGGTTGCTAAGGTGCTCGATAATGGTTGCTAGGGTGTGGCCAGAAATTGTTGAGGTGATTCATGATTGGCTGTTTGCTACCCCGAGTCAAACGAGACCACCCTTGTGTTTCTATGACACTTATATTCTGAGATATCCCTTTGATCTATTTCAATGGAAGTCTATGGGAGTTGTTGCTAAGGTGCTCTAAATGGTTGCTAGGGCGTGGCTTAATAGCTTCATAATGATCCCGAGAGACTGATTGGTCGTCTGAGTAAAATGAGCCCGCCCCCTTGTCTCTATGACACTGTGATCCAGAGCTATGTTCAATACAAAATCCCTATGCAATTTACCATAGTAGGAAAAACACATGCATTTGATGGGACGTCCTTCACCATAGTAAGTCAATGGGGAAACTTTGGGCAGCTCCTGCCCCCCAGGGGTGCATTTTTTACCCCATTGTGAGGTATGTTCTTAAAGAGCCTGCCAGCCTCTTCAAATGTGGCGAAACACACATTTGTCCGAAATCCTTGTTTGGAGCTACGAGTCGTCAAAGTTTGTCGCAATGTTAAGTCTATGGGATTTTTTTGAAATTTGTTCGCCCCTGGGGCGAGCACCGTACCCCCGATCTCTGAAAAAAGTGATAGGACACTTCTCTTCAATAGGCCGCACGATTTGATGCCTCATTCATGGGTCTGTGACAAAAATTGTGGACGTAGGAGTGCTCCAAACTTTTTCCTGGAATAGTAAAATGCTATACTAGAAAATTTTCAATGGGAAAAATTTGGGGAGCTCCTGCCCCCAAGGGGTGCAACTTTTACCCCATTGTGAGGTATTTTCTTACAGAGCCTGTCACCCTCTTCAAATGTGGTAAATCACAGGTTTCTGCGAAATCCGATCTCAGAGCTATGACTCGTCAAAGTTTGTCGTAATGTTAAGTCTATGGGATTTTTTGGGCCGTTTTTCGCCCCTGGGGCGAACATCGTACCCCCGATCGCTTATAAAAGTCATAGCACACCTCTCCTAAATAAGCCGGTCGATTTGACGCCTCACCCATGGGTCTGTGATAAAAACTGCGGGAGGAGTAGCGAACCAAAAAACGGCGGAACAATAAGAATAAGAACTAGAATGTACATTTCCAGAGGAAAATGTGAAGTGGTGCTTGCAGTGGCAAAAAGCTCGCTCGGTTGCTATGGTGTTATGGGTGGTTGCTAGGGTGTTCTGGGTGGTTGCTAGGGTGTTGCTAGGTGGTTGCTAGGGTGTTCTGTGTGGTTGCTAGGGTGTTGCTAGGCGGTTGCTAGGGTGTTCTGGATGGTTGCTATGGTGTTGCTAGGTGGTTGCTAGGGTGTTCTGAGTGGTTGCTAGGGTGTTGCTAGGTGGTTGCTAAGGTGTTTTAGGTGGTTGCTAGGGTGTTATAGATGGTTTCCAGGGTGTTGCTAGGTGGTTGCTAGGGTGTTGCTATGTGGTTGCTAGGGTGTTCTGTATGGTTGCCAGGGTGTTGCTAGGCGGTTGCTAGGGTGTTCTGGGTGGTTGCTAGGGTGTTATAGATGGTTGCTAGGGTATTGGTAGGTGGTTGCTAGGGTGTTCTGGGTGGTTGCTAGGGTGTTGCTAGGTGTTCTGGTTGGTTGCTAGGGTGTTGCTAGGCGGTTGCTAGGGTGTTCTGTGTGGTTGCTAGGGTGTTGCTAGGTGGTTGCTAGGGTATTCTTGGTGGTTGCTAGGGTGTTGCTAGGTGGTTGCTATGGTATTCTGGGTGGTTGCTATGGTGTTACTAGGTGGTTGGTAGTGTTCACATATGGTTACTATAGAGTTTTTATAACATTCATGGCATGATTTAGCACTTAGCTAATCAATATTAGCATGTAGCTATTCTCTGCTAGCATGTGTAGCATGTAGCAAGTCATGTTTGCTAGCATGAGAAAAAAGAGCCAACTCCCATCTCTATACGATGTCTTGATGCAGAGATGTAGGTCTTACAAAATGGTTGCTAGGGTACTCTGTTTGGTTGCTAGGGACTGGCTTGGCAGCTGCCAATCATGAAGCTCCAAAGTCAATGTGAATGTATAAACCAACCCCCATCTCTATACGATGTTTTGATGCAGAGATATAGGTCGTGCAAAATGGTTGCTAGGGTACTCTGTTTGGTTGCTAAGGAGTGGCTTGGCAGCTGCCAATCATGAAACTCCACAGGCTGCTTGTCAGTATGAATGATATAAACCAACTCCCATACCTCTATGACATTCAGAATGGAAGATATCCCTCTTTGGATTTTGGTTGCTAAGGTGCTCTACAATGGTTGCTAGGGCGTTGCCAGTAAGTGTTGAGGTGATTCAGGATTGGCTGTTTGCTGGCCCAAGTCAAACGAGCCCACCCTCATGTTTCTATGACACTTATATCCTGAGATATCCCTTTGATCTTTTTTAATGGAAGTCTATGGGAGTTGTTGCTAAGGTGCTCTAAATGGTTGCTAGGGCGTGGCTTAATAGCTTCACAATGATCTTGAGAGACTGATTGGTCGTCTGAGTAAAATGAGCCCGCCCCCTTCTCTCTATGACACTGTGATCCAGAGCTATGTTCAATACAAAATCCCTATGCAATTTACCATAGTAGGAAAAACACATGCATTTGATGGGACGTCCATCACCATTGTAAGTCAATGGGGAAAAGTTTGGGCAGGTCCTGCCCCCCAGGGGTGCAACTTTTACCCCATTGTGAGGTATATTCTTACAGAGCCTGCCAGCCTCTTCAAATGTGGCAAATCACACGTTTTTCCGAAATCGTTGTTCGGAGCTATGAGTCGTCAAAGTTTGTCTCAATGTTAAGTCTATGGGATTTTTTGGAAATTTGTTCGCCCCTGGGGCGAACACCGTACCCCCGATCTCTGATAAAAGTGATAGGACGCTTCTCCTCAATAGGCCGCACGATTTGATGCCTCATTCATGGGTCTGTGACAAAAACTGTGGACGTAGGAGTGCTCCAAACTTTTTCCTGGAATAGTAAAATGCTATACTAGAAAATTTTCAATGGGAATTTTGGCAAAATTTTGGGCAGCTCCTGCCCCCCAGGGGTGCAACTTTTACCCCATTGTGAGGTATTTTCTTAAAGAGCCTGTCAGCCTCTTCAAAAGTGGTAAATTGCAAGTTTCTGCGAAATCCGATCTCAGAGCTATGACTCGTCAAATTTTTTCGCCATGTTAAGTCTATGGGATTTTTTTTGGCCGTTTTTCGCCCCTGGGGCGAACATCGTACCCCCGATCGCTTAGAAAAGTCATAGCACACCTCTCCTAAATAAGCCGGTCGATTTGACACCTCACCCATGGGTCTGTGACAAAATCTGCGGGAGGAGTAGCGAACCAAAAAGTGGCCAGAATAATAAGAAGAAGAAGAATAATAAATAACATGGGGGTCAATGGGGGAATATTTGGGCAGCTCCTGCCCCCCAGGGGTGCAACTTTTACCCCATTGTGAGGTATTTTCTTACAGAGCCTGTCAGCCTCTTCAAATGTGGTAAATCGCAGGCTTCTGTGAAATTCTCGCTCGGAGCTACGAGTCGTCAAAGTTTGTCGCAATGTTAAGTCTATGGGATTTTTGGGAAATTTGTTCGCCCTTCGGGCGAACATCGTACCCCCGATCGCTTAGAAAAGTCATAGCACACCATTCCCGAATATTCCGCACGTTTTGAGACCTCATTCATGGGTGTGTGACAAAAACTGCGGGAGGAGTAGCGTGCCAAACTTTTGGGCCGACTCAAAAAACACAATAGTAATAGTGTTGCCTTGCTTTCAGCAAGCACCACTAACTAGAATGTACATTTCCAGAGGAAAATGTGAAGTGGTGCTTGCAGTGGCAAAAAGCTCGCTCGGTTGCTAGGGTGTTATGGCTGGTTGCTAGGGTAATGCTAGGTGGTTGCTAGGGTGTTCTGTGTGGTTGCTAGGGTGTTGCTAGGCGGTTGCTAGGGTGTTCTGGGTGGTTGCTATGGTTTTGTTGTACGGTTGCTAGGGTGTTCTGAGTGGTTGCTAGGGTGTTGCTAGGTGGTTGCTAGGGTGTTCTGGGTGGTTGCTAGAGTGTTGCTAGGTGGTTGCTATGGTGTTCTGGGTGGTTGCTAGGGTGTTGCTAGGCGGTTGCTAGGGTGTTCTGGGTGGTTGCTAGGGTGTTGCTAGGCAGTTGCTATGGTGTTCTGAGTGGTTGCTAGGGTGTTCTTGGTGGTTGCTAGGGTGTTCTGGGTGGTTGCTATTGTGTTGTTAGGCGGTTGCTAGGGTATTCTGGGTGGTTGCTAGGGTGTTGCTAGCGTGTTCTGGGTGGTTGCTAGGTTGTTGCAAGGAGGTTGCTAGGATGTTCTGGTATTGGATGGTTGGTAGTTGTCACAGATGGTTACTATGAAGTTTGTAGCATTTTCTTGGCATGATTTAGCACTTAGCTAATCAATATTAGCATGTAGCTATTCTCTGCTAGCATGTGTAGCATGTAGCAAGTCATGTTTGCTAGCATGAGTAAAAAGAGCCAACCCCCATCTCTATACGATGTTTTGATGCAGAGATGTACGTCTTACAAAATGGTTGCTAGGGTACTCTGTTTGGTTGCTAGGGAGTGGCTTGGCAGCTGCCAATCATGAAGCTCCAAAGTCAATGTGAATGTTTAAACCAACCCCCATCTCTATACGATGTTTTGAGGCAGAGATATAGGTCTTGAAAAACGGTTGCTAGGGTACTCTGTTTGGTTGCTAGGGAGTGGCTTTTGCAGCTGCCAATCATGAAGCTCCAAAGTCAATGTGAATGTATAAACCAACCCCCATCTCTATACGATGTTTTGATGCAGAGATAAAGTCTTGCAAAATGGTTGCTAGGGTACTCTATTTGGTTGCTAGGGAGTGGCTTGGTAGCTGTCAATCATGAAACTCCAAAGGCTGCTTGTCAGTATGAATGATATAAACCAACTCCCATGCCTCTATGACATTCAGAATGGAAGATATGCCACTTTGGATTTTGGTTGCTAAGGTGCTCGATAATGGTTGCTAGAGCATGGCCAGAAATTGTTGAGGTGTTTCATGATTGGCTGTTTGCTGGCCCAAGTCAAACGAGCCCACCCTCATGTTTCTATGACACTTATATCCTGAGATATCCCTTTGATCTCTTTTAATGGAAGTCTATGGGAGTTGTTGCTAAGGTGCTCTAAATGGTTGCTAGGGCGTGGCTTAATAGCTTCACAATGATCCTGAGAGACTGATTGGTCGTCTGAGTAAAATGAGCCCGCCCCCTTGTCTCTATGACACTGTGATCCAGAGCTATGTTCAATACAAAATCCCTATGCAATTTACCATAGTAGGAAAAACACATGCATTTGATGGGACGTCCTTCACCATAGTAAGTCAATGGGGAAACTTTGGGCAGCTCCTGCCCCCCAGGGGTACAACTTTTACCCCATTGTGTGGTATGTTCTTAAAGAGCCTGCCAGCCTCTTCAAATGTGGCAAATCTCACGTTTGTCCGAAATCCTTGTTTGGAGCTACGAGTCGTCAAAGTTTGTCTCAATGTTAAGTCTATGGGATTTTTTGGAAATTTGTTCGCCCCTGGGTCGAACACCGTACCCCCGATCTCTGATAAAAGTGATAGGACACTTCTCCTCAATAGGCCGCACGATTTGATGCCTCATTCATGGGTCTGTGACAAAAACTGTGGACGTAGGAGTGCTCCAAACTTTTTCCTGGAATAGTAAAATGCTATACTAGAAAATTTTCAATGGGAAAAATTTGGGGAGCTCCTGCCCCCAAGGGGTGCAACTTTTACCCCATTGTGAGGTATTTTCTTACAGAGCCTGTCAGCCTCTTCAAATGTGGTAAATTGCTGGTTTCTGCGAAATCCTCGCTCAGAGCTATGACTCGTCAAATTTTTTCGCAATGTTAAGTCTATGGGAATTTTGGCAAAATTTTGGGCAGCTCCTGCCCCCAAGGGGTGCAACTTTTACCCCAATGTGAGGTATTTTCTTACAGAGCCTGTCACCCTCTTCAAATGTGGTAAATCACAGGTTTCTGCGAAATCCGATCTCAGAGCTATGACTCGTCAAAATTTTTCGCAATGTTAAGTCTATGGGATTTTTTTCGGCCGTTTTTCGCCCCTGGGGCGACCATCGTACCCCCGATCTCTTAGAAAAGTCATAGCACACCTCTCCTAAATGAGCCGGTCGATTTGACACCTCACCCATGGGTCTGTGACAAAAGCTGCGGGAGGAGTAGCGAACCAAAAAGTGGCCAGAATAATAATAAGAAGAAGAATAATAAATAACATGGGGGTCAATGGGGGAATATTTGGGCAGCTCCTGCCCCCCAGGGGTGCAACTTTTACCCCATTGTGAGGTATGTTCTTACAGAGCCTGTCAGCCTCTTCAAATGTGGTAAATCGCAGGCTTCTGTGAAATTCTCGCTCGGAGCTATGAGTCGTCAAAGTTTGTCGCAATGTTAAGTCTATGGGATTTTTGGGAAATTTGTTCGCCCTTCGGGCGAACATCGTACCCCCGATCGCTTAGAAAAGTCATAGCACACCATTCCCGAATATTCCGCACGTTTTGAGACCTCATTCATGGGTGTGTGACAAAAACTGCGGGAGGAGTAGCGCGCCAAACTTTTGGGCCGACTCAAAAAACACAATAGTAATAGTGTTGCCTTGCTTTCAGCAAGCACCACTAATAAGAATAAGAATAAGAACTAGAATGTACATTTCCAGAGGAAAATGTGAAGTGGTGCTTGCAGTGGCAAAACTCACCACCCGGTTGCTAGGGTGTTCTGGGTGTTTAATACGGTGTTCTGGGTGGTTGCTAGGGTTTTCTTGGTGGTTGCTAGAGTGTTGCTAGGTGGTTGCTATGGTGTTCTGGGTGGTTGCTAGGGTCTTGATAGGTGGTTGCTAGGGTGTTCTGGATGGTTGCTAGGCGGTTGCTAGGGTGTTGCTAAGGTGTTCTGGATGGTTGCTAGGCGGTTTCTAGGGTGTTCTGGGTGGTTGCTATGGTGTTTCTAGGTGGTTGCTAGGGTGTTTTAGGTGGTTGCTATGGTATTTTGGGTGGTTGCTATGGTGTTACTAGGTGGTTGGTAGTGTTCATATATGGTTACTATAGAGTTTTTATAATGTTCATGGCATGATTTAGCACTTAGCTAATCAATATTAGCATGTAGCTATTCACTGCTAGCATGTGTAGCATGTAGCAAGTCCTGTTTGCTAGCATGAGTAAAAAGAGCCAACCCCCATCTCTATATGATGTTTTGATGCAGAGATATAGGTCTTGCAAAACGGTTGCTAGGGTACTCTGTTTGGTTGCTAAGGAGTGGCTTGGCAGCTGCCAAACATGAAGTTCCAAAGTCAAAGTGAATGTATAAACTTACCCCCATTTCTATAGAATGTTTTAATGCAGAGATATAGGTCTTACAAAATGGTTGCTATGGTACTCAGTTTGGTTGCTAGGGAGTGGCTTGGCAGCTGCCAATCATGAAGCTCCAAAGTCATTGTGAATGTATAAACCAACCCCCATCTCTATACGATGTTTTGAAGCAGAGATATAGATCTTGCAAAATGGTTGCTAGGGTACTCTGTTTGGTTGCTAGGGAGTTGCTTGGCAGCTGCCAATCATGAATCTCCAAAGGCTGCTTGTCAGTTTGATTGATATAATACAACTCCCATGCCTCAATGACATTCAGAATGGAAGATATCCCTCTTTGGATTTTGGTTGCTAAGGTGCTCTACAATGGTTGCTAGGGCGTTGCCAGTAAGTGTTGAGGTGATTCAGGATTGGCTGTTTGCTGGCTCAAGTCAAACGAGCCCACCCTCATGTTTCTATGACACTTATATCCTGAGATATCCCTTTGATCTAATTCAATGGAAGTCTATGGGAGTTGTTGCTAAGGTGCTCTAAATGGTTGCTAGGGCGTGGCTTAATAGCTTCACAATGATCCTGAGAGACTGATTGGTCGTCTGAGTAAAATGAGCCCGCCCCCTTGTCTCTATGACACTGTGATCCAGAGCTATGTTCAATACAAAATCCCTATGCAATTTACCATAGTAGGAAAAACACATGCATTTGATGGGACGTCCTTCACCATAGTAAGTCAATGGGGAAAAATTTTGGGCAGCTCCTGTCCCCCAGGGGTGCAACTTTTACCACATTGTGAGGTATTTTCTTAAAGAGCCTGCCAGCCTCTTCAAATGTGGCAAATCACACGTTTGTCCGAAATCCTTGTTCGGAGCTATGAGTCGTCAAAGTTTGTCGCAATGTTAAGTCTATGGGATTTTTTGGAAATTTGTTCGCCCCTGGGGCGAGCACCGTACCCCCGATCTCTTAAAAAAGTCATATGACACTTCTCCTCAATAGGCCGCATGATTTGACGCCCCATTTATGGGTCTGTGACAAAAACTGTGGACGGAGGAGTGCGCCAAACTTTTTCCTGGAATAGTAAAATGCTATACTAGAAAATTTTCAATGGGAATTTTTGGAAAATTTTGGGCAGCTCCTGCCCCCCAGGGGTGCAACTTATACCCCATTGTGAGGTATTTTCTTAAAGAGCCTGTCAGCCTCTTCAAATGTGGTAAATTGCTGGTTTCTGCGAAATCCGTGCTCAGAGCTATGACTCGTCAAATTTTTTCGCAATGTTAAGTCTATGGGATTTTTTTGGGCCGTTTTTCGGCTCTGGGGCGACCATCGTACCTCCGATCGCTTAGAAAAGTCATAGCACACCTCTCCTAAATGAGCCGGTCGATTTGACGCCTCACCCATGGGTCTGTGACAAAAGCTGCGGGAGGAGTAGCGAACCAAAAAGTGGCCAGAATAATAAGAAGAAGAAGAATAATAAACTAGAATGTACATTTCCAGAGGAAAATGTGAAGTGGTGCTTGCAGTGGCAAAAAGCTCGCTCGGTTGCTAGGGTGTTATGGGTGGTTGCTAGGGTGTTCTGGGTGGTTGCTAGGGTGTTGCTAGGTGGTTGCTAGGGTCTTCTGTGTGGTTGCTAGGGTGTTGCTAGGCGGTTGCTAGGGTGTTCTGGGTGGTTGCTATGGTGTTGCTAGGTGGTTGCTAGGGTGTTCTGAGTGGTTGCTAGGTGGTTGCTAAGGTGTTCTAGGTGGTTGCTAGGGTGTTATAGATGGTTGCCAGGGTGTTGCTAGGTGGTTGCTAGGGTGTTCTGGGTGGTTGCTAGGGTGTTGCTATGTGGTTTCTAGGGTGTTCTATATGGTTGCCAGGGTGTTGCTAGGCGGTTGCTAGGGTGTTCTGGGTGGTTGCTAGGGTGTTGCTAGGCAGTTGCTAGGGTGTTCTGAGTGGTTGCTAGGGTGTTGCTAGGTGGTTGCTAGGGTGTTATGGGTGGTTGCTAGGGTGTTATGGGTGGTTGCTATGGTGTTGATGGGCGGTTGCTAGGGTATTCTGGGTGGTTGCTAGGGTGTTCTTGGTGGTTGCTAGGGTGTTCTGGGTGGTTGCTATGGTGTTGTTAGGCGGTTGCTAGGGTATTCTGGGTGGTTGCTAGGGTGTTGCTAGCGTGTTCTGGGTGGTTGCTAGGTTGTTGCTAGGAGGTTGGTAGTTGTCACAGATGGTTACTATGAAGTTTGTAGCATTTTCTTGGCATGATTTAGCACTTAGCTAATCAATATTAGCATGTAGCTATTCTCTGCTAGCATGTGTAGCATGTAGCAAGTCATGTTTGCTAGCATGAGTAAAAAGAGCCAACCCCCATCTCTATACGATGTTTTGATGCAGAGATGTAGGTCTTACAAAATGGTTGCTAGGGTACTCTGTTTGGTTGCTAGGGAGTGGCTTAGCAGCTGCCAATCATGAAGCCCCAAAGTCAATGTGAATGTATGAACCAACCCCCATCTCTATACGATGTTTTGATGCAGAGATAAAGTCTTGCAAAATGGTTGCTAGGGTACTCTGTTTGGTTGCTAGGGAGTGGCTTAGCAGCTGCCAATCATGAAGCTCCAAAGTCAATGTGAATGTATAAACCAACCCCCATCTCTATACGATGTTTTGATGCAGAGATATAGGTTGTGCAAAATGGTTGCTAGGGTACTCTGTTTGGTTGCTAGGGAGTGGCTTGGCAGCTGCCAATCATGAATCTCCAAAGGCTGCTTGTCAGTATGAATGATATAATACAACTCCCATGCCTCTATGACATTCAGAATGGAAGATATCCCTCTTTGGATTTTGGTTGCTAAGGTGCTCTACAATGGTTGCTAGGGCGTTGCCAGTAAGTATTGAGGTGATTCAGGATTGGCTGTTTGCTGGCCCAAGTCAAACGAGCCCACCCTCATGTTTCTATGACACTTCTATCCGGAGATATCCCTTTGATCTCTTTCAATGGAAGTCTATGGTACTTGTTGCTAAGGTGCTCTATATGGTTGCTAGGGCGTGGCTTAATAGCTTCACAATGATCCTGAGAGACTGATTGGTCATCTGAGTAAAATGAGCCCGCCCCCTTGTCTCTATGACACTGTGATCCAGAGCTATGTTCAATACAAAATCCCTATGCAATTTACCATAGTAGGAAAAACATGCATTTGATGGGACGTCCTTCACCATAGTAAGTCAATGGGGAAACTTTGGGCAGCTCCTGCCCCCCAGGGGTGCAACTTTTACCCCATTGTGTGGTATGTTCTTAAAGAGCCTGCCAGCCTCTTCAAATGTGGCAAATCTCACGTTTGTCCGAAATCCTTGTTTGGAGCTACGAGTCGTCAAAGTTTGTCTCAATGTTAAGTCTATGGGATTTTTTGGAAATTTGTTCGCCCCTGGGTCGAACACCGTACCCCCGATCTCTGATAAAAGTGATAGGACACTTCTCCTCAATAGGCCGCACGATTTGATGCCTCATTCATGGGTCTGTGACAAAAACTGTGGACGTAGGAGTGCTCCAAACTTTTTCCTGGAATAGTAAAATGCTATACTAGAAAATTTTCAATGGGAAAAATTTGGGGAGCTCCTGCCCCCAAGGGGTGCAACTTTTACCCCATTGTGAGGTATTTTCTTACAGAGCCTGTCACCCTCTTCAAATGTGGTAAATCACAGGTTTCTGCGAAATCCGATCTCAGAGCTATGACTCGTCAAAGTTTGTCGTAATGTTAAGTCTATGGGATTTTTTTTGGCCGTTTTTCGCCCCTGAGGCGACCATCGTACCCCCGATCGCTTAGAAAAGTCATAGCACACCTCTCCTAAATAAGCCGGTCGATTTGACACCTCACCCATGGGTCTGTGACAAAATCTGCGGGAGGAGTAGCGAACCAAAAAGTGGCCAGAATAATAATAAGAAGAAGAAGAATAACTAGAATGTACATTTCCAGAGGAAAATGTGAAGTGGTGCTTGCAGTGGCAAAACTCACCACCCGGTTGCTAGGGTGTTATGGGTGGTTGCTAGGGTGGTTGCTAGGTGGTTGCTAGGGTGTTGCTAGGTGGTTGCTAGGGTGTTCTGTGTGGTTGCTAGGGTGTTGCTAGGTGGTTGCTTGGGTGTTCTGGGTGGTTGCTATGGTGTTGCTAAGCGGTTGCTAGGGTGTTCTGAGTGGTTGCTAGGGTGTTGCTAGGTGGTTGCTAGGGTATTCTGGGTGGTTGCTAGGGTGTTATGGGTGGTTGCTATGGTGTTGTTAGGCAGTTGCTAGGGTATTCTGGGTGGTTGCTAGGGTGTTCTTGGTGGTTGCTAGGGTGTTCTGGGTGGTTGCTATGGTGTTGTTAGGTGGTCGCTAGGGTATTCTGGGTGGTTGCTAGGGTGTTGCTAACGTGTTCTGGGTGGTTGCTAGGTGGTTGCTAGGGTGTTGCTAGGAGGTTGCTTGGATGTTCTGGTATAGGTGGTTGATAGTTGTCACAGATGGTTACTATGAAATTTGTAGCATTTTCTTGGCATGATTTAGCACTTAGCCAATCAATATTAGCATGTAGCTATTCTCTGCTAGCATGTGTAGCATGTAGCAAGTCATGTTTGCTAGCATGAGTAAAAAGAGCCAACCCCCATCTCTATACGATGTTTTGATGCAGAGATGTAGGTCTTACAAAATGGTTGCTAGGGTACTCTGTTTGGTTGCTAGGGACTGGCTTGGCAGCTGCCAATCATGAAGCTCCAAAGTCAATGTGAATGTATAAACCAACCCCCATCTCTATACGATGTTTTGATGCAGAGATATAGGTCGTGCAAAATGGTTGCTAGGGTACTCTGTTTGGTTGCTAGGGAGTGGCTTGGCAGCTGCCAATCATGAATCTCCAAAGGCTGCTTGTCAGTATGAATGATATAATACAACTCCCATGCCTCTATGACATTCAGAATGGAAGATATCCCTCTTTGGATTTTGGTTGCTAAGGTGCTCTACAATGGTTGCTAGGGCGTTGCCAGTAAGTATTGAGGTGATTCAGGATTGGCTGTTTGCTGGCCCAAGTCAAACGAGCCCACCCTCATGTTTCTATGACACTTCTATCCGGAGATATCCCTTTGATCTCTTTCAATGGAAGTCTATGATACTTGTTGCTAAGGTGCTCTATATGGTTGCTAGGGCGTGGCTTAATAGCTTCACAATGATCCTGAGAGACTGATTGGTCATCTGAGTAAAATGAGCCCGCCCCCTTGTCTCTATGACACTGTGATCCAGAGCTATGTTCAATACAAAATCCCTATGCAATTTACCATAGTAGGAAAAACACATGCATTTGATGGGACGTCCTTCACCATAGTAAGTCAATGGGGAAACTTTGGGCAGCTCCTGCCCCCCAGGGGTGCAACTTTTACCCCATTGTGTGGTATGTTCTTAAAGAGCCTGCCAGCCTCTTCAAATGTGGCAAATCTCACGTTTGTCCGAAATCCTTGTTTGGAGCTACGAGTCGTCAAAGTTTGTCTCAATGTTAAGTCTATGGGATTTTTTGGAAATTTGTTCGCCCCTGGGTCGAACACCGTACCCCCGATCTCTGATAAAAGTGATAGGACACTTCTCCTCAATAGGCCGCACGATTTGATGCCTCATTCATGGGTCTGTGACAAAAACTGTGGACGTAGGAGTGCTCCAAACTTTTTCCTGGAATAGTAAAATGCTATACTAGAAAATTTTCAATGGGAAAAATTTGGGGAGCTCCTGCCCCCAAGGGGTGCAACTTTTACCCCATTGTGAGGTATTTTCTTACAGAGCCTGTCACCCTCTTCAAATGTGGTAAATCACAGGTTTCTGCGAAATCCGATCTCAGAGCTATGACTCGTCAAAGTTTGTCGTAATGTTAAGTCTATGGGATTTTTTTTGGCCGTTTTTCGCCCCTGAGGCGACCATCGTACCCCCGATTGCTTAGAAAAGTCATAGCACACCTCTCCTAAATAAGCCGGTCGATTTGACACCTCACCCATGGGTCTGTGACAAAATCTGCGGGAGGAGTAGCGAACCAAAAAGTGGCCAGAATAATAATAAGAAGAAGAAGAATAACTAGAATGTACATTTCCAGAGGAAAATGTGAAGTGGTGCTTGCAGTGGCAAAAAGCTCGCTCGGTTGCTAGAGTGTGGTACAGAATTGCATATGAGGCAACAACCATGTCTGTACGATGTTCTGGTGCTGAGATGTGGCTTATTCATGTGTTTGTAGGGTTACTAGGGTACCCTATATGGTTGCTATGGTGTGATTATACAGTTTATGAGTTAATATTTAAAGACTAGTTGACAGTCTGAGTCAAAAAAAGGCAAAATCCATGTTTCTTCTATTTTCTGGAGCTGAGATATGGCTTGTATATGTTGTTTTATGGTTGCTAGGCTGCCCTAAGTGGTTGCTAGGGCGTGAATATTAAGTTACTATGTCACTACTTGTTGGCTGTATGATAGGCCAAGTCAAAAGAGCCCAACCCCAAGTCTCTATGACCTTCTGGTCAAAAGATATGATCTCACAAATTTGGTGCCAATGTTAAGTCTATGGGACTATTTTCGGCCAATTTATCGCCCGCCAGACGAACATCGTACAACCGATTGCTTAGAAAAGTCATAGCACACCTCTCCTAAATGAGCCGGTCGATTTGACACCTCATTAATTGGTCTACGACAATAAATGCGGGAGGAGTAGCGTGCCAAAGTTTTGTCTTGGAGAATAGTATTCACAACACTAGAATGTACATTTCCAGAGGAAAATGTGAAGTGGTGCTTGCAGTGGCAAAAAGCTCGCTCGGTTGCTAGGGTGTTATGGGTGGTTGCTAGGGTGTTCTAGGTGGTTGCTAGGGTGTTGCTAGGTGGTTGCTAGGGTCTTCTGTGTGGTTGCTAGGGTGTTGCTAGGCGGTTGCTAGGGTGTTCTGGGTGGTTGCTATGGTGTTGCTAGGTGGTTGCTAGGGTGTTCTGAGTGGTTGCTAGGGTGTTGCTAGGTGGTTGCTAAGCTGTTCTAGGTGGTTGCTAGGGTGTTATAGATGGTTGCCAGGGTGTTGCTAGGTGGTTGCTAGGGTGTTCTGGGTGGTTGCTAGGGTGTTGCTATGTGGTTTCTAGGGTGTTCTATATGGTTGCCAGGGTGTTGCTAGGCGGTTGCTAGGGTGTTCTGGGTGGTTGCTAGGGTGTTATAGATGGTTGCTAGGGTATTGGTAGGTGGTTGCTAGGGTGATCTGGGTGGTTGCTAGGGTGTTGCTAGGTGTTCTGGTTGGTTGCTAGGGTGTTGCTAGGCGGTTGCTAGGGTGTTCTGTGTGGTTGCTAGGGTGTTGCTAGGTGGTTGCTAGGGTGTTGCTAGGTGGTTGCTATGGTATTCTGGGTGGTTGCTGTGGTGTTACTAGGTGGTTGGTAGTGTTCACATATGGTTACTATAGAGTTTTTATAACATTCATGGCATGATTTAGCACTTAGCTAATCAATATTAGCATGTAGCTATTCACTGCTAGCATGTGTAGCATGTAACAAGTCATGTTTGCTAACATGAGTAAAAAGAGCCGAACCCCATCTCTATACGATGATTTGATGCAGAGATATAGGTCTTGAAAAACGGTTGCTAGGGTACTCTGTTTGGTTGCTAGGGAGTGGCTTGGCAGCTGCCAATCATGAAGCTCCAAAGTCAATGTGAATGTATAAACCAACCCCCATCTCTATACGATGTTTTGATGCAGAGATAAAGTCTTGCAAAATGGTTGCTAGGGTACTCTATTTGGTTGCTAGGGAGTGGCTTGGTAGCTGTCAATCATGAAACTCCAAAGGCTGCTTGTCAGTATGAATGATATAAACCAACTCCCATGCCTCTATGACATTCAGAATGAAAGATATGCCACTTTGGATTTTGGTTGCTAAGGTGCTCGATAATGGTTGCTAGGGCATGGCCAGAAATTGTTGAGGTGTTTCATGATTGGCTGTTTGCTGGCCCAAGTCAAACGAGCCCACCCTCATGTTTCTATGACACTTATATCCTGAGATATCCCTTTGATCTCTTTTAATGGAAGTCTATGGGAGTTGTTGCTAAGGTGCTCTAAATGGTTGCTAGGGCGTGGCTTAATAGCTTCACAATGATCCTGAGAGACTGATTGGTCGTCTGAGTAAAATGAGCCCGCCCCCTTGTCTCTATGACACTGTGATCCAGAGCTATGTTCAATACAAAATCCCTATGCAATTTACCATAGTAGGAAAAACACATGCATTTGATGGGACGTCCTTCACCATAGTAAGTCAATGGGGAAACTTTGGGCAGCTCCTGCCCCCCAGGGGTACAACTTTTACCCCATTGTGTGGTATGTTCTTAAAGAGCCTGCCAGCCTCTTCAAATGTGGCAAATCTCACGTTTGTCCGAAATCCTTGTTTGGAGCTACGAGTCGTCAAAGTTTGTCTCAATGTTAAGTCTATGGGATTTTTTGGAAATTTGTTCGCCCCTGGGTCGAACACCGTACCCCCGATCTCTGATAAAAGTGATAGGACACTTCTCCTCAATAGGCCGCACGATTTGATGCCTCATTCATGGGTCTGTGAGAAAAACTGTGGACGTAGGAGTGCTCCAAACTTTTTCCTGGAATAGTAAAATGCTATACTAGAAAATTTTTAATGGGAAAAATTTGGGAAGCTCCTGCCCCCCAGGGGTGCAACTTTTACCCCATTGTGAGGTATTTTCTTAAAGAGCCTGTCAGCCTCTTCAAATGTGGTAAATTGCAAGTTTCTGCGAAATCCGATCTCAGAGCTATGACTCGTCAAATTTTTTCGCCATGTTAAGTCTATGGGATTTTTTTTGGCCGTTTTTCGCCCCTGGGGCGAACATCGTACCCCCGATCGCTTAGAAAAGTCATAGCACACCTCTCCTAAATAAGCCGGTCGATTTGACACCTCACCCATGGGTCTGTGACAAAATCTGCGGGAGGAGTAGCGAACCAAAAAGTGGCCAGAATAATAAGAAGAATAATAAATAACATGGGGGTCAATGGGGGAATATTTGGGCAGCTCCTGCCCCCCAGGGGTGCAACTTTTACCCCATTGTGAGGTATGTTCTTACAGAGCCTGTCAGCCTCTTCAAATGTGGTGAATCGCAGGCTTCTGTGAAATTCTCGCTCGGAGCTATGAGTCGTCAAAGTTTGTCGCAATGTTAAGTCTATGGGATTTTTGGGAAATTTGTTCGCCCCTGGGTCGAACACCGTACCCCCGATCTCTGATAAAAGTGATAGGACACTTCTCTTCAATAGGCCGCACGATTTGATGCCTCATTCATGGGTCTGTGACAAAAACTGTGGACGTAGGAGTGCGCCAAACTTTTTCCTGGAATAGTATAATGCTATACTAGAAATTTTAAATAACATTGGGGTCAATGGGGGAAAATTTGGGCAGCTCCTGCCCCCCAGGGGTGCAACTTTTACCCCATTGTGAGGTATGTTCTTACAGAGCCTGTCAGCCTCTTCAAATGTGGTAAATCGCAGGCTTCTGTGAAATCCTCGCTCGGAGCTATGAGTCGTCAAAGTTTGTCGCAATGTTAAGTCTATGGGATTTTTGGGAAATTTGTTCGCCCTTCGGGCGAACATCGTACCCCCGATCGCTTAGAAAAGTCATAGCACACCATTCCCGAATATTCCGCACGATTTGAGACCTCATTCATGGGTGTGTGACAAAAACTGCGGGAGGAGTAGCGCGCCAAACTTTTTGGCCGACTCAAAAAACACAATAGTAATAGTGTTGCCTTGCTTTCAGCAAGCACCACTAATAAATAACATGGGGGTCAATGGGGAAAATTTGGGCAGCTCCTGCCCCCCAGGGGTGCAACTTTTACCCCATTGTGAGGTATGTTCTTACAGAGCCTGTCAGCCTCTTCAAATGTGGTGAATCGCAGGCTTCTGTGAAATTCTCGCTCGGAGCTATGAGTCGTCAAAGTTTGTCGCAATGTTAAGTCTATGGGATTTTTGGGAAATTTGTTCGCCCTTCGGGCGAACATCGTACCCCCGATCGCTTAGAAAAGTCATAGCACACCATTCCCGAATATTCCGCACGTTTTGAGACCTCATTCATGGGTGTGTGACAAAAACTGCGGGAGGAGTAGCGTGCCAAACTTTTGGGCCGACTCAAAAAACACAATAGTAATAGTGTTGCCTTGCTTTCAGCAAGCACCACTAATAAATAACATGGGGGTCAATGGGGAAAATTTGGGCAGCTCCTGCCCCCCAGGGGTGCAACTTTTACCCCATTGTGAGGTATGTTCTTACAGAGCCTGTCAGCCTCTTCAAATGTGGTAAATCGCAGGCTTCTGCGAAATCCTCGCTCGGAGCTACGAGTCGTCAAAGTTTGTCGCAATGTTAAGTCTATGGGATTTTTGGGAAATTTGTTCGCCCTTCGGGCGAACATCGTACCCCCGATCGCTTAGAAAAGTCATAGCACACCATTCCCGAATATTCCGCACGTTTTGAGACCTCATTCATGGGTGTGTGACAAAAACTGCGGGAGGAGTAGCGCGTCAAACTTTTGGGCCGACTCAAAAAACACAATAGTAATAGTGTTGCCTTGCTTTCAGCAAGCACCACTAATAACATGGGGGTCAATGGGGAAAATTTGGGCAGCTCCTGCCCCCCAGGGGTGCAACTTTTACCCCATTGTGAGGTATGTTCTTACAGAGCCTGTCAGCCTCTTCAAATGTGGTGAATCGCAGGCTTCTGTGAAATTCTCGCTCGGAGCTATGAGTCGTCAAAGTTTGTCGCAATGTTAAGTCTATGGGATTTTTGGGAAATATGTTCGCCCTTCGGGCGAACATCGTACCCCCGATCGCTTAGAAAAGTCATAGCACACCATTCCCGAATATTCCACACGTTTTGAGACCTCATTCATGGGTGTGTGACAAAAACTGCGGGAGGAGTAGCGTGCCAAACTTTTGGGCCGACTCAAAAAACACAATAGTAATAGTGTTGCCTTGCTTTCAGCAAGCACCACTAATAACTAGAATGTACATTTCCAGAGGAAAATGTGAAGTGGTGCTTGCAGTGGCAAAACTCACCACCCGGTTGCTAGGGTGTTCTGGGTGGTTTCTAGTTGGTTGTCAGGGTATTCTAGGTAGTTGCTATGCGGTTGCTATGCAGTTGCTAGGGTATTATGGGTGGTTGCCAAGGTGTTCTGGGTGGTTGCTAAGGTGTTGCTAGGTGGTTGCTAGGGTGTTCTGGGTGGTTGCTAGGGTGTTGCTAGGCGGTTGCTAGGGTGTTCTGGTGGTTGCCAGGGTGTTGCTAGGCGGTTGCTAGGGTGTTCTGGGTGGTTGCTAGGGTGTTGCTAAGGTGTTCTGGAAGGTTGCTAGGCGGTTGCTAGGGTGTTGCTCGGTGGTTGCTAAGGTGTTGCTAGGTGGTTGCTAGGGTGTTGCTAGGGTTTTCTGGGTGGTTGCTAGGGTGTTGCTAGGTGGTTGCTAGGGTGTTCTGGGTGGTTGCTAGGGTGTTGCTAGGTGGTTGCTAGGGTGTTGCTAAGGTGTTCTGGATGGTTGCTAGGCGGTTGCTAGGGTGTAATGGGTGGTTGCTAAGGTGTTGCTAGGTGGTTGCTATGGTGTTTGGGGTGGTTGCTAGGGTGTTGCTAGGTTGTTGCTAAGGTGTTCTGGGTGGTTGCTATGGTGTTGTTAGGTTGTTGCTAGGGTATTCTGGGTAGTTGCTATGATATTACTAGGTGGTTGGTAGTGTTCACATATGGTTATTATAGAGTTTTTATATTGTTCATGGCATGATTTAGCACTTAGCTAATCAATATTAGCATGTAGCTATTCACAGCTAGCATGTTTAGCATTTTGAAAGTTCTATGTGCTAGCATGAGTCAAAAGACCCAACCCCCATCGCGATACAATGTTCTGATGCTGAGATATAGCTGTTACAAAATGGTTGCTAGGGTACTCTGTTTGGTTGCTAGGGAGTGGCTTGGCAGCTGCCAATCATGAAGCTCCAAAGTCAATGTGAATGGATAAATCAACCCCCATCTCTATACGATGTTTTGATGCAGAGATATACGTCTTGCAAAACGGTTGCTAGGGTACTCTGTTTGGTTGCTAGGGAGTGGCTTGGCAGCTTCCAATCATGAAGCTCCAAAGTCAATGTGAATATACAAACCAACCCCCATCTCTATACGATGTTCTGATGCAGAGATGTAGGCCTTGCAAAATGGTTGCTAGGGTACTCATTTTGGTTGCTAGGGAGTGGCTTGGCAGCTGCCAATCATGAATCTCCAAAGACTGCTTGTCAGTATAATTGATATAATACAACTCCCATGCCTCTCTGACATTCAGAATGGAAGATATCCCTCTTTGGATTTTGGTTGCTAAGGTCCTCGATAATGGTTGCTAGGGTGTGGCCAGAAATTGTTGAGGTGATTCATGATTGGCTGTTTGCTGGCCCAAGTCAAACGAGCCCACCCTTATGTTTCTATGACACTTATATCCTGAGATATCCCTTTGATCTCTTTCAATGGAAGTCTATGGGAGTTGTTGCTAAGGTGCTCTATATGGTTGCTAGGGCGTGGCTTGATAGCATCACAATGATCCTGAGAGACTGATTGGTCGTCTGAGTAAAATGAGCCCGCCCCCTTGTCTCTATGACACTGTGATCCAGAGCTATGTTCAATACAAAATCCCTATGCAATTTACCATAGTAGGAAAAACACATGCATTTGATGGGACGACCTTCACCATAGTAAGTCAATGGGGAAACTTTGGGGGCCACCTGCCCCCCAGGGGTGCAACTTTTACCCCATTGTGAGGTATGTTCTTACAGAGCCTGTCAGCCTCTTCAAATGTGGTAAATCCCAGGTTTCTGCGAAATCCTTGCTCTGAGCTACGAGTGGTCAAAGTTCATCGCAATGTTAAGTCAATGGGATTTTTCGGCCGCTTTTTCGCCCCTGGGGCGAACATCGTACCCCCGATCCCTTATAAAAGTCATAGCACACCTCTCCTAAATGAGCCGGTCGAATTGACGCCTCACCCATGGGTCTGTGACAAAAGCTGCGGGAGGAGTAGCGAACCAAAAAACGGCGGAACAATAAGAATAAGAACTAGAATGTACATTTCCAGAGGAAAATGTGAAGTGGTGCTTGCAGTGGCAAAACTCACCACCCGGTTGCTAGGGTGTTCTGGGTGGTTTCTAGTTGGTTGTCAGGGTATTCTAGGTAGTTGCTATGCGGTTGCTATGCAGTTGCTAGGGTATTATGGGTGGTTGCCAAGGTGTTCTGGGTGGTTGCTAAGGTGTTGCTAGGTGGTTGCTAGGGTGTTCTGGGTGGTTGCTAGGGTGTTGCTAGGCGGTTGCTAGGGTGTTCTGGTGGTTGCCAGGGTGTTGCTAGGCGGTTGCTAGGGTGTTCTGGGTGGTTGCTAGGGTGTTGCTAAGGTGTTCTGGAAGGTTGCTAGGCGGTTGCTAGGGTGTTGCTCGGTGGTTGCTAAGGTGTTGCTAGGTGGTTGCTAGGGTGTTGCTAGGGTTTTCTGGGTGGTTGCTAGGGTGTTGCTAGGTGGTTGCTAGGGTGTTCTGGGTGGTTGCTAGGGTGTTGCTAGGTGGTTGCTAGGGTGTTGCTAAGGTGTTCTGGATGGTTGCTAGGCGGTTGCTAGGGTGTAATGGGTGGTTGCTAAGGTGTTGCTAGGTGGTTGCTATGGTGTTTGGGGTGGTTGCTAGGGTGTTGCTAGGTTGTTGCTAAGGTGTTCTGGGTGGTTGCTATGGTGTTGTTAGGTTGTTGCTAGGGTATTCTGGGTAGTTGCTATGATATTACTAGGTGGTTGGTAGTGTTCACATATGGTTATTATAGAGTTTTTATATTGTTCATGGCATGATTTAGCACTTAGCTAATCAATATTAGCATGTAGCTATTCACAGCTAGCATGTTTAGCATTTTGAAAGTTCTATGTGCTAGCATGAGTCAAAAGACCCAACCCCCATCGCGATACAATGTTCTGATGCTGAGATATAGCTGTTACAAAATGGTTGCTAGGGTACTCTGTTTGGTTGCTAGGGAGTGGCTTGGCAGCTGCCAATCATGAAGCTCCAAAGTCAATGTGAATGGATAAATCAACCCCCATCTCTATACGATGTTTTGATGCAGAGATATACGTCTTGCAAAACGGTTGCTAGGGTACTCTGTTTGGTTGCTAGGGAGTGGCTTGGCAGCTTCCAATCATGAAGCTCCAAAGTCAATGTGAATATACAAACCAACCCCCATCTCTATACGATGTTCTGATGCAGAGATGTAGGCCTTGCAAAATGGTTGCTAGGGTACTCATTTTGGTTGCTAGGGAGTGGCTTGGCAGCTGCCAATCATGAATCTCCAAAGACTGCTTGTCAGTATAATTGATATAATACAACTCCCATGCCTCTCTGACATTCAGAATGGAAGATATCCCTCTTTGGATTTTGGTTGCTAAGGTCCTCGATAATGGTTGCTAGGGTGTGGCCAGAAATTGTTGAGGTGATTCATGATTGGCTGTTTGCTGGCCCAAGTCAAACGAGCCCACCCTTATGTTTCTATGACACTTATATCCTGAGATATCCCTTTGATCTCTTTCAATGGAAGTCTATGGGAGTTGTTGCTAAGGTGCTCTATATGGTTGCTAGGGCGTGGCTTGATAGCATCACAATGATCCTGAGAGACTGATTGGTCGTCTGAGTAAAATGAGCCCGCCCCCTTGTCTCTATGACACTGTGATCCAGAGCTATGTTCAATACAAAATCCCTATGCAATTTACCATAGTAGGAAAAACACATGCATTTGATGGGACGACCTTCACCATAGTAAGTCAATGGGGAAACTTTGGGGGCCACCTGCCCCCCAGGGGTGCAACTTTTACCCCATTGTGAGGTATGTTCTTACAGAGCCTGTCAGCCTCTTCAAATGTGGTAAATCCCAGGTTTCTGCGAAATCCTTGCTCTGAGCTACGAGTGGTCAAAGTTCATCGCAATGTTAAGTCAATGGGATTTTTCGGCCGCTTTTTCGCCCCTGGGGCGAACATCGTACCCCCGATCCCTTATAAAAGTCATAGCACACCTCTCCTAAATGAGCCGGTCGAATTGACGCCTCACCCATGGGTCTGTGACAAAAGCTGCGGGAGGAGTAGCGAACCAAAAAACGGCGGAACAATAAGAATAAGAACTAGAATGTACATTTCCAGAGGAAAATGTGAAGTGGTGCTTGCAGTGGCAAAAAGCTCGCTCGGTTGCTAGGGTGTTCTGGGTGGTTGCTAGGGTGTTCTGGGTGGTTGCTAGGGTGTTGCTAGGCGGTTGCTAGGGTGTTCTGGGTGGTTGCTAGGTGGTTGCTATGGTGTTCTGGGTGGTTGCTAGGGTGTTGTTAGGTGGTTGCTATGGCGTTCTGAGTGGTTGCTAGGGTGTTGCAAGATGGTTGCTAGCATGTGGCTAGGTGGTTGCTAGGGTGTTCTGAGTGGTTGCTAGGGTGTTGCTAGGGTGTTGCTAATGTGTTCTGGATGGTTGCTATGGTGTTGTTAGGTTGTTGCTAGGGTATTCTGGGTAGTTGCTATGGTATTACTAGGTGGTTGGTAGTGTTCACATATGGTTATTATAGAGTTTTTATATTGTTCATGGCATGATTTAGCACTTAGCTAATCAATATTAGCATGTAGCTATTCACAGCTAGCATGTTTAGCATTTTGAAAGTTCTATGTGCTAGCATGAGTCAAAAGACCCAACCCCCATCGTGATACAATGTTCTGATGCTGAGATATAGGTGTTACAAAATGGTTGCTAGGGTACTCTGTTTGGTTGCTAGGGAGTGGCTTGGCAGCTTCCAATCATGAAGCTCCAAAGTCAATGTGAATGTATAAATCAACCCCCATCTCTATACGATGTTCTGATGCAGAGATGTAGGCCTTGCAAAATGGTTGCTAGGGTACTCTTTTTGGTTGCTAGGGAGTGGCTTGGCAGCTGCCAATCATGAATCTCCAAAGGCTGCTTGTCAGTATAATTGATATAATACAACTCCCAAGCCTGTATGACATTCAGAATGGAAGATATCCCTCTTTAAAATTTGGTTGCTAAGGTGCTCGATAATGGTTGCTAGGGTGTGTCCAGAAATTGTTGAGGTGATTCATGATTGGCTGTTTGCTACCCCGAGTCAAACGAGACCACCCTTGTGTTTCTATGACACTTCTATCCGGAGATATCCCTTTGATCTCTTTCAATGGAAGTCTATGGGAGTTGTTGCTAAGGTGCTCTATATGGTTGCTAGGGCGTGGCTTGATAGCTTCACAATGATCCTGAGAGACTGATTGGTCGTCTGAGTAAAATGAGCCCGCCCCCTTGTCTCTATGACACTATGATCCAGAGCTATGTTCAATACAAAATCCCTATGCAATTTACCATAGTAGGAAAAACATGCATTTGATGGGACATCCTTCACCATAGTAAGTCAATGGGGAAAATTTTGGGTAGCTCCTGCCCCCCAGGGGTGCAACTTTTACCCCATTGTGAGGTATGTTCTTACAGAGGCTGCCAGCCTCTTCAAATGTGGCAAATCACACGTTTTTCCGAAATCGTTGTTCGGAGCTATGAGTTGTCAAAGTTTGTCTCAATGTTAAGTCTATGGGATTTTTGGGAAATTTGTTCGCCCCTGGGTCGAACACCGTACCCCCGATCTCTGATAAAAGTGATAGGACACTTCTCTTCAATAGGCCGCACGATTTGATGCCTCATTCATGGGTCTGTGACAAAAACTGTGGACGTAGGAGTGCGCCAAACTTTTTCCTGGAATAGTATAATGCTATACTAGAAATTTTAAATAACATGGGGGTCAATGGGGGAAAATTTGGGCAGCTCCTGCCCCCCAGGGGTGCAACTTTTACCCCATTGTGAGGTATGTTCTTACAGAGCCTGTCAGCCTCTTCAAATGTGGTAAATCGCAGGCTTCTGTGAAATCCTCGCTCGGAGCTATGAGTCGTCAAAGTTTGTCGCAATGTTAAGTCTATGGGATTTTTGGGAAATTTGTTCGCCCTTCGGGCGAACATCGTACCCCCGATCGCTTAGAAAAGTCATAGCACACCATTCCCGAATAATCCGCACGTTTTGAGACCTCATTCATGGGTGTGTGACAAAAACTGCGGGAGGAGTAGCGTGCCAAACTTTTGGGCCGACTCAAAAAACACAATAGTAATAGTGTTGCCTTGCTTTCAGCAAGCACCACTAATAACTAGAATGTACATTTCCAGAGGAAAATGTGAAGTGGTGCTTGCAGTGGCAAAACTCACCACCCGGTTGCTAGGGTGTTATGGCTGGTTGCTATGGTGTTCTGGGTGGTTGCTAGGCGGTTGCTAGGGTATTATTGTTGGTTGCTAAGTTGTTCTGGGTGTTGCTAGGTGGTTGCTATGTTGTTGCTAGGGTATTCTGGGTGGTTGCTAGGGTGTTCTGGGTGGTTGCTAGGGTGTTGCTAGGTGGTTGCAAGGGTGTTTTGGGTGGTTGCTAGGGTGTTGCTAGGTGGTTGCTAGGGTGTTGCTAAGGTGTTCTGGATAGTTTCTAGGTGGTTGCTAGGGTGTTGCTATGCGGTTGCTAGGGTGTTCTGGGTGGTTGCTATGGTGTTGTTAGGTTGTTGCTAGGGTATTCTGGGTAGTTGCTATGGTATTACTAGGTGGTTGGTAGTGTTCACATATGGTTATTATAGAGTTTTTATATTGTTCATGGCATGATTTAGCACTTAGCTAATCAATATTAGCATGTAGCTATTCACAGCTAGCATGTTTAGCATTTTGAAAGTTCTATGTGCTAGCATGAGTCAAAAGACCCAACCCCCATCGTGATACAATGTTCTGATGCTGAGATATAGCTGTTACAAAATGGTTGCTAGGGTACTCTGTTTGGTTGCTAGGGAGTGGCTTGGCAGCTTCCAATCATGAAGCTCCAAAGTCAATGTGAATGTATAAACCAACCCCCATCTCTATACGATGTTCTGATAAAGAGATGTAGGCCTTGCAAAATGGTTGCTAGGGTACTCTTTTTGGTTGCTAGGGAGTGGCTTGGCAGCTGCCAATCATGAATCTCCAAAGGCTGCTTGTCAGTATAATTGATATAATACAACTCCCAAGCCTGTATGACATTCAGAATGGAAGATATCCCTCTTTAAAATTTGGTTGCTAAGGTGCTCGATAATGGTTGCTAGGGTGTGGCCAGAAATTGTTGAGGTGATTCATGATTGGCTGATTGCTACCCCGAGTCAAACGAGACCACCCTTGTGTTTCTATGACACTTCTATCCGGGGATATCCCTTTGATCTCTTTCAATGGAAGTCTATGGGAGTTGTTGCTAAGGTGCTCTATATGGTTGCTAGGGCGTGGCTTGATAGCTTCACAATGATCCTGAGAGACTGATTGGTCGTCTGAGTAAAATGAGCCCGCCCCCTTGTCTCTATGACACTATGATCCAGAGCTATGTTCAATACAAAATCCCTATGCAATTTACCATAGTAGGAAAAACACATGCATTTGATGGGACATCCTTCACCATAGTAAGTCAATGGGGAAAATTTTGGGTAGCTCCTGCCCCCCAGGGGTGCAACTTTTACCCCATTGTGAGATATGTTCTTACAGAGGCTGCCAGCCTCTTCAAATGTGGCAAATCACACGTTTTTCCGAAATCGTTGTTCGGAGCTATGAGTCGTCAAAGTTTGTCTCAATGTTAAGTCTATGGGATTTTTTGGAAATTTGTTCGCCCCTGGGTCGAACACCGTACCCCCGATCTCTGATAAAAGTGATAGGACACTTCTCTTCAATAGGCCGCACGATTTGATGCCTCATTCATGGGTCTGTGACAAAAACTGTGGACGTAGGAGTGCGCCAAACTTTTTCCTGGAATAGTATAATGCTATACTAGAAATTTTAAATAACATTGGGGTCAATGGGGGAAAATTTGGGCAGCTCCTGCCCCCCAGGGGTGCAACTTTTACCCCATTGTGAGGTATGTTCTTACAGAGCCTGTCAGCCTCTTCAAATGTGGTAAATCACAGGCTTCTGTGAAATCCTCGCTCGGAGCTATGAGTCGTCAAAGTTTGTCGCAATGTTAAGTCTATGGGATTTTTGGGAAATTTGTTCGCCCTTTGGGCGAACATCGTACCCCCGATCGCTTAGAAAAGTCATAGCACACCATTCCCGAATATTCCGCACGATTTGAGACCTCATTCATGGGTGTGTGACAAAAACTGCGGGAGGAGTAGCGCGCCAAACTTTTTGGCCGACTCAAAAAACACAATAGTAATAGTGTTGCCTTGCTTTCAGCAAGCACCACTAATAAGTATGGACAATAACAATAGTGTTGCTTTGCAAGCACCACTAATAAATAACATTGGGGTCAATGGGGAAAATTTGGGCAGCTCCTGCCCCCCAGGGGTGCAACTTTTACCCAATTGTGAGGTATGTTCTTGCAGAGCCTGTCAGCCTCTTCAAATGTGGTGAATCGCAGGCTTCTGTGAAATTCTCGCTCGGAGCTATGAGTCGTCAAAGTTTGTCGCAATGTTAAGTCTATGGGATTTTTGGGAAATATGTTCGCCCTTCGGGCGAACATCGTACCCCCGATCGCTTAGAAAAGTCATAGCACACCATTCCCGAATATTCCGCACGTTTTGAGACCTCATTCATGGGTGTGTGACAAAAACTGCGGGAGGAGTAGCGTGCCAAACTTTTGGGCCGACTCAAAAAACACAATAGTAATAGTGTTGCCTTGCTTTCAGCAAGCACCACTAATAAGAATAATAAATAACATTGGGGTCAATGGGGAAAATTTGGGCAGCTCCTGCCCCCCAGGGGTGCAACTTTTACCCCATTGTGAGGTATTTTCTTACAGAGCCTGTCAGCCTCTTCAAATGTGGTAAATCGCAGGCTTCTGTAAAATTCTCGCTCGGAGCTACGAGTCGTCAAAGTTTGTCGCAATGTTAAGTCTATGGGATTTTTGGGAAATTTGTTCGCCCTTCGGGCGAACATCGTACCCCCGATCGCTTAGAAAAGTCATAGCACACCATTCCCGAATATTCCGCACGTTTTGAGACCTCATTCATGGGTGTGTGACAAAAACTGCGGGAGGAGTAGCGTGCCAAACTTTTTGGCCGGCTCAGAAAACACAATAGTAATAGTGTTGCCTTGCTTTCAGCAAGCACCACTAATAATAAGTATGGAGGATAACAATAGTGTTGCTTTGCAAGCACCACTAACTAGAATGTACATTTCCAGAGGAAAATGTGAAGTGGTGCTTGCAGTGGCAAAAAGCTCGCTCGGTTGCTAGGGTGTTCTGGGTGGTTGCTAGGGTGTTGCTAGGTGGTTGCTAGGGTGTTCTGTGTGGTTGCTAGGGTGTTGCTAGGCGGTTGCTAGGGTGTTCTGGGTGGTTGCTATGGTGTTGCTAGGTGGTTGCTAGGGTGTTCTGAGTGGTTGCTAGGGTGTTGCTAGGTGGTTGCTAAGGTGTTCTAGGTGGTTTCTAGGGTGTTATAGATGGTTGCCAGGGTGTTGCTAGGTGGTTGCTAGGGTGTTCTGGGTGGTTGCTAGGGTGTTGCTATGTGGTTGCTAGGGTGTTCTATATGGTTGCCAGGGTGTTGCTAGGCGGTTGCTAGGGTGTTCCGGGTGGTTGCTAGGGTGTTATAGATGGTTGCTAGGGTATTGGTAGGTGGTTGCTAGGGTGTTCTGGGTGGTTGCTAGGGTGTTGCTAGGTGTTCTGGTTGGTTGCTAGGGTGTTGCTAGGCGGTTGATAGGGTGTTCTGTGTGGTTGCTAGGGTGTTGCTAGGTGGTTGCTAGGGTATTCTTGGTGGTTGCTAGGGTGTTGCTAGGTGGTTGCTATGGTATTCTGGGTGGTTGCTATGGTGTTACTAGGTGGTTGGTAGTGTTCACATATGGTTACTATAGAGTTTTTATAACATTCATGGCATGATTTAGCACTTAGCTAATCAATATTAGCATGTAGCTATTCACTGCTAGCATGTGTAGCATGTAGCAAGTCATGTTTGCTAACATGAGTAAAAAGAGCCAAACCACATCTCTATACGATGTTTTGATGCAGAGATATAGGTCTTGAAAAACGGTTGCTAGGGTACTCTGTTTGGTTGCTAGGGAGTGGCTTGGCAGCTGCCAATCATGAAGCTCCAAAGTCAATGTGAATGTTTAAACCAACCCCCATCTCTATACGATGTTTTGATGCAGAGATATAGGTCTTGCAAAACGGTTGCTAGGGTACTCTGTTTGGTTGCTAGGGAGTGGCTTGGCAGCTTCCAATCATGAAGCTCCAAAGTCAATGTGAATGTATAAACCAACCCCCATCTCTATACGATGTTCTGATGCAGAGATGTAGGCCTTGCAAAATGGTTGCTAGGGTACTCTTTTTGGTTGCTAGGGAGTGGCTTTGCAGCTGCCAATCATGAATCTCCAAAGGCTGCTTGTCAGTATAATTGATATAATACAACTCCCAAGCCTGTATGACATTCACAATGGAAGATATCCCTCTTTAAAATTTGGTTGCTAAGGTGCTCGATAATGGTTGCTAGGGTGTGGCCAGAAATTGTTGAGGTGATTCATGATTGGCTGTTTGCTACCCCGAGTCAAACGAGACCACCCTTGTGTTTCTATGACACTTCTATCCGGAGATATCCCTTTGATCTCTTTCAATGGAAGTCTATGGGAGTTGTTGCTAAGGTGCTCTATATGGTTGCTAGGGCGTGGCTTGATAGCATCACAATGATCCTGAGAGACTGATTGGTCGTCTGAATAAAATGAGCCCGCCCCCTTGTCTCTATGACACTGTGATCCAGAGCTATGTTCAATACAAAATCCCTATGCAATTTACCATAGTAGGAAAAACACATGCATTTGATGGGACGTCCTTCACCATAGTAAGTCAATGGGGAAAACTTTGGGCAGCTCCTGCCCCCCAGGGGTGCAACTTTTACCCCATTGTGAGGTATATTCTTAAAGAGCCTGCCAGCCTCTTCAAATATGGCAAATCACACGTTTTTCCGAAATCGTTGTTCGGAGCTATGAGTCGTCAAAGTTTGTCGCAATGTTAAGTCTATGGGATTTTTTGGAAATTTGTTCGCCCCTGGGGCGACCACCGTACCCCCGATCTCTTATAAAAGTCATATGACACTTCTCCTCAATAGGCCGCACGATTTGATGCCTCATTCATGGGTCTGTGACAAAAACTGTGGACGGAGGAGTCCGCCAAACTTTTTCCTGGAATAGTAAAATACTATACTAGAAAATTTCAACGGGAAAAATTTTTGGGGAGCTCCTGCCCCCCAGGGGTGCAACTTTTACCCCATTGTATGGTATTTTCTTACAGAGCCTGTCAGCCTCTTCAAATGTGGTAAATTGCAAGTTTCTGCGAAATCCTTGCTCAGAGCTATGACTCGTCAAATTTTTTCGCAATGTTAAGTCTATGGGATTTTTTTTTTGGGGCTGTTTTTCGCCCCTGGGGCGACCATCGTACCCCCGATCGCTTAGAAAAGTCATAGCACACCTCTCCTTAATGAGCTGGTCGATTTGACACCTCACCCATGGGTCTGTGACAAAAGCTGCGGGAGGAGTAGCGAACCAAAAAACGGCGGAACAATAAGAATAAGAACTAGAATGTACATTTCCAGAGGAAAATGTGAAGTGGTGCTTGCAGTGGCAAAACTCACCACCCGGTTGCTAGGGTGTTCTGGGTGTTTAATACGGTGTTCTGGGTGGTTGCTAGGGTTTTCTTGGTGGTTGCTAGAGTGTTGCTAGGTGGTTGCTATGGTGTTCTGGGTGGTTGCTAGGGTCTTGATAGGTGGTTGCTAGGGTGTTCTGGATGGTTGCTATGCGGTTGCTAGGGTGTTGCTAAGGTGTTCTGGATGGTTGCTAGGCGGTTTCTAGGGTGTTCTGGGTGGTTGCTATGGTGTTTCTAGGTGGTTGCTAGGGTGTTTTAGGTGGTTGCTATGGTATTTTGGGTGGTTGCTATGGTGTTACTAGGTGGTTGGTAGTGTTCATATATGGTTACTATAGAGTTTTTATAATGTTCATGGCATGATTTAGCACTTAGCTAATCAATATTAGCATGTAGCTATTCACTGCTAGCATGTGTAGCATGTAGCAAGTCCTGTTTGCTAGCATGAGTAAAAAGAGCCAACCCCCATCTCTATATGATGTTTTGATGCAGAGATATAGGTCTTGCAAAACGGTTGCTAGGGTACTCTGTTTGGTTGCTAAGGAGTGGCTTGGCAGCTGCCAAACATGAAGTTCCAAAGTCAAAGTGAATGTATAAACTTACCCCCATTTCTATAGAATGTTTTAATGCAGAGATATAGGTCTTACAAAATGGTTGCTATGGTACTCAGTTTGGTTGCTAGGGAGTGGCTTGGCAGCTGCCAATCATGAAGCTCCAAAGTCATTGTGAATGTATAAACCAACCCCCATCTCTATACAATGTTTTGATGCAGAGATATAGATCTTGCAAAATGGTTGCTAGGGTACTCTGTTTGGTTGCTAGGGAGTTGCTTGGCAGCTGCCAATCATGAATCTCCAAAGGCTGCTTGTCAGTTTGATTGATATAATACAACTCCCATGCCTCAATGACATTCAGAATGGAAGATATCCCTCTTTGGATTTTGGTTGCTAAGGTGCTCTACAATGGTTGCTAGGGCGTTGCCAGTAAGTGTTGAGGTGATTCAGGATTGGCTGTTTGCTGGCTCAAGTCAAACGAGCCCACCCTCATGTTTCTATGACACTTATATCCTGAGATATCCCTTTGATCTAATTCAATGGAAGTCTATGGGAGTTGTTGCTAAGGTGCTCTAAATGGTTGCTAGGGCGTGGCTTAATAGCTTCACAATGATCCTGAGAGACTGATTGGTCGTCTGAGTAAAATGAGCCCGCCCCCTTGTCTCTATGACACTGTGATCCAGAGCTATGTTCAATACAAAATCCCTATGCAATTTACCATAGTAGGAAAAACACATGCATTTGATGGGACGTCCTTCACCATAGTAAGTCAATGGGGAAAAATTTTGGGCAGCTCCTGTCCCCCAGGGGTGCAACTTTTACCACATTGTGAGGTATTTTCTTAAAGAGCCTGCCAGCCTCTTCAAATGTGGCAAATCACACGTTTGTCCGAAATCCTTGTTCGGAGCTATGAGTCGTCAAAGTTTGTCGCAATGTTAAGTCTATGGGATTTTTTGGAAATTTGTTCGCCCCTGGGGCGAGCACCGTACCCCCGATCTCTTAAAAAAGTCATATGACACTTCTCCTCAATAGGCCGCATGATTTGACGCCCCATTTATGGGTCTGTGACAAAAACTGTGGACGGAGGAGTGCGCCAAACTTTTTCCTGGAATAGTAAAATGCTATACTAGAAAATTTTCAATGGGAATTTTTGGAAAATTTTGGGCAGCTCCTGCCCCCCAGGGGTGCAACTTATACCCCATTGTGAGGTATTTTCTTAAAGAGCCTGTCAGCCTCTTCAAATGTGGTAAATTGCTGGTTTCTGCGAAATCCGTGCTCAGAGCTATGACTCGTCAAATTTTTTCGCAATGTTAAGTCTATGGGATTTTTTTGGGCCGTTTTTCGGCTCTGGGGCGACCATCGTACCTCCGATCGCTTAGAAAAGTCATAGCACACCTCTCCTAAATGAGCCGGTCGATTTGACGCCTCACCCATGGGTCTGTGACAAAAGCTGCGGGAGGAGTAGCGAACCAAAAAGTGGCCAGAATAATAATAAGAAGAAGAATAATAAATAACATGGGGGTCAATGGGGAAAATTTGGGCAGCTCCTGCCCCCCAGGGGTGCAACTTTTACCCCATTGTGAGGTATGTTCTTACAGAGCCTGTCAGCCTCTTCAAATGTGGTGAATCGCAGGCTTCTGTGAAATTCTCGCTCGGAGCTATGAGTCGTCAAAGTTTGTCGCAATGTTAAGTCTATGGGATTTTTGGGAAATATGTTCGCCCTTCGGGCGAACATCGTACCCCCGATCGCTTAGAAAAGTCATAGCACACCATTCCCGAATATTCCACACGTTTTGAGACCTCATTCATGGGTGTGTGACAAAAACTGCGGGAGGAGTAGCGTGCCAAACTTTTGGGCCGACTCAAAAAACACAATAGTAATAGTGTTGCCTTGCTTTCAGCAAGCACCACTAATAAGAATAAGAATAACGAGCTGGTCGATTTGACACCTCATTCATGTGTCTGTGACAAAAAATGCGGGAGGAGTAGCGTGCCAAAGTTTTGTCTTGGAGAATAGTATTCACAACACTAGAATGTACATTTCCAGAGGAAAATGTGAAGTGGTGCTTGCAGTGGCAAAACTCACCACCCGGTTGCTAGGGTGTTCTGGGTGGTTGCTAGTTGGTTGTCAGGGTATTCTAGGTAGTTGCTATGCGGTTGCTATGCAGTTGCTAGGGTATTATGAGTGGTTGCCAAGGTGTTCTGGGTGGTTGCTAAGGTGTTGCTAGGTGGTTGCTAGGGTGTTCTGGGTGGTTGCTAGGGTGTTGCTAGGCGGTTGCTAGGGTGTTCTGGGTGGTTGCTAAGGTGTTGCTAGGTGGTTGCTAGGGTGTTCTGGGTGGTTGCTAGGGTGTTGCTAGGCGGTTGCTAGGGTGTTCTGGGTGGTTGCTAGGGTGTTGCTAGGCGGTTGCTAGGGTGTTATGGGTGGTTGCTAGGTGGTTGCTAGGGTGTTGCTAAGGTGTTCTGGAAGGTTGCTAGGCGGTTGCTAGGGTGTTGCTCGGTGGTTGCTAAGGTGTTGCTAGGTGGTTGCTAGGGTGTTGCTAGGGTGTTCTGGGTGGTTGCTAGGGTGTTGCTAGGTGGTTGCTAGGGTGTTCTGTGTGGTTGCTAGGGTGTTCTGAGTGGTTGCTAGGGTGTTGCTAGGTGGTTGCTAGGGTGTTCTAGGTGGTTTCTATGGTGTTATAGATGGTTGCTAAGGTGTTGCTAGGTGGTTGCTATGGTGTTTGGGGTGGTTGCTAGGGTGTTGCTAGGTGGCTGCTAGGGTGTTGCTAAGGTGTTCTGGATAGTTTCTAGGTGGTTGCTAGGGTGTTGCTATGCGGTTGCTAGGGTGTTCTGGGTGGTTGCTATGGTGTTGTTAGGTTGTTGCTAGGGTATTCTGGGTAGTTGCTATGGTATTACTAGGTAGTTGGTAGTGTTCACATATGGTTATTATAGAGTTTTTATATTGTTCATGGCATGATTTAGCACTTAGCTAATCAATATTAGCATGTAGCTATTCACAGCTAGCATGTTTAGCATTTTGAAAGTTCTATGTGCTAGCATGAGTCAAAAGACCCAACCCCCATCGCGATACAATATTCTGATGCTGAGATATAGCTGTTACAAAATGGTTGCTAGGGTACTCTGTTTGGTTGCTAGGGAGTGGCTTGGCAGCTTCCAATCATGAAGCTCCAAAGTCAATGTGAATATATAAACCAACCCCCATCTCTATACGATGTTCTGATGCAGAGATGTAGGCCTTGCAAAATGGTTGCTAGGGTACTCATTTTGGTTGCTAGGGAGTGGCTTGGCAGCTGCCAATCATGAATCTCCAAAGACTGCTTGTCAGTATAATTGATATAATACAACTCCCATGCCTCTCTGACATTCAGAATGGAAGATATCCCTCTTTAAAATTTTGGTTGCTAAGGTCCTCGATAATGGTTGCTAGGGTGTGGCCAGAAATTGTTGAGGTGATTCATGATTGGCTGTTTGCTACCCCGAGTCAAACGAGACCACCCTTGTGTTTCTATGACACTTCTATCCGGAGATATCCCTTTGATCTCTTTCAATGGAAGTCTATGGGAGTTGTTGCTAAGGTGCTCTATATGGTTGCTAGGGCGTGGCTTGATAGCATCACAATGATCCTGAGAGACTGATTGGTCGTCTGAGTAAAATGAGCCCGCCCCCTTGTCTCTATGACACTGTGATCCAGAGCTATGTTCAATACAAAATCCCTATGCAATTTACCATAGTAGGAAAAACACATGCATTTGATGGGACGACCTTCACCATAGTAAGTCAATGGGGAAACTTTGGGGGCCACCTGCCCCCCAGGGGTGCAACTTTTACCCCATTGTGAGGTATGTTCTTACAGAGCCTGTCAGCCTCTTCAAATGTGGTAAATCCCAGGTTTCTGCGAAATCCTTGCTCTGAGCTACGAGTGGTCAAAGTTCATCGCAATGTTAAGTCAATGGGATTTTTCGGCCGCTTTTTCGCCCCTGGGGCGAACATCGTACCCCCGATCCCTTATAAAAGTCATAGCACACCTCTCCTAAATGAGCCGGTCGAATTGAAGCCTCACCCATGGGTCTGTGACAAAAGCTGCGGGAGGAGTAGCGAACCAAAAAACGGCGGAACAATAAGAATAAGAACTAGAATGTACATTTCCAGAGGAAAATGTGAAGTGGTGCTTGCAGTGGCAAAACTCACCACCCGGTTGCTAGGGTGTTATGGCTGGTTGCTATGGTGTTCTGGGTGGTTGCTAGGCGGTTGCTAGGGTATTATTGTTGGTTGCTAAGTTGTTCTGGGTGTTGCTAGGTGGTTGCTATGTGGTTGCTAGGGTATTCTGGGTGGTTGCTAGGGTGTTGCTAGGTGGTTGCTAGGGTGTTTTGGGTGGTTGCTAGGGTGTTGCTAGGCGGTTGCTAGGGTGTTCTGGGTGGTTGCTAGGGTGTTGCTAGGCAGTTGCTAGGGTGTTCTGAGTGGTTGCTAGGGTGTTGCTAGGTGGTTGCTAGGGTGTTCTGGGTGGTTGCTAGGGTGTTATGGGTGGTTGCTATGGTGTTGATGGGCGGTTGCTAGGGTGTTCTTGGTGGTTGCTAGGGTGTTCTGGGTGGTTGCTATGGTGTTGTTAGGCGGTTGCTAGGCTATTCTGGGTGGTTGCTAGGGTGTTGCTAGCGTGTTCTGGTTGGTTGCTAGGTTGTTGCTAGGAGGTTGGTAGTTGTCACAGATGGTTACTATGAAGTTTGTAGCATTTTCTTGGCATGATTTAGCACTTAGCTAATCAATATTAGCATGTAGCTATTCTCTGCTAGAATGTGTAGCATGTAGCAAGTCATGTTTGCTAGCATGAGTAAAAAGAGCCAACCCCCATCTCTGTACGATGTTTTGATGCAGAGATGTAGGTCTTACAAAATGGTTGCTAGGGTACTCTGTTTGGTTGCTAGGGAGTGGCTTGGCAGCTGCCAATCATGAAGCTCCAAAGTCAATGTGAATGTATAAACCAACCCCCATCTCTATACGATGTTTTGATGCAGAGATATAGGTTGTGCAAAATGGTTGCTAGGGTACTCTGTTTGGTTGCTAGGGAGTGGCTTGTCAGCTGCCAATCATGAAACTCCACAGGATGCTTGTCAGTATGAATGATATAAACCAACTCCCATGCCTCTATGACATTCAGAATGGAAGATATCCCTCTTTGGATTTTGGTTGCTAAGGTGCTCTACAATGGTTGCTAGGGCGTTGCCAGTAAGTGTTGAGGTGATTCAGGATTGGCTGTTTGCTGGCCCAAGTCAAACGAGCCCACCCTCATGTTTCTATGACACTTATATCCTGAGATATCCCTTTGATCTATTTCAATGGAAGTCTATGGGAGTTGTTGCTAATGTGCTCTAAATGGTTGCTAGGGCGTGGCTTAATAGCTTCATAATGATCCTGAGAGACTGATTGGTCGTCTGAGTAAAATGAGCCCGCCCCCTTGTCTCTATGACACTGTGATCCAGAGCTATGTTCAATAAAAAATCCCTATGCAATTTACCATAGTAGGAAAAACACATGCATTTGATGGGACGTCCTTCACCATAGTAAGTCAATGGGGAAACTTTGGGCAGCTCCTGCCCCCCAGGGGTGCAACTTTTACCCCATTGTGTGGTATGTTCTTAAAGAGCCTGCCAGCCTCTTTAAATGTGGAAAATCTCACATTTGTCCGAAATCCTTGTTTGGAGCTACGAGTCGTCAAAGTTTGTCTCAATGTTAAGTCTATGGGATTTTTTGGAAATTTGTTCGCCCCTGGGTCGAACACCGTACCCCCGATCTCTGATAAAAGTGACAGGACACTTCTCTTCAATAGGCCGCACGATTTGATGCCTCATTCATGGGTCTGTGACAAAAACTGTGGACGTAGGAGTGCTCCAAACTTTTTCCTGGAATAGTAAAATGCTATACTAGAAATTTTTCAATGGGAAAAATTTGGGGAGCTCCTGCCCCCAAGGGGTGCAACTTTTACCCCATTGTGAGGTATTTTCTTACAGAGCCTGTCACCCTCTTCAAATGTGGTAAATCACAGGTTTCTGCGAAATCCGATCTCAGAGCTATGACTCGTCAAATTTTGTCGTAATGTTAAGTCTATGGGATTTTTTGGGCCGTTTTTCGCCCCTGGGGCGACCATCGTACCCCCGATCGCTTAGAAAAGTCATAGCACACCATTCCCGAACAAGCCGCACGTTTTGAGACCTCATTCATGGGTCTGTGACAAAAACTGCGGGAGGAGTAGCGCGCCGAAATTTGTACGGAATAAGAAGAAGAAGAAAAAGAATAATAAATAACATGGGGGTCAATGGGGAAAATTTGGGCAGCTCCTGCCCCCCAGGGGTGCAACTTTTACCCCATTGTGAGGTATGTTCTTACAGAGCCTGTCAGCCTCTTCAAATGTGGTAAATCGCAGGCTTCTGTGAAATTCTCGCTCGGAGCTATGAGTCGTCAAAGTTTGTCGCAATGTTAAGTCTATGGGATTTTTGGGAAATTTGTTCGCCCTTCGGGCGAACATCGTACCCCCGATCGCTTAGAAAAGTCATAGCACACCATTCCCGAATATTCCGCACGTTTTGAGACCTCATTCATGGGTGTGTGACAAAAACTGCGGGAGGAGTAGCGTGCCAAACTTTTGGGCCGACTCAAAAAACACAATAGTAATAGTGTTGCCTTGCTTTCAGCAAGCACCACTAATAAGAATAATAAGTATGGACAATAACAATAGTGTTGCTTTGCAAGCACCACTAATAAACTAGAATGTACATTTCCAGAGGAAAATGTGAAGTGGTGCTTGCAGTGGCAAAACTCACCACCCGGTTGCTAGGGTGTTATGGCTGGTTGCTATGGTGTTGCTAAGATGTTCTGGATGGTTGCTAGGTGGTTGCTAGGGTGTTCTGGGAGGTTGCTAGGGTGTTGCTAGGTGGTTGCTAGGGTGTTTTGGGTGGTTGATAGGGTGTCGCTAGGTGGTTGCTAGGGTGTTGCTAGGTGGTTGCTAGGGTGTTGCTAAGGTGTTCAGGGTGGTTGCTAGACGGTTGCTATGGTGTTGCTAGGTGGTTGCTAAGGTGTTCTGGGTGGTTGCTAGGATGTTGCTAGGTGGTTGCTAGGGTGTTCTGGGTGGTTGATAGGGTGTTGCTAGGTGGTTGCTAGACAGTTGCTAAGGTGCTCTGTGTGGTTGCTAGGGTGTTGCTAGGCGGTTGCTAGGGTGTTCTGGGTGGTTGCTAGGGTGTTGCTAGGTGGTTGCTAGGGTGTTGCTAGGTGGTTGCTGGGGTATTCTGGGTGGTTGCTAGGTTGTTCTTTGTGGTTGCTAGGGTGTTGCTATGTGGTTGCTAGGGTGTTCTGGGTGGTTGCTAGGGTGTGCTAAGGTGGTACTAGGTGGTTGCTAGGGTGTTGTTAAGGTGTTATGGATGGTTGCTAGGGTGTTGCTAGGGTGTTCTGGGTGGTTGCTATGGTATTTTGGGTAGTTGCTATGGTGTTACTAGGTGGTTGGTAGTGTTCATATATGGTTACTATAGAGTTTTTATAATGTTCATGGCATGATTTAGCACTTAGCTAATAAATATTAGCATGTAGCTATTCACTGCTAGCATGTGTAGCATGTAGCAAGTCCTGTTTGCTAGCATGAGTAAAAAGAGCCAACCCCCATCTCTATATGATGTTTTGATGCAGAGATATAGGTCTTTCAAAATGGTTGCTAGGGTACTCTGTTTGGTTGCTAAGGAGTGGCTTGGCAGCTGCCAAACATGAAGCTCCAAAGTCAATGTGAATGTATAAACCTACCTCCATTTCTATACAATATTTTATTGCAGAGATATAGGCCTTACAAAATGGTTGCTAGGGTACTCTGTTTGGTTGCTAGGGAGTGGCTTGGCAGCTGCCAATCATGAAGCTCCACAGTCAATGTGAATGTATAAACCAACCCCCATCTCTATACGATGTTTTGATGCAGAGATATAGGTCTTGCAAAATGGTTGCTAGGGTACTCTGTTTGGTTGCTAGGGAGTGGCTTGGCACTTGCCAATCATGAATCTCCAAAGGCTGCTGGTCAGTTTGATTGATATAATACAACTCCCATGCCTCTCTGACATTCAGAATGGAAGATATACCTCTTTAAAATTTGGTTGCTAAGGTCCTTGATAATGGTTGCTAGGGCGTAGCCAGAAATTGTTGAGGTTATTCATGATTGGCTGTTTGCTACCCCGAGTCAAACGAGACCACCCTTGTGTTTCTATGACACTTCTATCCTGAGATATCCCTTTGATCTCTTTCAATGGAAGTCTATGGGAGTTGTTGCTAAGGTGCTCTATATGGTTGCTAGGGCGTGGCTTAATACCTTCACAATAACCCTGAGGGACTGATTGGTCGTCTGAGTAAAATGAGCCCGCCCCCTTGTCTCTATGACACTGTGATCCAGAGCTATGTTCAATGCAAAATCCCTATGCAATTTACCATAGTAGGAAAAACACATGCATTTGATGGGACGTCCTTCACCATAGTAAGTCTATGGGGCAACTTTGGGCCCCTCCTGCCCCCCAGGGGTGCAACTTTTACCCCATTGTGTGGTATGTTCTTACAGAGCCTGCCAGCCTCTTCAAATGTGGTAAATCACAGATTTCTACGAAATCCTCGCTCAGAGCTATGACCCGTCAAAGTTTTTCGCAATGTTAAGTCTATGGGATTTTTTTTGGCCGTTTTTCGCCCCTGGGGCGACCATCGTACCCCCGATCTCTTAGAAAAGTCATAGCACACCTCTCCTAAATGAGCCGGTCGATTTGACACCTCACCCATGGGTCTGTGACAAAAGCTGCGGGAGGAGTAGCGTGCCAAAAAAAGGGCGGAAGTAAAAAAATAAGATTAATAAGTATGGAGGATAACAATAGTGTTGCTTTGCAAGCACCACTAATAACATTGGGGTCAATGGGGAAAATTTGGGCAGCTCCTGCCCCCCAGGGGTGCAACTTTTACCCCATTGTGAGGTATGTTCTTACAGAGCCTGTCAGCCTCTTCAAATGTGGTAAATCGGAGGTTTCTGGGAAATCCTCGCTCGGAGCTATGAGTCGTCAAAGTTTGTCGCAATGTTAAGTCTATGGGATTTTTGGGAAATTTGTTCGCCCTTCGGGCGAACATCGTACCCCCGATCGCTTAGAAAAGTCATAGCACACCATTCCCGAATATTCCGCACGTTTTGAGACCTCATTCATGGGTGTGTGACAAAAACTGCGGGAGGAGTAGCGTGCCAAACTTTTGGGCCGACTCAAAAAACACAATAGTAATAGTGTTGCCTTGCTTTCAGCAAGCACCACTAATAATAAATATTTCTTGAGCATCAAATTCAGCATATTAGAATGATTTCCGAAGGATCATGTGACACTGAAGACTGGAGTAATGATGCTAAAAATTCAGCTTTGTCAATACAGGAATAAATTACATTTTAAAATATATTAAAATAGAAAACTGTTTTACAATAATAATATTGTAATAATATTTCATTATATTACAGTTTTATGATATTTTTATTTTTTTAAATGCAGCTTTGTTCAGCATAAGATACATCTTTAGTAACACTTTATTTTGATGGTAAACTTTAGACTAACTAAAAGTTACTTTGCAACTACATGTCAGCTAACTAGTATCACTCTCTACTTAGTATCTTCTAATAGTTACTTTATTTTGATGCTAGATTAAATTATTACTTTTTTAAATCAATATTTTTCAGTATTTAAGAATATTTAAATTCTCTATATTTCTTTTACCACATTGGCCAACTTGGATTTATGTTTTCACCATAGATACCCATAATAAAGGCTAGATGTCTCGTCCGCGCTGCTGGCCAATGGAGGTCGACGTCCGCACCTGGCGGCCATCTTGTCAGACCTCGCTCACTCGTAACATTCCGTTTTAATGTTGCATGTACTTTTTAAATCACCATAACTTGTTCAATTTTCTACCGATTTTCAAACAGTTCGGTTTGTTATAAACGTCAGAGATGTAGTTATGACACTGCGTACTTATGAATAATAAGGGTATAAATAAATAATCATCCAGAATTATAGCCATGTTAATAACGTTTGTAAGAAACCAAACCGTTTGTAAATCCGTCAAGACTTCAATGAGATAAGAGTATTTGTGTTCATGCTGATCACTCATCTTACATCAGGTACCACAGAGCCAGCCAGAAAGCTTGCCTGTGACAAGATGGCCGACAGTGATGACGATAGAGACTCCGCTGTACGACATCTAGCCTTTATTATAGATATCTATGACATCTAGCCTTTATTATAGATATCTATGGTTTTCACAGCCCTGTTGCCATGCGTTCTAGGATTGTCTTCTTTGTGTGTGGTATCATGCTGCTTTACAATTTGGCAAACATATGGTATCTTAGAAACAGCCTTTGCATTTGGTGCATTTGATGCCTTAAAAAGTTGCCTATGGAGAAAGTTTGCTAGGTTTTGTAACAGATCGATCATCTTTTTTTTTTTTTTTTGGTGGGGGGTGACCTCTGCATCTGCTTGGTTCAGATTTTCAGTAGCAAAAGGATTAAAAGCTTCTGTGAGGGAGCAAAACAATGAATGCCATAGATATTAGTAAATGCTGATACTGTGCACCTTGCACTGTTGTTGTCTTACCAGGTTTTAACCTCAGCTGTCAGTCAAACGCCACCTCCATATTCTACTGAACTCGACCCAGCAGCCTTAATTCAAAGCTGCCTCCGATCTCTCTGCCGTCACCCAAAGCTCTCTCTCTCTCTCTCTCTTTCTTTCTCGTTCTCTCTGTCTCCACACCAGGATGATGATGCAGAGGGATCTGGCTGTCTGCCTGGTGTGATGTGTGCCCGCTCTGGATTAAGTGCCTCAGTTTTATCCTCATAAACTCATTGGAGAGAAGACTGCTGAACAGTCTGTGGTGCACGCCGAGCAGGAGCCAGTATTGGATTATTGGATTCTAGTTCTTATTGATGAATGTGTGCAATCAGTTCTAGCAGCGGCGTGTGCCCCGGGCAGGTAAACAGCTTGTCTGAATGCTCTGGTTCCATAATAAGGTCATTAATAGAAATCAGTCGGCGAGTGGACTGCCACGGAGCCAAACAAATCCCAACCTTTACTCCAGTGTCATCAATCTAAACATGCAGGCCTGCAGCAAGCTTATGCCAACTTTAATACATGGCTCAGCTTTTGCATAAATGGTTCGAGGAGAGATAGATGTGTGCACACGTACACACTCAGCGATTGTAAGGTTATATGCACTTGAATGCTTGCGGTGCAGACAGGCCACATCCTGTTACCGTGCATAGGATATGCATCTATGGTCAAGCAGATAACAGCTATGTTTAATGCATTAGCACTGTATGATACAATAACACCACATACAATAACAACTCCATCAACGCCCTTGAGCTGTAATGTATCCGAGTAATGCTTGAAAGCTGATTGCTAATAATTCGCAAAGGTGGAAATAGAATGCGCGCATTCATTTAGAGACAATCACAGTAAATTGCCATGCAGCCTCTAGGGCTATTCATCTCACACTGTTAAAAAACCTGTATGCTATATAAGCATATTTCAGAAAAAATTCAACGTTGTTAGTTGTTCTTTAAAGTATCTTTAAAGGAACCAATAATATGCTGTTGTTAAGCATGTGACCTTTCAGTTTTCTCTTGAAGATTGTTTCTCCTTCACCCTTCACCCACTTGAATTGCAATTCAGTTTTTTTTTTTGAAAACACATTTCAATTAGTTTCTTCTAATGCTTTAAGTTTAGCACTTTAGCAGAATTCATTTGTGTGATGTATTTGATGATGTTATTTCATTGAATCAAACTAGGACTAAGTACTGATATCATGATTTGAATATTCAGGTATATGCAGTGTTGGGAGTAACGCATTACAAAAGTAATACATTACTGTAACATATTAGTTTTTGCTGTAACGCAGTAGTGTAAGGCATTACTAATCAATTTTCAGTAATATTTTACTCGTTACATGTTCAGTGAGGCTTGTATTACAATTGTATTACAGTGTATTGTCTGCTTTTACTTCTTAAAGGCAACAGACTATGTGAAAGTTTTAAAGCAGTCTTTTAGTGCCAGTTCAGAGCGGTCACGTCTGTAACATTGTTTTTTCCTCTAAAATAAAATGAATATTTTAAGTTCTATGGAGACTGGAGAGCCAACCCTTCCTCATTCGATTTGCGCAGTGTAATTAACAGAATTACAAAAAAATCCATTTTACCTCCTATTTTTTTGTCACGCATGAATGTGTGTCTTTTCCCTAATATTAAAAATAAAACATAGACTGATATTTGTCTAATGTCTGGAGTCCTTTAAGGAAATAGCCTATATACGTTTCAATACATGAATTTTCGGAGAATTTTTATTTCAAGTTTTGACTGCAAATGTCATGTCCATAATGCTGGACTTCCCCAATTTTAAATAATTTATCCTCAACTAGTTTTGTGGTGTAGGTCTACGTATTTTATAATGTTAACTTCAAATAATACTAATAGCCTAATTTAAAGATAAGGCAGCATTGGATCTGGACGGTAAGGAGAATAACGCTGGAGTTGGAAGAGGTGTGTCGCGATTCTGTAGGTTCGTGGATGTGGCGAATCGCGATTTCGGTTTCATATTGCTTATCGTTACAGCCCAAAAGTTAAGTTCTACTTAGTTATTTTGGTGAAAGTAACTCAAAAGTAATACATGAGTAATGTAACGCATTACAATTCTGGGACAGTAATATTGTAAGGTAATGAATTACTTTTAAATAACAGTAACAAGTAATACCTAATGTATTACAGTTTGGAAGTAACTTGCACAACACTGGGTATATGTAAATCAAAGAAAAGTATGAATGAGATTAGTTATGGAAAAGACAACCCGTGATGGATCCATTATATAAAAAAAGATAATTTAACGACTTTTGATTAAACATCAATAGGGGTGATTAGGAGGTAATTGCTGTGAGAATGTTACAACTTGCAGTGAACTAATTTCAAATGGTCAAGACTGAGCAGAGAACGTTTTTAAGGATAATTTGACACTAAATTGTATTTAGATTTTCTACACTGTTTATCTTTTGTGAAGAATGAGGAATGCAAGGCAGGTTGAGCGGTAACTACAGACTGAACCAAAGTTAAATGTGAGTTGGCAAACCAGCTAACATTTATGGACTCTCGTTGAGTCTTTGGTGTGTTGTGCATAACTTAGGCAGCAGGTTGGCAACAGAGAGGTTTTCTCACAAACACACGTGAGACTGAAAGAAGAACCCGTGCTGGCCAGGCAGCTGCTGTTGCCGCTAAGCGTGAACGGCAGTATTCACTGCTCAGGCGTGTCATTTGCACAATGAAACACCTCATCACAGCTCACAGATTTGATCTAACCCACAAAGTTACTTGCGCTTTGACGCTTGCGTTTCAGATCGTTAAAAATCGTAGGGCCCTATATGATTCGTGTCTCTGTATGCAGTCCGCAAATTTGCTGGCGGGCTCTGATAAGAAGTACAGTATGTTACAACAACTTGTTTTTGTGTCTGTAAACACAGCTGCACATCCTTGACACTATCTTTTGCAGGAGGTAGTCTAGACTGCTAGGAACAGAAGTGAGATTTTGAACACTGAGTATTTTTCCATTTCTTAATATGTGTGTGCATATAAAATCACCTCGCGCTCGGAGAGGTTGTCTTTTCATGGCATAAAACTCTTATGTCTGTATGTGAATGGCCATCTTACAAGAATAAATATATATTTTTAAAGAAATTTAACTCTTAAGAAGTCAAATAACAGCATATATTATCAATTCAAAATGGTGAATTTCCCTAAAAAAAGTTGATTAGTTTGCATAACTGTATGTTACCGTGGGTCATCTTAAAACAGTTGTTAAATATTTAATGTTTTGGTAACACTTTACTTGAAGGGGTGTGCATAAGACTGATATGACACCCTCATATGTCTTGAATATGAAGTAAGGTTTATGCATGTTCATGACAACTGTCATTAAGTGTCTTTTGCTCAGTAATGACATTTTGAATGCATATATTACATTGTTTAAGATGTCTTTGTTATAACATCTTGACATAAACCATAACATCATAACCTGTCAGTGTCTTTGCCATGACAACTTGACAAAGTTAAGTTAAACTGTCATGTGTTTGGCTTTTACATTGGCTGTCATGAGGCCATTATAACTGTGTCATGAATATTTTTTGTGACCTCAACTAAAGTGTTACTAATCGAATTTTGATTTTTTTAAATGTCATTAAAAAGTTATAATGGCTTCATGACAGCCAATGTCAAAACCAACCACCTGACACTTTAATGTAATGTTAACCAATAAAGCTAAGTGGTTTCTTAAGTTTGATAATTAATCTGCTACTGTATGTCATGTTTATGACAGGTTGTGTTGTCCTAGTAATGTCAAGTTGTCATGACTAAGACACCGGCAGGTCATGATGTACTGGTTTATGTCAAGGTGTCATAACAAAGACATCTCGAACAATGTCATATTTGCATTAAAAATGTCATAACTGAGCGAATGACAGTTGTCACAAACATGCATGAAACTTGTGTCATGTCGTAATTATGAAGGTGTCATGTTAGTTTTATGCACACCCCTTCAAGTAGTGTTACCAATGTTGTTTATTAAATATTGTTAAATATTAAATAATTGTTCCCCTCAATGCCTGTATGTTATGCTAGGTTACATCCCTGCATACAGGGTTATAAGTGTATATGTGCAGTTGTTACCTTAAAGCTGCAGTCATTTTTTCAGAGATAAGTGCTGACGAGGTCAGAAGACATCAAGAGCGGTGATGAAACCGCTGATGTCAGCTGATGCACCTTATTCTGCGCTGACGCCCTGTGCTCCTCCTGAAAGTCAATAGGAGGCCTGGGGTTCAAGTAAAAATAATAATACACCACAGCCAAGAAACCTGCATTTCTGTTTATTCCCTCCTTCATTCTTCAAGAGTCTATCCGTAGACCTGGATCATGACCCATATAAATGCTTTAAAACATTTATAGGCGCTAGTCTCAACTATTCCAGTGGGACGGCAGTGCGGTCCAGGTTCAGTAACCTCGCCTCCTCATCTTCTCCTTCCCACCAGCTGCAGTTTTGCATCTCGGGCCCACTTCCACATAGGCACTCGGGCTTTCTCATCATGGGCTGTCTATGGTCTGGTGGGCATGACTTTCAGCTGAGTTTGGGGAGTGGAAGAGAAGCTTTACTAGTCTGTTTCTTTACCCCATGGGAAAGGGAAAGGGCAAGGAGCCAGTCATGAATAAGAGGAAAGATTTATGAACTTGCCAGCTTGTAGAAATCATACAGGCAGGAAAATGGGGGAAAAAAAATATAATATAATGGCGATACCCTACAACAAAGATGAATAATTAATGATGCCAGTGCCCAGTAAATGAGACGGTAATGCTGAGTGAATGAATTAAACTAGTGTTGCGCTGGAATTTAATACTGTGGGCAATCATTAAATGTCAACATTTCAGTAATAGTATTTATTCTTTTGCAGTTTGGGTTAGTGTGACAGGAAAATAATCTCCCATTTTGCATAATACAGAGAATGTTCATCCAAAAAGATATGGTTCAATTTGAGCTATTCGTCATGCTTGCTGCTGACACGAAACAAAGGCTACATTTTGACTGTTTCACATAGGATATGTTTTTTTTTTTTTTTGTCAGTGATTATTAGATAGGAATGATAATTAGTCAGGACAATGGGGACTTGTTCTAAGTATTCGGAGAAATTCGGTATGCGGTGCACCCTCCTCTTATTGCATTTAAGAGCTGATAGCTAAACTTTCATGTGCAGGAGATTGAGTTCTGTGCCTTTATTTGTGATTATTACTGACATTCTCTGCATTTACAATAGCACAACTATGAGAAAAGTCTGGAAAGAGCTGGTAATGTTTTTTTTTTTATCTACTCTCTTATTCCTTTGCTTTGAATTACTGATTGTTTTGTTTGTAGGTTCATGATAAATTATGAAACACATGTGGTTTAAATTAAGGAACGGAGAGAAGCTGGCTATAAGAATGATTTCCATTGATCATTAAGTTTGTGAGAGCCATCTTACTGAAATCCTAATAAGCTTATTATTATTATTATTATTCTGACCTCAAATTTCTGACTCTAATGGCGCTTTTCCACTACACAGTACCAGCTTGAATCGACTCGGCTCGCCTTTGGTTTTCCACTGTGTAAAAGTTGTACCTGTGTACCTGCTTTCGGCTACTTCTTTTTATATCACCTCAGGCGAGGTTCTGAGCGAGCTGAGGCGATACTAAAATGTGATGAGAAAACAATTCCGACTGCTGATTGGTCAGAGAGAATAGTCACCATTCACTGCGTCATCATTGCACGCGCCAGATGGAGTATCCAGAATAACCCTGCCATTTTTAAATAGTTTGGCCAGAGATAGTTACGAAATTTACTACTATTTTTATGGCAACTTGGAAGAATACGCTGTGTTCAAATGAGGAGGTGCAGACTTTTGGTTGCTAAAGAGAGGATCCAGCGAGAGCTTGATAGGGCAACGAGGAACGAAAGGCGTCGCTATGACGACCGGGTACTATTTGTGGCAGTACTGTCTGCAATGGAAAACGGAGCGAAAAGTGAGCCGAGTCGAGCTGGTGCTGGTAATGGAAAAGTGCAATAACTCCACATTCTCCAAACTCGGGTCAGACCTTCAAACTGTTCTGACTCAGTGTGCATAAAAATCCCATAGACTTTCATTGCAGAATATTCAAATTGAGCCAAGGCTACGGTGGCCCAGCTGTCTGTCTGTCTGTCTGTCAAACTAATTTTCTTTCTAACTAATCTTTCTTTATAACTAACGAAATGTCTTTTTTTCTAACTAATCTTTCTTTCTTTCTTTCTTTCTTTTTTTCTACAATCAACAATTTCTTTCAACAATAACTAATTGTTATGAATCACGTGAGTCTGGGGGATACAAATGCAGCGTTTTTATTAGAAAGTAGAGTTGAACAGGCAAAGATCAATATCACAGGCAAATAACTGTATCAGAGGAAATCCAGGGATAGTCAACAGGCGATGGTCGAGGCAGGCGGCGGGCAGACGAGACTCAGTATCTAGGCAGACGTAAGTAACACAGGCAGAGAACAGAGATTAGGAAAGGGTCAAACCAGGACGATATCAGACAGGGGAAACGCTCGGTGATGCTCACGACAGTAATGATAATTCTGACAATTCTGATAATTTCGTTCCCAGAAGTGTGCTAAATCAGACAAATCCTCCTTTTTAGGATGCCCTTGTGTGTAAAATTGTATAGGTGAAGTTTTTGTATCGAAAATTTTATAGTTATGCATAATAGCATAATCAAGTATGTTTAGGACTAATAGGGAAGAAACCATTATAATGATAGACTCATTTTTATTTTGTAGGCATTCCATGTAAATGATTCAATTCATTAAATTAATATAAATTTTAATTATTAAATTGATATTTTATTAATAGAGAAGCCAGCTTTTTAGTCAGTTTCCTTTGTGGCACAGATTTGTCATATTGCAACATTTACCCCCGTTCTCTATTTTGTTAGGGCTGTTTTGAAAAAAAAAAAAGTATTTATAGCTGTTATTAAAAACAACATTAGTCTATGATCCCATTTAAAAACATGTTTGTGTGTGTGTGTGCGTGTGTGGGTGTGTGTGTGTGTGTGTGTGTGTGTGTGTGTGTACTGTATGTACATATCCTATCATTTGTTTGATTTTTTTACCAGCATTACGTCAAACGTGTAAGCAAATGCATATGAAGTGAATTCTAGGTCAATATCCACTTCACTTGTGAAGTGTATTTTATTGTCTGTTCTAAAGCATCTCATTTTATTTGTTCTGAATGAGAAACCACTCAAAACGAATCATTGTGAGTGAACTGTACAAAGGATTTACAATGAATAGTGAACCAATTCACAACATTTTGCGTACATATTACCCTTTGAACAATTTATTGAAAAGAACAGACTCAAAAGAGTGAATCATAAATTGGACATTGCTAACACTTGTATGCTATTACATTAAATGCTTTCTATTCATTAAAGAACCCTGGAATTTTTAAAGCAGCACAACTATTTTCAGATATGATTGAATAATATAATATAATATAACATAATATAATATAGTAAAGTATCCTGCTATTTCAATCACACACAACGTGTGTGTGTGTGCGTGTGTGTGTGTGTGTGTGTGTGCAGCTGCATTGCCTTTCTGTATCAGAATGTTTCAACCCTCACCTCCAGGCTCAGGTTTCCTTCACTTCAGCTCCTATCAGGATCATCCCTTCATGTCTATAGACACCACACATGACTCACATGTGTCATGACAGGAAAAGACATTTGCCCGTCGTCTTCTGTCTCCACATTCAGCCTACACTCACCTTAGTGTAAAAGATGGCTTGCTGAATGATGAGCATCTGTTTGTATCCTGCAGATTAGGTGCTTTAACCTCCTGCTGACACGGCTCAGATTGATTGGCTAAAATGGGGCCGTGGACCGCAAAATAAGAGAAGAATATTAGGAAGCCATCTCAGCCATAATCTAACCTCCTCCAGACACCTACGAGTTCTTACCCACAATATTTTCCATAAAGAATTTGGATATTGAGGTGCTGTGGAGTCAGGCGTCACGTAATGCTGGGATTTACTGTTGATAAGAAATGACCTTTACTTTTAAAGGGTTTTTATAGACTTGTTCTTGGTAGGGGAAGGGGTATATTTCATGTGAAATTACAGTTGGGACTTTAAAAGGCTGGGGCGCTTTAAGAGAACACCATTGGCTGACATGGCTTTGACCTTGGGTGACCTCAACTTCCTCTGGTCAGTGTCATTCCTCACTGCCAACGAGGAAGATGGATGTTCACTCTAAAGCTCATGGTTCATTAAAAAAAGGAGCAGTGAGGGAGGTCTCTCAGATAACCTGCAAATTTATGGTTCCATTGGGAACACGTTAACCTGCTGCTGGAATTTTTACTGAGAACATTATGAGTACAGCCAATGTTTCCAAAAGGTGCTATATTTCATGCTTACAGTGGAAGCTAACTTTTCCATATCACATATAACGTGTTTGTGGATTTGTGTGAGTGAGAGTGTGTGCGTTCAAGCCTCTTCTTTATGTGCTTATTTCTGTTTTTATGAGATGAGCGGAAGAGCACGGGCCCTGGATATGAGAAGGAATCTCAGTGGGGCATCTCCTTGTAAACACTTTTGTTATTACTCCACGCCAGCGCTGATTACACTGTGCCTGTTGTGTTGTGCTCTCTGACCCCACCTGACAGCCCTGGCTTCCTATGAGACTCTCTCTCTCTCTCTCTCTCTCTCTCTGCCTGATGCAGTGATAGAGGAGACAGGGTGGCAGCAAAAGCCACCTGCCGAGTCTGAGGTGAATCTTGCGTTTCCTGCCTTGTGATACAAAGGGGAAACTGGTTGAGATTCATTGGATAAGAATATACAGAATCTGACGTATTTTATAGACGTGTTTTATGTTCAGTAGAGTGCAACAGGGCTAAAGGCGCACCGGGGTAATAGGCGGTAAAATATTTAGCTCAAAACTTTTCTTAAACGCTTTTGATGAGGCACGGGGAAATGTGGGTGATCCTTGATGCGGACAGCAATGCAAAGTTGATTCTGCACTAATATTTAATGTTTTTAAAAATGTTGTAGATTTATGCAGCAAATGAGAATTGTTAAAATGATTGACCGTATTTTGAGACTAAGGTCTTGTTAATGATTTTCAGTTTTGTTTAAGATAAATGAAGCAGTTTTTCAATGACAGATGAATATGTAAAAGTATGGTATTTGGGGTAAAAGGTGTTCCTGTTGGTGTGAAATACACAATAATTAACATGATAATAAGTAGCTGGATGGCTTTTCCATTTGTCGACATGACATAGTAAGATTCAGATGGAAAATATCCAGCCTGATCTAATGAAATGCATCTGTATAGCATGCTTTGTATTTATAGTGCAATTTATACATGTAAATGAGTTTTTACAGTTTTCGCATGTTTTATGGTGTGTAATACCAGAGAATGTCTAATTGAAGAGAATTGGCACTGGCTGGTTACTTCCGGGTTCTGGACTCGCTGCAGTAACACGTCTCTGTTCATGCGGGGGCGCTCACGGTCGAATGCAGAATGAATGGGAGTCAATGGGGTTTCACCCCCATAAATCCACTTTTCTCAGGATGTAATTTTTTGTCAAGTAATTTGAAAGTTGTATTCAAAAGGGAGGGCTAAGATAATACACTCAGCTGAAAATTGCATTTTTAAGTTCACTTATCTGTTCTAAAAATCCGTTCAAAAATGTGATGATGTCACATAATAGCAGAATGCTAGCGTGTTCCGGCCAACAACGGCTTAACCTGTAAGAAATCAAAAGGACATAAGCACTCGTTCATTCGACTTTTGGCCAATAATCTATACTGAACTTGCGGAATCAACAATAAAATCTATGTTAATTTAACGACAAGCAGGTGAAAGCCCCATAGACTCCCATTCATTCTGCTCTCGCCCGTGATCACCTCCAGTGGAATTCTAATGGAACTGCTACCAGGATGGTACACAATGGGGCTAATAGGAAGTGCCAAGGCTCTCCTTTAGACGGGCTCTGGTAATACCCACGTACCCCACTAATCCCAAACGTATAATAAGCTCATACCCCACACTACTAATCCTATACTCAAGATGACAGTGCGTATCATATGAATGTAACATTTTATTTCCACGTATAAATTGCACGATAAATACAATGCGTGCTATAGAGACCAATTTGCATTTCCTCTCATTAATCCTGAAATGACTGAGCTGGAGTGTCTAATGTCTCCTTATAAGTTATCTCAGTTCAATGGTGTTATCATTGGATTTGATCCAATCTTGTGCCAGTGAGGCACCCAGTTCAAAATCCAAAATGGCGGCACTTTTGTTACAGCTGTTCTGTGAACCAACACGGCAAAGTTCCCTCTTAATGATCAGCCAAGAGAATTAATGAGACTTAAGTTACCTTTTACAGCAGTCGAGAGACAAGAATTAATATTCCTCTCTCTCTCTCTGCCTTTCTCTCATGTGGTTCATTGGTATGCGGCTCTATGGTGGAGTTGCTCAAGCCGTTAATGACATTATGAATAATGGATGCCACAGCTCAATAAAACATTTGGCTTGATTTAGCCCAGATGCAGTTCCTGATCTGAAAACCAGTTGTGTAGGTGATACATCTCAAAATCCGGTGCTGTTAAGACAAAATCCCATCTCAGTAATTTCTGCCTCCTACAAAACACAATACTGGGAGATGAAATTGATTGGATATCTCAGAGAATGACCCCCTGAAATGATACACCAATTTGTTCGCATTTCAATGTTGAAGTAATCCCATTATTCAAGGTCATGCTCCCTTTTCAGACAACTAAAGTGGGATTTTTAAGGTGTGCATTTAAGTTAAAGCTTGTAAAATTGAATCTACCACAACAGTGTTTAATGCTTTTGCTATAGTAATAACTTTGATCAGATGTGTGAGAGTTTATCATGGGGTCATTTTGTGTCAAACTGTTTCAATTAAATTTTTAAAGAGGACGATTAATTTTTAATGCCTCTTGTTCAAGTTCTTGCTAAATGCTGCCTCAATGATTCACACCAATGCACCGTCTGTCTGTCTTTTAAATTGTGGTCAACGTTGGTGCATCTAAATGCATTGGTACGTAGTTGAAAAGAAAACCTGCTGGGAAAAAGAACCTGTTGAGAAATGGAAGTGTTTTATTTTTCCCTCTACAATATCTATAGTTATCTATAGTTATATCTACAATATTATTATTTTTTCAAATTATTATTATTATTTTTTTTAACAGAATATTATTATCTCAAAAACAGAGATAACAAAACAAATGGAAGATCAAAACCATAACAAGGGATGAGAGAGAGAGAGAGAGCTCAGAAATGCATTGTGACACTTACAATACTTTACAGAGAATTACTGAATAAACAGGGCTTAAATAGGCTAAAAGTAATGAAGCATAAAGAGTCCGGGAAATGGGTTATGGGAAATGTAGTTTATGAAGGGAAAGCAAGGGAGTTGGGAGGAGTGCACTCCACCATAATTTTCATATTAATGTGTTCTTGGGGCAACATGTAATGAAAAAACAAATGTAATAATGGGACTAATAATTGGCAGCATTTTCATAATAATATCTAATATTTCATTGGAAGATTGATGTATAATTTCTTTCTCTATTCACTTGTTGTGTCTCCCAAAATGCCTGATAAACAAGATGTAAATCCTTGGGTCCATTCTTCGTAACTTGCTTAATACATCGGAGATGATTTAACAGATGCCAGATTTTCTGATCTCTGGCTAATTCTGTTCTTCAAACAAATTTGAGGATTTTATTAAAATATATTAAGTTGTCTGAGATTACTACCCATTCTGGTGTTAATTGGAAAGGGCAGATGTATCAATATTCAAAACCATGGTCATCCTGCTATACTTAGTGGTCTGGTACAGTAATTTTTATAAATAAAAAGTATATATTTGTAAATTATTTTACAGCATAAATTGCTAATTTAGAGCACAACATTAAACATTGTGTCTTAACCAGGCACGGCAAGCGGAAAGGCATTTTTTTGGTCATTCGGTTTCTATTTCTGTGGCAATTTTCCAGCCCACACTGAAAACTGATTGGACCAAAAATCCCGCTCCTCTTGAATATTACATTTTAAACATGGATGAGGAACATTTATTTGATTGCGGAAGAAACATATTGAGATAAACCTTAAAGAGGTCTTAGGCCTGATAAAATGCTGCTCAGCTTGTTGCGTTGACTGACTGTTTAGGAATTAGAAAGAATATGTCAAATTTAATACCTATTTGAATCAGCTGGATTGAATTATTATTATTTTTTTTAACCTGATAATTCCTAGAAACCAGGCACTATTCAGTGTTTTATTTTTGCCACAGCAATCCTACCAGCTGTAAGCATGAATTTTGCTGTTAAATTATCAAGGGTTTACAAGCTAGTAAGCATTTCCCACTTGCATTTTTAAATGTGTCAGTTCTAGATGACCCAAGCCTGAACCTGTCTGCTCCACTGACGACCCCACATCAGTTTGTCTCTTCTTGGCAGTCCGAGCAACACCAACCACTTGCACTCTCTCTATGGTTGAATGACAAAGTGAGCTGTAACACACTATATTCAGACTCATGTATTTTTAATTCAAAACAGAGAAAATCTTAAAGGCATGAAACTGGAAAGTGGTGTTTTTGTGAACACTGAAAGGTGTCGGAGAACACACAGAAAACTGTCCACTAAGAGTCTGGCTCAAGTCAAATCATCTAAAGCCTTTATCCCTGCAGTCCAAGCTCTCCTGTGTGTTTGCAAACTGGCACAAAAAATATATTTCTTTCTTGGCAGCAGACAGTCTACATGGGCAGAGTGACAGAAATGGTGGTCCCACACAAGGACCTCTTAAACAATCCGAATCAGCCAATATCATTCAGTGCTCTATTGCCATAAATCTGCTTTTGGAGCCCAACTGGAAGAGCAAACCTATAATCATCTGAGCTTCCAGCTGGCTAAACAGACTGAGAGCTCAGTGTACTGCACAGCTCCATTGAGATGTCCCTGCTCCGCCAAAGTGCCTTATTCTCTCAATCATCATTCAGTCCATTATTTTCAACAGCGCAAACATAACAAATGAAATTCACAAGCATTAAATGAAGGGGACAAAGATGAATTGCTGCTTGTCGTTCCCATGAGCTGTATACCTGTGAATGGCTAAAAGTGTGGTCCTGTTTTGCAATAATGCTATCCACCACTAGCATTTCAGCATTAAAATAACTATTTAAATATAGATCAGTACAGTACTTCTTATTGCAAAAATGTTGTTCCTAAATTGCACAGGGTACAGGGGTTGTTGTGGGTCCCGCATTAATCACATCACTTTCACAAAAGACTTTTTTTTTTTTGCATTATGGAGTATTTACGACAATTGAAATGTTTGAGATCTTCAAGAAATCTTGTACACTCTAAATGATGGGTTATTTTAACCCAATTTTGGGTCAAATATGGACAAACCCAGCTGTTGGGTTAAATTTATAAATTGCATTTTTAACCCAACAATTGAGTTTGCCCATATTTGAACCAAAATTGGGTTAAAACAACCCAGCATTTTTTTTTAGAGTGCCCGCCAAGGCTGCATTTATTTAAAGGGACACTATGTAACTTTTTCAGGCTCATTGGAAAAACCTGCAATTTTTTTCCAAATGCAAAATATTTACCAATATGTACATCACTGCAGTTTCCAACATAAACAAACACTTGAGGCAGTTAAACAGCAAGGACTTTTAATCGATTTCATATACAGTGGCAGATTATGAAATAATAAAGACTTGTTTTCACACGGCTCCTTGCACAATTTGTTATGACCTCAAAACACTTTTTAACCATATAGCACATGATTTGTAAATGAATATATTTTGGAGTTTTCATCACTTAACCAGCTCCATATGTTCGGTTTTACTAACATACTAAGCTTGCTCGATAGCTGGTACAGAATTGTTCTTGTGACATAGAGAGCTTGGGTACGAATCACGTGAAAGACGAGTCGCAGAGATGTATAGTAACTAAGTAGAACTACTAAAGTACTGTACTTAAGTACTAAAATGCTGTATCTGTACTCTACTAGAGTATTGTTTTTTTTCTCATACTTCTACTTTTACTTTAGTCGATATTTTCGATGAATTGAATACTTTTACTTCGATATTTTTTTAATGTTCTGCTAGTTACTCGTAACAATTATAAAAATTTTACGAATCATTTGTTGCAAGTTGGCTTTCATGCTGCCTAAATCACACGCAAGTTTTATAGGGTAATGGTAATGATTGACACACACATTGACAACTAATGCAGGGGTTGTCTTGCAATGACATTTTTTTGGCGGCCGCCAAAGTGCCTTATTTGATTATTAGTTCAAACTTTTGACTGCTTTCTTTAATAATTGCATGACACAATACTTGTACTTTTACTTTTAGTACTTAAGTAGTGAATTTTAAAATAAACTACTTGCATTACTTAAGTACAAAAAATGTTGAATACTTTAGTACTTTTACTTATGTATGTGTGGTGCTTCAACTTCTACTCAAGTCACTTTTTTGATATAGCACTTGTACTTTTACTCAAGTCAAACAAGCTAAAATGGCATGGTTACTATTGCGTTATTTAACATTTGCTTTTGTTAACACTATCGGGTAAGTTTAGGGTTTAGTGTAGGTGTACGTTATTTTAAAATGGAGCATTAAGCTTTTAGCGCCTCTCACCAGACATTTCAACTTAGAACTGCGGTGATAAGTACAAACTCCAACGTAATAAAACGTTGCCACATTCACTTTCATCTGTTCCGGAAAACACTAACCTCACTGGACACTGGTCACTCATTGGACATTTCACTTTGAAACTGCCACGAAACGTGCAAGACACAATTTATTTTGCCACAATTACGTTTTTCTAATGAGGCTGAACTTTTTTGTTTAAAAAATCAACAAAATTTTAATAATGAGTCAATACATCATCAGTCCTTCTTCCAATATATATTTGTCCTACCCTAATTCACTATGGTAAGTGAAAACAATTCAATTATTTTAGACCTAGCGGGATGGTTTTCGTGGGAAATTGCGTACATCCCACGTCTGTCCGTGTCTCGACATATCCGTCAATATGGAAAAGTTGATCCGGCTATTTTGAAACTTGTATAGTGCATAGATTAGCAAAAACAAGAAACGTTGAAATGTTGCACGCTAAAACTCGAACTTTCGGGGAATCACTTGCTTTAAGAATAAAAATGTGATAATGTGATACAGAATGTGATACAGCTTGTAATAAACGAGAATCAACATTGGCTTGGCTTTTTCGGATATTGTAAGTTGTTGTAAATGTTGTAAAAGCGACGCAGAGGTGGCATTTTTATTACTCAACAGGTTAGTAAGGTATTTTATTGAACAGATACATTGCCATATCTCACTAACAGAGTTCATTGTACAGCATTATCTATTGTAAAGGGTCATTTCATTATGGTTGTTGTAGCACTGTGTTGGAATTTAATTTCAACAAGTGCCTTGTCCTCTTAATGGGTAAAGTTACAGTAACGTCTTCTCTAAAGCCTAGCAGTAAATGTTGTATGAGCTGTAGGATAATCCTAAAAATGAATCCTCGAAATTTATTTATAGAACCATATTTATCCACACAGTCACGCAGAGCCGAAGCACAACCAAAACAATGTTCTTCCGCAAAATGCATGCACTTTTGTGTTTAACCGCTATAGATGTCCAAAAGTTACACAGTGTACCTTTAATCAAAAAAGCACAAAAAAATGGTGTGAAATGACTATTTTCTATTTTAAATGTATTTTAAAGCTGCCATTATTCCAGACAGATTCTTCTAATATGCTGCTTTGGTGCAAAATGTAATTTATTTCTTTTTTTATCCTTTTGATTTGAGCATGTTTTTCATGAGTACATTTTCTGTGAAGTCTCATACATACAATGGTACTGATTATGTTTCCATATTTCTCTAAGAGCCTGCTGTTCTGAAAGCCTGTACTCTCAGAACATTACAACGTTTGCTTATTGAGTCTGCCCTAACATCCATGCTTTAGACCTAAAATAAGCCGCAAGCATTGACGTTGAACCTCAAAGTCTAAACGGTCTAAAAACAATCCATTCACAGTCAAAGGAAATTTCAAGTCAGTGAAGATATCTTTTGAGGTCTTCATCTGTTATGTCAGTTGAGGAACTGAAAGGACACTGAGGCCAAGAAAACATTATGAATATGTGATCGCTCCAAACGTTCCCTTGTGGAGATCTCCATGCAAACGTTCTGCCTCCAAGTACATTACAGGTAAAAAAAAAAGTGTAAAATAAAGCAGAGTTTCCCAGGACACTGAAGCTTCACTGTGATATGTAAGTAAATATTGCCTTAATCCCTTGGCACCCAATTATAAAGGGGATTAATTTTCTTTTCAATTTTGCAACAAAGCCCTGAGTAGTGTAATTTTCTAGGATGTTATGAGTCATTATCGATGCTTTCCAGTCTATGCTAGTTATTCCCATAAAAGGGGGGTTGATTCATGCCAAATGTGTTTGTATGTGACTCTGGTCTATGGCAAGAGGGAATGAGAAGGCCATATATTTTATTGTCCGAGTCTCAGCATCTCTGTTTTTTAGTCACGTTTATGCTGGCTCTGTGCCTCCTGGCCCAGCTTGTCTGTGCTAATGTGCTCAGTGAATGTTTAATTGAGAGGAATGATAGTAAGCAGCTTTTGTGAGGGTCCTTGACATGGCTGGACAAAAGTCTTTACAGGACTCAGCTGAGCTTATCCAGTCTGTTACTGATGTGACATACGATGGGTGAGTTTTAAGGTTTCAAGATCTGCCCTCTCTCTTCTTTCTGTTGCTTTCCGTCTCAAAAAGTCAAGGATCACAATGGATTCGGATTGAAATGAATTCAAGTTAGCATGTTGCTAAATCTGCATGTCGTAATGTATGGAATACTCTTTCGGTTCAAGCCTCTACTCGTTTCAACAGCCATTTATGAGCACTATTTTAACATTTAGCAAATACCATTGGGTAAAAGCTTAATCAAACCACCCAGGCATTGTCTTGAAAAGGTTGTTCCTCAAAACTCTCTTCTTAGGGAACAAGAGTGAGACTTGTGCTTGAATCAGACACCAACCTAAACATGGCAGCACTCAACCATATCAAGAACTCAGCACAACACTACTCTATATGGGAAAGTGTCACAAAGGAACAAAGAACTGTGAAAACACATCTGGAATTTGCTGTAGGGCACAATTGTGGCCCAGTTGTGATGTGGGAAATGACTTTGTGGACAGATTAAATCAAGATGTTATTGAGAAGCTGTGTGTGAAGCTAACAATGCTAACAATGCATTCCTCAAAATCACTATTGCTTCATGTTGTCACAAACGAACACCCTGTGAGGGCAATGAGGCCTTAATGATAGAAATATTAAATAGCGTATTGTAGTCAACATATTTACTGGAGTAAAATATGTGACAACTAGCCCCAGTCTCGCATGAAGTGAAGTATTGTGCTACAAGTAACACTTTGGGCCCTATTTTAACGATCTGAAACGCAAGTGTCAAAGCGCAAGTAACTCTGTGGGCGGGTCCCGGCGCTGTTGCTATTTTCCCGGCGGGATAAATGTCTCTCGAGCCTGGCGCAAATCTAAAAGGGGTTGGTCTGAAGTAGCTTCATTGTTCATAGGTGTGGTTTGGGCGTAACGTGAAATAAACCAATCAGAGCGCCATCCAACACACCCTTTAAGAACAGGTGCGCATGTTGCATGACGGATTGTTATTATAACGGCGGGTTTACCAGGCGCGCGCCAGGAGCGTTCACAGCCGATGAGACCGACGTTCTTGTCAGGGCAGTAAAAGACAGAGAAGTGACGTTGTATGGGGATGGATGGGAGAAACCCTCGCACATCAGCGTCGGTTAAACATTATATTATGTTTCTTGCCACTATTGGGCAAACAGGTCTGATCCTTTATTAGCCTTTTAATTAGCCTTAAAAAATGGGTAATAAGGTTTTTTTTCATCTTCATGTAAACCACAATGATTTCCCTCATGTGTTAATATTTGTTCTTGTTATAATGTTATAAAAAACTGCTGCATCTGTGTTGATGAGAGAATCAAAGTGTATGCGCGTTGTGCACCCGCTACATTATGGCCAAGCATGCGCGCTTAAAATAGCATTATGAACAACGCGCAACGCGCCACTGACTTTAGACCAGGTTTTTTCTGGTCAGTGGCGCAATTGTTTTCTGGAAGTGTAAAATAGCACCAGGGAATGTTTGCGGCGAAACACGTCTCCTTTTTGCGCCGATCCACCCAGGGAGCACAAGTTCATTTCCTAGTTTACAGACGTGCGTCTTTTGAGGTAAAAATCCCGCTTTGCGCGCATGCTAAATAGGAATGACACATGCGTTTGTGTATAAAGTCATTTGCGTCGTTTGAAAGATAGAGCCCATAATTTCCATGGTCCACTTTTCTACTTACTAACTTTGCAACTACATGTCAACAAGAAGCAAGAAGATGTGGGACTGAATACAATGTGGGACTGAATACATAAACACATATATGTATTTTTAGAAATTTTAGATCATTATAAAAACAGAAAAAACCCTGAAAGTGTAAGATTTGGTACTTGGGAAAATGTATACAGTTAGTCTAGTTGACAGTGTGTATACCTCAAATCTGTCTCTGCTACTTTTATGTCTTTTATCTCTGTAATGCTGTGAGGTCTGGCTCAGGCTTCCAGGGATGCGTATTTCACCAACCGAAACAGCCTTCTAAAACCGGTGATATCTCAGTATTCATTGCCCCCCTTGCAGAGCGAGAAGGACTTTGTTATGCATTATTCATTTTTTCCGCTTTTGTTTCTTCCGTTCCTTCACCTTTTTTATATTTCTTTGCCTTTTGTACATCGTCTCCTAGTTTGTTTTCTCCTGGCTTGGCACGCATGAAAAATAAAGCTCCCGAGGCGAGAAATGTTGAGCAAGACATCTCCCTTACCTGAAATATTCAGAAAAGCAATACCGCATACTCTGTGTGAGGGGAAAGCATGATATTAAGAGCGAAGCCAATTTGGCCCTTAACTGATGCAAATCTGACATCACCTCAGGGAGCAGACAATTATGTAAAAGTGCCAAATAACGATCTTTCTGTTTCCATCAAAGCCTCTTTTTACAATCACAAGTTATTATTCGGCAGGCACTGATTCGCAGAAGAATCTCATCCATGTTTTGCTCAAGTTCACTGCTCAGGTAACGTCTGTAATGTGCTCCAGCTGATCTTTGTAATTCTTTGTTTGTTTGTAGACATTGATGAAGATTTGCAGTTTGTTTGCAAAAGCAACTAGGTTTATAAATAGCTAAACCCTTACGCACTATTTATCAAGTGAAATGGGCATGCTGTAATACGGAAAGAAAGGACCAATTTAAATGTTTTCTGCCAGTCGTAGGGATGGGAAACATTAGGGATGTAAAGATTTTGGATTCTGATAGCACATAAGGTACCAGGCCTTTAACGATTTTATTAATGATTCCATTAATAACAAATTGGCCTACTAACAAAATAATTGATTTTACTACAAAACTTTGGTGTTCCTCATTTATGGGTTACACTCTGCTGTTATTTTCTCTCTCTCTCTCTTTAAATTTAGTGTAACATTTTTGTACAATACATTTTATTTAATACTTTGCATTTTGAGGGAATTTGATACTAGTACTAAGTACTTATGCAACAATTATGATCCTTTTGTTTATAGTGAATATTTTATGGATATGCTTTTTTGCATCATAGTTGATTTGTAAATTATAACCCCCCAAATTTTAGAGGACCATTTTTAGGGTCGTTTAACCTTATCAAATCACATCAATGATTTTGTGTGTGTGTGTGTGTGTTCTTGTGGTTATATCAAATAGCTTAAAAAACATACACAATGTTATTTTTTTTGTAATTCTAAAAATGCCAAAGGTTTTCTTTGATGGGGGTAGCATTTAGGGTTAGTGTAGGCAGGGGGTAGAATATAAAATTTGTACTTTATAAAAAAAAAAATACATTACATCCCTATAGTCCTCATAAACCACATATGCAAGTCAAGTCACCTTTATTTATAGCGCTTTTTACAATACATATTGTATCAAAGTAGCTTTACAGAGATAACATGAAAATACAATAAGTTTGTTTCAAGAAGAAAATTGCGTCATCGTCCACCTTAAGTAAGGCAGATCAATAATATTGTTGAAAATTAAAGGGGTGATGAACTGAGAAATCAAATTTTCCTCGAGCTCTAAGAGGAAGATCTAAGAGGTCATCATATTATAAGAATATCCTGTAAGTTTCAGAACTGAAAACGTCCTTGTTAGTCCAATAAAAGCTTTTGACACCAGGCTCAGCAAACGACTCGTTTTTATGACGTCAAAGAGGATAAAACACCACCCCAGCAGAAGAAGAAGACTTTAGGCACATTAGATGCTAAAGTTAGTTTGTTTATAGCTTTGAACCAGCAGATACAAATAATGGAATTTAAATGAATTTCAGGTTCAAATTGGGTTGGAATACTGTTCCCTGAGGCTGTGTGTGTATACACACACACACACACACACACACAGAAAATCATTGATGTGATTTGATTCAAACCAATTTGAACTTGACACTCAATAATTCACATTGTAGACGATCACTGAAATTAAATGATGAAATTATTAGACTGGGGACACAGTTTGTCATTCATTCGAAGATGTGCAAGTGGCAACATCCTCAGCAAGAAATCTTTTCTTTACACCTGACATTTACTCCACCACAGGATGAGGTTTCTGAGGATGCAGCACAAGAAGAGATTATCTTATTTTACCACAAATGATTCTGACAGCAGCTATTGAAAGGGCAAAATTGTGTACTCTGTTAAGCACAGCATTGCACACATATTGACTGTTTCCAGGGACTATTTCAAATAAGTAGCTTGCTTAGGTCTTTTATCACACTGCCCTGCAAAAAAAAAAAAAAAAAAAAGTTTTTAAAATTAATGCTTCAGAAAAATTACAAAGCTTCTTTTTAGGTGCCTTGCAGAGCTGCCAGAGAAAGAGCCTGTTAACAGGGCTCTGATGCTGAAAGTAGGGGACTTCCAGCTCTTTCTGGTTGGCAGAAAATGGCAGAGATTATATCTTTTCCCTGTGAAGCAGTGCAAAGTGAGTGCATGACTTGGCTATTTGTGGGATAGAAATGAATGTTATAACGGATTTTGGGAAAATAAAGGACTTTGGGAATGGGCTAGCCAAAGGCGAGATCTATTGACTGAGGCTCTTTTTGTGTTAAAGCACTTCACACGCAAAAGCTTTGAGTACAGAGCCCTCACAAACGCCGTCTGATAATGTCAAACAGGCCGCTTTGCATTTGAAGATTTCTAAAGTGATTAACTCTTAAAACAGATTCAAGAATTCCCTTATTTTTATCTGCTGGTTCAAAGCTGAGAACTTCCTAAAAGGACCATGTGTTACTATAAATTAATTATTATATGAAGTTTTGGATATTTTAAGTAAAGATGAGTTGCCATTTTACAGTCTAAATAAGCCAATTAAAAGTAGCCATACATGCACACTGTAGCCAAGTAATATATTTATTGAAAGTTTCATTATATTATAGTTATATTTCAAATTTTGATGTGTTTTGTACATTTGATTTAATTTGCTTGTAGTATAAACTATACTGTATGTTTATTTAACAATATAAAATAAAATATATATAAGTATAGAAATATAATCGACTATGAGTCCTCAACTTTTATTGGCAGAATGAGTATTCCAGACATGGCAATCTGTAGTCTGGTGTGGATTTTCTTAATCCACCTTGATACTTCCTGCGCATTACACATTTACACCAATAAATATAGTCCTTTGAATTATTCATTCATTCGATTTGTTTGAAAACACTGATTTGTCTATATGAATGAGTCATTTAATCATTCACCTAACTGATTCATTAAAAAACTGATACATTCAGAGATGTCAATAGATTCTGCTTTGGTTTTATTTAGTTTATTTAGTTAACTAATTTCATTGTTTGAGGAAAAAACAGACAAAGTAACTGTCAATATTTTATCTCAAATTGGTGTATAATAACTACAAGAATAACTACATTTCATCACTAAAAATGGTTAATTTCTTTTGCACACTCAGAAGGGATGGGAAAACGTATTTGAAAATTGTGTCGGGGGAAAATACTGTAGCTCAAATGTATCATTCTTTCCACTTGAAGGCAATTTAAAAGCTTATCAAATAGTGTCAATCTCAAGCATAAAGAGTAAACTGCATTTACTCCCTACAGCTGCAATCCAATTATGTCTTTACTTGTTTATATTGCCCTGCGTTCACACACATTTTAAATATTTTCTTTAACTGCACTTAAAGAGGCAGTTAGCATAATCAGCATATATCAGTTTCCCATATCTAAACTTTAAAAACACTTCAGTGTTCTCCTCCTGTGCAAACAAGAACTGGGCATATCAGGCATGCCCAACACTATCTCACGACCAATTCGTACGAATTTGACGCATGATTAAAAAGTGTCTAATTCGTACTTATTCGTACGACCTCACTCGTACTAATTCCTACGATTTGTCTAAACCCACGTGATGGTTAGGTTTAGGGGCGGGGTCAGGGGTAGTTCATTCGTACGAATTCATACGAATTGGCCAATTCGTAAAATATGTACGATTTAGCAAAATCGTATTAATTCGTACGTGTGAGGTCGTATGAATTGTTACGAATTAGCCACTTTTTAATCTTTCGTCGAATTCGTACGACTTGGTCGTGAGATCGGGTTGGCATGCCAAGCATTAAAGTCCCCGTGAACCGGAAGTTGCAAACGAGTGTTGTGACGTATTTCGGAGAGAAACGGAATACTAAATGAGGCAAAATACTGGGCGTGGCTTTTTTTTCTAACTAGCACTTGATTGGGTCTAGAAAAATGGGTGTTTCATTCTGAAATAGAGGATGACGCAAGTTTACACACGCTGTCAATCAATGCTCGCTCGGCGCTCACAAACACACAGCAGCTGTCAGTTGGAGGGGCGTGGTTATGGGTGTTAAGGAGACACCCAAACCGTAAAGCCTACGTCATCGGGCAAGGTCCTCCAATGCAGAGGGGAGGGGCATTTTCAAACTTTGATTAAAGATTACGGAGCCAAAAATTTTTTGTGTGTGGATTGACTTGCATGTATGAATTGTTCACCACAAAACGATCAATTTAGGCAAACAGAGTAAGTATGGTCAATTTTGATTTCATAGGGACTTTAAAGTTGAAAAAAAAAAAAAAGATCTTCACACAGCAACAGAAGTGGAACAGACACACGCCTTGTTGTCGTTTTGTTATATTGCACCAGTTTTGCTCCAGACATAAAATAATGCATTGAACATGAAAATACAATTTTGACTGTATCTGCTGAATGCTTCTCTTGCCTCCTTATTTGATCTAATCAGCCGTGCAAGTCAGATATGACGCCATGCACTTTTAGCTCTCAGAAAGGCACATTATTTCTCCACAGCTGTGGCTCCCTGGCACGCAGGACAAGAAGCGTTAGCCTCTGATGCCTGCCGTTAAAAAGCTACCAACCCTAGTTCTCATGCAACCGTTTCAAAATAGAGAGTTATTTTCTCCCACCAACAAATGGGCCTGCTTTATCTTTTATTTTTTTATTTTCTCAGATGGAATAATCTTCAAAGTGTTGATGAGAGAAATCTGACATTCAGATAATGGAAAATACAGCCTGAGGATTTGGACATGAGTGGAGTGATTTAAAGGCACAGGGCAAATGTGATTGCTTTTGTTAGCACTGTACTGTGTTGCATAAAATGATCATGCTGTATGTTTTTGCTTCACTAAAATGTGTAAGCTCATGAACATCATGAAAATAATTTATTTACAGTATTTTTTTTGTTTCCTCAATCCTTGTGCCAGATCCTTTTCCCCCCAGGTTTCCATGAGGTTAGCTACGTTTTACAAGTAGTTTGTAGCTTGGATAATTAATTACCTTGATCACAGTTTAGTTCCCCAAAAATTCAAATTCTTTCATTAATTACTCACCCTCATGTCGTTCCAAACAAGTACTAATACTCAAATTAGTTTTACGATCTCTTTAGGAACTTTTTGAAGCGTCAAAGTGGTGGATGCGTAACTGTCAATGGAGGGACGGAAAGCTCTCAGATTTCATCAACAAGATCTTAATTTCTGTTCCGAAGATGAAAAGAAAGTCTTACGCTACGTTCACACCGGATGCGAATAGCGCGTCAAATTCGCGTCTACCACATCTAGTTTGACGCTTGATCACTTTGTGTTAATTCGCCCGTCAAGAGTGAAATTGACACGCGTAAAAACAAAAGGCGGCCATTTTTTTATGTCGACCGAGCATTCATCGAGAGAGTTACCGCTCTGTATTTTCTCTGGAGAGCAGAACAGCGGCACTTATGCATGTATGGGCATATGTGTATGTATGTCGGTTGTCTTTACATCATAATAATATTTCATATAATCTAGATATGGAATAAATAACATTAAATACAAAATGAACTCATATATTGAAATAAAGTTTTAACTGATAAAATATTTGCTTTGTTGTGCATTAGAACCACACTAGGCAAAATAATTTATTGAAGCATCCAGAAGTGAGTAAGCAGCCGGCTCCTGATTAACGCGGCGCGAATTGACACCAAAGTTCAGATTTTTCAACTCGGGCGGCAGACGCGAATTCGCGTCAAATGCGTGAATGCACAAATAGCACTAACTAAATCATTTGCGCGTAACGCGCTTAATGCACCAGACGCTCAATTCGCGCCATTCGCACGAACGAGGCGTATTCGCATCTACCACGCCGCGCTCTACGCCTCATTCGCACCACAGGATTTCTTCTTTTACGCGCGTAACGTGTCTTTGCATTCACTTAACATTGAAATCATTCGTGCCTGACGCGCTAATTGCGTCCAGTGTGAACGTAGCATAACGGGTTTGGATTGACAGGTTTTTTTTTGATTTTCTGGTGAACTATCCCTTAAACTGCCCTAAATTATGAGTAGCTTGTTGAAGTTTCATTGTAACTTATAAAATACAATTGTGCACATACGTATAATGATAGTACTATTTCTATAAAGTGTAAGTTCAACCAAAGGATATCCACATTGGACTGATGTTAAAAGCAGACTTGAATACCACTTTTTTGTTACAATTTGTGTTCTTTTCTTTGAACACGTTGTATCCTTTGGTGACTGGTGTTTTTGTCATTTTCATTTCATTTCATTTGTTTAATCTGTCTGTGATTCTCTATCAAAAGCTCGTCAAATTGGCTGATGCTCCAAGATGGCTTTGATTGAGAACATTGCGAATCAGCGTTCCCACAATGCACTGCACTGTCCGCAGGGGGAGTGTTGTTCAGAGCCTGTATTGTTCGCAAAGTCTGTCGGTAGCCATAACATAAAGAGCTCCCACAAGTATTGCATATTTCCAGACAGGCCAAACAGACTGTGTTCAGTTGATAGTGATAAAGGATGAATAAAGCAGTAATGTGGGTGGCTCAGTTTAGACACGCACAGAGAAATTATCCAAGGCCTGCGGTTTTGTCCCCAAAGAACTGCAGTTTGCCATTCAGCTATAGTCTAGGTAGCAATGGCTTTGACTTTGAAGTTTCAAGGAGGAGAAAAAAGAAGCCTCTTCAGAAGTAATATGATAATTTGATGTAATAAGAATCTATATCACAGAAGATCATATGAGACGTGTGCTTTGTAATCCGTCAAGCCTTGCATGTTTACATCCTAGACAAATTAAAGTTGTTTGCTTAATTAGATTATTTGATTATTCATGCAATTTAAAAGCTGTCATGCCATATTAGTCCCACTGTGCGGAATAAACCCTGTTTTATGGAGAAACCACCCATGAACTCCCAGCAACATCCTAATGAAGCCAGCCTGATTAGTTCTGAGCAAGCAGTATGGGATTTTAAAGGGATTGTTCACCAAAGAATAAAACATCTGTCATGATATACTCACCCTCATGTTGTTAAAACAATCCATGATTTTCTTTCTTCCATAATGAAATTGAATGAGGACTGTGGCTATCCAATATAGAAATAATTACCATTTATAAAAGCTATATGAAATGCACAGAATACATTTTTTTGAAGCCATCTGATATAAAAATTATAAAAATAAGAAATATAAAAATAGTTTAATAATCCAAATAACCTTTTCCACTATTAAGAATCTTTATGGTTGGAATGGATGCAACCATAGATGCTAGTAAATAACCTTTATTTGTGTAAATAATTACCAAACTTCAATTTTGAGGTGAACTTGCCATTTAAGATGGAAAATACACAGCTCAGATGCCCTACAGAATGAATGTTGAGAGGCAATATCGTAAAATGTCAAAATTTCATTAGATAATTATCAAGATTATTCTGCTCAGGTTGATAAATGAGCATTTTTATCCACTGTGTTAGAGTTGCGTCCTACCACAAAAGTTGACTATCATCCAGGAAGACTGGTTTATGTTTATATGGGATTAAATTAGATCAAAAATTCTGACATTGTCAGTGCCAGTAGGTCTGCCCTTCCTTTATCTGAAATCTCTCCCTACGTTGGAGCCGGCGTGGAGGTCTGTTTCATTTTTTCGTAATAAGACTCCTCATCGTTATATTTCATGGCATGAAATGAAGGTCCGGAAAAGACCTCTTTTTTTGAAGTGAAGACGGAGCTCAATCCACTTCCCGGACTCTGTTCATCAGTATCAGTTACCCAACCCCTATATGGTCCATTGTTTGTGATCCACCCAGCTTCGTTCAGCCAGCAACTTTTCAGTTGAGAGGCTCAATACTTGTTTATCTTGTTTTATCAGCCCATGCCCTGTCCTGGCCTGTGCGTGGGGACCTAGCGGAGCTCTCCACACCACAGATAAAATCATTGGGATACTGATAGAATGAATTAGCAGCACAGTCGGGATTGATTTCTAAATGGCCGTATACAAGGCAGCGAAGTGCTGCTCTGCACATCCAGGGGAAACCGGATCCAGCACGGGTCACATAAAAACGCATCTTTGTTGTGTTGGGTTTCACCTGGAATGTTCCCTCAAATCAATGATGGGGGCTTAATTACTGGGTACTACCAGAAACAATATTGGCGGAACGTCATATTAAGAGATTTAGTTTCGCATCTGAAAGCCGGTATGAAAACTCGGAAGGTCACTTGTTTGAGCTCAACCTCTCTTGGGGAAGCACCTTACATGTACTGTCTTCAAACAAGACTTTCTTCATATTGTCTTTCTCAATGCTCATTGATGTCAGAGCCCAATGGGTTGTGTACTCTGTAGGTAATGCAGCTGGACGTGTTCAATTTAAGGGGTGTTCTACAGTAAGTGTGGCATAGACTTTGATGAATGAAATTGTCTTGAAGATTAAAGAATGAATTAGTCAGTGAGTCTGACAGTGCTCTTCAGCTTTAAACAACTGTTCCCCTTTAATAAATTATTAAGTGTGAGATGAAAAATGTGAAGAGCAGGAAATTGCACAACAGAGCCATGGGGGAAATATGACAAGTCTCCACACGTCCAAAAAAATGTCCACCATCTTGAAGGTTAATAAAATGCGTCATGGATTGGAGTCTTTGCTTGAACGATCTCCCCTGATATACAGACATGCTATTGGATTTGACAACACTCTCAGGAACAGCCCTCCAGCTAAAAGTTGGGCCATAAAACTTGCTAGTCCAGTCAAATCACAATGTAGTTTTATACACTAATATATTATCTGTATTTATGCCTCCATCCAACGTTTAACATCTTTCAGACTAACCAAAAGTAAATCATTTTCAAGCACATTGCTTCGGGGCTTTGGGTAAAGAGAGCTCACTAGTTCATGAGTTGGAATTTGAATTGATCTGACACATGTTGAGTTGGAATTAATTGGAATTAAAGGAAATTGAATATATTGAATTACAATTGAAAGAAGTTCCACAGTCATGTGCATGTGTGTTATATGTCCTTATGGGGATATTTTTGGTCCCCATGGGGAAAACAGCTTCTAAATCATACTAAATTATTGGTTTGAAGTTAAAATTTAAAAAAAGGTTAAGATCCGCTGGATTCATTTAAAGTTATTTGCATTTTGCTCATGGCTAAAAAGGATCATAGTTGATTAGAGAATAATAAATGCATGTTTGCTTTTCCTACTGAAATATGTGCTCAAAAGTGGCAAAACAGTTTAGCGATTTTACCCTTGCTATGTCAAAAAGGACGACGGCTGTCACATGTCAGCAGCGGGTCCCATCATTCAGTTCTTCTGTCAATTGGGTCATGTAGCCTGTCCTATTAAACATTCCAGCACATCTGTGACAAAAGCTGAAGATCTGATACCTTAATAATTAGACATTGGCATTAATCATCAGAGCATCGATATATGCTTGATGACTCAATGCAATAAGCAGACCCTTGTGGGAGAATGTGGTCATATAAGGGTTGTGGGGCCGGTCGATTATCTCTGACCGGCCACATCGGTACGGAAACCAATTAAGTGTGTAGCAGTGACTAAGGTCCTGAGAGACGCACTGAGGACTACATCAGCCATGTCAATCACTTGCTAGCAGGCAGACACATGATCGATTAAGAGCCCTCCCTGGGGTTACGGTCTTTTTTTACTTAAGTGTAGTGTGACTGGAATATAAAGTGAATGTAGTGTATGAAGAGTGGCACTTTACGAAAGTTAAATCTGTCTAAACCTCAGCGCTAGTTTCACATGTGTGTGTGTGTGTGTGTGTGTGTGTGGGCTTTTCAGGCTGTGTGAGGCTGTGGACGTTTTTACACCTGGCTCCATTTAAGTGTTTGTTACAGAACATGATATGTTTTCTCCCTTAGTTTGGTTAATTTAGGCATAAATGAACACGGTAATCACACTTGGATCCGCACCAAAATAATCATCCCGACATCGCCTGAACAAGGTCTGATTCGCTTGTGGTGAGAAAGCAAACCGACCAAACAAACCAAACTGTATCATTCTTCATGATGGTTGATGGTTGAAAAAAAACTGCTGTGTCTAATTCTGTTGGTGAACACATTACATAATGCACTTGAAAACCAAAGAGCATCTCTTCATCTTAAAATGTCATTGCCCAACAAATCCTTGATTACCACAGACTATATACTATATATACTGTATATATGTCAAGGCTTATATACACTTAAAAGAGAACTCTGGTCAATTTTAACATTGAGCTAATTTTTTTGTACATTTGGAGTGCTGTCAGTACAGACAAAAATGACAAAAATCGGTGTAATGTACTCTCAATGACAAATCAAGGATGGTAAGAGGCTATAAAACGGGTTTAGAACATGTCGCATTGAAGTCACTGGGTGTGAATTTAAAAAAAGACGATAACTGTGTTGGTGACAGATTTTTGTCGTTTTAGTCTGTACTGACAGCCAGTGTTGTAGTCGAGACCACCTCACTCGAGTCCGAGTCGACACCGAGACCAGAGAGAGTCGAGTCCGAGTCAAGACCGAGTCCATAGAGAGTCGCGTCCGAGTCGAGTCCGAGACCAGAGACGGTCGAGTCCGAGTCGAGACCGAGACCAGTGAGGGTTGATTACCTAATTTACTTTTTTTTTAATTTACTTACAGTTTAAAAATATGATCAGTTTAGGGTAAAAAGGCCACATAGTAGGTGGTGTTAAAAGTAATTTTATTAAAATTTGTCATGAGCAGTTGCGCACTAGAAAATCACCAATCACTGGGCGTGTCAATCAATTTAAAGAAATATTTTATTAACATACATTAATAATCATGAAAAATATTTTTAATTGATCTCGAGTGGACTCGGGAATAATTCCGAGTCCTAAAAAAAAAATGTTCGAGTACGAGTCAATTCCGAGTCCAAATGGACACGAGTCCATGACAAGACCAAGACCATTAAAATATGGTCTCGAGACCGAGTCCGAGACGAGTCCGAGTCTCGAGTACTACAACACTGCTGACAGCACTCCAAATGTACAAAAAAAAAAAAAAAAAAAATAGCTCAATGCTAAAATTGACTGGAGTTCTCCTTTAAAAATAAAGGTTAAAATGTGATTTATATAAAGGAAGGATCCTTTCAGTGAACGCAAATATTTGTGCAAAGAACTTTTTTATTAAACTAATGAATCTTTTTCAACTGTAAAGGTTCTTCATGTACCCATAGATCCCAATAAAGAACCTTTATTTTTGGTAGTCCATAGAGTTACAGTCACTTACAGTCCATAGTGGGTTGACCAAGCAGAATCCTGGGAAAAAAGCAGGTGCATTGTGACCAATGAGGAGACTGTTTTACACACGTGACTTCCATAAAAAAAAAACATTTTGGTTATGAAATGTTGCCTTGTGAAAATGAACCGAGCAAAGAAGAAAATGCAACACTCTAACAAACTAAATCCCTATTTCTGAACAAAGGAATCGATCTACAGGTCTGAATTCGCCTTGAGTGTAACGTTGTGTGTATGTTGTGACAGTAAAAGGTGCGGTTGTATTAGATTGTCTGAGGGCATGCATAGGTTGCATAAGGATATCTGCGTGTCTTAGAGAACAGAGACACACCACCCACTGACTACCCTCTGGCGGGACACTGACTGATGAAGCATAACTTAGATCTACACTGCTAGTGCATTCTTTGCTCTTTTACTGTGAAATTAATTATATGTGTTTAGTCTCAAATGCATAGCATTGAAATAATTACACTAATAACACTTTTCAAAGCATGAATTATGATGGATGCATGGATTATTGTGTGAAAGTCATATATTTATTCACATTTTGATCATATATTTGTATCTTGTAAATGGGTCTTTTACAACATTTTGTCCCCTTTAAATTTTCGTGACAGCTCTATAAGTGAGAGATGAGATGAAACCTTCTTTTTTTTTGTCTTTCCGTTTGTTTACAAGAATTCTTGAAAACAGAACACGAGCAAATTCGGTCTGACAGCAAATTAGGGGGACAATTTGTCAGTCATGCTGAAATTCTTACACATTATATCTGTAATAGAGGGCTCTTATTTGTCAGTATCTGTTTAATATAATGGATTTTGACAAAGTATGGGTGTGTAACAACAGCGAGTTGCTCTTAGCCAGCTCATTATTGTAATGCAAATGAGCAACTTCCAATTATCAACTTAAAGATCTATGAAATAAGCAAGTGTAAACAGTCAGCTTGTCAAGAACAATAATTACATTTCTTCACAATTTGCTGCACTGCACATCAAAGTCACTCTTATTCAAAACACCTTTTTATTAAAATCAGTCATTTTTTTAAAACATCCATCTTACTGGGTCAGTGAATCGTGAATCATTTTAAAGTAATTTGAAATTCAGTTTGATTCTGATAAGTCTCTCTCTCTCTCTCTCTCTCTCTCTCTCTCTCTCTCTCTCTCTCTAATCTAATATATCTCTTGCTCTCTTTCTCTGTGCGTTCTCTGACTGGTGTTTTTTAATTGAAACAGTCTGTAGTCTGTTCCTAATTTCAGATCTTGTTAATGCAATTAATAATATATAGATATTCTAATTAAAGTTTGCCTGCACCATTTTACAGTGTAAACACAATTGATCTTCTGTTAATTAAGTTTTAAACATCATTGATGGAATTTAGAATTAGTTGTGAATCTAAGATGGTTATCTGTGCCTCCCACAGCAGTTCGATACATACAGTAAAATGGCACACTGATTAAGACACATTAAAACAAGTCTCACCCTTTCCATCAGATAGAAAACGGTTTATTCAAAACAAGTGCAATAAAAGCCCACTGCCACTTCAGCTGTTTTGTGAAGAGCTTAGACAACCATGATTACAGCAATGAGACTAAATTCCATAATAAAACAGGACTGCAGTATGATGACAGTGATGCAGATGTAATACTGAGAAAAATATCAGTTGTTGACTACAGTTAAATTCATCCTGTGTTCTGGGAGAATGGATTTTCATTGATATCTCTAAATTAGACAACGAATCCCCCCCCCCATATATATATATATATATATATATATTAATAGAGTTTTACTTTGTATTTCTTCATTAGTTGATATGATATTTTACATTATTATTACTTGATAATGGTGATGAATTTCTAATAGAGATATTGAAGTAGGCTATATAAGCCATTTTTATTGTGTTAAATCACCACTGTTTTGCATTTGTGTCCATGTGTACAAGATGACATCTTATACAACATGCAGTATATTACATGTAATGGCTGTTCCTAATTTCATATTTTTAATATGGAATTTGTTTCTAGTAACTGTATCTTTACATGTGAAGATTATCAGGACTTGTCATGCAAAAATAGTTTTTGCTTGATTTAAACAAACCTAACTTCATTATATGCTTTAAAGAAGACTAACGCAATTAAGATATTCTTTGAAAACAAGTTTTAATATCATTATTACCTCTGAAACATGAAACTTATCTTGTTTTAAGAATGTTTAGATATTTAAACTGTAAAACAAGACCAAATACTAATTAAGACTTATCTATTTAAGATAAATATTTTAGATTTTTTTTTTATTTAACATATGTTTGGTACCATATCACTGCGTGCAGTCTATAAGCAATACACAACAGAATGACCTCATCTCAGACATGCACCCTCCTCTCACCCCGTACACACACATAAATAAAGCTAAAGTCTAGACAGAGATTGAAACCAGAGCCTTGGCGATAACTGGACCTGAAAAGTTTATAGGAGTTTAAAGGTAAACAGGAAGTTTTACTGTGCTGCCAGGCTTCACCCAGAGAGATTATAGATTGAGATCCACCCCCAGAACTGCCTCGACTCCAGATGCCCCATGACCCCTTTAAAACCTTCTCTCGCTGCCAAGGCCCAGTGGCACTCTGAGCTCGGGCCATGGGGTTCCTCTAGCTGAGAGGGCACCATCTGTCCAGCCCTGTTTGGTATTCGTTCAGGAGCTGCTGCGACACGGCCCCTTCTCATCCAGTCACTTGTTGTGATGGCAGCTCTTCCACCCTGTCTGTGGTGTGAAATGCTTGTGCTGTGGCCAGACCCAATGTTGTGAAAAGGTCAATTGGCTGTCTGAACACTGAAGACAGTCTCTTGTGTGTTCCTTTAGCTCTTTTTCTCTCTCTCTGTCTCCTTTTCTCATTAGTGCTCTGTGATTTTTGCTATTTATATGCTTTTTTGAATCCCAAAATGTCTGATTAGTGAAAAGAGCACCTTAGGTTAGCTATCATAAGTTGTTTTACTTTGAATCGTTAAAAAAAAACAAAAAACTTTTGAATAGTTTGTTAAAAACGGAACATTTTGTTTTCTCAACCTCATGTCATTCCAAACCTGCATGATGTTCTTCTTTTGAATAAAACATGCATATATGCATACTTTTGCATATACGAAATCAAAGAGCACCAAGAAAGATGTTACAAATGAATTGCTAAAACATATTACAAAGACTGTGAACTGTGAAATACTGAAATACGGAGTTAGACCGTTAAACAGTTTTTTCCACCATTGCTATTTTACTGATTTTTTGGGCGGGGCTAAAACAGGGCTCGATGACGCACTGGAGCCCCTCAGCTCGTGGACACGCCCCTACTTGATGACGCACTGAGGCTGATCTCTCCCAATAGAGCACATTCGCATTCGCCGCTCAATCGCGAGTTACTGTCAGTACTATTATTAACTACAGCCTACAGTTTGCTAGCTAGCTACAGTATGCCTTCGACACGGAAATGCATAGGCTACTACCTGGATGCGATCATGTACAAAACAGATCGGTGTCTTTATTTAAATTCCTAAAAACGATCAGATCAAGAAGAGGTGGATTAATTTTGTGTAGAGCCAACTCTGATGAGCTGAGGATCACCACCAACACCCGCCTCTGTTGTGATCATTTACACAGGATCGTTTTATAAACTTTCATCAGAGACAACTGGGATTCACTGAGAATCCGCTGTTACTGGTGAACGGGGCCAAAACGACCATCTTCCGCCTCAGCGTTCATCCTCCCGTCCCGAAATCAGTATCACCTAATATCAGCATAACCGTCGACAGCTTTCCCGCTAGTGGGCGTGGTTTCAGCGCAGCCAGTGGACACGCCCCCAGCGTTTGAGAGCAGACAATACTGCTCATTTTTTCAAGATTTTGATAGCTTATTTTATGTACTTGCCGGCTTTTTTATCATTCAAATTTGGCTGGGTGGATAATAACAAATTTTTCTGTGGTGTGACAAACTCAGAACACATACTTAATTTGACTTTACAGGGACTTTAAAGGTGCAGAAAGCTTTTTATTTGAGAAAGTAGAAAGGTGATCGGGCCGAGCCCCACAACCCACTTGTAGCCAATCAGCAGTATGGGGCGTAACCGCTCATGATGCGTGAGGAGAGAGAGAGAGCAATAGGAAGATTTGAAGAAAGACTGTAGAAAGAGAGATGGCTGAGAGACATTAAAAAAGAGAGAAGATCAAAAGAATATCCATGTAAAAAGAAGGTTGTGATCAGGCAAGTGATTTAATATTAGAAAATTAATATTAGAAAATCTTGACAACAATGGAGAAACCGAAGTGGGAAGGCCTGAAAATCGCATACTGTAACCCAAACCAATTAAATGCATTGATATTTGGTTTAAAATATCCTCAGAGCTAGCTTCAGCTGGTCTGTCTATTTATGCATCAAATTTCAGGCGAAATAATCAAAGTGTAGATCCCTTGAGACTGAAATTTACTTCCTGTATGAGTGTCTGAATCTCATTTTCACATTGTGTTTTGTTTTCTTCTATAATTTCATGTGTGATATCACCATTGTTTCACAAATAGCCTATTATTTTTAGCTTCTGATAAGCTGTTCAAGAGCACATGATGAAACACACAGAGAGAGAAAGATAGCCTTCTGGCTTTGACTCATTTTTATTAAAATATGAAACACAGTAATAGACTACACAGCATTCTATGCTGATACTTTTAGAAATGCAAGTCATTATTGCAGTACTTGATTACAAAATTATGGTGTTTTGTTATTATGGCCAGGATTTGCACCGCTAGTTTGCACAATACAAAAAAGATACTGTAGCATGACATGTCAAACAAAGAACTGATGATGTTTTTATGAACATATTACAGCTGTGTTGTTAGAGATAGTCACAGTCTCTCTGTAGTGTCTGTTTGAGTGACACCAAAAGGTTCACTGTCGTCACTTACGAATCAAAGCAGAACCCCATGGTCACACAGCTAAAGGAAGTTTGATGGAAGTATGGGATGAATGGATGAAAACGCTCACCAAGGCCTGGAAGTGACTAAAGCAAAATGGTCAGATATTAGACAGAGAATGACAAGCGAGCTAGTGTGTGTGTGTCAGAGAGTTTCTGGCCAGCTGACGTTCTAACTGTCACTTTCCCTATCAGGCTAGTGCAATAGACATAAGATGTAATAAAAACATGGCATGTATTTTTATGTCTTGCAAACATAAACATTTGGTTTGCTGTGTGCGAAGTATTGAACGATGCTGTTGTAAATTCAGCTGAATATGAACACTGTAAGTTTATATTTTTAATTGATGCGAAATTGCAATAATTGTGATAGAGATAGAGCATGAAAATAAAAAAAGGAGAAAGAAGGAACATAGCTCAACAGCACAAATACAAGTAACGCAGGTCTTAACAGTAATAAAGCAAAGCTTTTTTAATTATAGCAATACCAGATAATTGTTAAGTCCAACAGCAGAACAAGGTCATGAGGAGAAAGTCCAGTAAATAATCGTCTTTCAGTCTTGCTGTCCTACTCTCTCTCTCTTTGCTGTTATAACCTTGAGGTGTATAACCAGAGCAGTTAGCTCTATGCGTTACCGCTGTGTGCCGAATAAACTAATAGAGGGCACATTGACAGTTTTAATATATTTTTAGCCCTTAGTTTCATGCTGGGCTTCAATTAATGGCCAAACTGTAAGGCGCCTCTCTTAGCTGGGCGCAGCCACCAAAAAAAGGCCAAAAATGACCTGATATTACCCTCTTAATTTGAATGATAATTAGCAATTCATTCCCCCCCTTAATTGTCCTCCCATAAGGGGGTTGATTGAGATTTACACCAGGGGACATGCACCTTTCTCTCTGCAAAGGTTACGTAAATCACATACATTGGAGAATGAACATACTGATGTGAAACTGTAAAAAAACAACTCATTTTTGAGTCAGTATCACAGGCTTTCACGGATGTTTTTTTTTTTGTGTGTGTGAAATTGATCTGTAAAACAGAAATGAATAAATGCGCAAAAGTTGAATATGCAATATAATATCATATAATATCATAAATTATAGTGTAATTTACATTGTTACGTTTCATTTTCATTGTTACGTTTCATTGTTACGCCGATGACACGCAAATTACCACTCAGTCACTCTACAAATTCATTTGAATCACTTTTTGAATGTTTAAAGGACATTAAAAACTGGATGGCCAAAAACTTTGTAATGTTAAACAAGGAAAAAACAGAGGTTATTGTATTCGGTAACCCAAATAACTCCCCAAACACCATAGTAGATTCAAGTCCTCTGGCATCTCATCTCAAAGAGATTTAGGTTTTTTAATTGATAACTTAAAAATGGACAAATAAATTGATTCTGTGGTTCGGTCCTGTTTTTATAATCTACGTTTATTAGCAAAAACGTAACCATTTTTATCAAATAAAGATTTTGAAAGGTTGATACATTCCTTTATTTTAACATGACTTTTGTTACTCTCTGTATTGCAGCATCGCAGCCGCTTCTTTATCACGATTATACAATCAGTGCAAAATGCTGCTGCGAGGCTTTTAATTAGAGTAAAGAAATATGATTCAATTACACCTGTATTAGCGTTTTTTTTTAATTGAATTAGAATTAGATCTAAAATATTATTCATTGTATTTAAATCACTAAACAACCAGGCCCCACCAAATTTGACAAACCGCTTAACACCATACAAACCTTCTAGATTACTACATTCAGCGAATCACAAACTACTTGCGTATAGTGCCTAGAACAAACCGCCTGCATAAAGGTGACTGGGCCTTTGCAGTAATTGGACCGAGATGGTGGAATGAGTTGCCCCTACCTACAGGTGTATTAGATCTACAAAATCGCCGCCATTGTTATAAAAATTGTTGAAATTGCTCTTACAGTACTGCCGGTAGCCTATAAGAACTAGATGTGATTTTTAAGATGTTGTCTATTTATTTATTTACGTGTGATGCATTTTTTTAATTTTTTTTTTAATGGAATTTATATGTAAAGCACTTTGGTTCAACCATGGTTGTGTTTTATTAGTGCTATATAAATAAATAAATAAATAAATAAAAGAAAGAAAAATTATATGATAGGCCTCCAAAAATTAGGCACTTCTAAAACATCTAATATGAGGAAATTCTGAAATAATTAGTCTATGAGAAAGATAATGTCTATTAATTGATAGTTGTATTTGAGTGAGTGATTATAACATTTTATATTGTATATTTTGTATTGTAATTCACCTGCTCGGGGACTGCAGATGGAAACTAGCTTAAGCTAAATTTGGTGCAAAGCATCTTTAATTAATGTTTTTTTTTTTGCACATTGTCCCTGTTGAAATAAATAAATAAATGAAATGAAATGTAGTTACAACATCTTCTGGCAGGGGCTAACTGGGCCATGCTAACCTATCCTGAACTGAGTTCAAGCGGTAAACCTCCTCACCAGAAGGAGGCGCTACCGCATGATACACACTAATATGAAAAAAAAAAAAAAACCTGACAAAACATTTGAAAGCCTTGAGGAAAAAACAAGCATGCTCAGCTAAAGATAATCTGAGTTTACACATGTCCAGTTGAATTAAGTGGAATTTATGTTAAGTCTTTGTAAGTAGATTTCCAAGATTATGTCTTTTTATTAAATCCTGTCTGTAATCTATGGCCTGTTTCAGCAAAGACAGTCTGCAAATTCTATATTTTTTAAACCTCATTATGTTTAGCTATGGCAGCTTTCTTTATCTTGATCTGTTTGCATTTTCTTTGGATGGCAGTTGGAGAAAAAGTACAGTAGGCTATAAGTGTTGTTCTATGCAAATACTCAGATTAAAAATATATTTATATATTACATTAATTATGGTAAACACTGACAGTCTTGTACCACCTTTTCTGGTTTTCTTTTCTCTTAAACTGTGCTATCAGTGGGTGCAATTCATTCAGTGAATTTCTTAGTCTTTAAATCATGTTTTTTTTTTTTTTTTTTTAAACTATGTTTGATTTCTTCACCTATACTAACACATTCACTGTCCCAGGGTGTTAAAATAACTCATCCAGTCTCTACAGTTTGTCCAGCAGGGACATGGTTATTTATATCTGTTCCTTTCCCCGTTACAGAAATTCAGTGTGGCAGTGATGTGATGCAGGTCCACTCACACTTCACGAACAGCTTGAAGGGTCATCGTCTCGTCCCTGTAGCTTCCATCTTCCTCTTGATTAATAAACCTGATTGTGCTGGAGTGTGCTACAGTAATCAGCAATGACACACTGAAAACCAAGAGACACTCCAGGCACTGACTCACCCATTTTGACTTCATTCATCTCTCTCTATTAAATCTGCCCAGAACCTCCCATGCATCTCCTGGGTACTTCTTGCACAGATTTGCTTCCTGGCCGGCTGTGCCTTTGAGAGGCTAGTGAGAAGATTTGGCCCTATATATTATATAATATATAAATAATTGTATTTTTACCCCCAAATAATGGGTTTAAGACAGTTTCTTAATAAAGATAGATTTGACAGTTAGTCCTTGTAGAACTATATTTGCCTGCAGCAGTTAGCATAGGCCTATTAATACAGAGCCCCTGAGGGGACCTTTGCAAAAAAAATAAATAAATAAAGTCTGCGTCCAAATTCGCATAGTAACACAGACATGGAGGATGCATGAGTTCGGCGGTTTTGTAGAGAGGTTTAGATAAAGGGGTTTTTAACCTGACGAAAATGTATCTATTCAATGTTGTCTACATTATTACAGTATATTGCATCTGCAGCAGCATTGTGAACTTTTGTAAAGATACGTTTATAGCCATTAGCCTAACTTTTAAATGCATCATTACATTCAATTTGCAAACACATGAGGAGAGTCTCCGCATGAAAGACCCATGACTGGCAGGTGAATGTGCCACAACATTTTTCTCTGAAATGGTAAGAAATTATGTTAGATTGAATGGAGGATTTTAACTGTGACAAGATGATTGACAGTTTAGCAATTTACGGTGATAGGATGCACGCGAAAGAGCTGTCCATTAAAGATGAAGTAGTATGTCCCAAAGCTTGCCTACTCCTGTGCTACACACTCAAAAGGATTTATTTTGTCTTCACAAAAAGAGTATCCTTTTAGGGTGTAGTATAAGTAGGCTATAAGTGCCCCAGTTCGACTATCGCTTGTGCATGAGAAACTTGTGGCGTGCGCACAAGATACTATCGCTTTAGTTTAGTTTAGGGGCTCCGTAAATTAAAAAGTACTCGTATATTCTGGGAAAATATTTTATTTACTTATTTTTTAAAAGTCAACATTACGAATATTTAATTAAATTATATTTTAATTATGTTATGCTAGATTTTTTCATAAAAAAAACGTGATTTATTGAGTAGCATAGCCTTGCTACGATTTTTTTTTTTTTTTTTTTTTAATTCCATGCTGCTGCTTACACAAAGTGTTTTTTTTATTAAGAATGTATTTTTTCAGGTGTATTTGGTCACTGCGCTGGCAGACTTTTTCACTTGGTTTGAATTTAAACAAGGTAAAAACAACAACAGAAAAACAAATATCAGTGCAGTTGGACAAAAATGCATAATAATTAAAACAATACAGCACTTAAGAATCAAAACTAACTTCAGATTTTAAGACTTGTTTTAAAAGATATTTTTACAGATTTTTGGAGGAGGCACATGTATGTTCATTATGGTATGTTTTTCATTTCGGCCACCTTTCACATCACAGTTTAGAGTAGGTTTGGGACTGTTTGATTTCTGGTGATGCCTTAAGTCATTATGTTCTTTTTGATCTGCAAACGATGCAAAACAGACATTAACTTGCGTTTAGAGAAAACACTTGATAAAATATCTGACATTTTATACATTAATTAAATAAAAGCTAATATCCCTGCCCAAACCATAAAACTTTTTTAACAGCAAATAAAACAGCTGAACCATAGTAAATGCCACGCTATTTCTCAAGATCCTGATTGTTTTTTTGCTTGTGATTTTGCTGATGAAAAACAGGGAGAGTTAAAAAAAGATGACAAAGAAGAACCACACTGTGCATCCATTAGATTTCCATTCTCAAGCACTGGAAGTACAGTGAAGTCTGGTCACGGTGCATTTCCCCTCCCACAGCTGTGTGTATCTGTCACAGCTGTTCTCTGTGCTCTAAGACCTAACCTGGGAAGACACACACATGCCTAGTAATTGCCTACCAGACGGTGTAGTGTTCAGCCCAGCGCTCCATGTGCTCATTTCCTGCATATGCGGCAGGCTTTGCCCTCTCATTCCATTGTCATTCCTCTCCGTACTATCCATCCATGCATTCTTTTCCCTTCACATCCTTGTATTCATCCATCCATGAATCCATACAGCTCAAACAACCCACCCCCCACTTCCCAAACCCCTCTCAACCCCGGGTGCCATCCCTCTTCAGTGGAGCTGACTCCCATTGGGTGATGCTGTCATCTGTAATGACAGTGAGCTCTGGAGCTGCACCGCGTGTGTGTTTGTATGGAGAAACAGCTTGCATAAAGATTTTTTTTTTACCCCATAACCTGCTGTACAAACAGGCTCTTGGACTAGATGAACCGTCTGCACTTTCCGAACGTGCCGAGTGCCTGAAATGTGTGAGGTTTTCTTTGTGGTCGGGCAAGATCTTTGAAGGGATCAGGGCTGCTGTGTTTGGACGGGTGTGTTTCAGGGCTGCTGTGTTTGGACTGCTGTGTTAGATCTATCTATCTATCTATCTATCTATCTATCTATCTATCTATCTATCTATCTATCTATCTATCTATCTATCTATCTATCCATCTATCCATCTATCCATCTATCCATCTATCCATAAGACTGTTCATCTTCAAAATTAATTTTGTTGTGTGAATATTCCATCCATCCAATACTCATTTGAATTGCATAGAAAATCAGTACATTATTAAAAGGGTCATATCTTAAATGTTCCACTGAAGAAAAAAAGTTTGGTATGATGTGAATGGATATTATCAGAATGTTCATTTAATAATGTTCATTCCAATTATCCTTGAGATTATAAGAAAATCTGTGTAGCAGTGGAGCAGATAAAGTGGCCTCAGTTGGTACAATACATAAAAAATGGTGATTTAAAATGTCAGTCCATGGCATTTTTTTCATCAGACCCCAAGGATTAAATTCATTGTGATTCAATTCAATTCATTTCAGTATACTGTAACATAATTTGATCTGTATAGTCTCACAGGGTTAGACAGAAAAGCAAAGGGGATACATATGCCAATAGATCCCTGCGAACTTCCCCAATAAAAGCACACAACAGAGTTTTGCATTTAAATACATTTTTTATATGTACAATAACTGTGAAGTACTGATGCACCAAAGAGCCTGTATACACCTTCATGCATTTTGCTATCCGATTGTGAAAAGACCAGGTGTAAATGCCCTTAAAAAAGCTTTTGAGACAGATTTAAATCCAATCACTCAAACCACTCCAGGAGATGTTTTGAGATGCAAAAGGGTAAATGCACCTGGTTGTTGAAATCATATGTAAATTGTTCTCCTTCCAAAGTGATAAGTAAATAAACGCGTTAGAGCTACTGGTTACCAGTCGCCAAATATGACGCTGCTAATGCAACATGCATCACCTTCGTCACTGACATGGCGTTTGCAGATAAGTTGTTGAGTATCTCTTCAGCAAGCCAACTCACAAACTGCTACAAATGAAAATGAAAGTTCAGCGTCACATTCTGAAGCTCAGCACAAAGTCATGTTCATTAACCCCCTGGGGTCGGCTATCTCGCCGGCGCGACAAGCTCACTTTTTTCCTTCACGTTGATTTTGATCCTACATATAAAGTTTGTTCGTCATTAGATGGATACTCACAATAAAAACAAAGTGTTCTGTTTTTTGTCAAATAAAGAAAAATAACCTTATGCGAATTTTGCTTTCTCTCTGTCAGTGAAGTTCATTGTGAAACGCATCTGAAAATGAACTCTAAGTAAATACTTGTCACACAGATGTTTCTTTTTGAAGCTGAAATTCTTCTTTTAAATGAAGTAATTTATATCAAAAACAAATATTCTCAGTTTATGTAATTTGTATGAAAAGAGAGATGTCAGTCTTTTTCCTTACAGCTATAATTATGGCGTATTACATTTAATGTGACCTTGCCCATTGAGAGCACGTGCTATTCAAACACAAATGTTGAGGCAAGCCATGCCAATCGTTAGCTTAGCAGCATGCTAATCTAAGAATACTGGAATCAGCATGAGCGTATTCTAAATATTTTATTGGTCATGTCAACCACAATGCTGATTGCCTACATAATGCTGAAATATATACTTACTTTAACCTCAGTATAGCTTTTTTTTTGCACACATGGATAGATAGTATTAGTGATTTTATTGATTCATTAATGATATTTCATGAAGATTCAATGAAGTCTGAACTTTTTTTTGACAGGTTGACTGTATGATTGAGTGATGAATTCGGCCGTGCGATTTTTCGCTTAATTTCACTTTAATTTCGCTTAGCAATCAACTGTAAGCCTTAGTTGAGTCTCTTGTGAGAACTAAATGGGACATGGGACAGGCTTTTCAAGAGCAAGTGAAATAGTTTTAAAATTAGATGTTAAAGTTCAGTTAGTCTTGTCATGTTAGAGCAAATTTAGCAAAATTTTGCAGGCCAATAATGGTCCATTGTTTATTGTCAATAACGCAGTAGTGTTTAAAGCACTACTCACACAGAAGTCACTTTCAAACCATGCAGCTTTCTGTTGGTCAGCATGGCAAAATGATATGAGCAATGAGGGAGATTTACATGGGGAACTTTTTCACCCTCATGCGAAACTCCTGATCTTGCGGATAAATTATTGGATTTAGCCTGTGAAAGTTCGCAGAGCAACACTGTGACCACACCTTTAGAACGTGTCCTAAATACAGTAGACACTGAAGTAGCTCACTAGGATCATCCTCATCTACTCATCCCTTCTTTCAGTCATTATTTTTTTCTCTTTCTATTGTCATCTTTAATCCTCTCAGTAGAGGGCTTCTGATGATGAGGCTAGTATATGGAAATGAGGAGGTCTGGGTCGGCAGCTGGATGGTAACTGGACCCTGCTGTAATAAGGATGAAGAATGACAATTTGAATTTGGAGATTAATGGATTATCTGGAAAGGGCTTGTCACAGTGCCACAGCCAATGACCTTTTCAGATTTGACTGATGACTCTATTTTACCTGAACGAATGATTTGGTCCAAGGGGCAGTATGACCACTCTCTCTTCCCTGTTTTATCTGAGATTTAGAAACGATTATTCATATGTATTGGAATGTTAGAGTGAACTGTGAATCAGAATTTGTTGGTACTATATCAGTCATAAGAACGTAAAATGACAATATTGCTTATTAATTCGCTTCAAGAATTTTACAGAAAGGTCAGTAGTCAGTATCTGAAGGCTTTACATGATACTTATTATGACTATAAGCAGAGACAATATAGGGGGAGGAGATAGGCAGAAATCATCATTATGGCAACTGTAACAATGTAAGTCCCGCCTTTCTATTAAAGTCAGCATAAAACAAAAATTGTAATTTTCTTTTTTTCTATTTTGATGTATATCGGAGTAAAACGGCTTCTTAAACAAGAAAAAAAAGAACAAGGCTGGGACTTGATTTTGTCCATCTGGAATTGATTGATTTGCTAGTTGAATGGGGAATGATCAAGGATTATGAAGAGGCTTTTGTGATAAGTCATTGATAATTCTAAAAAAAGACAAATTAAATCAAATAAACCTGTAGTAAACGTCTACATATTACTGCATGTACAAGTAATAGTCATGAGTCCTGAACATGAAGGGACTCCACATGTTATTTCTTTGAATAAGACACTAACAATCTAATAGATTAATTGCTCACAGAAAAAAAGTGCATGGGGGTTAAACTTACATCAGACAACTGAGTATCTATTATGCAAGGAATAAACAACATAATTATTTGTAAATGGAGGGCTTGACGTATAGAGCAGACATCGTTTCAATGAGGTATTCAGATATGCCTGCTATTCATGCAGTATCTTTTTGCATATTTTTCCGGAGGTGATGCATTTGATTCGCTACTGAATACCTTGTGTTCTGCAAAGAATAAGTCCTCTTAAAGTATAAGAATGGCATTTAAGAGGTAAATGGTGAGAAGAGTGATACTTGTTTTATTAGGTATCGCCATTTGAGAAAGCCTGAGAGTTACTGCACTCTCTGTTTCTGTTTTCCAAGGTTTTTAGCCACTTAAACATCAAATGATGCCAAAAGTATGAAGATTGCAAGCCATTTGTGTGTGAGAGAGAGAGAGCAAGAGCTTGAGACTGCCACAGTCTCTTCGCTGTTCACAATCTGATGCAAATTTGCACAAACATTTTGTGCTCAATAATCATTTCTTATTATTATCATGTTGAAAATAAGTCCTGCTTAATATTTTTATGGAAACAGAGATTTTTTTTTCAGGATTCTCTGATGAACAACATTTTTTTAGATTCTTGATCAAATGAATATGTCATTGCTCCATAAAATAATCCATTTCTTTACAAAAACATTTTTACCAACCTCAAACTATTTAACGGTACACTGTAAAAAATTTGGAGTAGGATTTACTTGAAAAAAGCTTGCTAAATTTTCTCACTCAGAAAATGCTAGTACATTTACAAAGATTTGCCAAGTAAAAACCTAAACATATTTATCAGTAGCTTTAATTAGAAATCTTTAAGTTAAATTTACTTGGAATATGGAATTAAGTAAACTTTACAAAAAATAAGTAATTTAACTTGGCTAGTAAAAGGTTCCTAGTCAGAAGCTTCTAGCTTGATGTCTGAGTGATGCTATAATTGTTCTATAACAAGCTGGGTCCATGGCCATTTATAGCAGCAGTTAGTACAGACAGATCTTATGTTTTAATGGTTGTGGACTGTGGAGCAAAAGATGAGATGAATCACGCTGAGGCTGTAAACGCCATTCATTTCCTCACAGACTCCAGTCTCGATGGTTAGCGCTTATGCTAATTAAAAATGCAGTATGACAGTGCTTAATGTGATGCCTGAGTTCTTTATTGTATAAGGGGGAATTCCTTTAGTTATCCGTAACTTGGCTAATGGATAACTTGACATGTTGTTTAAAACCTATTCCAGTAGGTTTCTTTCTCAATTATGGTATATTTTGCAATTGCGTTTTACAATTTGCGGTGTCAATCCGTGTAAACAAAGGAACATTATTCAGATATGACTCAGAGGATGCATGCTGTAGCACGCCTCACGTGGTTCTGTCGTAAAAACACATCAGCCGCATCCCCACCTTAAATGTCTCGTAAAAGGTCATGTTTAACATTTGAGTAAGCCATCAAGCCCAGCACAGCTGTAATAAGGGCAAGTGGGGATTATTTTGGGTAGAAGGAAATCACACCTACAAAACCAATTTCAAGTCACACACTCAGCACTAATAAGGCAAGACGAGATTCTTCTAGAAACTTTAAAGGTGAAGTGTGGAATAAGTTTGTTATACACACACACAACTGTTCAAATTTCAATATTTTATTGAAAGTCTCTTTTTCTCATCAAGGCTGCATTTACAGTTTTTTTGGATTGCTTAAGCACGATTTTCAAAACAGGGCCCGTGTTTTCAAAACACTACACACAATTAGCACAACCACACACCCAATTAGCAAAACACTACAGATCCTTTGCATAATTAAACACTCTTGTAAAAACTATACACTTCTGTTTAAAAACCACACTTTGTTCCCACATGAAACACACACGTTTCACATTACTATACTCTGTTTGCACGAGTTACACTCTGCTGTGATAAACCTAAAACACTTTTAGCACTTCTACTTCCCTATGATTAGAGTTGGCTACCATCAACAAAGTACAAATATAATGTAAATTCACCAAACAAGACCAATGTTGCAGACTGAAGAAATTTATTTACAGTATTTCTCAACACGCCCAAAATGTTGACATGGAGATTCATAATACTGTAACAAAATGTCACTTTACGTATTGTACTGTAAGTTTACTGTAAAAAACAAAACAAAACAAAACTAGACATTGTCTCTTCGCCTAGCTGGATCTGGCCAGAGCATTTCATCAACATCGCAGGCAATGTTGTCATTAGCAAGACACCTTGGAAAGAAACGTCTTGAATGACGAATCCATCCTTGCATTGCTGCTACCTCCATCTGGTCACAGGCCTCCTCCATGGCTTGGATGAGGGGTACCTCAGCCTGGAGACGGAGATCATATACCTTCCACCGCCATGCCGAGAAAAACTCTTCTATAGGGTTGAGAAATGGAGAGTATGGTGGAAGATATAGCACGGTGAAATGTTGATGTTGCTGAAACCAGTTCTGAACCAGAGCAGAGCGGTGGAAAGACACATTGTCCCAGACAACAATGTATTGCATATGATCGATTTGATTTGCTGCTGTTATGTTGTGCAATTGGTCCAAGAATGTAAGTATGAGTGCTGTGTTGTAAGGGCCCATATGGGCATGGCGGTGGAGGACCCCATTCTGTGTAATGGCTGCACAGAGTGTTATATTACCCCCACGTTGCCCTGGGACATTGACTATAGCCCTGTGGCCAATGATGTTTCTTCCCCTCCTTCGTGTTCTCGTCAGGTTGAACCCAGCCTCATCTACGTAAATGAACTCATGCTGGATCTCCTCTCCATCCGTTTGTAAAACTCTCTGAAGAACAGTGTCAGGCAAAATTGTGTTCAGTGTAGATCTACAAAGTAGTATACATATTACAGTACAGTAAAAGATTATGAGACAGTATGCAAGATCACAATGCTTAGGTGAATACATACCTCTGCATAATCATGCCGCAGTCGTTTCACCCTTTCGGAATTGCGCTCGAAAGGCACTCGATAAATTTGCTTCATTTGAATATGTTTTTTTTTTTAGGATGCGTGCCAGTGTTGATGTTGAGACCTGATGGATATTGTTGAAACCGACGTGGTTATTGACAATGTTAGCTTTGAGCTGATTGAGGGTTATAGCATTGTTGGCCAAAACCATGTTTACTATCTCCCTCTCTTGCTGTTCTGTGAACATGGGAGGACTTCCCCCTCGTCGTTCCTGACCCTCAATCCTATGTAGAAAAAAAACAGTAAACAATAGTACAGTAATTTCACAGGAAAAGGTAACGGAAGTGCTGATAGTGCATAGAATACAGTACTGTAAGCAGTTGCTGAAACCGTGCAGATGTTTTTGATATGATGATATTTTTACAATACCTATTTTCCAGTCGAAATGTTCTTATCACACTTGCCACTGTGTATCGGCTTAGATTTGGCTGTACTCGCAGTCCAGCCTCCCTCAGCGCCAGGCCGTGGTTGACAACGTGGTCAACCAGTGTTGCGCGGATCTCATCTGTCAGATTCGGTCCTCTTTGAGCACCTTCTTGTCTTCCTCTTCCTCTTCCTCTACCTCCAGCATGGCCTCCATCTCTTCCTCTTCCGTTGATTCCTCCTCTGTTGATTCCTCTTCCTCCCCTTCCTCCTCTTCCTCCTTCTCCTCCTTGTCCTCCTCCTTGTCCTTGTCCTCCTCCTCCTTCTCCTCGTCCTCCTCCACCTCCACCTCCTCCTCGTCCTCGTCCTCCACCTCGTCCTCCACCTCGTCCTCCACCTCGTCTTACTCTTTCTCTGACTCTTTCCATTGTGCTTGAAGACCGATGAACTCACCTGCTAATTTTTGTAGTGCTTATACACCTGATTGGTGTGTCTACAATTAAGCAAACAAGTGTTTGCACACCTGATGACTGTGTTGAATCAATTGGTTGGAAGGTGCGGTAATTTGACAGTCAGTGCTTTGGTATTGCAAGGAAGTGACTTCATAATAGATTTTTGTGTGTAATGTATGTTAAGTGTGTTTAGTGTTTTGCAAATCACTGTGTGTAGAGTTTTGCAACAAGTGTGAGGTTGACAATGTGCTTATAGTTGTGCAAATATGGGCTGATGTTTTGCTTCTTGAGTGTAAGGTTTTGCTAATAGTGTACTACTTTTAATTTTAGTGTGTAAGCAATCCAAAAAACCTGTATTTGATCACAATACAGTAAAACAGTAATACTGTGAAATAAATATGATAACAATTTAAAATGACAGTTTTTTATTTTTTCATAATTTAATTTTTTTTTATTTTTTCCTCCAGTGTTACTTGTCACATATTCCTTCAGAAATAATTCTAATATGCTATTTGGAGCGCAAGAAACATTTATTAGTATTATTAATGTTGAAAATGGTTGTGCTGCTTAATATTTTTTTAGAAACTTTTATGAATGGAAAGTTCAATAGATATAAATATATAATACAAAACATTTGTAACATTATGAATGTCTTTACTGTCATGTTTAAACAATTTAGTGTGTCCATGCTGATTCAAAGTATTGATTTCTTCCCAAAAAATCTCACTGTTGGTAGTGCATATCAGCATTTTTTGTCTTGATTTTTTTATTCAAAATATATAAACACCCCAGGAGATCTGTTTGAGAAGAATATTTTTTTAAGACTTATTTTATGGAATATATCTCAGTATAATCTATTGTATATAAACTTTATTTAACCAAAACAAAAACAAACCGTACAATATATAGTGAAGTTTATTCTTAGAACAAGAAATAAATGCCACAAATGTAAGAAAAAACTATAGATATAGGCTATTCTAAAAAATGTTACAGAGACTTGATGTGTTCCATAAGCACAATCATTATTTTTGTAATGCAGACATTACATGCATTTAGCAAGCTGATTCAAACTAGCCAAAGTTTTTCATGCATATAGAGTTAATCATGCTAAAGACATTGTTGATTTTGATAATGCACTATGCAAGACCTTACCTAAAAAACAATCTAACTGCAATACTTTAAGAGGCTTCTTGGATCATTGCATTTTAGGTGCGGCTTTCAGGAGGTGTGGACTGTGAAATTAGAGCTGGAATCTGGAGTTGTGAGGAACTATGATCCTGACCTCAAACTCCAGAAAACAACTAAAAGCCTCTTAGATTGTGCTGTGGGACAGATGCAAGCCTATGCCTGAGGCACATCTACAGTCCAACATTGTTCCATTGTCCCTGGAGAAATATGAGAATATCCATTTGTGGAAAAGGGCTAGGATTCATCCGAGATCCGTTAGACATGGGTTGGCACTCACAACATATTTTGGATATGCAATGAATAAGTCTGTTGCTCAATTTCCATGTGGTAGAATTTTAGCATCAACATATTTTCATATTGAGTCTATATGCAAACAACTGTTGTAAATCCATATTTGCAGTGAGCTTTATTTTATGTAACTTTTGTAAACCTCTGCTGTCAGCATCGGTCTAATGAAAAGAATCTTTTAATACTAAAATATTGAATGTTATCGATCATATTGCACCGGCAAAAGTAAAGAGAAATATGAGCAAACAGAAGTCACCATGGAGAACCACCATGCCGGTAAATGCCCTTAAAAGAGAATGTAGGAAAGCAGAACGGAAGTGGCGGAAAACTAAACTACATATCCATTATGACATCTATAAACAAAGTCTTGGCAATTTTAATATTGCGCTACGCAAGGCTAGACAGCTCTATATATCGGAAATGATTAACAATAGTATTAATAATACCCGTACCTTATTTATCATGGTTGACAAACTTATGAATCCAATACAGCAAATACCATCAGAGTTTGCATCCACTATGAAATGTAACGAATTTGCATGTTTTTTTAGTGAAAAAATTAAAAATATTAGACGGATTATTAGTATTACACAGTCTAATAATGACTCTGTACCGCCACTACAAGCACCAAGGCAAAACTTGGTTATGTCTCATTTTAATGTAATCAACCAAAAATTTCTAGAAGAAATAGTTAGACATCTTAGATCTTCCACATGCTGTCTAGACATACTGCCTTCAGACTTTTTTAAAACAATTTTTAGCTCTGTAGTAACAGATGTGCTGCAAATAGTTAATAGTTCGTTGCAATCGGGCATTTTTCCAACGTCCTTGAAAACCGCTGCCATTAAGCCAATATTAAAAAAGAGAACAATGGATGCTTCGATTATGAATAACTATAGACCTATTTCTAATCTCTCTTTTATAGCCAAGATTATTGAAAAAGCTGTGTTTACCCAACTAAATGAGTTTGTGACATTAAGTGGTCTTTTAGATACATATCAGTCAGGTTTTCGACCTCAACATAGTACTGAAACAGCACTAATCAAAGTTTTAAATGATATACGGCTGAATACTGACTCTGATAAAATAACAGTTTTGGTTCTATTAGATCTCAGTGCAGCATTTGACACTGTTGATCATAGAATTCTTATAGATAGGCTGGAAAACTGGGTAGGAGTCTCCGGAATAGTCCTTGATTGGTTCAGATCTTACCTGAATGGTCGGAGCTACTTTGTTAAGATCGGAAATTCTGAATCTGATAGGGTGCCCATGACATGCGGAGTGCCTCAGGGATCAGTTCTTGGACCGCTATTATTTAATCTCTATATGTTACCTTTAGGCCAGATTATACAGAATAATGACATTAATTACCATAGTTACGCCGATGACACTCAAATATATATGGCTTTTGATTCAGATGACAATAGTTCAATAGTCACTGCATAGAACAAATAAAAACCTGGATGAATCTAAATTTTTTACAACTAAACCAAGATAAAACCGAGGTTATTGTGTTTGGTAACAAAAATAAAAGAATAAGCATTATTAAAGAATTAGATTCTCGTGCCTTTAAAGTTAGGGATCAAGTGCGTAATCTTGGTGTTATGATAGACTCAGATCTTACATTTAATAGTCATATCAGAGCGGTCACCAAAACAGCATTCTATCATTTGAAAAATATTTCTAGAATTAAAGGATCGGTGCCTCAAAAAGACCTAGAAAGGCTTATCCACGCTTTTATTTCTAGTAGGGTGGACTACTGTAATGGCTTATTAACTGGACTTCCGAAGAAGACTGTAAAACAGCTGCAGCTTGTTCAGAACGCTGCCGCTAGATTATTAACTGGGACCAAGAGAATAGAGCACATCACTCCAGTTCTTAAAACTTTGCATTGGCTCCCAATTAACTATAGAATAGTCTTTAAAGTGATGCTTTTAGTCTATAAAGCACTGAATTGTTTTGGCCCTGAGTACATTTCCGAAATGTTTGAAAAATATTAACCTAACAGGACTCTTAGATCAATACACTCGGGTCAGTTAGTGGAGCACAGAGTTAGAACAAAATATGGAGAAGCTGCGTTTAGCATCTCTGCTGTACACGACTGGAACAAACTACCACAAGATATTAGATGTGCCCCGAATGTATTGATTTTTAAATCTAAGTTGAAAACTTTTCTTTTCTCACAAGCTTATGACTGAGATCTTAAAATTAGCTATACTGTGTAGTTTTAAATTTGTCTATTTATTTTTTTATTAAATCTTTATTATCTTTTTTGTGCATGTTTTGTATCTGGTATTTTTTCATGTTGTTTTTACGTTCTGTAAAGCACATTGAAGTACTTTGATGGAGTGAATTGTGCTATATAAATAAACTTGTTGTTGTTGTTGTTGTTGATACATGTAAATACAACGGCAATTAATCGAATAAGAATGAAATGGCGTTTCACCATAATTGATCATATAGAGAAACCAGAGTATTCATATTTAGTACGATTAAAGAGCTAAAACGTTGGTTAGAGCCTTGACTTGGAAGGTCATATAGTGTACATTGAGGTATTACAAACTTAAAGACCTCTGTAATGAAACACAAAAGAGATGAAACAGCTTTGCTTAACCATTAATACAGCATCACATTTGATTCACAAATTTCTAATGCCGCTGATCAACATGATAAAATCTACACACAATGCATTCTGTCATCTGATTAATAGTTTATACTTTTTTTTAGCAAGTTTAGTTTTTGAATTTTCTGGATTGAAGCAACTTAGGTTTACTTGATTTTTTTTTTTAATTGAAAATCCTGTGAATATCAATGGTCCACCATGGTATCAGAATTTAAGTCTATTGGCCATATATAGCAGCAACTTCAGCAAATTGCATATATTTTGAGCCTCTGAATAAAACTGGATTGTTTTTGTTGCTTGGTTTGAACTCATTATATGAGCTTCCTATATTAGTGCTTTTCAAAGTGTTGAAACTGCACTTGTAAAGATTTCTAATGATTTATTACAAGCAGTTGATGCTGGTCTTCTATCAATACTTATACTTCTTAGTGCAGCATTTGACACCATTTCACATCCCATACATTTGAGCAGGCTGGAATTGGAATTGTTTGGCTTTAAGCTGGTTTCGTTCTTATCTCACAGACTGCACTCAATTCGTACAACTTAGTTTTCGTACAACAGTTTAAATCAAAACCCACTTCTGTTGTAACTGATGTTCCCCAGGGTTCCGTTTTTGGACCTCTTCCGTTCATCCTTTATCTTTTACCTATTGGCAGCATTTTTAGGAAATACGAAATTCATTTTCATTGTTTTATCGACAAAACCCAACTTTACCTGTCTTTGAAACCTTCTTCAAAGTTTCCCTCCTCTGCTCTTGTTGTGAATTTAAAATTTTTTGGTTGAATTTAAAAAAAATGTTTTTTAAGTAATTTTCTAAAATAGAACAGCAGTAAAAGTAATAGATTAGTGTTCTGTTCCTCTGTTGAATCTGGTTAAAAGTTCGGGTGTCATTCTTGACACAACTCTGTCTTTTGAATCTCACATAGCCAATTGAGTTTGTGCATGCTCTTGTAACATCAAGAATCGACTATTGTAATCCTTTGTTTAATGGGCTTCCTTCCAAATCTCTTCACAAATTAAAGTTAGTACAAAATGCTGCAGCTCGAGTCATTACCAAAACTTCCATTTTCCTACACATTTCTCCTGCTTTATGGAAGTTGCATTAGCTCCCAGTTAAATTCTGTGTAAATTTTAAAATTTTGCTTTTAACTTACAAAGCACTTAACAATTTGGTTCTGCCATATTTTCAAGATCTTCTTCATAGACACTCCTTCCCGCACTCTAAGATCTGCTTCTGCACTTACTCTTGTTCTGCCATGCACTCAAACTTCTATGGGGTCACAAGCTTTTGGCTATGCTGCTCCCTGTTTATGAAACTCTCTTCCAGTAGATGTTCCGGTAGTAACAGTTTTAGTCTCCCTGTTTTTAAAACTCTACTTAAAACGTATCTGTTTAGGCAAGCTTTTATGTGATTAACGTTTGTTGCTGTACTAGATAAATTGTTTACGGTCTTTTAAATAAATAATAATAAATGCCCTAATAAATAAAATATATAAATGCCCTTGAGTGCCATGAAAGGCACCTTTACATAAAATGAATTATTATTATATCAAAATGATACTTAATAAAAACATATATGCAAACTTTTTTATAGATTTAATCTAAAAGTTTTCAAAAACTAGATTTTTTCACTATTATTTCATAAGTTAGAAGTTAGACTTAAGTGTTTGCAACTTCTCAATAAAAAATGTCTATTGATTTTCCCATGCCACTTTAAGATTCAGCATCTTGACATTTACAAAAAGAGAACTTACCAGGTGGTGGATGCACTGCCAAAAAACACAATTATCCTAATTACAGGTTGCATGTAGTAAGACTGATTAGTTTTGAGTGTAACCTGAAGTGAACCTGATAAAAATGTCCAGCGCTATGGGTGTCCGAAGGAAAAATATTTCTAGCAGAGTGGAGATCTCTCCCTCCCAATCCAACTCAGATTCATCCCAAGAAAGTCAAATTAAGCTTGGCTGATATTAAAGGAAGCTCAAATATTTGTGTTTTAAAAAATGTCTACCCACTCTCAGCCCTTCCCTGATATTCAAAGAAAAAAGGAGCATTGGACTATGGTTAACAATGTCGGACAATGAAACAAGGGAAACTGAGGGTTTAAATACAAGGGAGAGTAATCAACTAAACAGAAAGAGGAGCGTATAACTACTTGGTTACTCATGTAACCTCAGTTCCCTTTCAGTCGATAACGTCAGACGTAGCGACGATCGACTGAATGGGGATCGTTTCAAAGAGCCAATGTTCTTCGAGTACTATTAAATGAGCCAAATGGAATTGGCGTGCGTGATACGCATCACACACTCCGCCCCCGCGGTGTGGGTATAAATACGGAAGTGGATGCACGCACTAGTTGCCTTTCGCTTCGGAGTCGATCGAATTGATGTTTCTGAAGAGTGCTGTTGTTTACAATGAGCGAGTGTGTCGGTGTTCTTCAGGAAAACTCTCCCAGTGCTGGTTTTCGACAGCACGAGTGCAGCGGTGATCGTGAGCGGTGATCGTGTTTTAACAGCAACATATTTCTAATGGTTTGTATTTGTTAACGGCTGATTAGAGGGCAGAAAAGTGAGTGCTTCACTGTTTCAGTTCACTGTTCAGTGTTGCCGAAGTCATTCCCCTGTGTGCTCCGGAACTGGTGATGGGTCCTATTTCCTGAAGGAGTAACACGGGTGCGTTTGCGTCTTTTTCAAGATGTCATTCCACCTGTGCATTTCTGGATGCCATCTTTCCCTTTTCCTCTGACAGTCACAATTGTTGCATCACATGTTTGAGCTATATATTTATGTGTATATAAATGTGTATACATATATATTTATATGTTACTGTCGTGGTGTTGAGATTGAGACTTGCCTTCGTTCGCGAAGCGTGAGTCCCTATTACCATGTCCCAACCCTGGGAGCCATGTGGGATGGGTGATCGGAGGATAGTGATGGATGTCTCGACCGGTAACCATTCCCTGTGGGCTCCTCACTCCATCACACTGCAGCCGATAGAATTCCTGTTGGGCATGCTAGTCTCTCTGTAATGGGGGTTCCCCCTGAGGATAAGATGTCGAAAGCAGCATCGGAGGGTGAGCTGGCCTCTGGAGATGACGACTCTGCTGTGTTATCTCCCTCTAGAAGATCAAGTCCGTGATTAGACCTTTTGTTTCTTTGGGTCAATCTGCTCCTAGAATGATTTATCACACTCACATGTTGGGCAGAAATGCTCCTGAAACTCACATGATTTCATCAAACTCAGGTGTTGAGCAGAAATGCTGCTGTAGCTCAGTGAAATTCATCACACTCAGGTGTTGAGGAGAAATGTTCCTGAAGCTCAGTGATCTTCACAGGAGTGGAGCAGGTCTTGATAGTTTCCCCTTTTTGACCTAACCAGACCTTGCTCCCCTTGACAGCCTTCCTGACTTCCCCTAAACACATTTTCAGGGGCGAGGCGCGATGGTACCTGCATTCTGACCCCTGGAGATCCCGGGCTGGACCTACACGGGACACAGAGGTTCAGGTGGCTATCACAGGAACATGTGGTAGTTACCATCACTTCTGCGAGCACCCCCTAAGGAAAGAGGTAGTGTGCATATGCATTAGAAGTGGAACCTATTCATAGAGTGAGACTTCTCTTTGTGAGGAGATCCTGAAAGCTTTTGATAATTTTAGTGCTCTCCTTCCTGCAAGTTGGGTGGAGTAGGCTGTCCCTCCACCCTCAAAATGATGTTGCCACTGTTTCGGCGCACATCATGATGCAGACGCATGGAAAGCACGTCCTGATCGTCAGGTCCTGAGGGAGCTAATAAAAATGTAACGTTGCGCTACTCTTTATCCTCTTGGGCCTTATCTCTGGTACAACTGCACTGCAGAGACCGCCCCTGAGCCACTGCAGGCTTTTGAAAAATTCTGTGTATACAGTTCTCCTGTTCGCATGGTCTCCAATAGAGGGTAGGGACTTGCTCACTTTTGGTCAATGAATTGTGCCTGGAGTTCACGCTGGCTACTTTTACGAGCTGAGACCCCGGCCTGGATTGTGTCCAAGGTTCCTACCTCTCCCGCAATAGGATCAGGTGGTGAGCCTGCAAGTGCTGCTCAGGAGGAGGTAGACTCAGCCCTGGCTTTCTCTGTCCGTCCGCTTCATAGTTTTTTGAGGTGTACAAGACCTCAGGCCAGCTCTTATCTGTTAGAAAGGGGGTGGTGAAGGCGCAGTGGATAAGACACATGCCTTTGTTGTGAGAGACCCGGGTTTGAATCCACTGTGAGACACCAATGTGTCCCTGAGCAAGACACTTAACCCCTAGTTGCTCCAGAGGTGTGCGATCTCTGACATATATAGCAATTGTAAGTCACTTTGGATAAAAGTGTCAGCTAAATGAAAGAATGTAAATGTAAATGTAGATTCAGCAGAGAGGGAAAGCTGTTTCCAAGCGAAGTTGGCCCACTGATCGTTCAGTGAAAAATTCAGAGATGTTCAAGTCCTCTTAGGTGTTGAGCTCCTCTATAATGAGTGTTGTGCTCCATCTAGGCATTGACCGAGTGCTTTGCTGACAGATTTCTAGAGTTCGGGGCTGGTCGACACCTAGTTTGAACCGCTGCCTCTGTGGGCTCCCTTCTCCTGAAGCTAGTTTCACCATGAGCCCAGTTCAAGTGTCGGCTTGCTGCGTCATTCCCCTCCTATGGACTGAATATGTTTGCCTTCTTCTCCAGTTGAGTTCCCTTAATCCAAACCCTGTTTAGTTCCTCCATACTCCCCCAACATCAGACGTGCAGGATGTCTGATGTTAGGCCTACAACTTGTAAGCAAGTGTAGAACTTGTGTTAGGCTTGGTTCATATGTTACGATCCCTACGTTGATCCCAAACACGTTCTCTTCCACGATACGGCTCCCTATGGTGAGCCCGTGTCTTCCCTCGGCAGAGTCTCTCTGCCGTCACTGTCCGGTGAGTCTCCCCTCTGTCATAGGCTGGAGCCACCCCAGTGAAATTCCATATGTCGTACTGCCCGGTCATCTGCCCAGTTCATACTGTATGTGTATTCTCCACGTTACCTCCCGCCTTGGATGTGGCTTCCACAGCATCCCTTCCTTCCAATGTACAGGGAACACTTTCCCAGTGGTCCTTTAGGAACAGCAGTGACTTCCCTGGCCTAAGCCCTGTCCTTCCTTTGCTTGACCAGAGGCCAGATGCAGGCACGCCCTCGTGTAGTCTGTAAAAACCACTTTCCTTCTAGAAATTGTCCCCATCGTCACAGCTTCTTGGTACGAGTCTTGAGCCCGCCAGGGAATCAGGGACCTTAAAAAAATATGATTCACCATGATGTGCTGGCTGCCTGACAACCATGCAAGGGTTGGCACACAACATTTCAGCCAGTGCTGCAGCGGGCTCATGCGCAGTAATTCCATGCGGAGTACTGGCGATGCTGCTGCCATGAGACCTACCAGTTTCTGAAATTTCATCAGGGGCGCGTGCTCTGAACGAGGCTGCAAGCGCTCGCACTGTGCTCTGGTGTGAGCCGCGCTTTCATCGTCACCAAGTCTAGAACTATGCCCAGAAAGATCGCACCCTGGCTGGGGGACAGTTTGCTCTTTGAATCCTTGATTGTGAAACCCCAGGCATTTTAAATGGCTGAAAATCAAATCCCTGTCAGCTAGTAGCTTGACTCTTGACTGCGGCAGCCTTTGAGATAATTCAGCACGCTCACTCCTCTCTGTCTCATAGGAGAGAGTGCTGCATCCACACACTTCGTGAATGTGCAGGTTGCCAAAGACAGACCGAATGGCAGAACTGTATATTGATAGGCCTGTCCCTCGAAGGCGAATCTCAAGAATGGCCTGTGAAGAGGGTTTATTGAAATGTGAATGTAAGCATCTTTCAGATCTATTATAACATACCAATCCCCCGGACAAATTTGTGCGAAGATATGTTTGATAGTTACAATTTTGAAGGGCCGTCTCATGAGAGCCTAGTTCAAATGCCTCAAATCTAGTATGGGTGTGAGGCCGCCGTCTCTTTTCTGAATTAGAAAATAACGAATGTGAAAACCCGCCTGTTTTAGCGCAGGGGGGACTAATTCTATCAAACTTTTTTCTAATTATTTCTGCACTTCGGTGCGAAACACGTGACCCACGTCGCTTCTGACTGAGGTCTCGATAACCTCCTGAAACTTTGGGGATCTGAGAGCGAATTGGAGCGAGTAGCCTCGCTACTAGTGTTTATGACACATCGGGGATGGCTTGCAAGGCTATAACCCATGTGGCTAGGGACTGACACACTGAAAAAAAAAACATACTCTTTTTGTACTTTATTTGGTTCGCAGTGAAAACGGTTTGTTTGTAAAGACGCGGTCACTGTTGCGGGCCTGTTTACAATAATAAAATCCCCAGCCGCCTGAACTGAACAGGGAGCTGCAGGGAAGTCTTTTGTCTCAGATGGGCTGCCTAACACGGGGACCTAATACCCTTACATTGTGATTTGTGCACATACTGAGTATTTGACTGACTACACAGGCTTTTTCCTGGGGAAAGTCAGTGTAACAACTGGGAGGGGGCCGCCTATTGAAGGGGGACCGTGAACCTGTGTGTTGTTGTGATTGTGAAACATACTCTTTTTTTACTTTCCGTGGGTCGCCCGTGACAACAGCTTTTGTTTTTAGAGGCGTGCACACAATGAATCAAATTTCATCGTAAGCCACCTGTTCATAAAACAAGGTCAATACCCGGTATACGTATACAGGGTTCTAAATACAAAGAGAACACACCATCAGGGTAGCATACATGACACTAAAATAATGCAATTAACTAAATAACTAAATTAAACACAAAACACATTCATTACTGATAACAAAATAAGATTTGTTTTTAATAAGACTTACATATATATACATATGTAAATATGTATATATACTCTTTTAAATTGAACAAGGACTTCTGGAAATGTCCTTTTACTGTTTGTTTAGGATTTTTTTTAAACCATAAATTATATGGTAATTATATTTTTCTTACTAAAACCAAAGATTTTACAGTATTTTACTTTAAAATTACATATAATATGATTTTTTGGAAACAATTACAAACATCTTTTTTCAGTATAAAACTGCCATGTTCAACCGTGTTAAAAATGCTGAACTTCTCTGAGAGTGCAGGAAACGTTTGCCACTTTGCCACAACTGTGCAAAATTTGTTTGTTTTGTGTGATCTTTTCTCTCTCCTCATTCCACTCTCCTGCTCTTGCTCCCTCTCTGTCTCTGTTTTCCTTTTCTCTTCTATGATTTCCCATGAGCCCGAGAAACAGACTCGAAGTGACAGTGTGTTGCAGACTCCTCAACTGCCACAGCAGGGATTACCTGGGGATATGGATGCATACAACATTTTAAAATATTTGTTTTATTCAAGGCTATTAGTCTCCTTAAATTGTCAGGGTGTTTACACAATTATATTTCTCATTACATGTTGTATGTGGTAAACACACATGATATGATGTTCTTACTTAAAAGTTATTAAAGAGATAGTAAATTTGTTTAATGGCACATTTTGTTGGAAAGGGGTTATACAGTGAAAGCAAAGGGCACAAGAACTGACTGCTATTATGTATTTTAATAAAGTATTCGTTATAATTTTTTAAGTATAATTTTGTTGGAATCACACATCATATTGCCATCTGCACGTCTTCTCCCACGCACAGATTAGATTATGGTATATCTGTAATTTTTTATACTGGATGTACCATTTTGGGTTTTTTTTTTCAGCTATTTTTTTTTCAATTTATTTAATTCATTTTTTTGTCTTTATATATGAAAATACACTGTTTCCAATCATCCCCCCCCCCCCCCCCACACACACACATACACACTGAATAGCTCAGTGAAGCACAGTGGGAATTGAGTGGCAGAAAGGGTGTGAAGGGGGAGCAGAGATCCAGCTGTTTCTAAAGCAGGTAAAGCCACATTAAAGCGCTGACGGAGTGTGTGAAGAGCTCTGTTGATGAATTATTCATGAACGCTGCACGAAGGACAAGATTCTCACTCATGAAGCAGCGTCACGGCCCCTCTCTGACAATTTGTCCTCCACACTCCCATTTACAGGTGCAGTACAGCAGTGGTTCAATCTTTATTATGGCTTAGGAGTGCATAGCAATAACAGCCTGTTGCACCACAAGTATCCACATCCATCCTGCTCGCAATAAACTTCAGCCGTTTCCGATGAAGAATTTCTACAATTAACAATGCTGATTAGTTTGGCGATTGTTCATAATTTATGACCATAATAAGCCAGGAATATGGCCTATGTGGCTTTCAATATTCCTAGTTCTCTGTATGTATATATATATATATATATATATATATATATAAATACTGTATATACACTCACACCTAAAGGATTATTAGGAACACCATACTAATACTGTGTTTGACCCCCTTTCACCTTCAGAACAAATCTCAATTTCTATGTGGCATTGATTCAACAAGGTGCTGAAAGCATTCTTTAGAAATGTTGGCCCATATTGATAGAATAATTTTCCGAAGGAGAAATTAGAAGACATCCTGTCATAGTTTTTTGGTACACAACGGCTAGCGTAGATGCAACACACATTTGAAAAAGTGAGGCGCTGGAGAGCACAAATTGTTTGAATGGAAAATACAATTTCACTGCTAGATGGGAGTAAATCTTACACAGTTACACAGAGTCCCTTTAACAAGTATCCCACTGTAAAAGTATACAGTTGGTATATTGTTGGCTTAACTTAAAAAATATAGTAACCTGGTTGCCTTAAAATTTTAAGTTCATTGAAATGGAAAAATTTAGTTAAAACAATGAAGGAGACTGATTTAAGGTGATATAATTTAAGTTGATAGAAGATATAATTTAAGTTGATTTGACAAAAGAAAAAAAATGTTGTGATTACAAATCATGAAATTATTTTTTTTTACAGTGTGAACATACATTTTTAATGTTCCAATGAGCAAAGAAGGCAAAAACTGGCAATGTTTTTAATCTCTTCCATTACAACACTGACTTTTTTTTACTCTTCTTCATGAGAGAAAAAGAGTTTAAGAGCGAGACATGGAGAGAAAGCAAGGGATCCCGATGATCCGTGCATCTCACAGAAGGTTTAATACCATTGTGATCCCTTGACTTTAGAAGTAAAATCAATCCCTGCTGCTTCTGCACTTATCAATGTTCTTTTCAACGTAGCAATTGAAAAAGAAATCCAATACTCTTTCTTTAATTGAGCTATTAATACCCAGCTGGATATCTCGATGGCAGTGACTACACCCATTAAGTTGTATTAGATGGCTGAGGTCATTCTCATTTTAGTGCAATACCACCTCTGCATCCAATCAAGGGCCGAAGAAATGTGTTCCATCACAATGTCTTTTCATTGTTACTCTCTTTTTGTCTTTCTTACGGTCTTTTTTTTCCCAATGATCATCCAGTCACCTCAGCTTTTGCCGAGAAAACTGGTGACATTTCCCTCCATTGTAACCCTTTATCCCTCAGACATAATATTTCAATTTCAGTAAAATGTCGTTAATCAGATTAGCAGTAAATGTCAGGAGTTTCGTGGGATGCTCGGCCACTTTACATTTTCATGAAAAGATCTTCCATGTCATTTTTGTTGCCTCTTTCCTCCTGGAGATTTGGGATATTGCCTGGATATTACAATATTTGTTCTCTTTTCCTTCTTTCGCTTTAACTTTCTCTTACTTACAGAACCCCCTGCCCCCTCCTTCCCCTACCCACTTGCATATCTCTTGGTTTATTAATTTTAATACCTGTGCCTTTTTTTGTTCTTAATAAAGGTTGAAGTAAGCACAGGATGAATGGCACATCTCAACTCCATTCCCTGAAGCATGAAATTGCTTTTAGTCTTTCAGTCCATTTCCGAGTTCATAAAACCGATTTCTCTCGGTTGTTCATCCAGCATTTAGTGTTTTTTGGAATGACTCATGGGTGTGGCCAGATTTGGCAGACAATGTCATGCACTGAGTCTTCTATTGGTTTGAAATCAACTGTTTATTGGCAGTAGAGTATAGAACAACTTATACAATAAAAATGTGATGGTAAATCATGGCACAATGGACTAGCCTGATTGTCTTTGTATAGCTCTATCCATCCATCCATCCATCCATACATCCATCCATTCATCCTTTTATTCCTGTAATGGCAAAGCTGCATTCATTACTCCAGACTTCAGGGTCTCATGATCCCTCAGAAATAATTCTCAAGAAAATGTTGTAAACAGATCGGAACAGTAGAGAAGAGAATGGTCAGGCTGGCGGGGGTCAGAGTCCAGGGCAAACAAATCTAAATCGTGAGGTGAGAATCAATGTCAGACAAGCAGGATAGTCAGGCGAGGACCAAGCAGAACCAACAGGGGCATCCCAACTCACGATCAGAAACAGGCAGGTGTTCATAGCAGAAAGCAGCCCAGAGAGGCAAACGGTAGCCCAGGAAAATCCAAACTCCAGCACCAGTAACAGTCCAAATGGTCAGCAAAGATAGAGCAGTATGAGACCACTGAATTCTGGAGAGGAACAGGGAACCACAACACAACTGGGCAGATAAAAAAATATGTGAGATCAAAACAAAACCAAATAAAATGACAAAAATAGACTAGAAAAAAAGTGATGGTGACCAGCAAGAAGCACAAAACACACTGGCAGAAAACAAAGGGAAACGAAGGATAGATATAGTGGAGAAATCAAGACAAAAAAAAAAAGACAAAAACAAATGTGCTTTCCCCCCCAAAACCAGTCCTGCAGCTGATTTTAAAGATTGTATTGGTCATATATCAATCACTGTACTGATTGCCTACACCAAAAACACTGATCCCTAAACCTACCTTAACCAATGAAATTAGAGTCAGGGCGGGATTTCCGCTAAACTGGTTTAGGGAAAAAAATCACGCCAAACAAACACCAAAGGAGGACGAAAACAGAAGGAAGAACAAACCTATTTGAACAGTAGTGTTTTTCAAGTATTAGCCAATTAATGGATTCCATTAATTCTACCTGTAAAAAGATTGAAATGTTACCCACACCTTTTGCATGAATTGATTTTAATTAATATAATTATTTCACAAATGTTTAATTTGACCATTTATAGCTGATTTAATTAATGTGATTTAAGTTAATTCTACTAACATCGGCTGACCATGAAGTTTAGGTTTCTAAAAGAGATGATTTGTTTTTGTCCCTGGTCAATATTGTCAATGTTGTGGCTTTTAGCTTTTAAATACAGAGGCAACCAAAAGTGGGACATGCCATCAGTTGGTCGACAAAAACATGTTCGTCCGGTCAATATGTGGCTAGTTGAAATGAAGGTCAAGGTTACTGAAATGTTTTTCCCTGACTGCGTTTGGCCTGACCGAAATCACATTCCCTTCAGCACGAACGGGTGGAATGAAGCAGTCTCTCGTGCATCATCAAACGCCTCCTCACGCACATGGATTTCAGACAAACTCTGCGGTTTTAACAGGTGTGCAGGGACGCACACACTCTCTGTCCCTCACACACACACACTCTATCTCACACACACACATAATAAGACAGGAGCCAGAAGATTCTCTTCACCCCTAAAAATGTGTTGCCAGTATGGCATATGGCCTCTGTGTGCAGAAAACAGGTTCCCCTCACTTTGCGCAGAAAATCTAGACTCATTCACCCCAACCCAACACCCCCCCCCCCCATCATGTCATTTTTCATCTTCTGAAGATGAACAAAGGCTATTAGCTGTTTTTTGAAGCTCAGTTCAAATTAATTGGTGCTCTCAATTCACTTCAAATACTCTTGTATCAACGTCAGAAGCAATCGTTCTTAAACCGATGGGTGAACATTTGATCCTACTCAGACTGCTGAAATCACTCGCTACTGTTGCATCGCAAACAACGAACACAACCATAGCCGCTATCCCTTTGATGTGTCTGCATTTGAAAGCAGAAGCTTTTGAGCTAGACATAGGACCGGCGTGAATGTGTAAGTGCGTATATGTGTTCTAGCGTAGCCTGACTACGAGTGATAAAACTGCCTTTAAAAGGCCTGGTGTCGGCTTGCCTTTCTTTTATCCAATTACAGTTCTGATTACCATCCAAGATGGAGCCTTTCTTGCATGTGTGGGGTCTCTGCATAAATGTAAAGGATATAAAGTGCTCAGAGACATTACACATGCGCTCTTGTATGAAAATGTAAGCCTGCAGAGCAACCCTCCCCCTCAAAATAACTATGATATCATGTGTTTGACAGATTGTGCAGGACATAATAACCGCCTATTAGCTCACGCCGCAGATGAAGCATCCTTCCGAATAGAACAAGTTTCTTACACATAGCCTAATAGCATGCTTCTAATATTAACAACAAAAAAGATCCATATTTTTTTTTTAGCAATACAAAGTTCTGTCATGAAACTCTAAGTGGTGCAGGCTGATGCTCCTTAACTCAATCTGCTTGCAATTACATCATTCTCTATAGGGCACAGCTGATTGGCTCCTGCTGTGTAAATAGCCAATGAGCTTCCTGCTCAACTTTCAAATACTTGGTCATGATTTGCAGCACACTTTCAGGAAATCACCTCCTTTCCCAGCTCCACCTGTATCTGCTACAGGTAATTCATGTATGCTATATTGTACAACAACAGCATGTACTTGCTTACAGCAGTCTTGTACTGTATTTATTGGCAGTAGCATATCCTATACTTGCTCAGCAGCATTGCAGATTTATTCCCAAGACCAAATATATTAATATTGTCATATCCATTACCATGCCAAACTCTGAAATGCCCTTAAACACTCTCCTGCATTCCTTCATAGAGTCAAACTCTATGCGTTTCAAAGTGGCTGTATGTTTACTGCAAGATTGTAGTTGCCTAGGAGAACTCATGTCTCTGTAAGTTAATGCTGACAGTGTTGTTATTATATTCATTTTTTTAAAAAAATAATATCTGTAAGAGAGATAGAGAATGAGAAACAGAAAAAGAAAATTGGAGAGTGATTACTATATCACAGTAGGAATGGCATCATCTCTGTCTATTCCACCATCTTGCTCAGAAACCTTTTTTTCATTACCTTGATTTCCTGATCGTGTGTCGAATTCATTAGACCGGCCAAGCTTTTCTGACAGCTGACGGATGTCTTACAAATGAGATCAGCTGAAGGCACATGAAATAGCACAGACAGACTTGAACAGAAGTTCAATGTGAATGACAGCGTACACCATTTTTATCATTAAAACATGATTCATCACACAATGGCTACCTTTTGTCTTTTGATGTTGTTTTATTGGAAAAACAAAGGTGAGCAAATAAGAATAATATGCAGAAGAAAATAAAATATTAACACCAAATACTGATTAGAGTCTCATGAGAGGGTTATTCGTTTTAAAAATAGTATTTCTATAGAGGGAATGCATTGACGTCACTTTCCCGCCGCAACAACCCCCCTCAGCCTGACTGAGTGGCAAAAGATGTGCTGCGTTACTGGATTTAATTGGGGAAACTGCGAAAATTTGTCTAAAACGAACAATTTTATCAATTTAAACTAAATGTTTAGTTTAACATTTATCTTGCACTTAATTTGTGTTGTGTTTGTTTTTCGCGGCATTCACGCTGAAAACAAATACAGCCGCTCAGTCTTTTTGCCACTCACTGTGAGTAACTGCAGGCACTCCGGCCGATGGTGATGTCATGCGCATACCCTCTATTATTTTTTTATTTTTTTCTTGTGTGTGAAGCATTTTTAATAAAAAAAAAAAAAAAAAAAAAACTACTACAGTGTGTAATTGCAATGCCTTTAGCACCACCAAACAAAAATGTGAAAGACCATTCTGGGGTCATTAAGTAATTGATTGCGATTCATAGCTGTGTATTGAGACAAAACAAGTTTTTTGTTTCATTGTACTGTAGTAAATGTTTTATAATTGACAAAAATTGGCTCATACAGAGCTCTGCACATGACATGCAAACAAGAATATGTATACCGTTGCCACAAATTAACAAATTTATTGCCATAGCTTACTAATTCGTCAGCACGTTTTTACTAATTTGTTCCCTTCTTTTAAGTAAATTGCGTGCATGATATAATAATTAGTTCCCTCTTTGTAATAAATCATCAAATGTATCACAAATACCACAATATATGTGTTTTTTGTCCACATGTCATGCGCTGGGCTAAGGCTCAAAACCATCCATGCGCAAAAATGGGCAGCTGAGGCCCTGCCATTGAATGTGAATGCTAATGGGTCGATTTCTTCAGGTGTTATAGACCTCCTTAGTCACAACGATCAAACAGAGTGTTGTTTTGAAAGTACCACAGAGACACAGTGTTTGTTTACTCTCTTGGGGAATTCAACCTATGAATAGCTTACTTATAGTTTGCCTCTGCACATTAAACTGGAGTAAGAGAACTTTTTTTTTTTTTCCTCTGGAAAAGGGTTTTGCTTTAATAAATTCCTTGTAGCTAGCTACATTAAATTATGCCCAGGCAAACATGCTGGTTTAGAAAGCTGCTTGACTGAAGAAAGTTTTAAAAAGTCCAACTGAATGGGTGAACGAGAGCACTAGAGAATCTAAAGAAAGAAACTCTCTACAGCATGAGAAATCTGGCATTTTTGTCATTTAGCTATACCTCAAATTATATTGTGTTTGATAAAATGCTGTAGCTAGTGTAAATTATGGGGTGTTCATTTGTAGAATACGGTAACAGACTAAGGGAAATTTTATAAATAAAATTGTATGTGCGCTAAATACACAATTAAACAATATTTTCATACTTTTTGCATAATTTGACAAAATTGCAGCTTGATTGGAAATGGCACACAATACAATATTCTGTTAAGCAATATTGACTTTGGATATTTGGTTTCACTTTATTTTAAGGTGACTTACAGTCACATTGTACTAACTGAAATAAGTACTGAGTGATATTAATAAATTGCATGTATGGAGTTATGGTTAGGGTTTGGTGTTGGGTTAGTTACTTGTAATTATGCATAATTTACTGTTATTACTATATGTGTAACTACATCACCTTAAAATAAAGTGTTACCGATTTTTTTTTCTTTCTTTTCACACATCACTCGTGTTTCTGTTGTCACCTTGGTAATCAAGTACAATAACATGGAAAAAATCTTATTGATTGTTGTGATGGAAATGATTCCACAACTGTAACATCATCACAATATAAGTAAATTGATATGTAAGGATTGTTTTTAACACAATACATATTTATCTAGTTAGTTATTCATAGACATTCCCCAAGATTGTAAATCCAATGTTCGTTTGAATGCGCCACATTGACACAATGTTTGTGCAGTAATGATAACAAGGAGGTCTATAATACCTGGAGAAAGCTATCCATTAGCAGTCCCATTCATCTCAATTATAGTATCAATAGTTCCGGAGGCTTTTTAGAGAAGTTTTTTTTTTTTTTTTTTTAAATATATATATATATATATATATATATATATATATATATATATATATATATATATATTGGAATAGCACAGTCCAGATTTTGTCTCTTTAATAAGTTAGCACTTCCTACTCAGACCAAAAAGTTACTCGCTGCTTCAGGCACTCCACTCAATACTAATTGGCCACCCATATAAAGTGGCCATGTGGCCAGATTTCAGGGAACGTTCTAATGAGTAAAGGTTAAATACATGCCCACTACTTTTCTGGATTGTGAAAGCATTTATTTACATGTCTTTTGCTGTGGTGTGACTGATTCAGAGCAGGTCTGTGATCAGTAATTTCCACTAGGTGTCATGGTGTTGGGCAATTAAAAGCACTCTGTTCATATGAAAATGTGACAAAGAGGTTTATGTAACCCTCTTAACTCACCCGAGCTGAGAGCTTTTTAATGTGTACTTTAGGAAGCTGTAATGCAAGTCTGTTACTAGTAAGTTTAAAGGAGATGATAAAAGGGATACTTTGTCAAGGTGGCAGAACTCTCTAATTCTGAATGCATGAGTCTTTTACAACTAATGAATGCCTTTTAAACCATTTTAAATGGTTAAACTGTAATGAACATTTTGTCATCTTTCCTTCTCTTTAAGTTATCAATATAGCTTTTTTTCAAACATGAATTAAGAATGGATTATATTATGCTATTATGCTATTTCTAAAAAAAATAAAGCAATACTTTATCTTTGTGGGCAGTGGCGGCTGGTGAAAAATATTTCAGGGGGGGCTGAATAACAGGGGGGTCTGGGGTTCCCCCCCCCCCCCCCCAGAAAATTTTGAATTTAGTAGATGTGATTTCCTGCATTCTGGTGCATTTTAGGCCTTAGGCCATGCCCTTACCTATACCAATAAAATAACTTAAACCAGTCAATAACAATGGTCAAATAATACAATAATAATAATAACAGTTTGACAGTTAATGATAATGAACAAGTTGCATGTTTATTATGCTCTGTGTGCTGACAGAAAAAGTGCAAATGCATAATATTGATAAATTATAATATAGGTAATACAAAAAATAATAGGTAATACAACAATCTAGTTTAATCAATCCCCAGCTGTAGACTACATATTTTTGACAAATTGACAATTGGATAATGGATAACAATGTGCTGATACTAGAGAAAGAGAGAGAGAAAAGGCTCTGAAAGAGAGGATGGGACAACATTCTTGAGGGTAACACCCAAGTATGAGAAGAAAGTTGATTTTAACTAGTATGAAACACAGTAATCTAGCTCAGAACTTAAAAACATCAAAAAACAAAGCAAACACAAAGGTATTAATATTCCTATAACTATTTTAATATCAAACATGTGTGAAACAGTGTTTATGTGTGTGTGAGTGACAGAGACAGACAGGTCAATTCCCACGACTAACTTTACATTATTTCCACTCGACGTCACTGGCGCCGCCATTCTGCTCTCATCTGAGGTAAAAAAATGTCCCGTGGTGCGCGTGCACGGTGCACTCCCCTAATCTGATACTGTGGGCGATATTTTCAGCGCCCCTAATCCATAAAATTTGACGACGCTGATTGGCGAAATATAAACTTTTTTGCATAGCAACCGGGGAACCATTGGCTTAAATTCCAGCACTGTGGGGCTGAGCGAACTGGCGCCCTGAGAAGACAGCCTATTGGCTATACTACTACACCAACATGATAAAAGTAACGAAAGTGAATGCAAATATCATTCTGGTGAGTTCAAAACACTTTTCAAAGTAAAACCATTATTAGCATATAATTAACACAGATTATTTTTCAAAATGATAAATTATAATATATATTAAAAAAACAGACAGACAGGTCGGAGGGAGGGCGGCGCCCCAGCGCCCTCTATGGGCGAGCCGCCCCTGTTTGTGGGTACTTTTATTTTGGTTATTGTCAGTTCTGGAACTCCACAGCACCATCCATTAATTATGTTAAAGTCACATTGTAACAGAAAAAGCGAGATAGAAGGGAATGTCAAGCAGAGAGTTCTCTCCATTGGTTGTTAATTGAATGGAGGCAAATTGAATTGCATGCTAAGTGCAAGTTGGCAGTCAATTGTAAGAAAAGGATGGGATTTTATCATACTAAATGATTGGAGAATCTTGCATACATCAACAGAGAGAAGTCTAGAATTTCACTATTCATTTTTGAGAAAAAAAATTACAAGGTCAACATTTTTTCTTTTTTAATGAAATGCATGGATGAATCGTTCACAATAATGACAAAATAAAGTGAACATGAAGGACAGAATTTTCATCTTCGCCTCAATTAACCATTAAAAGGAGATTAATGGACTATGTGCACGTTAGCATATGCTAGTTCCGGCTGCGAAATCGATATGGGGTGTCTAGTTTCCGGTAGCCTGATGGACGACGTAGAGGATGTATGTTTCTCCAGATGTCTTGAACATTTGCCGAATATTACAGTCGATTATGTTCATCGACTGGCTAATGATTTTCCTCCAGCTCCCCAGAGCAAGAGAGAAGGGGTTTAAATATTACATTTCTCAGTATTTGCATCATTTTGAAGGGAACGTTAAGTCACAACAACATCCATGCTCAGACTGATCTCATGAAATTGCGTATGTATGACACGTATCACGTATTTTTGGCATGCTATCAACACGCATAATCTCTTTTCAGCGTGTTTATGAATACCGTTGACTTAACGTTATTATTGTTACTATATTATAGATATATATATACACAGTGTATATATATATATATATATATATATATATATATAGCATATGACCTACCTCAACCCCAACCTACCCATCACTCCTACCATCCTAGGAAAAAATAAATATCGCTCCCCAGATGTAGATCTACATTTTGTTTTGTTTCGCTCGGACATTTGACGGCGTGTACATACGCGGTACACGTGGAATCACTCGGACATTAATGATGCCATGCTACGTGCTCAAGCTATGCGATTTGGTAACTGTTATATCTCTCTATACATTATAAAATGCGAAATCATGCGTTAGAAAGTGCATTTTCCAGAACAGTTTGTGTTGGCCATTGTTTTGTTTATGATGTTCAGAGGCTATGTTGTTGACAACCACTGTCTATATAGAATGTCATATAGATCAGTGTTGACAACCACTATACATGTCATACAGGGAGTAAAGGTATCCGACGTTGGTTCGTTCGTTATCAAGTTAGGCTGTTTAACACATATTAGGCTGTTCACACATATTTCTAAACAGGTCTCCCTTGCAAAATAGGTTCTCCTGGTTAAAGGGTATAATATAATAAATAATTAGTACCCTAAAAACTTCCTTCTAGTTGTCATGGATACGCAACGCTCCACTCTGTAAAGCGACTGCTTGGGTGCGGTGACAAAATGTGAAATATCGTTTACTTTTCACAATGCAGCAGCGCCTGGCTCCACCCAAATATGAGTGAAAACTGTGTTGGTTGACTTGACAATAAACAAACGAACATAGTTTTAGACAAATATATTTAGATAGCTAAGCTTTAGATAGCCGGTCCACTGATCTAGGATGTAAACAACGGCAACCGGAACCGAAGTACCCAACATCCGCCCTCAAGGCGGAAGTTAGCATTTTTCTCGTGCACAGAGTCAATTTAATTAAAAACAAGAATTATTCCCAACAGGATAAAATACTGTGGTTTTTTAACCAAATACTGTGGTTAACAAATACACTTTTTTTCTGCAGCTATACAGCAAATCTAGTAACACTAACTCCTTAATGCCCCTTAAGATAAACAAATCCAAGTGTTGTGTGTTTAAGTATAAGCTCTGGGTAGTCTGAGCTTCAGAATGTGTGCGGTTTACTCTCACAGGGATGAGGTGATATATGTGAGTCTGACAGCCTGTGGCTCAGACTGAACTAGGCCCTGCAACCCAGCTTTGATTCACGATTGAAACGTAAATAAAAGCCACTGGCTATTATTTAGAGAGAAGATGTTTTTGAAGAAAGCCTCGCCCTGGGACATGATGGAGGGAGGGAGGGAGGGAGGGAAGTAGAGACGGTGGCTGTGGGGGAATCTTCAATAAAGAAAGGGGAATCAAATCTTTGTGTTGTACAGCAGATCGCCACACTCTTGACTCTGGTTTTCTCCTCAGGACAGAGAAGGCCAGTGACCCCGGATTGTTTGCCATAATGTGGCTCCTGATTGCCTCGTGCGAATGTTTGTGTAGCTGGCACAATGAAATTAGTCACAGTCCCTCTGTCTCTCTTTCTCTGCACCACCAGCTTTTCGTAGGCTTGATTCCAGCAGAAGGTATAATTCATCATGGACATGACAAATTACAAAAGCCTATACTCACTGGGAGAAGACATGGAACTCATGTGTGTATGCGCTGTCCGTTCTGTTTAAACTGAGGCTGTAATATTGGTGTTTTGAGGCTGGCAATTCTTGATTTTCAAAAGAGAAAAAAAAAAAGTCAGGCAGAGGCGGAAGAATTAGAATGGTTTGTTTTGAGTGTGACGCCTGCCCCTGGGACCCTATCGACTCCAGAGCCAGATGGCTAATAATTCTGCTGAGGGGATCTGAGCTGTGGTTTGGGGCAACGGCTGAGGATGCTGAGATTGAGTGGAGATGGGAGGAACGGGTGCAGAGGGAATATGTTGGGCTGGAAACAGAAGGATTTGCCGAGGCACATTCTGTCGGAGTTCCTGGGGCGAGTTATGAACTCTAATCATCAGCGCTTTCCATTCCCTTTAGGGTAAATTTATCCATGAACACATCCAAACCTCAATTACCATTGGGCCATTACTGTCAGATCATCCTCTCGCGGCAATGTCTGCATCAATACGTATAATACACAATTATAAACTATAAAATACTCTTGGTTGCTAAAGAAACCTCAGACGGTTGTCTCAACACACAATCTTGCAACTACATTAGTCAACATTTGAAGTTGAGCAATAATATTTTGAGCAATACCTTTTCTTGTCTTAGGACAACTTTGATTCATTTTGTTCAATTTCCGGGGGATTGACCATGACCAACGCATTCTCTTCCTTTAGCGTCACATAGAACGCTATATGACAAAACGGCGCTAGACTACGCACATGGCACCCGTTATCGTTAATATAACACGTGCTGTGATGGGTAGGTTTAGGTGTGGGGTAGGGTAGGGTAGTCTCATATTACGCTAAAGGATTTATGACGACTTGGGTTCACGTGTTATATTAACGATAAAGGGTGCCATGTGCGTAGTATAGCGCCGTTTTGTCATATAGCGTTCTATGTGACGCTAAAGGATGAGAACGGGCTACCATGACCTAGTCTCATTGCTAGTGTCATGCACTATTGTTTCGACAAAAAATCTTTTTTGATCAAACATTAATTGGCAGAACCCCTGCAGGATCGCTGCGAACCCCCTAGGGGTCGCAGACCACCGGTTGATGGACCTTGCTATAGAGAGTATGCACATGATGTCAGAGTAGGTGGGAGTCACTGCGGTTACACCCAGTGGCAAAATAGTGTGGAAAACACAAAAAACCATCTAAAATTAAAAAGAGCTTTGCAATTGACTGTACAAATAGATTCAACATTCAACAAAAATCGGAGCTATCTACGGTATATACAGATTGCTGAAAGCTACAGAAAAGAGAAGCAAACAGTTCACTGCAATTCGCAAAAACAACTAACAAATTAGATATTTTTCAGATTATCATGAGTACATATGATATCACTTGTTTCTGCACCTTCTTTGCCAGTGTTTTGATCAGGAGATTCAGTATCCTTTTAGAAGACATCTAATTGCCCCCCACCCCCCACCGTATAACACTGAAAACACAGGAAGCGGGAACATTTTGTCAATGTCTGGGAAAGAGTTAAACAGATTTTTTTTACAGTGCAGAATTCTGTATTGTCTGCCTGACGGTAAAACCCGACAGTTATCCAGATAACTTTTAAAGATTCTACAAAATATATAGATACATCTAGAGTATCAATGGATGTCCTTGTCACTTGTATCCTATCTTAAAGTATGACCAAGCGTCAAATTAAAATAAATTGATTAGCACTTCACAACACCAAGCTTCACAGCGTTTCTTAGTGCTTTAATGAGTTTTAGTGCTGGGCGATATGATATAATACAAGTGATCGTCTGGATTTAGATTTGCCTATGTATTTATAGTGTTGTCTAGCAGATAAAGCCTTCACATGCTTTGCTTTATGTATCCCTGGTGTCAAAATCAGGTATAAAGGTCAGGAAACCCGATTCCTGGCCACTGCTTTTAATTTAAGAAGATAAGTGTTTGCTTTATTCCCATTTTCGCAGTTTCCCTTATTAAATCCAGTCATTTTGCAGGATGTTTTGCCACTCATTACGGCTTGTGTTCTGGCGGGAAACTGATGTCAATGCACAAAAAAAGATTTAGGGCTTATATACAGTACTGTACACACCCAGAACAGCTGACTCAATTCACTGAATCCAAGTTCAAATAAAACCAATTCGCAGTCACTACGGGAGCATCATGGTGCATTAATAATTCACCTGACGTGCAGTCAAAAGTTTGCATATATCAGATATTTAACAGCATTTGAACATGGATCATTCAATGAGATTTCAGAACCATAATCAGTAACTATTATGATAAAGAGTTTCTCAGAGTAATTCTCTGCAGTGTTAAAGACTCTTGAGCGGGTGCCAGACATGCTCTTTTGCTTTTGCAAAATGACTGCAACAGCAGGTGCAGGGTAATGGGAAGAGATCCCCTAGGTGTGTGTGCACAGATGAAACTATTTAGATTCTTGGCTTGGAGAGCACAGCTCGTCCCTCGAAATGCTGTGGGCTACCCGAGAGCAGGGCAGGAAGGGGAAATATAATCTCTGCAAAACTATTCTCCTTTACCTAAGCGGTCTGGTTAAGTAGAAATCTATGACAGAGTGCTTGCTCTGTTCGTGAAGCAAGCAGTCTAGTAAAAGTTCCTGCCTGA